>NW_027187342.1:6940557-6969051 GCF_028583685.1 Petaurus breviceps papuanus | reverse complement strand
TGTGTGTGTGTGTGTGTGTGTGTGTGTGTGTGTGTGTGTGTGTGTGTGCCTGCCTGCCTGCCTCTGCGTTTTAATTGAAAGCTTCTCGGTCTCTCCAAAGCGTCGAGTACTCGGTTCACCCACCCACCCCTGCAGTGGATGTTAGTTGATGCAGCCCAGTGCATTGTGTAAGACGCGACCTGTTATGGCCACCACTACTTCCGGGTTCTAGCATTCTGGTCGGAATCCACCTCTCCGCCTGTGCAACACACACTTTACACACGCACGGGGACTGGAAGCGGGCAGCATCGATCGTGGCTCCTTTAAGACAAACTCAGACAGACATTTTTTTTAACCCTCCTCCTCTAATCTCTCTCCAGTGCAGCAGAGAAAGAGAGGAGAGGAAGAGGAGAGGAGAAAGAAGAGAAGAGAGAAAGAGAGAGAGAGAGAGAGAGAGAGAGAGAGAGAGAGAGAGAGAGAGACTGATTAAGAATTAGGACTGATACAAGGAAAACGAGCGCTCTATCTTTGTGCAGTTGAATATTAACATTTGAGGTGCTCTGATCAGTGGAAGAGAGACAGAGCGGATCATCATTCATTCACCACGTTGACAACCTCGTCTGTGATTGACAGCTGGAGTGGCAAAAAGCCATGAGATTTGTTAGTTGGGTTTGAGGGGCACTTTTTTTCTTTTTTAAAAACTGATTTTGGGGTTAAGAAGATCTGCTTTCTTACCCCCGCTGCTGTATTGGAAACGGGAGCGCTTTTATGCTGAGTTATTATCTCTACCGCTTCCTTCAGGTCCAATAGACTGAAGATTTGGGACCGATTGATCATTGCTGGAGACTTTAAAGGATTTTTTCATCATTGTTGTTGTTTTCCGGGGGAGTTTGCGTTTTTGTTTCTTTCCACACTGGCCTTAAAGAGGATATATTAGAAGTTGAAGTAGGAAGGGAGCCAGGCAGGCCGATGGCGCAAAGGGTACGTATTAACAAAATTATGGAACTCCAATTGTGAGATAAAATTGAAACGTGGCTGACAGAAACATTGCAAAAGTTTGCCTTCTCTCTCTTGAATGAGGCCCTTAAAGCGGTGATCTGAAGTGGGAGGATTTATTTATTTTTATCTATATAGTTTTCCTATGTTACTTATATTTTATTGATTCTATCAAACCATGGAGTCAAGCTTTCTGTAGATTCATGACCAGCAACTATAGAAATGAAAATGCAAAAAATCAGGCACTGGATTTTTAAAATAATTCAGATGACAAAGAATATAATTTGGGGTTCTTTTAAAAGTTTCTCTTAGATTTAAGCTATTTTAAACTAAAATACTCAATTACAACTTGAATATGTTACTGGTTGTGTCCATCTGGGATGTTTCATCAGAAACATTTCACTTTTTAAAAGCAAATTATTTTGTGTAGTACGAACCCTGTGTTTTGTGGTAAGAACACTTTCTTCATTTAAGTAGTAGATTTAAATTTGCACGGATTTTTAAAAGAAACTCAACAATGCCGAAAGCTTAGCCTTTTCCTTTAGTGGTCAATACTAAGCTCACACTCTCTACTTTTAAAATATAATAATAATTTCCTCAGTGTTAGTATATGCATAGAGATTTGGAGAGACTAAAGCGAGACAATGGCTACTAAACTCGAATAGTTCCATTAAAGAAAAGGAGGGACACAAAAAAGGCTTTCTTTGCATAAATTGTATTACTGCCCCTCTCAAAGCACTATTTGCAAAAGAAAGTTAGTTACCGGGCTGACACATTTTCCTTTACTCTTTTGGTTCAGGCAAAAGTCAGCATTCTTCAAAACTCTTTTCACACCTCTTCTTTAAGAAGATGAAGGTGGCAGTTCCTCTTTTCTTTGAGAATCAATTTAACTCTCGGAACCTCAGAATCTTGAAGGGGGTTCCTAGGGGGGGAAAAGCACTTAGAAATTTAAAGTAGTTAGCTTTTACAAAACCAAAGTCAAAGGGGGAGGGCACTAAATTTGGTAGGACTTTCTCTCCAATAAGAAACTGTTGACATTATTTTCCCCTTCTGTGCTTTTGAATTTATCTAATAAACTGATGGGGAATGTACATGTGTACCTGACTCCGTGGGAAAGTTTGTCACAGGAAAACTTTAAATAATAATAATAAGGAACGGCATGAACTAATGGCATTACCTCTCTTTCCCCTGTGAAAATAGTTTCCAGTTCCAAATTCGGTTCTAACATATGTACAGCTCTCCTTTCCCAAGTTTTAACTAACAATTGGTGCTTAGCAGTTTTGCTCAGTGTCGCTGAGTTTGTAGTGAAAATAGGGGGGAGGGAGGAGATGCGGTGCCCTCTAGGATAGCCTTTCCGAACACATAGTAGGAGATAAAATGAGAGGCGTGATTGAATTCACGTGCTAGATTGTGGTAACCATTCTATTTAACACCCCCCCCCCCCCTTATGAAGGGGGCTGTCGAAACTAGCCAGTTTTGTAGTACTGTCCCGGCATGTTTTATTATTGTGATTTTAAATTTCCTTCTAGAGGCATTTTAATCTTCCGCTTTCCAGGAGGACTTTGTTCCTTCCTTTCTTCTTCCTTCCTTCTTTCTTTCCTTCTTTCCTTCCTTCCTTCCTTCCTTCCTTCCTTCCTTCCTTCCTTCCTTCCTTCCTTCCTTCCTTCCTTCCTTCCTTCCTTCCTTCCTTCCTTCCTTCCTTCTTTCTCTTTTCTTTCTTTCTGCTGTGTTTTTTTTTTCATTTCTTGTGAAGAATATTGAATTCCTAAAGTAAAAGTGGAAGGAGATGGCTTATGGTTGAGGTGCCTCTAACTGCTGATCTTAATTTTAGTAGCAACAGTAAGAACAGCAGTAATTTTAAAGTCCCATTTTACAGTTCTAGATCGACCAAATTCCTAAGTAAAACAAATTCAACCGACTTTATACAAGATAGATGCCGTCGTAACCCTTGCCCTGCATTTTCCCATATGACTGATTGGCCTTCTGAACCTTGGTTTTTTTCCTGTCTGTCATGCAGTACGACGATTTACCCCATTACGGGGGAATGGATGGAGTAGGTATCCCCTCCACGATGTATGGGGACCCTCATGCTGCGAGATCCATGCAGCCAGTTCACCATCTGAATCACGGTCCTCCTCTGCACTCTCATCAATACCCGCACACAGCTCACACCAACGCCATGGCCCCCAGCATGGGCTCCTCTGTCAATGACGCTTTAAAGAGAGATAAAGATGCCATTTATGGGTAGGTACGACTGGCATCAGGTTTACTAGATGAGATGCTATTAATCCCTGATTTTCCTAGCTGTTGGTAAGCGTAAAGCCATTGAACTTCAGGTTGTAGGTAAATATTTGTGACCTCCAGTTTCATTATAATTGCATGCAATTCTGTGGAGCCGTCTTACCTCTTCTCCTCTTTTCCCCATCACACTACACCCAAAGCTGAATTTTTCATTCAAGTACAGTTATTTTGTAACTGTTGTAATGTTAACTGTATACGAAAAGTTGTCCAAAGGTCTGTTTGTTCATTTCAGACCCTGGTTCTAGTTTTTACTCTTTCTTGACCTGAGAGGTGCGATTTAGGTTCATAAATCCAGGCGCCTTTGTGTTTGATAGAAAGTTTTTTTTATCTTTAAAACCTTAGAGGTTCTGATTGTTCCGATTTGCTAATCTTACTCAAGCATAAATTTGCTCTGCCACTATTATTAACATTTTTCAAAATGAGGAAATATGGTTACAGAATTTTTTTTTAATATTTTGGATATGTGTGTTTATCCACTGTTTCGAAGGAGAGGTGCTTTTGGTGAACTGTTAAAAAGCAGAATGAAAATTTTAGTTATTTAAACTCCTTATGTATGAAGATGAAAATTAAAGGATTGAGTTTGAAGTGTGTAATGAAGTGGATTTGGATGCTTTGGGTTAGCAATCTTTGGTTGATTGGGGTGGTGGTGGTTGTAATTTGTACACTGTTCTCTAATGTCAGTTGATTTGGAGTTGAGCTGTATTCTTTATGTTATTCCTTGAAAGTTCATTTATGTGTATTGTGCACTGGTGAAATTTAGATCTTTCTTTTTTACTGTGTGGAAACTATTGTATTTTAATATATTTTGCACACACAATTTCTATATAAATCGCTATCCACTGTTTTCGCTCCTATCCTTTATCTTCTTGTCACAAATCTGAAGGATTTGTTTTAAACTTCAGTGTTCCTCATCGCAGCCTTCTTTCAATTAGTTTAGAACGAGGACAGAAAACTGGGGAGGGGGGGTAGTTTTATTGTTGGAACTCCCCTCCCCACCAGACTTAAATTACTTACCAGGCCGTGAGAGCTAATAAATACTTGAAACACCTTCCTGGACATTGGAAAGGGGTTTTTCATGAGCTAAAATAAGCAAAATTCGCGCCACTTGCTTTATCTCCGGGAAGCTGTGTGGCACTACATAGCTCAAAGGAAGGTTAAAAGTAGATTTAAAGTAACTTTATTTTTCTGGGGAGGTGGGACAAGGGAGGAGAACTGTGGGATGAGCCGAATAAGAGAGCTTCCTGCTATCTGAATGCCACTGAATCAATCCAGTGTATCACTTGAGCAATCGGGATAGAGTCGGTGCAGCAGCCAGAGCGGTCCGCTTTTCGAAGTTAGCAAATCCCATTGGAACACTAAAATTACCGATGCATTGGGATTTGCGCGTCCGCATTTGAGTAATCTCTCTGACCAAGCCTTTCCAACACCCCCACCCCCACCCCCTTCCCCTCCAGAAAGTCCTGAATTTGGAAGGGAGGGAGGAGGGATTGTGGGGGTAGCAAAGTTAATTCAAAATGGCTGCTGGAACCGCTTTGGTTTTATTCTTAGCAAATGTTAACAATTTCTCTGGCCAGATATGCTGAAACGATCCTCAGATACAGTCCATGACTCAGGGCCTTCGACTTCAGGTCTCTCGGTTGAAGGGTAGGTGAGAAGTAACGGGGAGGTGTGGGGGAGGGGAGAAGGAAAAAAAAAAAGGGTGGTGGGGATTTGCTTCTAGCTCAACTGGATATCTTTCTTGGGAACCTTTTCCACTGATTTTTAGGACTAACCACGTTCTTGTTTGTGACTGTTGTATTTTCTTGCAGACACCCCCTGTTCCCTCTCTTAGCACTGATTTTTGAGAAATGTGAATTAGCTACTTGTACACCCCGAGAGCCGGGGGTAGCAGGCGGAGATGTCTGCTCCTCAGAGTCTTTCAATGAAGACATAGCAGTGTTCGCCAAACAGGTCAGCAAAAATATAATAACCCCCCCCCCCAAAAAAAAAGATTAAAAAAGTAACAAGTCAACAATTTATCTTAAACTATCCGTGTTTCAGTTGTTCAGAGATGTTCAAATTGTGTGTCCTTGCCAGTGGTTTTTTTTTTTAAACCATCTAGATTTCACTTCCACCGGCTACTCTCTCTTACCCCACCTCACCTCCCCCCACCCCAGAAAAGTCAACCTGGGAAGCTCTCTAAATATAATGATGATGGTGGTGGTAGTGATAGTGATGGCAAATTGTAATGTCACTGATTTTTACTTTGTGTGAGATGTGCAGCTTTCTCTAGATGGACCGTGGCTAGATAGGAGTAAAGAACTAGATCTGTTGGTATTTTCGGCTTATTTAATACATCAATATAAGTGTTTCTGTGATGTACGTACCATCTCTGGCCAAGCTTTGCACTGGAGATTATATAATAGGACACCCCCCCCCCCCCCCCATGTAGTGAAGCAGAAAAAAAGTGCCTTCATTTTTGGCTTCCAGATTTTCAAATATGTTTTCCCCTTTCCCCTTCTTACTTGTATTCAGATTCGTGCAGAAAAACCTCTATTTTCTTCTAATCCTGAACTGGATAACTTGGTAAGAGTTGACATCCTTTCCTTCTTCCCTCACTCCTTCCTTCTCCCCACTCTGACCACCTCCCCCAACCTTAGTAGACTCATTTGCTTTTCTCTGAGAAACCGAAGCTTTCAAAGCATTTACCGGCTCCCCAAACCATAACCCCCCACCTCACCCCCCAATGAAACGTTCCTGTTTCATGGATATTTTTAATTACTAGCGATAGAGTGAGGCGATTCCGGGCAAATAAACTCCCAGATATATCTAGTGAGAGCTGAGCCCCTTCCAAAGGCAAGCATTTGTTTTTATGACAGCCTAGCTGCATAACTCTAATCAGGGTTGGGATTTATCTGAGAGTCTGTCAGTATGCACTCAAAGTTTACCAATTTCTCCTGGACCTCAAAAGAACTTCACTCTAGATATGGCTCAAACAATCCTTAAGACTGTAAAGTTCTGCAAAAGTTTTAAAATGTAATAAGGCAAAACTTTATGCTTTGGGAATATCTTCTCATTTCTCCTTCTCCGGAAACCATAGTCGTGAATAGATGACACTTTGGGGGAAAGTAGAGGGGAGAGGAAAGTAGTGGGGGAGGGGAGTGTTTTTGATCCTCATGATTTAGATGCTGCATTATTGTTGTTTTAGATTTTTTAAAGTAAAATAAAATCTCTAGATTGTACAAAATCATTGCTATTAAGTTTTAGTGTTATTGTCATAAATCAAAATACGTCTCTTTACTGGGAGAAGTCAGATTTTAGACTACAGCATGGACAGTTGTAGTATATTCTGAAATCCAGAAATGGGATGCTCATGCTTTTTGTATCTTTACAGATGATCCAAGCCATACAAGTATTAAGGTTTCATCTGTTGGAATTAGAGAAGGTAATTTCTTCCCCCCCTCCCCCTCCCCCACATAAGGTTCAGAATTGCTGAAGTTCAGGCTTCTGGTAAATTTGCATAAATGTCTTTCTTTCTGCTAATTAGTGTCAAGACCAATCTTAGCGTCCATTTCTCTTCTCAGTTTAATTACAATTTCAGCCACTAGAACTGGGATCAGAAACCACCCTGGCCTTGTGTTCATCTTAATACCTTGCTGGCTGTGTATAAATAGTTGCAATTCTCTGCATCACAGCTGATATTCTGAATGCTGCTTCTCGTTTGTTGTATAAGTTATGACTCTTAAAGATCTAACTCTCCCAATTTTTCTCTTCTTTCCCCCTCTCCTTTCTGCAAGAACTTTTGTTTAGTTTTAGTGAGTTTCTTATAGACGGTTTTAAGAGCTGAGTCAGGTCAGAGACTGAGTACTGGGAAGACACAGAGAAGGAGGGGTTGGTGAGATTCTGGGATATGGTGAAGGAGACTCATTAAATGTTTTGCAGAGACAAAGCAAAGTTGAGAGTTGTCTCAGTTTCTTGAATCTGTGAACGTTGATTGCCCTCACCCACCTTCTTACCCAAGAAAGAGTGCAAAAGAATGCAATTTTGTTAGCTATTCTATAAATATCATCAGCAAAGGCTTAATGCACTCTATTTCAAACCAACATTAACATACAAGTACAGGAGTTTCTTGTAAATTTTTACATGTTAGTGATATCTAGGCCTGCATTTTTAAAAATCTTGGGAAAGTTTCTGTGAGTTCCTGGAGACAAAGTAATTTCACTCTTAAAAATAAAAAAAGTCCTGAAATATATTTTGTAGCAATGGAAACCTCTTATAAAATACATTGCAAGAACTTTGGATATATTTATATGCACTGAAGTACTGCAACTCCTTTAACAAAAATAATTCTATCCTTAGATCCTCTTAGAGAAGGGTTTATGATCAAATAATTGTATGAAATTAAATAGTTTACCTTAAGTGTCACCCACTCAGGTCACCTCTCTAATGACCACAGTCCCAGGAGCAGATGAATTTAACACGGGTGTTGAATATGTTGTAGCCTGTGAATCATCTTGTCACTGTCAATTTTCTGGGATATCTCTATTTTGCTAGAAAAGAAAGTTATTCCTAATTCTGGATGCGTCTGGGGGTCTCTGGAGGACAATTGCAGTGTGTTTTCCCTATTTGGAACTTTGGATCTCACAAGGGGGGTGGATTGCACTTGTCAATTTCATTTATGTAGTCCTGATTATATTTCCATTTTTTTATTTCTTTCATAATGTAGGTACACGAATTATGTGACAATTTCTGCCACCGGTATATTAGCTGTTTGAAAGGGAAAATGCCTATCGATTTGGTGATAGACGATAGAGAAGGCGGATCAAAATCAGACAGTGAAGATATAACAAGATCAGCAAATCTAACAGATCAGGTATGCGATCTTCAGCCTTCAACATCACTGGAAAAAATCTGTATGCATATGGCTTACTAGGTCACTACCGCCTCCTTTTATTATTTGCATATGATTAAGTTCCTTTTAGATACATTTCCATCGAAATGAAAATTTTTGAATAATGTGGCTATTATTGCTTCATTAAGGCTTGCTCTGGGATTCGACCTGGTGAGATGAGCTTGTAAAAGCATTGCCTGCAAACTTGACCTGTTTCTTGTCGCTTTTAATTTTTGTCTTTATTTTATTTACCCTTTATAATAATGGAAGCATTAACAGCCATTCGTTGCCTCTGGTTGTTGGTTTTTGTTTAGAAATTTTTTTCCTTCCAAAGAAAAGACTAAAACCTATTTATTTTGTTTTATTAATAATAAATCCAAGATAGGTGGTCTAAAAAAGACAGCTAAGGTTTGAAATCTAGCAAATGCTGGCTATTTTCTTCCTGTCTATACGGTTCATTAGCCTGTCTTGTCAGTTTTCCTCGGCCCAACGCTTTTAGACCTCACTGAACATTGCTTTGTGCAGTGCCTGCTGCAAACTCGCCCATTTTATTGTACTTAATAGAAAAATAAAACCAGGCCGGGGTTATAAAAACAGATAAATATGGACTTTTTCCCCCTCCCTCCCTTCCACTCATCTTCCAGCTGCTACGTTGTCTCCAGACCCGCTGGTTTAGTGGCTTTTGGAATTGTCTGCGTTAGGAGCAAAATGTGAGCGCTTTACCTCTGTGACAGTGGTGACTTTTGCAGCCTTCTTCCTCCTTCTCTTTCCACCTCCCTTCCCACCCCCCCTCCTTTCCTTCTCCACTTGGTTTGATTGGTGGCATATGACTTTTATTTGGAGCTGCTGGCTCTCTCTCTCTCTTCTCTATCTGGATTGTTAGAAGGAGTTACAAAAAGCCAATTAAAGTTAAAATGTGAAGAGTGGATGAGCTTAAACTGGGTTCAGGGTGGCTCATTGTTGTGAATTGTTGTAACATGTTGGAAAGATTTTAGTTGTTTCCCCCGGCTAAGTAAATAAATAAATAAAAGAATATCCGAAGTTATTCCTTCTTTATGATTTGGCACGTAAATACAGTCTTAAGGAGTCATGATCAGTTGACTCTGGAGGCCTTCTTCCCTTTGTTAAGAGAAGGCTCAGCCAAGCAGGCTGGGTTTTCCCTAGCAAGGTTTGCCATTATCTAGAGCACTATCAGCCAGGGAGTTATTTTATAGATTACTTACCAGAGTACCCTACACTTCAGTCTTAGCATCGTCTAATAGATTTCCCCCTCCCCCTCTCCTCTTAAAACCGACCCAGTATTCTCCTCTCTAGGAAAGATAAGCAGGCTTATTGGACTAGTATTATTCTTGTAAGGTCCAGGGAGAACTGACTGTTCTGATTTTATAAGCGGGAGCAGCTCAGGACTCATTCCCAGGTTTTGATAATAAGGGAAGAGTGAGAAAACTTTCAACAAAATGTGTAAAAAGGAGAGGAACTGAGAGTTTTAAGAAAACCGGCTTCCTCTAAGCAAAGAGAATTGTTGAAGATTACCTTCATACTAAGTCTTATACCCAGCATTAAACTCTAAAACTGGGGAGCAGTTAAATGCAGATTCAGCTGAGAAAAACTTGGATAGCTGTTGTTGAATAAAAATTGTCATCCAACAAGCCTAACTAGAAAATGGGTTTCTAAAAGCTCCAGAGTGCTGGGTACATAAAGCTATTTGAGCAAATTACAAGAATCGCTCAGGGGCATGAATGAAATCAACACTTTAATTGCCTCCAAAATGAAGATTTATACCCCATTTTCCCAACGAATCATTATTTTATTAAAGTCAGGACTAAAGGGGCAAAGTTACAGTTTTGTGTTGGGTTGTTGTTGTTTTTGTTAGAGAATTGATATTATAAACTCATCTAGATCCCGCTTTAAAATATTTGCACATGTACCTTGGTTAGTAGTTTACCTTGGATGTGTGATTTGTATAGATCGTAATGCAAAAATTTTATTTGCTTCTTGAAAAGTTGTATCTGGTGTAGTTTTTCCTGCCCGGTTTTAACGTTTGGTTTTCGCGTGTGGGGAAATACTTGTGACATTTCTGGGATCACGGCGCTGTTATCTTATTTGGAGTGTGTTTGCTCGTGTGTGACCCCAATAATCTTGCTCCGGGCAGAGTAGCTGAATTGGTTTGGTAGGAGCAAAAGCAAATCTGATTGTTATCTTGTTCCTAGTTTTGTGTGATGTGTGAAGAGGAGGAGGAGAAGATAGGATTGTACTTCACCTGTAATTGTAGACCGGCTCCAGATTCCTTACAAGTTTTCAGAACTCATTCAGTAACATGGGCACAAGGATATTGGAAGGGTCGTGCATGCCGAGAGCCGTTTTTCAGCGTTAAAGGGCACCACTCCTAACATCTTGGGCCTCTACTTTTCTTTCCATCCCTTTCCTTCCACCATCACCCCATTCTACTGCCCCTCATGCAGAGAGACCCCCTTGTCTACAGAGCCTTGGGAGAAGGCTTCCACTTTCCATTTGCCTGTGAATGTGGTCAAAGCTCTTTGATACCATGTTGTAGCCTACTTCAGGCTGTGCAGATCCCCCTTCAGGTGTTATGTGAGCCGCAGAGCCTTGTTATCTAATTAACCCCTATGTCTCTAGAGCCTGTTGTAGTTCAGGGTTTTTTTTTTTCCTTTTATTTTTTTGTCCTGTCCTTTCTTTCTTTTTCTTTTTTTCCCCCTTCCCAATGAGGGCGCAGATGCAGCCAACTCGGCCGGGCTGCTGTGCTGTGGCTGGGGAGCAGGGATATGGGGCTTTGATACCCCAGGATTTCCCGGAGGGATAAGTCGGAGTAAATCCACTTTTGCCCTGTAATGTTTTCTTCTGCTCCTTTTATCTGATTAAGTAGCCACTAGAACTAGTAATCCCACATTTTCTCCTTCCCACCGCCAGCTCCTCTACGATGTCCTGGAGTAGGTCTCTTTGCCCCCCTGCTAAGAAGTCCCGTAGGGCGGCGCCTCTAGATGATGTCCCTTCCCCACAGTGGGGGCCAAGGCTGAGAGAGGCTTGGCGCCCTCTCCCGACCGCGGTTACCTACTGTTTGAGCCGACCCTTCAGGCTCTGCCGGTTACAGCTCAGGCACTGCTAGCAGAGGGCCCCCTGCGGCTACACGACGGGTGGGGCGGAGAGGGGAAGGTAGCCAGAGGTAGTGGGACTCAGATCACTTTGGTGCCAGGGAGAGGGAGATTGGGTAGGGAAGTAGGCTATGTGGCCTGAGGGACCTTGAATCGGGGAGGAGAGAAGGGAGAAATTGGGAGCTGCGGCATGGAAAAAGGGGTAGGGGGCCATGGATTTGTGTCTGTCAGGGCTGGGGGAGGTAGGAAAGTGCTAAAAAGGGAAACGGAGGCTGGTGGGGATGAACAGAGAAATGTGCTATGCAACAATTCTACGGAAAGGGAGACAGCCTGGAAGAGTCAGGGCTGGAGAGAAATAGCTAACTGAGCTGGGAGAAATCGAGGGAGCTGGCGCCAGAGGCCATGATCCTGGGCCCTGGATTGATGGATTCACCCGTGGCCTCTGTCCGTGCGCTCTTTCACTAGGGGGAATCCAGAGATTGAGACGGCTTTCCTCCTACGCCACTTCGACCTTAGAAATTGGTCGGGAGGATAAGGGGTAAGAAAAACAGCTCAGGCCCAAGCCAAACCCACCCTTGGAGATGTCCCCACTGCTTGTTCAGGAGAGGGGAGAAAAAGGGGAACAAGCTAAAGACTGAACATTGAGCCCCTGACCCCTGACTCTCGTCCCTTTCGCCTGTTGAATGACAATTCTGATTTGCGCAGCTTTCTTGGGAGAAAAAATGGCCCTCCCTGGGACCGAACCAAAAGTTCTTTTTCCTTAGGCAGATTAAACCTTAGGTACTGGAAATAGCCTTAGAGGGGCAGAGGGAAGAGTGTAGGGGCCAAGCAGCGCACACCAGAGGGGCTGAAGAACCGAGAGGCACCAAGAAAGGGCTGCGTGGATAAGGATCAGATCTCGTGAGGTGGGATTTGGGTTTGGGTTGTGAGGTGGCATTTGGATGGGGGAGGGGAGGATGTGGTCTCAGAGAACGCTAGAGTTAGAAAGGACTTTTTAGACAGATTATTTTACTAAAATTGGTCAGCATTCTGCCAACCAAATGTTGCATTACTGCTTCAGTTGAAGCTCCCACATTTCCATTAGTATGTTTTCCTACAAGAAACAAATTGTATTCGAACACCTTCTCCCCCTGCCTCTTCTCTCCCCCCCCCCCTTCCTCCATTATTTCCAGGGGAAGAAGATTTGAGTGCTTTATTTTTATTTTATTTTTTTTAGGGGAGAGGGATGTGAGAAATAGAGGAGGAAAGAAAATAACTCCATGTGCTTGATGGGTTGGAAACCTGCTTAAAAAATAGAGGAGGTGACCATCTATTTACTAATACTTAGTAGAAATGAAAACCATTTATTTTCATCCAATAAGGAGACTGTTACACAAGCAGCAGGAGGCAGTAAAATGGTCTCTTTGTCAGGTAGTTTGTTTCTAAATGCTTACATTTGGATACATCTTATTTAAATTGTAAATGTTTGATGGAGCTGTGAAAAGGGTCATATTGCTTGTCTTCATCCTAGAGCTTCTGGTGCCCCAAGCCCTGTGTGCTGTGGGGCCTTCATTGGTGAATGCCATGATAACAGTATCATCCAAGTTTAGTTTTGATTGTTGATATGGGTCATGTGTTCCATTCTTAATTCTTCTTTGAAATATGTCAAAGGGAAATGATAGCAGGATTCCCTTTAATGATTAAATAATAAGGTGTTGACTGCTTGTCACTACACCAGCTAATTAGGATGTTCATTCTAGGCCATTTATTGCTTTGTACCTTTTGAATGGAAAGTTAGTTGTGTACCGGGTGTGTTTTTATTGGTACTTTATGATTGGGTCAAAGTATTTATTTAGAACTGAACTCTCCAGTCCATATATGTTGCTGCTTAATATGCACAGATTTTTGAGAAATAGTAAATGTATATTAATATACCACCCACATATATACACATATATGTGTCTCTGAATACACATATATTCACATGAAGTTGAGGATCAATTAAATTTCTCCCACCACCCCCCCCCCCAAGTGTAGGTCCTAGTTGGGGGGGAGTGAGAGGGAGGGAGAGCATTTCTCTTTTAATTCGTGCTTAGTCCTCTTAGGGATAGTTCCTGCTACAAGTCCCTTGGTTAAAGAAAGACGATAGCATTGCAAGTTTTTGCAAGTAGAGTCCCTAACTATTGTTCAGTGATTTAACTAACTCAGTGACTATAGGTCACTAGAGCAGATTCCCTTTCCCTTCAGAAGGAAGTCATTGCCTACCATTCTGAAACCTCTAGAGTCGTTTACTATTGCAATTATTCTCAGACTTAAAGACTATTTTAAAAAACGAACAAGGGAAGGATGTATAATGGGAAGGGGAAAGGAGATTACAAGTTAGAACTTAGCATTTTAAAAATCCAACCAAAATGCGCCTATAGTTGCACAACTTTGAAAGTAAACACTTAAAAAAAATAATTTCATTTTCCAACACTTGCATGTTTAAGTTTTTTTTTTTTAAATGTTTGTCATTGTCCAAAAAGATTTAAAACACAGCTGTTGCTAGGTGTTGGGAAGAAAATTATGCAGTGTGACTCCATACGATTAAAAAACAAAGACTGTATTCACATACTAGAAATTGAGTTTTTAAGTTAATACAAATATGCTATACTATTACCAAGGAGTTGACTAGTAGAAAATCAGTTTGCCTTAAGTCCTGGGTTCTTTAGGAGGACCTACAACTTTTAACTCTTTGTTAAAAAGTGTGTATATGTATATATAATATATATATGTATGTATATGTGTGTATATATATGTATATATATATATCCTAAGAAACTTGCCTTACAATAAGATGCACATGGATAACTCACTTTCAAACTGCTCTTTATAAAAGAGTGCAGTAATATTTATTTTTTAAAAGAAAAAAAATCACTAATATAAATCCAAACGGGTTGGCTTGGTGTTAGAAATATGTTATGCCTTTTTATTGTGAAAACAATATTTTCTTATGCTGTGTAAACATGTCAAACAAATG
The DNA here is from genome assembly GCF_028583685.1 of Petaurus breviceps papuanus. NCBI lineage: Eukaryota > Metazoa > Chordata > Mammalia > Diprotodontia > Petauridae > Petaurus > Petaurus breviceps. Next base: position 6,954,797 of record NW_027187342.1, on the reverse strand, counting down.
TAAAATGCTAAAGTTTTAATAAATGATCATTTAATCATTATACACAAGCCAATTATGTGTACAGAAACTTTTAAAGGAAAGTAGGCAAACAGCCAAATTCCTATAGGGACTAGTAGGGAAATGATCAAAAATGAACATGAAATGGGACTTCCTGTGAGAAGGTCTATAATTCAACATTATTTTACTCCACAGACAGGGAAGTAGTTGAAGGATAGTAAACTGATACCGGGCTCAGTCATTTTTGTTACATAGTCTTAGATAGTTGCAACTGTAGCATTTTACTCAGCTTAAAAATTTTTTTCCATTATGAAAGCTATAATATATATATATATATATATATATATAATAGTTTTGAAAATTTCATCACTTTCCCAAAATGTGAAAGTGCATTTACTTGATTTTTCTTTTCAAGACAAAATAGTAGGGCATTTTATTTTATAAATAAAAACAATAAAATAGAATGCATGTGGTACAGTTACCAGGGAGGAAGCTTGAGGAAGTAGGGGGACTGTCAAACTGGGACTCAGGAGCCTTTGGGTTTAAACTCTGGCTCTGAAGACACTCCCTGTGTGACTGTGGGCCAGTCACTTAACCACTCAATGGCAATATCCTTAGAAGTAGAGTACAGGTAATAGCAGTACTTGCACTACTTTAATGCTTTGTAAATCTAAAAATGCTAAATGCAAACTATAATCAGTGGGTCATTTTCCAGATATTAGGGCAAACATTTTCAAAATCCTAAGTGAAACAACTCTACTTTAATTTGTGTTGAGCTCGTCGCTGTTTCTCAGTAGGAGACATAGAGATAACTCAATAATAACTGTTGACTGTTAAAAACTGAAATGAATCTTAGTAAATTTTTAACTTTGCTTCATTTTGAACCCTAATCCAAAAATGTGACTTTTAGGATCCAGTTAAAGTTCTGATATCCTCCTTTTACCCTTTCGGATTAAATTTTACTATCAAATTATTTGTTTGTAAATTTAAGCAAATGTAAGAGTCAGAATTAAACTGTGAACAATGGCATTATCACTCCATCTTTCATTCACTGTGGATCAGAGAGATCTCCAAATTCTTGCTGTGGTCTTGAACAATCACCCTATACCAAATATACCTATATACAACTTTTGTCCAATTTCCCACATTTGGTATGTTATTATATCCCATGTTATATACCAGCTTGTTGATATACTTGTCATCTTAATAAATGACATTCAGAATCTTACATAAGATTAGCATAAATATCCTAACTTAAATATTTGTTACTGGAAAATAATTTAAATCAATTTAATAAATTTGAATGGATAGAATTAAAAGCAAATGAAAACTTCAAAGTGCTATCTTCTAAATGTTTTTACTAGATAACTTTTTCTACCTAGAAAAGTTACATGTGACGGATAAAATGAAAAAGAAAAAAATTACAAGTCTTTCAAAACTCTTTTTAGCTCCAAATGATCAAAATTGACCTTGACAGCTGGCAATTTATTGACCCCTTGGAAAACCAAGCTAACTTAAAACTTTCTCATATTATATATTTGTTGTCCATCTGTGTCACGGATAGATGCAATCAGTTACAAGTCATATTTCTCATACTATTAAATCTTAAAGATGTGCATTATCCATGGTATAACTTTTCCATATCTCATTTTATGAGATACAGCTTAATGGACAATAAGTACATTGTGAAAATAAACATATTATTTATAATCTATAAAAACACAATTGAGCAATTGATTTTTCTTTTGACATATAGGCATAGTTTCAATTTAAATTAATGGATTTATGCATATTCACTGAATAAAATTCCAGGGTGTAATGCTAATGTTCTTAATTTTAAAACATTAAATAACTTTGCTCTCCTTAATACATGTGCTCAATAGCAAAATTGAAAATTCAGTATACAATAAGTTTAACCTAAGTTTTATGGTCTAGTTGGTTATTCAGTATGAATGAATCTTTACTTTTCACCATAGATACTTTTAAAATACATTCTTCCAACTACTTAGGACAACATAAGCAGTGGAATAAGTGAATTCTCATGGGATATATTTTTTCCCCCTGACATATTATGTTAGTTAAATAGAGGAGGTTATGCACTTATTTTCATTTTATCTATTATTGCTGATGTATTGCCATTATTCTTGGTCCTTCCTTTTACTTTAAAACACTGTTAGATTCATGGTGCTTTTTTGAATTGGCTTCAAATATGTGGGTTGTTGATAATAATTATTTCAGGAATATAGCATCATAATTTGTTTCTTATTATTTATTTTGCATTGTTTTACAAAGCTCCTCATACCAGAAAAGTAAACTTGAGCTATTTTGTTGGTCTTAATGCCGGATTTTCATATGTGTGTGCCGCTAGGGTTATTATCTAATTATGCGTGTGTCTGTCCTTGACATAATAAAAATAAGGCTCACTGACTTAAAAAATAAATAATGTGGACCCGGAGTTTGTGAGCCATTCTGTCTTACAGAAGAAGCTTCACAACTGTATATAAATTCCTATCTATTATGACATTTGTTTTCCTTAAAGCTGTGGGTTTTTTGAGCTAAAGATCCATATCAGCTACTTCACACTCTTCCTCTAGATATTTGGGGTTTTTTGTGAATATGTTTTTAACTGATAGACCTTTCTGGTTTTAGATCTCTATATTCAAAATTTTCATTGATATCATATCTCATAGAAACTCTTGTAACTTGTATGTATTCCTGGCTGCTACGAATCTCTGGTGAGATGGAATTTATAATGAAATAGTCATAGACTACGAAAAGGAAAATGATGGGAATTACTTGAATTAACCAGAGGATATTTTGTCTTCCATAAAAATTGCCAACTTGATAAAGACATTTCTTGGTATCTCTATCTCTCTACACATCCCTCCCACTGAAAGTGGGTTGAGCATGATTTTGTTTCTCCTGAGAAGGCAGCTCACCTTAACATCTCCATAATTCCTAGACACCTTCATTAACATTGACAAGCTTATAGACAAGTTAAAATTAACTGCAATGATGGTGTTTGTTCTTATTCAAGGAAAACTTCTAACCAATTAAAAATACATGTTTTTTTTTAAAACTAAATACATTTCCAAGGCATATTTACTCTACCTATATGTAATAACTCCCATTCTGTGGGCTCTCACTAATATTAAACAATAAATCAGCTCACTGCTAAGGCACTTGAACCTTTTGAGTAGAATATTTTTACAAAAGGAAAATGAAGAACTGTATATCTAAACTGAAGGGAAATTTGGGAACCTAGAGTTGCCCCAAACTAAAAATTTTCTAGTAGAACATAATAAAAATGTTTATATAAAGGCCATTACCAACTTTGCATAGTAATCACAACAATAAATATTTGTCCTCCAAGAGGGCACTTGGTGCTCTGAATCAGATAGATGTATTCTATATTACTACACTAAATTGACTCAAGGAAATACTCTGTGCTCTCATCCATGCAACTTCAGCTCATGAAGTATTAAGATAGGATGAAGCAGGAAAATGTGCCACTATATGTAAACTTAGTCATGAAGTTCATTTTTAAAAAATTAGTTTTACCCTATGACTTACTTTGCAAGGGGTTCAATGTAACTTATCAGCTTTAGAATGTAGAGAATTTCCTATAGGCCCTAAGAGGTCAAACAACTTGACCAAAGTCACTCAGATATTATGTGTCAGTATTAAGACTTGAACCAAGGTCTTCCTGATTCCAATCCAAGACCTGACCCTCATAATGAAGGAGAGAAAGGGTTAATATTCTTTTTGTGTTTATATTATTTTTTATTTAGTTTCTAATTATTCTCAATAACAAAAAAAATATAAACTACCTAATTCTATTTAATGGAAACTGTTTTAAAGACTACCATGAAAAGAATAAAAATCAACACAGTTTACACATGTGGAACTATACCGAAAATATTTAATAGTTGGATCAAAAATTGAAATTATCTGACAGATAAGGAAGTTACCTACTTATGGTATGCCACTTTTGACTTAGGAAGGCACCTCTATCTCATGAAGATAAATTCCATATGCTCAGTAGAGTTATGGCATATTCCCTATAAATAATGTATACAATAGACTGTAAATAAATAATACATTTATCTGAACTGTTCAAGAGTGAAGGGCAGGGTTGCCACTCAGGAGACATGGTCTCTTATGAATGAACAATTTCAAATAAAAGTAATATTTAATGTCAATCTATCACCTAAAGTGTTTGTAGTAGAATTTTCTTAATTAAAATGCAAAGGAGATTTAAAACTCATCCTGGTTTTGTGGGGAGTTGATGAAGCAGGAAAGCTTGTGAGGAAACTTTTAAACTAATTTTTGAAAGACAGAATTTAACACTACTCTCAACTTTTAGTTAAGCATGGTAGCTAAAGAAAACTGCTTTGCTGTTGACCAGCCATTTTTAATTTCTTCTCTTGTGACAATAAAATAATTTGATCTAAAAGTTTTATTTGTGGGTTCACATGCATCTTGTTTCTACAAGAATATAGAGAGAGGTATGTGAATTATGTGGGTTTCACAAGATATTTAATATTAACACACCAATTTTAATTAATTTTCTATTTATTGCAAATTACCAGTATTTTGTAAATTTTTTAAAAGTCATCATTTTGTAACATTAGGGACCTTTAAAAAGATGGCAAGGTGAATCAGAAAAATACCAGGCTGATGAAACCACATATTTTTCTTCTGTCAACTTAGTATAGCAATACAGAAAATGCCAGCTAAATGTATATTAAGTGTTGAGTACAGTAAGGTCACAGGATGTACAGTTTTATGGGACCTCAGATGTTATCTAGTCCCATTCCTTCATTTTACAGATGAAGGATTAAGGGGAAGAGGGAAGAAGTGACTTGACCATGGTCATGGAGGGGATAACTAGCAGACCTATGATTTGAATCCAGATTCTTGGGCTCTCACTGTAGCACTCTTTCCAAGAACCATGCTTCTAAATTGGTGTATAAATTTTTAATGTTACATATAGATAGTAATGATATATATATTTCTATAATGACAACCATTAGTATTCTGTTCTCTAGGAAAGTCTTTGGTTGATGTATATATGCATAGGTGAACGAGAATGAGGGCTTGAGCATACACATGAGCACACACTCATACACATACACACACACTTGCATAGGTCAAATGACTCACCAAATGTTCACATAGTAGAACTTGAACCCAGGTTTTTCTAACTCCCGGGTCAGCCTTCTCTCAATAGGCTCTGCTGCCTCTGCTATTTTTTAGCTTCCTAACTTTCAATGTAAGGTTTTCTGTTGTGATATTCAAAAAATATGTCTGACTCCAGCAGTATCTAGAAAGTTTTGAATATTTATTGAGAGCCTACAGTGTGTTTGATGCCTTAGAGCATGCAGAAAAGATTCAGTTATTTCCACATTAGTAGTAGGAGACACATGGTTACACTTATTAAATGTTTTCCACCATGTGTTAGTCTTTAAACATTTCTAAAACTGAGAACAACATGTATGGCAACCATGATCTTATTTGTGATGGGATTGTTCTGATTAATCAAAGGTGAACCGACTTGAACCTACCTGATATGGAAACTGATATTCATTCAGGTATTCACGGTTGTTCTGGCTGCTCTTCCAATTATATGTTTTAAACTACATAGTACTTAATAATCATAGTCTAAAGATCAAATATTTGAAATGTGAAGTATCAATGTGCTATGCAGGAGCCCTTGTAAAGATATGAAGTTTTAAATTTCCTTTGATGACTTTATGATGAAAAAAGGAAAAGAAAATAAATACCTAATCTCCCATCCCTAGAAATTTTTTTTTCACATTGACATAAATTTTAAAGTTTTGGAAGTATGTTAAAAGTGACCAGTATTTCTCAAATGAAATTGGTTAGAAATGTATGGAGCAGGACAACTAGGTGGCACAGTGAATAGGGCACCGGCCCTGGAGTCAGGAGGACCTGAGTTCAAATTCACCCTCAGACACTTAGCACAAAAACTAGCCGTGTGACCTTGGGCAAGTCACTTAACCCCAATTGCCCTCTAAAAAGCAAAAAAGAAAAAGAAATGTATGGAGTTAGGAGCATTTCTATTAAAAGGGGGCAATTTAAGACTATGTTTAAAATTTTAGATACATAGATTTAGAACAGGAAGAGATTTTGGAGATAATAAATATAGTTTAATCCAGTGATGTCATACTCAGATACAAATGAAGCTCTGTGGGTTGCATGTTGACTTAGAAAACCATAAATTGACAATATCAATGTCATATTCATTTCAGTTCAGTTCAATTCATTTTGTTAAACATTTCCCAAATGCATTTTAATCTGGGTGGGAATTTGCCTGTATTTCACCTGTGTCTTTGATTTGAGGCCTTTGGTCATAGATTCTGTTGATGAGGTTAATAACTGAGAATCACAGAGTTTAAGTGATTTCCTTGTGAACAAGGAAAACCATTGTTTTTTGTATCTTTATATCCCCTAGTGGGTAGTACAATGATACACACAATGGTAGCACAAGTACACAGTAGGCATTTTAAAGAGTTGAATTGTATTGAATTGCCTAAGATCACACACTGACTACAATGGAAAAACTGAAATTAGAATCTCAACCCCCAGCCTTTCAGTCCTGCTATACAATATTTAATGGAATCAAGGATAAAAAAATGTAAATCTGCAGGTATCAAGGATAAAAAAAATGTAAATCTGCAGGAATCACTGATTTTTTAAAAATGGGAATTTCTTATTTAACATAACAAACCTCAGTCAATTGCAAGCTAAATGCATTGCCTGCCTGCTTCTGGATGAGATCAGAACTGCTTTCTGTAGTTTAAAAGCAAAAAAGCAGATCAAGTTGAAAGTTGTAGGAAATAGTGGGAAATAACAAGGAAACTGATTGTGTGTAACTTTTAGTTAACTTAAACTCCCTAGCATTTTTCAAAGGCCAGTTCAGGTACCATTTCCTATACCAGGCCTTTCTTGATCTTCCCAGGTGTTGGCACTGTCCTTCTCTTGAAATTATCTTATATTTACTGGTATTCATATTGTCATCTCTCTCCCCCCAACCCCCGTCATCATTATTACCATCATCATCATAATCTTCTTCTCTTCTTCCTTCTCCTCCTCTTCTCCCTCTTCCTCTCTTCTTCTTCCTCCTTCCTCCCATGCCCACTCCTCCTACCTTTCCCTGCACCCTACATAATAAATTCATGTTGAATTGAATTGCATCCCACAAATGGGATGGTTTTATGGTATTTGTTGAGGACTAGAATTTCCCATCTTCCCTGGTAACTGATCCAATATCAGAATCCCTGTCATGTCCTCTTTCTTTTTAACAGATGTCTCCTTATTGTAATAATCACTTTACAATGATTAGTGAGTAAAGTATTATCTTTTTTTAAAAGGGAAGTCACTAAAGTAACATGCTAAAATTTTACAGTGAATCAGCACAAGTAAAGAATTAGACCCAAATTTTCACTTTATACTACTTTATGCTGACTAGTGATAATGTTGTCTGTATTCTCAAATGTCCAGTTTTCTGTAGTTCCCTGAAAGGAATGACTGGTTCATAAGGTGGATAGGATATTTGTTATTAGGAAACACATCAGAGCTTATTTTATCTTCAGAGTCTCCTACAATTAACCTGATTTGAATGATTTACTAAAAATGATAGGAAATTTAACTTCCAAGAAAAAAAATAAAAACAAAAACCAACTTCAGTTTACAAATAAAGAGATTATCGTGAAGTAACTGGATGTGTTTGTCCCTCATTTTCAAAGAGGACCATGACATCAGGGAGATGATTTGGATTTGAGTGAGGGAGGGCTGTGCACTAACCGTCCAGTAACCAGAAATTCATCAGGAAGCCTAGAGATGGCCCAGGATGGAAGTATAGGGTGGTACTAGTTGGTTTAGGACTCTTTTAGTCAACCAAATGCTTAAAAGAATGATAGTTTTAAAGTTAGAAAGTTAAACTTTTAAAATTAGAAAGAACCTTAGAAATCATGATTTATTTAATTTATCATTTATAATTTAATTTATTTAATATCTAAAGTATTTGTTTATAATCCTGTACCTCACAGAAAATGAGACTGAGGCTCAGAGAGGTGAAGGAAGAGGCCACACAAGTGGTAAATAGAAGAGCCAGAATTTAAGTGTAGGTCCTTGGCCTCCTACTCCAATCTGCTTTCTACTATATCCCATACAATCTATATCATTTCAGTAATTATATTACATTGCATGGGACAAATTATGAACCAATTTAGGTTTCTATAGTAATATATCTCTTAGTGCTAGAAAATGAACAAATTCAATTCAACTAAACATTTGTTAAGCACATACCATGTGCTTTAAATTGTGGTAGGAACTGTAGATACCAAGACAAAAAAAAATGGACTGCTCCCTCAGGGAGCTTATATTCTATTGGGAAACTCCAATTATGTAGCACTTAAAAGTGTCCTGTGTTTTCACACAACACTCCTCTGAGTGAGCTTGTGAAAGCTTTATTGCCCCCATTTTACAGGATAGGAAGTTGGAATGAAAATTCTGAAAGTTTAGTACTTTACTTGTGGTCACAATCAATCAGTGAACAAGTATTTATTAAGTGCACTACTGTGTGCCAGGCATAAAGCTCGTTTGTATCACAAGCAGTATTTAAACTCAGGGATCTTCATGCTAAATTCAATATCCCTTCCATAAGAATCTACCAATTCTCCCAACTTTCTAATTTTGAGATTTGGGGGAAATTTAAATTCTTTGTGGATGATATAATATCCTTCATAATAACTTTTCTTCCTACCTATTTCCCTCATTATCCATTATCTTTCTGCATTTAAAAAATAATGCATTGGAAAGTGATTTTATATTAGAAATTTTGATATCAAATTTCAAGTGAGAGTATACTAGAATCAACTATATATATATATATATATACTTAGGAAAGTTATGCAATTATATATGTATTCTGGAGTATTGTATGAAACTGTATTTTATTATTTCAATCTTTGATTTGCTTTTTTTTAAAGACCTATTATTTCATCAGGGAAGAGAGTTTTCTAGAGAGCAACTTTCTTTATCAATGCAGATCAGCAGCTGCTCTGAAATTTTAGTCTGAAAGAATTGTTTGGGGAATGGAAAGGTTAAATGACTTAATCAGGCTACTATAACCAGTATGGAGCTTCCTGACTCCGGGTTAGCTCTGTCCAACACATTGCATTGACTGTCTTTGGAATTAGGTATTCATTTTAATCTCTATGGATACACTGAATCAATCCTACAGATGAGCAAAAGACTTTAAATTCAAGACCTAAGGGAAGTAATTTGGGAGATTAGAAAAATGTAAGAATTTTAAAAAGTATTTTTAAAGGCAGTTGGGGTTTAAGTGACTTGCCCAGCATCACACAGCTAGTATATGTCTGAGGTCAGATCTGAATTCAAGTTCTCCTGACTATAGGACCAGTGCTTTATCCACCTTGCCACCTGCCTGCCCCAAAAAGCATTTTTTAGATGACCTAGAACATGGGTAGGGAAGAGAACAACCTTTTATTAAACACCTAGTATGTGCCACGTAATATACTAAGTGCTTTACAAATGTTGCCTCATTTGATTTTCACAACATTCCATTGATGTTGGGCTATTGTCCCCCTTTTTCTAATTATGAAAACTGAAGCCGACACCTATTGAGTGACTTACACAGAATCACATAGGTAGGAAGTGTCTGAGTCTGGATTTGAACTCAGATCTTTCTTGACTACAGTTCAGTGCTCAATCCATGAAGCCACCTAGCTGCCCCATTATATTGATGATCAACTTCTTCAAACCACTAAGTGTTATTCCTACTGTATGACCAGGTGAAGCATGTGTGGGAACTTAGAAAGTAAAAAACAAACAAATCATGTTTGTGGATGATAGACTTTCTAAAGGCAGCTGTAAAACTGTATTCAAATTCATTAAATAATTTAAATTGGTTCTTTCTTACATCCTTATGTTCTTTTCCAAGTATGTATGGACCTGACTGAAACTTTATTTTACTGACCAGTGGAGCGTATAGAAAATGTTTTATTTAAATATGAAACATTATTCCTTGGAGAATTCTAATTGAAGGCAACCCCCCAACATACACAAAATTCTTTTGCTCCTCCTATTATGTCTAATTATCCAGAGAATGTTTTATATTAGAAAAAAAAGATACATATTTTCTGTTGTTTGTACTTGGGAACATTCTACATAGATTTTGACTTAACAGATTCCTTTTCTCCCCAGAAAATACTATATACTTGGATATTGTTTCTCCTTAATCTGAACAAATACCAAGTTTATTAATATTTATTGGCTAAATTCTTAGTAATCATAGTTACCATTTTAGTAAATCACTTATACACCTGTTTATTACTACATATTACTATGGGTAAAATTTAGATCATCAAGATACATTTTCAGATTAATAATTTACATTACCCAGTATGAGACAAGTATTCTCATGATTCAGAGTCATAGATTTGGAGATGAAATGCCTGGTTTTCACGGCCTTGCCAATAATTCACTATGAGCCCTTGAGTCAATGAAGTTACCTTTTAGAGTCTCTGCTAAATGGGAGTAATCAGCCTATTTCCTATCAGGGCTGTGACAGTTCAGTAGCAGACATGCCAAATAGAAAGGGAAGGGTAGGAACAAAAAGATAAGGCAAAGAGAGAACTAATAAAGAGAAAATAGAGGAGGAAGTGGTGGGAAGAATAAAAGAGGTACCAAGAAAATGCTTAACTGATAGATGGTAAAGTAAGAGAATAGCACCAGAAACACCCGAAGTGCGATGCAGTTCACTTCCAGGAGGAGCCTAGAGTGTACTGGATAACTTTTTCGTGGACTTGGGGAAAGCTTTGGTATAGTTCAATGTGGCATTTCATACTGATCTATCATTTATCAGTAGTTTTGGAATATTAAAAAAAACAACTCTTAACAAGGTTGCAAGTTGTTTTTAGAAGTGCTGACCACTGTTTCCCATCTCTTGAATTATCTTGGCCTCTGTTCTTTCCTTTCTATTACTTCTAACTCAAAGGCAAAATTATTGGGGGCAGGGAAGCCCAAAGAAACTGCCTAAGCTAAATTAATTTTGCTTGGCAGTCCAATGATGTTTGAAATTCACATACAGTGTTTCACATTCTCCCCAAATGAGACTGAACAAAAAGGAGACAGATTACAGAATTAAAGAATGTTTTGTTTTCTTTTTTTGTCAAAGCTATGGCAAATTGAAAATCAAGGAGCCTACCAGAAAGTTTTGTCACTTTAATCATTGTGCTTCGGCTATTAGGCAAGAAAAAAGTGTGGGTAATTGAAACTTTAAATAGGAGTTCGGGTATACCAGGTTTGCAAATGGAGAAAAATAATTGCATGATCCCATGTTTTCCCCTTAAACTGCTAATGCTTCAGTTCCTTACTGAAAATAGGCAGCATAGCCAAGTAGAAGTAATAGGGCAGACATACAGAACATTTAATCCCCTCTTTTTAGATTAAAAAAAAGTTTCATAGCTGAATTTTCTCTCCTTCCTCTACAAGCCAGAGGTCTATCTTCCATTGATTTACCTGTGCTCCAACCCTTTGCTGTGCCAATTTCAGTAGATGAGGAGGGTGTATGATGTCATTAAAAAATTCTGAAGAAATTGTGACAGCTGATGGGGACCTCAAATTTTTAGGTTGTAATGTGACTTCTACTTGGAATCGTTGCTTCTCCCCTTTTACAGGCAGGGGATGGGATTGAATTGTTCACCTTTGGAAGCAAGCCAACTTTTATAGACCTCTAGAGACTATTTTACTGAAGAGACCCTAGTGGTTTGAAAGAGGAAATGTACTTCTGGAAAAGTAAGTCAACTACTGGTATGCAGGGTGGTTATATACTGTTCATCTTTAGCTTTGTGACTAACCATTGGATCACACCTCTTCACATGGTTGGTCACTGACATCTTTAGTGCAGAAGTCAATAGAGTCTCAATTATTTGCCTTGTTGAATGGGACCAGTCAGCCAGATAATCCAAAAATCATTTATGTTGGCTTTGGAATGCCAAATGTGAACATTATATTGCTTATTTGATTTGGAAGTTCGTCTGCTTAATAATGCCTTTCCCACCCCGCAACCAGGTGAATTTTCAAATGTTTAGCATTGAAAGCACTTTGGATACTAATCCCTTTCCTAATTTTCCAGTCTTCTTATATTTTACTTTCCTTTACATTCCCTTTCCTTCCATATCCAGGTACACCCACCTGTTTGCTGTTCCTCACCCAGGATACTCCACTTCCTGACTTCCATGCATTTGCATTGGCTGCCCCTCATGGTGGAAATCCTCTTTTTTCATTTCAACCTCCGAGCTTCCCTGAGGGCTCAGATCAAGGCTCACCTTTAAAGGAGACCTTCCCCTGCCCTAACCCCTCACATCCCAGTCTCTTCCCTTTAAAATGATTGTCCTTTAACATCATGTATGCATATATTTATTTGCAAGTTGCCTCCTTCAGTAGAATTTGAGTTCCTTGAGAGTAGGTACCATATTTTTTGCCTTTCTTTGTACCCTAATGCTTAGCACAGCATCTGGCACATAGTAAGCACTTAATATATTCTTGTTGACTAACAGACTGGGAGATGGCCTAGGGCATCCTGAAAAGCAGGATATGCTAGTTTATGACTGAAAATTGCCCCTGATAGCAAAGTGGATAAAACCCCAGTGGTTAATTGAAAGCTCACTAGGTAAATCTATATCATTACATTATATTATTGTCTGTATTTGTGTGAAAACTTTCAAAAAAATCTTTCAATACTTGTGCAAGTTTCCTTTGGTGTTTTATGGTAAATAATTTGGGAAGTTTTCAAGTAACAGGTATATTACCATCCTTTATTTTCTTGATTGAAAAGTGTCAGATACGAAGCAAAATGTTGTAAGGCAGAGAAGACAGATGTTTACTTTGTAGCATTATGTAAAAGTCCAGGAATATGGGGGAGGGCAGTATTAAAGCATATTGTAGAGTTACCATGATGTCATTAGACTTAGTGGGGATCACTAGTCAGATTAGCTTAGTGTATTAGAAGGCAACTTGACTTAGATTTAGAGCTATGGAGACCTGAGTTCAAATACCACCTCAGATATTTACTGTGTGACCCTGGGCAGATTGTTTAATCTCCCTCAGCCTCAGTCTCTTTATCTGTCAAATGGAGATGATGACAGTATTTCACAAGGTTGATGTTAAGGTCAAAAGAAATACTATATGTAAACACTTTCCAAACCTCAAAGTGCCATATAAATACTAGCCAGCATTGACTAATACATAATAACAGGCTTTGAAGTTGCAAATATATATATATGTGTATGTGTATATGTATGTATGTATATGTATTCATACACACATATACACACACATACATTTGAGGCAGCTGAATGGTGAAGTGCATAGAGCACTGGACCTATAGTTAGGGAGACCTGAGTTCAAATACAGCCTCACACACCGCCTAGGTATGTGACCCTGGGCAAGTCGCTTAACCTCTGTTTACCACAGTTTCCTCTTTGGGGATAATAATAGCATCTACCTCCAAAGGATGATGTGAGGATAGAATGAGACAATATTTGTAAAGCATTTTGTAAACCTTATAAATGCTAGCTATTGTTATTGTTATTTAGTGTAGTAAACAGAGAATAATGGTTATCAAACTGTGGCAGTGTTTCCATTTCACTTCTAGAAACTAGAATATAAATGTGGTTTTAACCACATTATTTTGAAAAGATTTTAATGTAGATCTTGATCCTCTCCTACCTCAACATAATATAGTAGAAGGAAGGCTGATATTAAAGACAGAGTTAGAAGTGGTACAGTTGGGTAGGCACTGGGCTTGTAGTCAAGAATACTGGAGTTCAGATATTGCCTCAGGTACTTACTAGTTTGTGACCTGGGGCAAATTACTTAGCCAGTCTGCCTCAGTTTCCTCAACTGTAAAGTGGGAATTATAATATCATTTACTATCTATAGGTGCTGTGAGGACCAGATAAGATAATATTTGTAAAGTACATTGAAAACCTTAAAGGCAATATGTTAATACTAACTTATTTTTTAAAGTTCTAAGTACAACCTTGACTCTAACAGTTCCTACCTGTGTGACCTTTAGCAAGTCAGTTATTCTCTCTGGGTCTTAAGCTTCATTATCTACAAAATGTGAGTGTTGGATTCAGTGACTTCCAGAGTCTCTGCCAGACTCTATACCTACATGGTGCCTTTTC
>NW_027187342.1:6808057-6935557 GCF_028583685.1 Petaurus breviceps papuanus | reverse complement strand
GAACGCCAGGACCCTCCAGTGGGGGGCACACATCACATAGTGGGGACAACAGCAGTGAGCAAGGTAGGAGAAATGCCACTTCTCATCTATTTGTTTGCTTAAGGATAGGAAAATAGATGCAATTTCACAGATGGTCGCTAGGCAGACAGTTTTGCTTTTACCTGAGTATCAATTCAGCTGTATCTTTTGTCCCCCCACCCCATTCTATATGAGTTTCCTTATCACCTAATCTCAGCTCTGTAAAATGGGCTTCATGATTTGACTGTGGGCAACTTTAGGGAACTCGATCACAGAATGCAAATTTGCATTATGTCACATTGTCACTTTAAGGCCTGTCCTCAAATGCATGTTCAAAAGTCAGATTCCAGGGTAACCATGGCTAAGATGCTGGGAAGAAAATGGCCATTTCAGAAGCACACGTGCTTTGCCATACCTTTTCACTTCTTGTGTATCTAATGTTAGATGCTTGATTTTTTTTTTTGCAAAGAAAGAGCTAATGGAGTTAAGAATGAAATAGGAAGAAATCAGACCAGTTTAATTTTATATAGTCACATATAATAATACATTTAATGTATGTACTTAATATATGTACATATATTACATATATATATGTGGGTGGATAGGTGGTAGGATATGTGTATCTGCATATGTGCATTTGAATATAGCTTGTAAAGATAAGTTTTTAAAGATAAAAGTTTTAGTCTTCAGTGAAAAGCTGAATGAGTATTTAAATGTCTTGTGCTATTTCTGAGAAGACCTACTGCAATGGGTTTTATGCTAAATTAATGCAATTAAAATTGAAAAGAAGATTTTCAATCTGAATAGAAAACAGAATGCTTTATTGAAATTGACTCTGAGAATGCAATAGGTATATACTTTAAAATCTGGTTTTATGATCATGTTTCAGTGAAGTGCTGTTAGACAACAAAGGAATTTTGTTTCCTAACATGGTTGAACAGCACTGATTAGAATTGCAAACTCTGCAATACATTTAACAAGGTTCATTTTCAAACTAAAACAGTAGAGTTAATTTTTTTTAGGCACACGTATGCCACTTGTACCATGAATAATATCTACAAATAGAATTTTAAGTATTTGAGGCACAGTATTGTCCAAAGAAAAGTTGCTGACTTCATCACAACTACAGGCCGGTAAAAAATGAAGCTTAGAATAGTAAACTGTTACAGAGCTGAGACAGAAACAGGTAACCTTCTGACCTCTGACTTTTACTGGAAAATGATATGCAACATAAATTCAAGGGGCCTTTTTTCTTTCAAGTATTTATGTGTGTATATTATAGCATCACTATTCACAGCGTTACAATTAAGATAATGTTAGTGCTTTCCAAATAAAGCCTTATTTTCATGAGCATAACTATATTGATCATTTTCAAGAAGGCATGAAGGGAATAGTAAAAAAAAATCATAGGTTAAAATTTTCTACCTAAGACGGCTGAGTAGTGGGTTATATTTAGAGCAACCCCCAAATAATAGATTACTATGAGAGCAATCAAAGCTCTGAGAGCTCAAAGAACCCTAAAATCATTTGAATTTTTAAATGTTGGCAGGTATCTTGCCCCTTACTTCTTGTAATTTTTTTTGAGAGGAAGGAATGTAAAATGACTTGTGTTGATGCTTCTTATGAAGTATAGGAAGGAATCAGAAATTTTCCAAGTTAATTTGGCCAAGATGTATTCTTCAATTGATTAAGAAAATTTTATTGTAATCAAGAACCACCATTTAAGTAGATATACATTTAAACATACAGTTCTTTTATTCATTTTCCACTTTAGTGCTTCTTTAATGTCCTAAGTGTCCATATATACATTATCTCATTTGATGAACTCATTACTTATATGAAATCAAAATGGCAGGTTGTAGTGTACCCATTTGGCAGATGCAGGCATTGAGTCAGGGAGATGTTAAAAAACCATGGTTCTCCTATGCCTCTTTCCTTCAATAAGACCTGTGGATTTGTACCTTCCTGAAGTCTCAGGATTGGCTCTGTGCAATAGTTCTTCCATGTTTTCCCTCCTGCCTTTTCTGGCAAACACATATGGGTAAGCTGTGCCAAGATTTGGCCCGTAGTGCATGTCCTAAATAGTTATTTACACAGTTTGAGTCCATTTTTTGTCAACTAGGTAAATAACAGCCCTCTTCAAAAGATTTATAAATCCATAAAAATGTCTTATACATACCCAATAGACAGGAATAACTCAATATGTCAAGTGTATATCGAAAGAGGTGTTTCCCCTCCAAAGACATGAGAAATACATATTTGAAAGTTTTCTCTGCTCTATTATTTGTACTCCCCAATCCTTTTTTATTTAACTTCTTCACTTTGACACCTGCTAAACAAAAAGGAAATCCCTTAGGCTTTGGCCTTCCCTGCTGCTTGCACCTCTCTCTCCCCAGCAAAGGCCCTTATCTACTACACGACTGAGTCATTTAACAGGGTATATGTCACTGAACACTGTACCTCTTGACTTAAGTGGCAATCCATTTTAATAGATACATTTTAATGAAAATGGATTCTTTTAATGAAAAGAAAGAAAAAAACAAACCTTTATGGAAAGCAAAAGTGCCAAGACGCCAATTCACAGCTTCTATTGATAGACTTACACAGTAATAATTAAATAATAATGATAACTCACTTATATGGCACTGTGTGATTACAAAGCCCTTTTCATCTCATTTGAAGCTTCCAACACCATCATGTGTAAGTCTTAGTATCCCTATTTTATAGGAGAAGAAACTGAATTAGAGAGGTCAAATGATCTGACAGTTGGCACTCAATTAGTGGCAGGACTGGGTCTCAAACTCAAATCTTCCTGGTCCCAAGCATAGTATTCTTTCCAAACTGAAGCTTTATCAGTGACCAAATTGTATTTACATTATAACTGTTCTGTTACATGAAATAGAATGGTCTTTCAAAATATCTTTATACAGGGAGACTTTTTTTAAATATAAAAAATTACATTTAAGCATATATAATGAATTTTATTACTAAAAAATATCCCTCAAATGGCTAAAATTTTCTGCACGTTTTTTCCATGAAATAAACAATATTCTCTAGAATTCCCATGAGACAATGTATGTAAAATACTTTGTCAACCATAAACTGATATATAGATGTAAAACTTAAAAGTACATAAATATAACTTAACAACAACAAAAACAACAATGATACTTAGAGTAGTGAAAAAAATATCGTGATGCCTTCAGTAGCTAGCTATAAACTACTCTGTATATAATTATTAATTTAATATGAGGCTTGTGACTAATTACCAAAGACTTATAAAACAACCTTTTTGTAACACTGGTGTTGGAAAATCTGGGTAGTGAGTTAAATGCATTACATCAATTTTATTGCATGTGATCTTATTCTATTACAATGTTGCATGTACTTAGTTTTGTTAATTTTTCAAGTGTTTGAAATTTCATTCTTTTAAACCTGTTGATGCTCATTCTATGTGGATGGAAGTTTTTTTGGAGCTTTAGCAGAGCAATTGGTGTTGGATTAAGATTTTTTTTTTTAAGAAATTGTTTCAGTATGTTTTGAGGCATGCATATTTTGTGATTCCCTCTGTGACTGAGGGAGGTGGAGACAAGGCAGATAATGTTGACCTTAGTGATCACCATATGGTATATGGACAAAACTCTAGAACACAAGCAGTTACTTCTCAGTAGTCTTCTTTGATTGGCATGGATTTTTTAATTGGCTAATAAGATAAAGCATAGGGTGCCAAATGCTGGGCAGAGTTGAGGACTGTATAAAGAGCTGTGAGAAGAAGAAACTGCCTTCTGGGTCACCCATGAAGGAACAGGTAGGGATGTATGAGGGAGATATCCAGCCCTTGTTTTGTCCTTACAGATGGCTCAGAAGCAACTCATTTGGTCAATCGTGAGGCCAATGGGAAAACCTCGTAGTTTAGCAAATTGACTGACTCCTTTCTCCAGCACGTGCATCCAATATGTGTTATAGTCAGAAAATTTTTGTGTATTTTCATTTCTTATACCCTCTGTATTATCTGTGAATTTATTCTTTTCCTTGTAAATCAATCCTTATAAAAGACATATCAACTCCAATTCATTGAAAGGGCAGGACTAGGAAGTGGCTCTGATATTAGAAATGAGAGGGTAGATGTTGGAGCTGAAAGCCTATGGATGTTGGCTGCCATCTTGGGGTGCAGATCAAGGCACTAGTCTTCACACTTGTCAGGGATTAAGTCTATGGTAGGATCATAGGATCAGTAATGAGACCTAAGTCTACTTAGAGAAGGTCCAGAGAAGTTGTGACCTTTCATGGTCACTCAGCCAGTAAGTAGACAAGACAGGATTTGAAACTAAATCTCTAACTCTCAGCTCATTGGTCTTTCCATGATACTTCACTAACATAATCCTTGTTCCCCTGAGTTTTGGGTCTTGTTTGCATACATTGTCCCTATGAGGCAGCTATTATTAGTGATAACCAGAGAGATTAAGGGACTTGCTACCTGTCACCTAGAGTGACTTACCTGTTGAACCCAGAATTAGACCCAGTTATTAACACCCAATTAATTGCTCTTCTAGTGTTTTTTCTCAATTTTATTTAATTTATATCCAAATTAGAACAGAACTTTAATAAACCTTTTAAGCAGTATCTAATAATACTTTCATTGATATATTACTTATTAGATTATGTAGTCCTTTCTCTACAATAATCCTATAAGGCAGATAATACAAGTATCACTCTGCCCATTTTTCATATGAAGAAACTGAGGCTCATGGAATTTAATTTACTTATAGCTTTTAGAAGTAGAAAGAACCTTAAAGAATCTGAAGCCCAGCCCATTTAAATGAATTGTCCAAGGTCACACAGTTAAGCAGGAAGAGGGAAAGCTTACATTCATACCCAGTTCTTATGATTCCACATCTAAGGCTTCTCCTACTATACCACACTGCCAACATCTTATTTCTGGTGTCAGAGCTGAGATTTGAATTCAGGTCTTCTGACTGTAAATTCATTATACCAACTATGTCTCAATAAATAGGTAAACCTAACTCCCTTGGATACATGTTCATTACCTGCTTTATGTGTGTAATTCATTGGTCATGATAAGGATCTGCTCCCAGGGACTAGAGAGTATTGATGAGTCCTTGTACAACTTTTCCTTTCATTTGGACTCTAGCTTCTCCACCTTGCCCTCGATGAAGTCTCTTTAGTACTCACTGTACAGGACTCATTCGGGACAGTCAGACTTCCACCCAGATCACTAGACTGCAACTTTCCAGCTCTCCTTACATTTTCTTCCTCAAGTTCAATATTCAGGGCACTCCTTTCCTCTTGACTCATGGCCAGCACAGCCTTATTGCTAAATAGGAATTTAGCATCAGTAGCAAATGTTGAACACACCCTTCAAAATATCACATAGCAGAATCTAGTTTTGAGTACTGAACTACTATGAAGACAGATATGTTCTAAAGTTACATTATGCATTGAGAAACAGTTATGTTTCACTCTTTCCAAGATTTCAAGATTAGAGCTATGGAAAAAAAAATAATGGCATTTTCTTCTCTTCCTAGTACCCTTTTCACTTAATGTTTGTTTTACTCAAGTTTTTTTTTCTTTTGCAAAGAAAAATTTCAGTCCTGAAAATTTCTTTTTCTTTCCTGAAATTTTCAGTCCTGGATTTTTTAAAAAAATCACCAACTGTAACTGTCATAGCACCTCTAAAACTATCTCCTAGCATCTCTTTTCTTTTGCAAGTTTCAAGCCAATGTGATGCCCTCCCTCTCCTCTTCCTACTTCTTCTTTGGAGAGCAAAATATGTATCCCTCCCACCCTTTCAGCTTTTGTATGAGTTCAAGCAACCCACAAGCAGAAGGCAATTCCATTTATTATCGAAGGGAATCTCACGGGCAGTTGTTTCAAACCTGTGAAGCTAGCAAGCAAAGCTGGTTGAGGGGGAGGGGAAAGAAGGACAGGGGTAGAGAAGGTGGGGACGGGCCATATTATGTACCAGATGACTGAGCAGCGATTTATATACCAGCTAGCCTTTTTTACACGAAGAAGAAAAGTAATAACAGCACAAGCCAAGGCATTTGAAATAGTCAGATGTTCGATGAATAATGGGATAGGTGGGAAGCAGCCCTCTGATTGGATGTCTTAATGAGCACATTTCCCACAGAGTTTGGGCTGCAGTTCCCCTTGACCTTTGCCCTTTATTGACCAAACTGACACTTCATTTTTCACATACTTCCAATTATGGTTCAGCTTAAGTGTTACCCTACCTCCTTTATTTCTTTCCTATGGACAATTTGAGAGTCGTTGAGGCCACATAAGATATTTTAATTTGAAAAACTAGCATAGCAATTCAGGTTTAGGATGTAATCTGAAACTGATGTCAATTCACCATTTTTCTTGTGAAAACAAAAAGTTAGTATTGCTTTTTTATAAACAGTTGTTAGATTTATTCTTCCCTATCCCTCCCTCCCTGCTCCCCCCCCCATTTTAAAAAGTAGATGTTTCCTTAGAATTTGAGGACAGTGAAAATGAAGAAGAATGCAGAAAATTCCTTCTTGCTTTCTATTTTAGTTTCCTTTTTGCTGGGGCAACTTGAATGATATCTGTTTGTTTGCCCTCACTTATTGAGTCTTTTCCTCAAAAGACTTGTATTTTGAAGCTTCTGAAATGTACTTTGACTAAAACACTTCTTAGAGTACAGAAAAGTAAAACATCATTGTGACCATAGGTCTCAAGCCTTAGCCCATGGCAGAACCATTTATTTCTCTGATGATATTTAAGGTTTAAGTACAAATTAAAGTGTGACCTTTGTATACAATAGCAATGGGCTATATGAGAGTGATTTCCTGATGGGAAAAGTCAGGTGTAATACAAAAAGAAAGGGGAAGTTGTTACAGCATATCTATCATTCCCTCTCTTATCAAAAGGTCTATATTATAAAGTTTTCAGCCATGAAGATTAGCTGTACAGACAGGAGACACCTATATACCCAAATTTCTCTTTATTTTCTCATCAAACCTAAACAAGAAGTTTCTGTTCCTCATTTCACTGAATTTTAGAATCATGTCAGTGATTGGATTAAAAGGAAAGAATAGAAATTTTTGCACTAAAACATAGTCATTGGATGTTTGGTGTATGAACTTGGCTATAAACTTTTTTATGTGAAGTTTATCTGTTTGCTCTTTTAGCATATCACCTAAACACTAGAGAGAATTATTTTCCATTTAGACAAATGGAAAATATATCTATCTAAAAATATTTACAACTAAACAGTGATCCCTAAAACATAGAAGTATTTGTCTCAAAAATGTATGAAGTGTTACCTACTTTATTATGTAGCCCTCTGGCATATCCATGGCATATTTTTACTATAATATGGTAATAAAAGAATTTGTAGAAGGCAGACAAAGGTTCTGTCTTTCTCAGTAAGGTGACCCCTGTTACCAAGTAACTGCTTTACTTATGAGCTTATTAAAAACTCAAAAAATGAGCTTTTCATACTTCACAGGCATTGATGTGAAAATGAGCTGTCCTGTGAGTAGTTTTCTTGATCATTTTTAGAACAATTGATTAGCCAAAGAGCGGCTGTCATTAGTTGACATTGACTGATAGCAATTTGTCACAAGCTCTGAAGGTCAGCCAGACGGCTGGAGTTTCTGCTTGTCTTTGATTGACCTTTACTGATGCCATTATTATGTGATTGG
This sequence comes from Petaurus breviceps papuanus, assembly GCF_028583685.1. Classification (NCBI taxonomy): domain Eukaryota; kingdom Metazoa; phylum Chordata; class Mammalia; order Diprotodontia; family Petauridae; genus Petaurus; species Petaurus breviceps. Next base: position 6,927,848 of record NW_027187342.1, on the reverse strand, counting down.
TTTTGACTAGATATGACCCTCAATTGAAGAAGACAGGCCATTAGTCAGCAGGACCATTTCTCCTATTTTCTGTTTGTTTTGTATTCTTCTATGTGTGTGAACTTATGGATTGAATATTGCATCACTTCTAATATTCTGAATTTTTTTTAAACCTAGAAAGGCATTGGTGTTATCTTAAAAGCATCACTCTGTTTTCCCTTTGGTTGACTTTTAACAGCAGAAATGCTTTGCCAAGTCTAGTCTTGCTGCTGGCATTTGACATTTACACCTGTGCAGCATTTTGGTTGTTGCAAATGACAGATGAGGGTTTTTTTTCTTCTAAGGAAAAGGAATTGAACTGTTACTTGTATAACTTCTGACTCTATGTACAGATTCTTTCACTGCCCTAGACGTAAAGATTTTTATCTCTTAAGAATCATGTTTTATATGTATACATTTTAATAATGATTGAGTTGCAGAGAATTATCCTCATAATGACATGGTGTCAATTCATCATTTGGCTCTGAAGCCTCAGGGTGTGAAAACTTTGTATGTGTATGTGTGTGTGTGTATGTGTGTGTGTGTGTGTGTGTGTGTGTGTGTGTGTGTGAGTTTTGCTCACCCTTCTGGGAGTTAGAGAAAGCTTTCACAGTGTTAACGGTATCAGCATTTCAGATAGAGTGGGATACTTTTCCATCTTACTGGATCAAGAAATTAATTGTTCACAATCCTCGTAGTAGTGAAAATTTACTCTCATGCACTTTCAGTGTTAGCTTTTTCCAGCAATTGAGAGGTAATTTTGTAGATTGTTCATCATGAAGAAAATTGTTGCTATCTATTCAATTAAAAGTCTAAATTTCCTTGTTTCTTTTGGACAATCCCAAAACAGTTGACATAAACAAAATGAGAAAATCAGCTCAAGCCCATAGCTGTATTAGTTTTTAGTTCTTTCATTAGCTTCAAATATGACTTTTCCTTTTTCTTACCTCTTTTTTTCTGCTGTCTCTTCTTATGGATACATTTAATTTTGAGTTCAAAGTAATAACTTGCTTTTCAGGTCAGTCCTCACATGCAAATTCCAAAGCCACCTCACAAAATTTGGCAAAGTTTCAACATGGATTTCAGTTTCTGATTAAAAAACTACATGAGGAGGGAATTCACCTCCCCAAGATGGTAGATTCTTTACATGCTGTCACATTGTTGGCAAGGCAAAATTGATGAAGATAAGTTTAGAAAAGTATATGTTTAAGAATATGCTTAAACCGAGCCTTAAGGTTTTAGAACTTAATTCCTTTTGAAGACAAGCTGGAAAACTAATTTGAATGGTATTCAGAGTTGAATTTAGTAAACATTAAGCACCTATTATTTAATGTCTTTCTTTTTGGAGGGGGGAGGCAAGGCAATAGGGGTTGAGTGACTTGTTGGAGGTCACACAGCTAGTAAATGTTAAGTGTCTGAGGTTAGACTTGCACTCAGGCCCTCCTGTCTCCATGGCCAGTACTCTATTCACTGTGCCACCTAACTGCCACAACACTTATTATTTAAAAATGGTTTTAGATGCTTTTGTGTACTACCTAGAACATAAAACATACTTAATCTGTATAACAAGAGCTGAATTTTAGATTTTTTAAGAATTATTAGAATTTCTTAGGTTTTCTTAAAGCATGGATTTATCATATCCCAGTGTCCCAAATTTCTTCAGATGCTATATATACATTGGAGGGGTTACGGACTGGAGCTAGGGGTTTGTACCACCTGGTTCAGTCAGATTATGGGACATTCATGGACTATACCTTGGAATCCCATTAAGACTTCAGAGTTCCAGAGGATATCATGGATCCATTAGTCCCCAGATTAGATTGTTCCATGCTTAGGTTGGTTATCTTGAGAAAGGATTCTACAGATCAAAATAGACTTTAGCCAAAATTAAGTAGAAGAAATTGGTCTTAATTGGTCTCTAGAAACTTATTATCGCACTCTCCTATTCTCATACTTCTGCTGTCTGGTGACCTACGGCCCTGTACTGTGCTGTTTAGTCTGGTCCTGACTCTCCAGTCATGTTCTAGGCTTCAGAATTTCTTTTGTCCTAATACTTCTTTCTATATCGAAGTTTAAATGTTTTTTGCTTTGTTCTCAGGGGGGATAGTTTTGTTTTTGTTTCTTCCCCTTTTTAAAGGTCATAGATAGTTATTCTGATATCTAACTTAAGTGTCATCATATTTGGAACTTTAGAGCTGCAAGGATGTTTGAGCCAAGCTGGTTCAACTCCATATGTATTGCTGTATATTAATAAATCAGGTAATATTGGTAATTTTAATGTTTAATTTTAATAGGGAAATTTTGGAGATAATTTCTTAACCCCAAGAAATTATTCAAATGATAAGAGTTAAGCATGCTTACAGCATATGGGGTTTTGGTTGCTCTTCAAATCATTTCATAGATATTCTTGTCTTCTTATTCTTAGAACTGACCATAATGTTACCACCCATGTCCCAGCTTAGTGCTTTGGCATAACAGGAATTGATCTCATCTTAGGGGCTCTAGAAACCTTGGAGCTTCTATGGATGTCTCTGGACAAAGTCTAGGACAAGGAACCTGAAGCCAGGTAGTGCTACTTGACATTTGTGCCCAGATGATAAGGGTACTTTATATGCAGTATTCTTTCACAGTAGCAAATGCCATGGTGAAAAATGGCCACATTTTTCATTACCTCATTTAGATGCATCCATGAATTTATTTTCCTCATAAATGGATTCAAGGTAGCATTTACTAATTAAGGATAGGATTAGAGAGTCTGATTTTAGTCCTAGAGGAGACCAAGCCAAACAATAAATTCATGCCAAGTATTTTTTTCTTAGAAAGTATGGAGTGTGTATGTGTGTGTATGCGTGTGTATATGAAGATGTATATAGTTTTCAATATACTGATTAAACTTGGAAATGTAATTGGTAAGTTGAGATTTGATCAAGTGTCTGGATGTGTGGAATTAATCTAGGAAGTAATTTTGGTAATTACTTAATCTAAAAATATTCTACTTGGGTCCTGGCTTTATAATAGAGAAACTGTATTTAAATATGACCTCTGTCCCTTACTACCTGTGATATCTTTGATGAATTACTTAAACTCTCTGGGCCTCAACTTTCTCATCTATAAGATAAGTTGGAGTGGGGTAGATGGCTTCTGAGGTGCTTTCTAGCTCTCAATCTATGGTCTTATGATGCTATAAAGATTGTTTTGGCTTTGCTCCAATTACCAATATGGATCCTGATAAGCCCTTTCTCCTATTTCATCCCCCCTTGGACATGTTGAATAGGGTAAGGGTCATAACATAGGAGAAATAGGACTAGAGTTTGATTCGGAAGACTTGGAATGGATTCCTTATTCTGATAATTTTTAGTGTTGTGACCTTGGTCAATTTTCTGATCTGTGAAATATGTAAAACCTGACAGCATTATGTAAATGTATAATTAAATACCCACTTTCTTCTATTTTTTCACATGTCTGGATTGAACTAATAAAACATTTATTTATGACAGATATTCTTAGAGTTCTTCCAAGATACAGATTTAAAAAAAAACAATGAAAAGGGAAATAAAAAGAATAGAAAAGAGAGACATATAAAATACTGACTTTCTATTCACTTACTGCTACATTATATTTGATTATTTACCATCTTTTATTGCTAATTTTTTCCTATACAAAATTTTTCTCCACAACTAGTTCCATTGAGGACAAGAATTTTCCAACACCCCCCTAAAAGAATAGGATCATAGATTTAGACCTGGAAGGAACCTTGGACATCATTTAGAACAAATTCTGCATTTCTCATATAAGGAAAATGAAGTCCAGAGAATTTCAGTGATTTACCCAAATTCTCCATAGGAAGCATGTAGCAGAGTTGGGATTTGAACCTTCTAAATACATACATTCATACACACACACACACAACACACACACACATCACCAACTATATATAAAGAATTGTGTTAAGTGCTGGCGATATAAAGATAAGAAAATAGTGAAACAGTTCCTGCCTTTAAAAAGCTTACATTCTACTACAAATACAAAATGCTCACAGACAAATAAATTGCAGGTAACTTGTAGAGAGAGCACTAATGACTGCATGGCTAAAGAAAGGCTTCTTGTAGGAAGTGACTCCCAAAGAGAGTATAGCAGGAAGCATAAGTAAGAGGCAGAGGTGAGGAGGTAGAGTATATGGGGCAGTCTGCATACAGGTGCAGAGATGGAAATACCAAATTTGGGAGACAAAATAGAACAGTTTGTCTAGAATGTATGTGAAGGGGAGCATTATGAATGTCTGGAGAGGTAGGTGGAATGTTTCAGGCAACATGGGATAGTTTGGGCAAATGATCAGAGAGGAAATAGAATGTTGATTATGAGGACCAGAGAAGCAGCATAAACAGTACAAAACTTGGAATCAGGGAGATCTGGGGTCACCAAATTACAGGATTTGAGAATTGGAATGGACCCCAGCAGCTCTCTAATCCAAACCACACACAAAAGGAATTCCTATAATAATGTATTTGACAAGTGGTCACCCAACCACAGCTTGAAAACCTCCCAGGAGTGGGGACCCACATCCTCTTGATGAACCCCATTCTACTCTTGGATAGATCTAATTGTTAGGAAGGGTTTTTTGTTTTCCTTGTTTTGTTTTTCCTGACATCAAAATAAATTTTTACCTCTTGGCAACTCACCCATTGCTCCTCATTCTGTCCTTTGGGGACAATGAGAACAAATCTAATCCTTCTTTTACTTGACAGTCCTCCATATATTTGAAGACAAATGTCATGGCCAACTGAGTCTTCTCCAGGCTAAAAATGCCTAGTTTCTTCAAGTGATCCTCAAATTGACATGGCCTCAAGGCCATTCACCCTCCTGCTTGCCTTCCTCTGGACACTCCTAAGGGTAAAATACTGCATAAAACACTTTGAGAACCCAATCAAATCAATTAACCTTTTTGAGTCTTTGAGTTCAAATTTTCATCAGTGAAATGGGAATAAGAACATCTGTATTACAAGGTTGTTGTAAGGATACAATGAAATAATGTGTTGAAAGCATTTTGAAAACCTTAGATTACTACATGTTTAAATGTGACTTACTCATGGTGGTGGTGGTGGTAGTAGTAGTAGTAGTGGTGGTAGTAGTAGTAGTGGTAGTAGTGGTGATGGTAGTAGTAGTAGTAGTGGTGGTGGTGGTGGTGGTGGTGGTAGTGGTGGTGGTGGTAGCAGTAGTGGTAGTAGTAGTAGTTCAATTTGGCTAGTGTGGAATGACTGAGAGTCCTGTAACATGTTGAAAAGGTAGATTGAGGTCAGATTGTTGCAAATCGAAGAGCTTGAATATTATCCTAAAAGCAGTAAGAATACATAAGATTTTTGAGCAAAAGAGTGACATAGTCAGACCTTTGCTTTAGGATGACTATTTTGGCAACTGTTTTGAAAAGGATTTGAGGAGACCAGAAACGAGATCATTTAATTACCGATCCCCCTCCCCCCATTAAAAAAATTAAATGTCTTACTTAACTAAATTAATATTGAATATCAATACAACCAAGCTGCTTTAGTGATTATTTAAACTGTAATTATTTAATTTCAACATATACTATATAATAATTATTTTTCAGTTCTTCTCTCTATAACCTTATCCAGATTCTTTGTCCACTCATTGTCCTTAATGTTTCTTTCTTTCATTTTCCCTTTTGATCATAGTGTATACACCATTCTTATGGTTTTACTTAGGAATATTTTTTGTTTGTTTTGTTTTTGTTTTTGCTTTTTGGAGGTGACTTGCCCAAGGTCACATGGCTAGTAAGTGTTAAGTGTCTGAGGCTAGACTTGAACTCAGATTCTCCTGACTCCAGGGCTAATGCTCTATTGACTGTGCTACCTAGCCACCCATGGAATAATTTTTAAAAAGGTCTTTCCAGATTTCTTTGTATTTCTCATAATGGCCATCTTAACTACATCATAATACTGTATTACATCAAAGTACAAAAATTTATTTAATCTTTTCCTTATTATTGGACATTTAGGTAGTTTCCCCTTTTTTTCTTTAGCAATTACAAATAATGCTATTAAGCAAAACCTTTTAACAGATACCATTTTTCATTTTTTATAAAACTCTCAGAGTACATTCCCAACAAGTAAATTATTGGGTCAAAGGGTTGGATTTTGCGGTTGTTGTTTGTTTTGATTTTGTTTTTTGTAATTTCAGTTGGGATCTGTGGCTGTGATAAGTAAACTACTTTTATACCTACTGCTTACAAATGGCTTCTCTCTTTGCATAAAAGATGCATGGTCCATTAAATTTAAAATCAGAGATCCATAGAATCATAGGATCATGGCTTTAGAGCTGGAAGGGACCTTAGTGATCACTGAGTCAAGCACCTTCATTTTATAGATGAAGTAATTAGACCAGAGAAGTTAGAGGAGGTCACACAGATAGGAAAGATTGGACCTAAGGATCACTGACTCCAAATTCATGGCTCTTTCCTGTGTGCCATATTGCCTGTCCTTAATTGGATTTGGTTCCAGTCTTGGACTCTGTTACTTGGCTAACCCCGACCATGTCACCTAACTTTTCTGGGCTTCAGTTTCCTTATCCACAAAATGAGAGAAACCAAAGAATCTTTTTATGTCCCTTCCAACTCTGAATCTGTATCATGTGACCCATACAAGGTCATAGTGGTAGAAGTTAAGTAGGCAGTGGTGCTCATAAAAAATGTATATGAAATGTATATGACTTCCCTACTCACACCCATCCTAAAATTAAATCATACATAAGTCACTAACATCTTTCTGCTGTTCCTCATCTAGATAATGACTCCCTTTTCTAATTGGGGGTGGAGGTGGGGTGGGAACAGGGTATAGAAACAAAGGAACTAGTTGGACACTCTATGATAAATCACTGGGGAAAGAAAGAGAAAGAGTTATTGGAATACCAAGACTGACTTTCTGAGTTTTTCATCTGAAAGTGAGCTTTTTCTCTTTCTTTCTCTTGTTTGGGAAGTTCAAGGAATAATTAAAAACTGTCTACTATGTGTTTAAGAATTTCAGAGGTGGGGCTGCTAGGTGGCACAGTGAATTGAGCACCGGCCCTGGAGTCAGGAGGACCTGGGTTCAGATCCGGCCTCAGACACTTATCACAAAAAAAAGCCATGTGACTTTGGGCAAGTCACTTAACCCCAATTGCCCTCCAAAAAGCAAATAATAATAATAATAATGATTTCAGAGGTGAAAAGGATTTCAGAGGCCATTTAGTGCAACCTATAGCTGAAAAACAATCTCTACTGCAATGTAACTGTCAAATTGTTACCCAAACTCTACTTAAAGACCTTCAGTGAAGGAGAACCCAAAACTTCTCAAGGCAACACATTGCATTTATAGATTGCTTCAATTTTTAAGAAGTTCTTCCTTACCTAAAGTCAAAATACACCTCTTTGTAGCTTCCACCAGGTACTCCTGATTCTGCCTTGTATGGTCAAACAGCATGTCCAATCTCTCTTCCCTGTGATAACCCATTGAATACGATCAAAGATAACTGTTATGTCTCTCCTGAGGCTTCTCTTGAGACTAATCATCCCTGGTTCCTTTAGCCTCTTTGTAAGATAGGAAATCAATACCTTTCACCATCTTGGTTGCTCTTCATTGGATGGTACCCAGTTTGTCAATGTCTTTTTTAAACTATAGAATCCAGAACTGGACAGAAAAATATAGATGTGGTCTGACTAGGGCAGAATGCAGGGGAACTTTCACTGGCTTATTCCTAGAAGTTATGTCTTTTTTTTTTTTGGAGGGCAATTGGGATTAAGTGACTTATCCAAGGTCACACAGCTAGTTTGAGGTCACATTTGAACTCAGGTCCTCCTGACTCCAGGGATGATGTTCTATTTACTATGCCACCTAGCCACCCCAATGGAAGTTGTGTTTCTTTCTTTTTTTTTCTCTGACTCCAAATTTATTTTTTTTCCATTTTTCAAATGCATTACTAACTTCTGATTTATAGCATTCATTTCCGCCAGATTTTGAGTTACAAATTTTCTCCCCGTTTTTCTCCTACCCACTGCCCCAAAATAGCAGTCCCACAGGATATCCCCTCCTCCAATCTGCTCTCTCCCATATTTTCTCCCATACCCCTTTTGACTTTTCCAGTAAGGCATGGTGGATCTCTATGCCCCAGTGCCTGTATATCTTCTTTCCCAATTACATGTAAAATAGTATTAATAATAGTATATGATATTTGATTTTAAAACTTTGAATTCCAGATTCATTCCCTTCCTCCCTTTCACCCACCCTTACTGGGAAGATAAGCAGTTCAGTATAGGGTGGACATGTGTAGCTAATGCAAAACAATACCATAGTAGATATATTGTAAAAGACTGACTATATTTCCCTCCCTCCTATCCCACCTCCCACTTGTTCTGTTCTCTACTTTGATCCCATCCCTTTTCAAAAGTGGATGCTTCCAACTTCCCTCCCCCCCATCCTGCCTCCCTTCCATCATCCCCCCTCTGATCCCCTTCCCCCCTACTCTCCTGTAGGGTGAGATACCCTAAATATTTAGTGTGTATTTCATTCCCTCCCCAAGCCAATTTCAATGAGAATAAGGTTGACCCATTCCCTTTTGCCTTCCTATTCTTCTCCTCTATTGTAACCATTTTCCCTTGCCTCTTCTTTATGAGATAATTTACCCAATTCTGTCTCTCCCCATCTCCTCTCATTACATTCCTCTCTCATCTCTTAATTTCACCTTTTAAGTATCATCCCTTTGCATTAAATTGGTCCTGTGCCCTCTATGTATATCTGTAAATATAAATACACACATTCACATATGTATTCATATGCCCATATACCCTCATATATAGATATATACATATATTTCTATTCCCTTCAACTATTTTCATACTGAGAAAAGTTTCATCAGTTACAATTATTGTTTTTACATGTAGAAATGTTAATAGTTCAACTTTGATAAATTCCTTATGATTTCTTTTCCCTGTTTACCTTCTCACATTTCTCTTGCTTCTTGTATCTGAATGTCAAATTTTCTATTCAACTCTGTTTTTTTCATTAAGAATGCTTGAAAGTCCTCTATTCCATTGAATGACCATATTTTCCCCTGAAATATGATACTCAGTTTTGCTGGGTAGGTGATTCTTGGTTTTAATCCCAGCTCCTTTGACCTCCGGAATATTCCAAGCCTTTCGATCCCTCAGTGCAGAAGCTGCCAGATCCTGGGTTATCCTGATTGTGTTTCTACAGTATTCAATTATTTTCTTCCTGTCTGGTTGTAAAATTCTCTCCTTAATCTGGGAATTCCAGAACCTGGCTATAATATTCCTAGGAGTTTTCTTTTGGGGATCTTTTTCAGGAGGTGATCGGTGGATGCTTTTAACCTCTATTTTGCCCTCTGGTTCTAAAACATCAAGGCAGTTTTCTTTGAGAACTTCCTAGAGGATGATTTCTAGGTTCTTACTTTGATCGTGGCTTTCAGGTAGTCCAATAATTTTTAAATTATCTCTCCTGGATCCATTTTCCAGGTCAGTGGTTTTTCCCATGACATATTTCACATTGCCTTCTATTCTTTCATTTGTTTGGATCTGTTTAACAGCTTCTTGATTTCTCATAAAGTCATTAGCTTCCATTCACTCCAATCTAATTCTGAAGCAATGATTCTCCTCATTGAGCTTTTGAGATTCTTTTTCCATCTGGCAAATTTGGATTTTTAAGGCATTCTTCTCCTTATTGCCTTTTTGAGCCTCTTTTGCCATTTGAGTTAATCTATTTTTTAAGGTATTATTTTCCTCAGTCAGGCTGTTGACTCTCATTTCATAATTTTCTTGCATTGTTCTCATTTCTCTTCCCAATTTTTCCTCCACTTCTCTTATCTTCTTCTTAAGGTCCTCTATAGCCTGTAACCAGCTCGTATTTTCCTTGGAAGCTTTGGGTGCAGGAGTTCTGACTTCACTGTCTTCCTCCTATTCCATGCTTTGCTCCTTTTTGTCCCCCAAATAGGAGTCTAATGTTGGAATCTTCTGTTTGCTTTGTTTCCTTTGCCTGGTCATGTCACCCCTCAGTCACTTGACCACTGGGCTTTTTGCCACAGTAGGACTCTGCCACCAGACAGGGGAGCTTTCGTCCCAAACACTGTGGTTTTCTCAGCTGCTGGAGGTATTAGATGGATGCCCTCTCTGAGGCCTCCACACACTCTGGTAAGCTGGACACACATCCCAGAATCTCCACCCTAGACTGCAATCCAGATCCAAGAAGGTTAAAGCAAGAGCGATTACCCCTCAGACTGGTGCTTGGTTCTTCTACACTCTGCAAGCCAGGGGCTGAAGATACAACATGGCACTGGCTGGCTGTGCTGGGCATCTCAGTGGGCAAAAGCCACCACACTTCCACTTACTGGTCCCAAAGTCCAGACTGCACTGACCTCTCACTTTGTCCTTCGCATCTATGTGTTGATAAATCGAGAAACAGCCACAGCTGTTGCTGATCTGGAGTCCCTCTGTCTGGTGGCTGGTCAGGCCCACCCTGGGGCTAAAACCGCTGGCTCACTCGGGCCTGGGCTTGGCTCCCAGAGCGTTGTGCTGGCCGATTCCCGCCAGCCTGCCGGGCTGTCCTTAGTGGGCGGTTAGCTTCTCTGTGTTGTTCTGTGGGTTCTTTAGCTCCAAAGTTTGTTCAGAGTACCCTTTTTACATTGATTGGGGAAGTGGAAGCCGGAGTTGCTCAGAAGTTATGTTTCTTAATGCAGCTGAGATCACATTAGCCATATTTTTGACTGCCACATCACATTGCTGACATGTATTGAGCCGACATCCCTGTAAAACTCAAGATCTTTTTCAAACAAATGATTGTCTAATTGTGTATTGCCCATTCTGTATTTGTGAGACTGATTTAAAAAAAAGACGCCATTAAGACTTTACATTTATCTCTATTGAATTTCACCATATTCAATTTGACTCAGTGCTCTAACCTGTCAAGATTTAATTTACTGACTCTATAATCATACAGGTATACTTTTGTTTCATGTGACTGCAATGGTAGTAATCTCATAGTGACCTCTACTCTTCATATGTTTTAGCCTTCTAAATTACCTGAAAATATGTTTAGTAGGCTCTGGGACTACAAATAGAAGTTTCTACCTATTTCTATCACTTTGAATATTTCTATACTGATCAAGTGAAATATATCATTTTGCCAAAATTTTGAAGAATGCAATTATTTTGTTATATAGATGCTGTATTTCTTCTTAAAAAACAAATCTACTGGCTTGTATTGTCTGGCACTTGTCATGTTTATTTTGAAAGTAATCTTTGAGGGGTGGCTAGGTGGTGCAGTGAATAGAGCACAGGCCCTGGAGTCAGGAGGATCTGAGTTCAAAATTCGGCCTCAGACACTGAACACTTACTAGCTGTGTGACCTTGGGCAAGTCACTTAACCCCAATTACCCTCCAAAAAGCAAAAAAAAAAAAAGCAATCTTCAAAAAAAAAGCATCGTTTCACTTTGGCAGGTAGAAAAGGTTTAAGAATTTTGGGTTGTGATGGGTTGTGGGGTTTTCGTTTTTGGCCTTTCTTCTTTCCTACAAATGTTGCATATTTTTAGCCTAATCTGGTTTTTCTTTGCATCTATTTATCTATTTACCTATGTATCTATCCACACAAATGTGTGTGTATATATCCATATCTTCTTAATAAGGAAGTAAAGAGTTTTGAAAAACATTAATTGCTTAACTAAACAGTTAAATATTAATACTAACTAATTATGAGGGATGGGAGTCTTGCTTTAGATACCAGAAACATTCCTTACACTTAATGTTTGTTTTGGAGGGGAAGCAATGATGAAGAGATGAAGAAAAATAGAATGATTGTCTTAAGTACCAGCCATATTCTTTAGACTTAATTTTCATATTTGAAATGGAGGCAATAGGTTTAATGTGTCTCTTACTTTGTGGCTGGAACAGATTCTATTTTTAATCTGTAAGTAGAATATGGCATAAGGCCATGTGCTGTCTTGATCCAAATGCATAACTCCTGTTGATATCAGTGAGTTTCAAGATGGATTGAAGAGAATTATGTAGTCTTTATTTTTGAATATCTTTTTTTCCCTTCAAATTAAGCATGCTGAACAAATTCTATCACTTTTCAAGTCAAAATAAAGTGTTTTTATAATATAGCAACCATGCTGGCTTAAGGGAATAATACTACAATCCCAAATAGACACACACACATAACCGTAGAATTGGTTTTCAGGCAGAGTGAGGCAACTGGGCTCTGGGATCTGGCTGCATAGTAAAGTACATGGGTATACTGAACTACACAAAATTGCCTTTAAATAGAAAAGAGAAGAGAAGAACGCTTTTTCTTTGGATGGCTTTTTGTTCATTTTGGCACATGATGACTAGTGAGATAGTCCAGCAGGATGTTCCTTGTATTTTCTCACCCTTATTACCCCAGTGGTGGGAATGGTATGACTATTTAGTCAAAATTGACAAGTGATTGGTTCTATAAATGAATGTCCTCAAATCATAATTGTTATAACAAGATTCTTTGACTACCTGGCAATCATCTCTTTCCCTATGATAGCTCTTGGATCACCTGTTTTGTGATTTGACAGTCGTCATGTTTATTACCCAGTTGAATGTCAGTAGCAATTACAGCAAAAGACAAACAAAAATGCAAGTACTTGTTGACCTTGACTTTTTTCCACAAGATATTGGACTTGATGACTCTATTGCTGTTGAACTGATAAGGGTTATAAACAGTAGTCTAAGAAAAATGTTTTATTCCCAGAGGAAAATGCCATATTACTGTGGGAAATGGCAACAGACTATCGCCCTTTGCCATATTTACTTGATTCACCTTTATTTGAGCTGTGGGAAAAGAAAGTGGGAAAAAAACATGACAACTTTCTTTTAGTACTTTTATATCATCATACAAGCATTCTTAGAATTTTTTTTATTGTATAAATAGTTGTCTTGAATATGTGAAAGCTGTTTTGGTTTTTTATGATCTCTGAATATCACTTAACATTATTCTTAGTTTCAGAGAGTAAGATCTTTTTTAAAAAAAAGTTGAATAAACTTGCAATGTCAAAGTTCTTTCTCAGCCACTAATGAAACACATGATAGCCAAACTGGGGATCCTCATTCTCTCATTAGGGTGCCCTAGTGAAATAGAATTGGCCATGGTAAATATTTACTCAGAGACACTGCAGAGGTTGACTGGAGGATTTGGTAGTTAGTATTTACCTTTGGGTATGGGGTCTCAAGTCCTGGATTTGAACTAAAATGCCATGTGATTCCTGTCTCAGTAAGACATAAAGCATCAAAGGTGACCTATTCTACTTGCTCTTAAAAATACCACTGTGTTTTTCTTCCATCAAAAAGTATTTTGGCTCAGTGTTACTGGATTTAACTTTTGCTCTTAAAAAGTTGTTGTGATGCAGAGTGAAATGATGAGGGAATTGATTTCTGTGCTTATACTGTGGCCTAGATTCTTAACCTATGAAAATCTTTCCTAGGGAATTAAGAGCTCTTGGTTCATAGGGTGATAAATGCTAAGCCAGTGATTGGGTATGCATACCATGGAAAATATGAGATCTTCACAGAGTGGGACTCAGAATTTATGTAACTTGCAATTTTACTGTAATTGTAAGCCACTAATAACAATAACTGTAAGCCACTAATAACAATAACACATTAATAGAGCACTTCAAGATTTGCAGTCTTTTCTTCACAATAAACCTGTGAGATAGGGTAAATATCTATACATATATAACTAATCATTTAATGCTAATACTAAGAGAATAAATATCATAGGTGTACTCATTTAATACTTACTAAGTGTTTGGTGGTTTCTTTGTATTTAATAAAAAGTAGCTATGTATCTTCAGGGTAGCTAGGTGGTACAGTGGGTAAACTCCTTGGTCTGGAGTCAGGAAGACTCATCTTCTCAAGTTCAAATCCAGGCCTCAGACACTGACTAGCTATGTCACCCTGGGCAAGTCCCTTAACCTTGTTTGCCTCCATTTCCTCAACTGTGAAATGAGCTGGAGGAGGAAATGGCAAAACCACTTCAGTATCTCTGCCAAGAAAACTTCAAATGGGGTCACAAAGAATTGAACATGACTGAGAAATGACTGAATAATAATTATGTATCTGTATTGAAATGTTTTTCTTTTTACTCAGAATGAAAATATGGCCCGGTGATAGTCATGATCCTTAAAAAAAGTATTTAATATTGGTAGCTCAAATTTATTTTTTGGAAGGAGTTGTAGGACAACTTAAGACACTAGGTCTTAACTCTGAATTTGTCCCACCTTGCATATGTGTGTGCCACACACACACACACACACACACACACACACACACACACACTTTTTTTGGCCTGAATTTGTGATGTCATTGATGTAGGGGACTTCAAAATAAGGAAGATCCCTCTAAGCAATGTGAAATAGTCATGGATCTGCAGTTTAGAGCCTTAGAAAGTTGCTCAGGCCACTAAAAAGGTTAAATGGTTTGCCCGGGATCATATAGCCACTGGGTGTCAAAGGCAAGATTTGAATCAAATTTGTTCAGAATCTGAGGGCAGTTATTTATCCATTATGTAATACTGCCTTTCAAGGCCCACCATGCAACTTTCCATCAGTTAATATTTATTCAGCATATAAAATATAATTGTTCCTTAGAAATTTAACTCTTTAGCCTATATCTCTCCTATCAAACATTTCTTCTTAAAGACATTTCAGACAAAATCAGGAGGTAATTTATTGTGGCTGTAGGCTGAAATTTTCAGAGGCTATTTGAAAAGCCACAGAGAATGAATTTCTTGTTGTCCTTCAAATAATTTCATTCTCTCTTCTTGTCTTTCTTCCTTGTAACATATCTCTACCTCTGTAGTTCTTCATTACTTTTCTAGCTTTTTGCTAGTTGACTTCCATCTTTATATGATTTGTGTGTGTGTGCATATGTGTGAAATACTATAGAAATCTTTGCAATGACAGGTGCCATTATGGATCACTGTGACAGTAGATAACAAATGAAACTAGAAAGAATTTACTTCTGACAGTGTTTTTTTTTCTACGAAAGAGAAAGAGCGCTGGACTGTTTATTGTTTTTTTGTGGATTTATTAAAAATGAAGAGAAGGCAGATCTATTTTAAGACGTATATCCTACTACAAAAGCAACACATATTGAAATTTTTAGAGCATGTTTTGGTTAGAATGTGATATAATGGGAGCAAAGGGAGGAAGGGCAGATTTAGAGATTTAAAATAGTCATTGAAGGACAGAGCAAAACCATGAATTATTTGAGACTAGGGGCCCTGTTTTGGAGAAAGGGTGAGTCCTGGACCAGCCATGGAAGAGTGAGTCTTTTGTGGCGGGATTTGGAAAACTTCTGGGTTTATCAGAGAATTCAGGATCCACAGTAGCTATGGCTTCCCACTGAGATGCTTTGTGGGTAAACTTTGCTGAGAGGATGATTTGGCATTTCTTGTCACTTCCTCAAATTCCTTCCCCCTGCATATCAGCCTTTCTCTGGACTTATCTGAGTTGAGCTTTGGCCAGCTAGAGCTAATCCAGGTTCCTATTTCAAATGGACAGAGCTAGAGCAGTGACATTGCGATTTCTCAGCTTAGGACAGCAGGGGGGATATGTAGAATTGGATGCCACTAGCTGCATTTTAACTCCTGGCATTTGGTGTCTACTCTTTTGGGTTGAACTCCATTATTACTTTCCCTTGAGACTCTGACTCTTAGAATTGATTCCAATTTTGAACAGGAACTCTTCAGATCTGAACTTAAAGCAATAAATTACTTGCATCACTGGAGGTGAGGGGGGTGGGGACAGGGCTTCATTTGCTCCACTGGAGGTCTCATTGTCAGTTGTTCAGTCACTTAGCATTTTTTAAGTGACCACTACGTGCCAGGAATTGTGCTAAGTGCTAGGGGTTCTAAGAAAGTCAAAAGACAGTCCCTAACCTCATGGAGCTTCCATAGAGTACCTTAAAGAAAATCATATGAAAGGTATTTTTACACTCATAAACACAATTTTGGAGCTGAAAAGAACATTAAGGATATGAACTCTCACCTTTTATAATGGAGGATGGACTCAGGGATAGTAACATGATTAGGTAGTCCCATTGCTCTGATCTTTCAGGGAAAGTCATACTATATTTGACTGTAAAAATAATCCAGATCAATGATATTTGTGTCTGTTTTTTTGGAGTTTTGCCAATGTCTTTTTTTTTAATTCTTGAAAAGGTTTATTTGGAATGGAAACGATCAAATTGGCATTACATTTTGCTTCTCTTTCCATTCCCTACCACAGAAATGACAGGAACAGAAAGGGCAATCATGCATTTTTAGAACTTCATATTTCCCAAGGAGTCAAACACTGTCGCCCTTAGTGGGTACATGGATACTTTTACTATACTAGAATCATTTTCCCACTTAATAACTGCTTGTTGAATTGAACTAAAAATATTTCATTTGGTTTTCAGTCATGAGGATGGGTAAAGATATGATAAGTAGTGAATCATTCTTTCCTTAGTCTGTTTTTGTCTTTTAATTTTTGAGAAAGGAAAAATTAAATTGGAATGGATTCATGGTTCCTGGTTAGAGTGACCTAATTTCTCTCTCCATGGGAGCTGCTTCTGTGGGTGGAGGCAGATTTTGAACCAGTCAGTTAATTTTTTTTTAATATGGCAAAGAGACAATATTTTATTAAAAGCTTTGCTCATTTCTGGGTTTGACGGGAGTCAAGACAGGTTAAGAGAAGAGTTGAATGTCAGGTATTATTCAGTGAGCTTTGCTGTACAATGGAAATTAATTATGTTTTCCTTTATGAGATACTATAGAAGTTTATGAACTTCTTATGAAGAGGGTTATATGCATATTGTACTATGTCCTACTATCCATATTTTCCAAATGTCCCCAATCATAAGCACACCATTTTTGCCTATGGAGACAACAATGGAAAAGTGAATGAAATGAGTCCGAATAACCATAGACTGTACCAGTATATGCGGGTTATTCCTAAACCTTTACTCTAGAAATCTTATGAACTCTATAGCATGGGATTATTTGGGAATTGCTTCATTTCTTTGATGAAGAGATAGGCTATACTCATAAAATTTTAAAAAAATATAGAATTGGGGGATAATAGCTAAAGTACTGAAATATACCTTCATTTAGAAGAAAAGCTCAAATTTCTGTTAAATCCATAATCCACTAGAGATTAGTGTTAGCCATGACCAAAAAAATTTATAATCCCATTTAAAGAGAGACAAGGTTTGCCTACCCAGAATGGTTATACAGACAAGTGCTAATGTTTGATTGGTAAGGGCTAATTGAGTCAGATGGAAAATCAAAGAATAGTGTAGAACATACATATGGATATAAGGAAAATTACTTGTTTCTGTTGTAGCAGCTAGAGTTCCATTTAATGCTCCATAGCATAGATTAGTCGTCTTTTCACCCAAGTAGATAGATAATAGATAGATAGAGAAGTTTAGAGGAGTGTTTCAATTTGTTGACTGCCCCAGATACTGAGGTCTCAAAACATCTGGCACTAAAGTTTAATTTCAGGGCATTGAATAGCTCATCTCTAAGTAGATAGAGTTATCCAATAAAGGTTGGTCTTAATGATCCCAATATAGCATGGTTTCTTAGTTACTTATTTAAGTTGCATGAACTTCTTTTTGTAGAGAACAAGGCCTTTGCATTGTCCATAGGTGAATGGTAAGGACATAGTCAAAATGTTTCTTGTTGGATATGGTATAGTTTAGGCCAAAGGCAACTTACAAAAATTATGATCCCTCACATGTTCTGCTTTCTTCATAAAATGTTCTTCCAAATACGTGGTGAGGAAAAACCTTGCTATTTTTTTATCTTGTTGCATTGTCTAGTTAAGTCTCTGTGACATAAGTTAAAATTGACCTGTCACTCAAGATGAGCATTGATGAAACACCTTTTATTGACAACTAGTTTAACTTGCCTCGTGAGATTGAGGAAGTCAAAGATGGCATTTCCTGGGGGCCCTAACTTCAATGGCAGATTTGTCTGAGGGGAATAAGGAGAAGAGACTACATTTCTTGAGAAAGTTCTTTCCTATTTACTTTTCTAGTTTGGGTTTTGCTCGTTGTGCCACAGTGTCATTTTGCTTGTGATGAAGCTGTTTAGAAAATAGTAAGGCTATGATATGGCTGCAATATTATTAATAAACTTTACAATAAAGAAATTGTCAGCAGTAGAGTAAAGCACATCACATCCATAATATGTCTGACCAGAAAAGGATGAGGACCCAAATAGGAAAAATGAGAAATAGGTTGGATGTTAAACAAACAAAATACGAAGCATGTCATCCAGTGTGCTGTGGAGATTCTTTAGGGACAATTTATAGAAGGTTGTGGACAAGAATCATATTGAATAAGAAGATGTGGATAAGGTTATGTTCCACACCAATAGAGGCAATATACAATCTGATGAATTCATCTCTCCACCAAAGTACATAAATAAAAGTAGCATAAAAGTTTACTTGTTTTTCTAGGTCTCTTTTAGCTTGCTTTGGTAGTGCAGATTTCTGAGAATAGAGCAGAGTAGAACAATGGCATATGGGATAACGATGATTAATAATAGATGGTTTAGTAGATAGAGCACTGAACCTGGAGTCAGGAAGATCTAAGTTCAATCCAGTCTTAGACACTTATTAGGTATGGATCTCTGGACAAGCCACTTAACCTCAATTTGCCTCAGTTTCCTTACCCTTAAAATGGGAATAATAATAGCACCTATCTCCCAGGGTTATTGTGAGGATCAAATAAGATAATCTTTGTAACATGCTTAGTTTACTTTGGTTTATTTAGTTTACATGTAACATGCTTTACTACTATTGCTACTACTACTACTACTACACCTCTGCCTGTCTCAGGTACTTCATCTGTAAAATGGGGATAATAGCAATGCCTTCCTCACAGGGGTGTTGTGAAGGTCAAATGAGATCATTTTTGTAAAAGGAAAGGGGAAAAGGAAATAAGCATTTATAGAGCACCTGCTATGTGCTAAGTGCTTTACAAATATAAAAATTAAATGCTTTGGAAAGCTTAAAGTGCTATATAAATGCTAGTGATGATTATAATATATATATATATAATATTATTATATTACTACTGTTATACTTATTTTAGGAGGAGATGAATAGAAGGTAGAACAAGAGGTAGAGTGATACTAGGGGATTTACCTGTGATTATCATATGATAGAATCAAATAATTTGAGATGAAAATGGACCTTAGAGATTATATGACCTATTCTCCTCATGAATATAGTGTAACTAGTGAGTGGTATATAAAGAACTGACCTCAAAGCCAGGAAGACTAAGTCTCAAGTTCCATTTCTACAACATGATGCTTTTGATTTAGCAAATCACTCATCCCCCCTCAATGCTCTGGGCAACTCTGTAAGACTTTAAGTTGCAGAGAAGGTCCCCACTGCATTTGCAGGCAGTTTCCTCAACTGACATCTTCTTCTCCTGAGAAAGTTATGTCCCTGTCTGGCTCCTTTGCTTCTATGTTTATGGCAAGGATTGCCTAAAGAAGTGTTGCTGGCATATCGTCCACCTGTTGTTGCTAATGATACTCACACTTTTAAATTTATTTAACTACAAAGACTGAAATAGCTGTGTTCTGACTCCTATAAGAATGAAGTTGTTCATATTCCTAGTCATCTTGTTTTCCTTGATTAGAAAAATACAAAGACCTGAATAGAGAACTGGCTCTGGAGTCACAAGGACCTGAGCTCAAATGCGGCCTCAGACACTTGACACACTTACTAGCTGTGTGACCTTGGGCAAGTCACTTAACCCCATTTGCCCTGCCCTCCCCCCTCCAAAAAGCAAAGAAAAAAAGACAAAGAAAATACAAAGACCTACAGAAGTTTGGTCACACTGGTGGTATGGTGAGAATGAGCTACCAATTTTCTGTGCCCTGTGTGGTGTTTTCATTCCCCTCCTTAGGTCCTAGATCCTGGTGCCATTCCTATTGTTCCTACCTGTCTGTCCAGATTTTACCATCTCAAAATTACATAAAGATCACCAAAATTCCAGTCCACGAACATCTATTTAGCACTGTATTCATTACTTCTTGAGTGGAAGAGAGAAATGATCAAAAATATTACATTGCTTATATCCTGGAGAAGTTTCAAGGAAGGCCATGGTCACAGCACTGCTAAATAAAAAGACATGATCAAAGTGGTATGGGCTTGAGTTGAAGATGCTCCTGGGTTCTTTCTGTTATATTCATTGTTATAGACAATATCTCCGTCTCAGTGGCCAGAAGTTCCAAAGAGTCAGAACTATTTATGTTCATATATTTAAGTTAAGAATACAGAATGAGAATTTCCTTTTTCTATTTGACTTTTTCTACTGCTTAATTCCTACCTCTCATAACCAATTCTAATGTAAGAATTTGCTTGAATGTATAGCATTGATTGTGGACTCTTAACTTTTCTTAGGTAGCTAACTACAGCAAGCATTTATATAGTATTGTAATATTCGTAAAGTGCTTTACATGTGATATCTCATTTGATTCTCATAACAGACCTGTGAGGTTGATGCTATTATTGCTTCCACTTTACAAATGAGGAAATAGGACAAGAGAGATTAAGTAATTTGCCAAAGGGTCACACAAATAGGAAGTGTCTGAGGCAGGATTAGAACTCAGATCTGCCATAGTAGAATATGAACTGTTAAATATGGCTTTCCTGGTAGAATTCAGGAAAAGCAAAGCTGTTGTTGCTGTTTTTGTTGTTTTAAAGGTTAGGCTACTCCAGTTTTTAAGCAGAAGGTAAATGAGCCATCCACAGCCCTCACTGTAGATTTGAGCCACATATTTAGAAACTTGGAGAGCCTGTGCTAGTACATTTGGGGGATGGCATTGGCCTTTCTACATACTTAATTACACCTTTACTAAACAGTTTTTCAAATTTTATTTAGATACAGAAATAAGTGTGTTAAAAATGCTAAGTATACACTCTACCAAGAAGTATCATGGCTCAATGGAGTAGAATGAAGAGACCTGTGTTCAAGTGCTAGCTCTGTCACTAAACATTTGTGACCTTGAAAAGTCACTTACTGACTCTAATACTCCCCAGTTTCCTAAATAAGAAGAGGGACTTGGAATAGGTAACTTCCTATTGTAGCTTCCAATTTGAAAATTCTATGAAAAGGAAAAATAATTGCTTAGAAAATTTATTGTATTCTAGATAAAATGTCTAAATTACAATAAAGGACATGTGCATGGATAAAAATTTATAGAGAAAGGATTATTTCACATGATGGCATCAATAGCAAACATGATCTGGATATTCAGTTTAGCATGGATGTTGGAAGTCAAAAAGTTCACATCACCTCAAAAGCTATGTGGTTTCTCCACCCCCTCCCCTCCTCTGCCAGATTTGTGTAAACCTCAGTGTAAAGTGCTTGATTCTTTTGCATAGAGATGTGGATAAAGCGTACAGTATGCAAATCAAAATTTTGGTTGTGTGTTAAATAAATAATACAAATTATTTAGAAAGTTTCTGACATTTATCTTTGTAGTTATGTATATTGATTTTATTTGTAAATAAAATGTTATATATGCTTATGTATGCACTTTTCTCCTCTTTCATTGTGTAAACTCCTTGTGAATGCCTATTGCATCATTTTAAAAAATGTATCCCTACAACCTGACAGTGTTTAGAACATTTGTTGTTGTTCAGTCATTCAGTCATATCTAACTCTTCATAATTCCATGGACCATGCTGTTAGAGGGGGTTTCTTGGCAAAGATACTGAAGTGGTTTGCCATTTCCTGCTCTAGTGGATTAAGACAAACAGAGGTTAAGTGACTTACCCAGGGTCACACAGCTAGTAAGTGTCTGAGGCTGAATTTAAACTCTAGTCTTTCTGACTCCAGGCCCAGCACTCTATCCACTCTAAGCGCCTAGATGCTTCTGACTAGTATATAGTAGGTGCTAATAAATGTTTGTTGATTGATTAACTGATTCCTGGTGTCTTGGGTAGTATAACTATTGTGTTTCTTACTGTTTTTAACTCACTGACCAATCAACTTTTTCTTTTTCTCTTTGCTAGGAAAGTTCTAATCAGTTTTATTTAATGAAAAAGCTTTTTTTTTAGTTGATAACAAAGAGAGTATATTAGATTGTCTCAAAGATTTTTTTCTGGGTATTCTTATGTTTTGTCTTTTAAGTGGATAAAGTTCTTGTCCTGATAAAAGTGCAAATAAGCCCAAATCACCACTGTATATATGAAACTTGTATGGTGTGTATGTTTATTGAATTTGTATATAGTGATACAGATCAACTGACAATATCAGCATTCCTTTGTCACCATGGATTTAATTTATTAATAACAAACTGAATAAATGACTTAGAAGCTCAAAGAGAGGTTTAGGGGCAGTAGAAGACAGTCTGGTGTGGTCTAAGGCAAATTTCAGGAAAGCTTCCATAGGATGGTATATAATGCTGTTTGACTGACTGACTGATATAATAATGAGGAGAAAGATGGGGAGATAAGAATCCTGTATTACTGCTGTGATTTTTAAAATAGTAACTATATACTTTAGACTTAGGTGTCAATCTTGAGTGCCCTAAAGTTAATTCTTGAGGTTTTTCTGTAGTATTTGATGATATTGATACAAACTAACTAAAAAGGGTGTATTATTTTAACCTCTTTCCATTGTTTTTTTAAATCATTGTTTGTATTGAAATCCTTTCAAAGAGCTAGCTAGTAGCTGCTTTTCTGTTTAAACAATGAGTTCTTTTCGCTGCTAACTCACCTTAATTTAATTCTGGAAATGTGCATATTTAACAATTCTCAGCAACAATGAATATATAGTATTAAGAATGAATTACTAAGAAAAAATGGACATGATAAATAAGCCCAATAAGTATGATTTGTTGAAGAAGATAATTGTGTCTTACTTTTGGACAGCTTATATAGCCGAGTGGGTACATAAGCACTATAAAACATTTTGTGATACTTTGTATTAGAAATACTATATATTTCAGGAAAGCACTGAACTGTAGTATGTCAGGTTGATTCCTAATGCATCTGGTTTACTTTTTATTGTTGGAGTTACTTTGGGGTTTTGCTACATTAAAATGCATCTGAAGTTGTTAAATAAAAACCTTGAACCAATTTGCTTAAATATTGGAAGCTAGCAGGATGTGGAATCAGGATTGTATTGTTGGGTATATCACCCTGGTCTGAATCAAGCGTATAGTGCTGCAAAAGCATTGTGCTAATTTTAGCTTACAAAGAGGATGAAGATAAACTGCCTACTGCTAGTTTGCCATATGCTATCCTGGTGATAATATTCAAGTGCAAAATATTCCATAGAGAGTCTTATTGTTTCAGTAAAGGAAGACTGGAAAAGAGTTAAGCAAATTTCTGCTCAGTAAGTTTATAAGAAATAATGAAGTAAAACAAATCTCAAATGTAGGTAGATGAAATCTGCTAAATTTATTTTGGTTTTATTGACTTTCATGGGAGTCGACAGAATTAGTTTTGGTTTATATTTGATCCAATTTTATCTATTTTCCACATGTAAATCTTAAAAATCAATCTGAATAAATATTGATCTATTTCAGGAAAGCAAAAATATAGTTTGGATTGCTTAAAACTGCTTAAAAGACTGCAGCCCTTGAAGTTCAATAAAATAATAAAGTAATCTGCTCAACTGATTTTAAAATAGCACCTTAAAAGCCTTTTTTTCCCCTAAATAAAAGAGTCAAAATCCATTACATTTCCATATTTGGAGAATTCAGCTTCTACAGTTTCACCTAAAAGTGTTTGACCTATTTATTTGTCACTGAGACCACTTCACAGTAAAGGGATTGTTAGTTCCTGCAAAACTGAGAAAAATCCAATGTGCATAGCGTATTTGCAGATAGAAATAGACTGTGTTGCAGGATTTGGAGGGTTGGTTGGCTGGAAGCTTTGTGTTAACAACTGGTGAAAAGCTTGACCTTTGAGCGACCTAGGTCAAACAAACCTCCGACTGAAGAGACTTCTTTTGACATGGATACCTGTTTTGGAGGAGGGGGACCAAAGAGAAGAGATGGAAAAAGATAAAATAACCTTAGTGACTCAGAAACTTAAAGATTGGACTTTTAAAAAGTTGCATTTAAAGTTATCTTGTGTTTGTAATATGCTTCTATTTTTCTGAGGATAATAGAGAATAGATTTATTTGCAAATATTAATGTGTAAATAGATGGGGGCACATTTTTCTTAATGGTAGGTCAATGCATTTTTTTTAATGCAACATGATCTGTGCTGCAACTCACTGGGTTGAATGAAGAGAGTTCCACTGATGAAAACATTTGATAAGGTAGAATAAGAGATCTAGCAACACAGAAGTGGCAAGTCTTCTATTGTCCGTTCCTACACTTTGTTTTTATAAGAGTTCTCACAGGAACAAATAAGTTGGAGTAAATAAAAGCAAACTAACAGTGTTGGTCCATATCATGGCAGAACACTTGCTCACAAGTCAACTTTGGCAGGAAGCTGGTAAGGGTCTGTTCCATACCATTTGCATTGCATCTTTATCTCTCCAGTTCATTGTTTGCCACTGAGTACTTAAACCTCAACTTCCCAAGTAAACGTTTCCTGTTGCTTGCTTTTAAATATAGTTGTGTTAAAACAAAAAAAAAATTTGAGCCATATATTAAGGAAGCTGACCAAGGAGAAAAAGGAGTACAAACAGATATTTCTAGTCTAACATGATACTGGAGTTGCACAATTTGAAACAGCAATAAGTGGACTGTTAAAACAAAAACTTATCCTTGAGGGATTCTGGTAGTACTCTTGTAGGTGCATGATTATATAGGCCACCAATATTTTCATGGTAAAAAAAGGGAATGTAAGACATAATCTTTGCTGTTGATCATATCAGTTTTACACGGTTTTCTGCCTAGATATAATTGCAGGTGCAAAAGGAAACTCGTCTTTTATTATGGTTATGGAGCCTATCCTGACTCCAATCCCCAAGTCTGTTAATACTAGGAGTTTGACATAGCTACACAATTATACATATTCTTATAGAAAATGTGGTTTTTATTCTGCCCTAATGGGTAGGGGTTGTTCAGATACTTCCTGCAATTTTGGAGGAAAATGCCCCAGTTTTCTCAAGCTTTACACATAAACAACATTGTTTATGCTGTTTCCACTCTCCTACCCCTTTGTTTGTTCAGGACCTAACTTAAGTGTGTCTGTGTTGCATTTAAAAAATTAGTGTGTGTTTTCAAAATCAATCTACTACATTTGACTAAGAAATGTCATAAGACTGTATGGTTTTAGAGTTATGAGATTCTGGTCTAAAGATCTGATTTGACAGTTCTTTAAAATACTGGGTATATACTTACAGGTTATATTCATGTGAGTATGCTTGTTTAATTCCATAATAGAAGTAAATGTGATTTACGTTCCTCTGAGCTGCACTCAGTAGATTACATTAAGTGGCTGATACCCAAAGCTTTTGGAACTCTCTGGTTGATACTTTTAGAGAGAAAGGACTGTTCCTAATTCCCAAGATGGCCAAAATACCAATGGAGTGTGAATAGTATGTAAAGCCTCCTTGTAGTTACTTGAGGGTTATTATAATTGTAAACATTCATAATTGGAGTGAGCTAAAATTCAATGTGTATAAGAACCATAGTGGCCAAGCATAAATATATGGATATCATTACTCTTTATTTACTTAGGTTGCTTATGTGGGGGAAGTATTTGGAAAAGGGAATGTTTGGGGTAAAGAAAGTGCAGGTTGAGTTGGCTGAGATAATAGATCTCTTAACAGCAGGGATTGTGTTTTTGCTTTTCCTTCGATCTCCATGGCCTGGCACATAGTAGGAACTTAATAAATGCTTGATGATTTGACTTTCAGGTTGTGGGGATTTAGTTGGCACCCACACATTCCTAGGAGAAAGCATATGTAAGTAGGATAAATAGAAAGTTGGCCTCAAAGTCAGAAAGACCTGGGATTAGGTCCAGTCTCTAACACATACTGGCTGTGCAACCCTGGGCAATCTCTCAGTGCCCCAGGCAACTCTCTCAGATTATTAGTTATAGACATTGCCCATCTGCATTGGTAGAGGTAGTGTCCTCCATGGGAGTTCCTTATACCACTGAAATCACAGGTACAGTGCTTTCAAATGAATAAAAAAAAAAAAGCAAATATACAAACACATCCAAACTTTCCTATAAGAATTGAAGTGGCAGCAAAGCTAGTTATAAACTAGTAGCCTTTCACTGTAGGTAAACTGTCTGACCCAGCAGTTGTAGACACATAGCTGCATGCTGTTTTGACTTGTCATTATAGGATGTAGACAGCCAATGTACAATTTCCCCAAATGAGATTTTATTTGCTGAGTTCCTAAATCTAGATCTAGTCCAACTTGTTCTGTTCACTGTGGTAAGTACAGATGATAATTTTCACTTACTTGTCTTCTCTGTCATGGTTTTGACTAGCTGCTTCCAGGATACTAAGCATAGCATTTGCTGCCTTGTCTCTGTCTGGGACTAGGATGTTCAGAGGAAGATACAAACACTCTTATTTCAGCTTGCATTCAGCCAGTTCTCAGCTCAACACTGAGATCCCCCATCAATTCTCTTGTGGGGGCAGCAGGGAGCAAAGATTGCAGTCAACTTCCCTTTTCATTTTGTGTGCTTATCTAGCCCCTTGCTTCTATAACAAGATTCTGTATATTACTAGGGAAATTTAAGAATAAAGGGGTATGCATTAATAAGTTGGAAAGTCATCATTTTCTCAGTGCAGTACATTAGGAGTCTATAAAATTTGTCATTAAATGAGATCGCATAGCATTGTGGAAAGTGTTTGGACATATGAGTATGGAGATGGCTGGGTTTGCATTCTGAGGCTTAGAAGTGGTATCTGTTGTCTGACTTGGAATTAGAAAGATATGAGTTCAAACCTAACCTCAGATACTTAGCAGTTATATGGCCTTGGATAAGTCACTTGACTTCTCTCAGCCCTAAACTTTCCTCTCTGTAAAACAGAGATTATTATAGAACCTGCCTCACAAGACTATAGTGAGGAAATAAAGTGGCTTACAAATCTTAAAATACCATATAAATTCTAGTCATTCTCCTGCCTCTTATATCTACCAGCTAGGTGACCATGGTTAGGTCATTTAACCTACTTGAGCCCATTTCCATATCTGTTAATTGGGGATCATATTGTACCTCAGAGTTGTGTGGCTCAAATGTAATTAAGTGCTTTATGAACAACTTTGCAAACTCTCTCTTTATAAATGTCAGTTATTACATTATAAAACTCTGTTTCTCTTTTCACAATCCAAGAAATTTTCAAGCAGATATATTTTCTCTTCATTAGGAAGAACCATCTCAAAATCATAGTCTTATTTTGCTTTTTTCACACAACATACATCACCTGTAGTAGAAGTCTTAGTGCCTTCATCATCATGTGTCACCTTCAGGACATCAGCTATCATTGCTTCAGACAGAATCACAAGAAATCATATGATCTTCAGCATTTACAATCTGAATTATACATGACCAATATGCCTAAGAGATTATTCGCTATCCTTTAGCTCCCAATGATAGGACACTGGATGGTGAAGTGGATAGTGGATAGAGTGCCTAGCCTGGAGTCAGGAAGATATCTTCCTGAGTTTAAATCTGGTCTCAAAAATTTACTAGCTTTGTGATCCTGGGCAAGTAACTTCACCCTGTTTGCCTCAATTTTTTCAATAGTGAAATGAACCAGAGAAAGAAATGGTAAACCACTTCAGTATCTTTGCCAAGAAAGTCCCCAAAAGGGATCATGAAGGGTCAGACGTGACTAAAAAATTACTAAACAACATTAAACTCCTATGGCAGTCATATTCAGTTGTTTATCCTGTCTTCTTTAGAAGGGGTAGGAGATGAGAACTTATACTGAAAGCTTGGTTGTGGCATATAACCCAGTGCATCTGTGTTTGAAGGCTCTACCTTGGGTGCCATGGTTTGTTAACATTTGATGAGGGCAGCTTATGTTCTGCAAGCTATTTTATTCACCTTCTTTTATTTACCTTTGGGCCACCTTGTCCTCCTAATTGCAGTATTGGTTCTTTATTTTATAGTTATGTGTCGGACTCTGAGAGAAGCCTTGGGGACAAGAGGCTTTCTTAAGTCTTGTTAACACTGTTATTACTATTGCAGTTATTTCCTTATAAATGAATCCCCTCTTTCTAGAATACCTTTGGAAAAATGACCTTTGTTTTCTTCATAATCATATGAATAGTAATAATATAAGTCAAGAAAATATAATCACTCTTCTGTCACTCTCAGTGGAATGGTTAAAAGGCAGTGTCTCATTGTTGTGATGTTAATTTTCATTCATTAAAAATAACCAGGAGCAAACTATTCTTGACAACATGGTTGTACCTTTTGTAACATATTATGATTTCCCAGCAGCAAAGTACACAATCTTCTATATTCTCTAATGTATTTTCTAATAAATAGAGCCAGCTAAAAATACTAGTGTTCTTTATTAAATAAATGTAAGACTGTCATTTTAAATGCTTCCACTCAGAGTGAACTTGGAGTTAGTTTTTCAGATGCATTTCATCCCACCAAGACACAGAGTTTGCATCTTTTGCTTGTCATTTAATTTCAGTGTTCACATGGGTAGAATTTTTCTGCCAAAACTCTGTGTGTGTAAAAGTAGTGTTTCTAAAGTGTGTAGGAAACCAGGTGAGAGACTGCATATATAGACCTAAATAAGGTAATAAAGCATGAATTCAGTCAACACAAGTTAATAAACATTATTAAGTCCTCACTAGGTATTGAGACCTAGAATGAAAAACAAAATAAAACATGGAGGTGGAAAACAAGATGCTAAATTAAGCATTGAGAATCTCAAGTGTAGCAGCAAGCACCCCAAGCGTCCTCAGGGTTTGCCGCCACCACAGGTTCTTGGATCTGCTTTGTTAAAGGAAAGCAACTCAAAATGGGTTAACAAGCTTACTTTAATCAGTCAGACATATATCGTTTACCTTGTTCAGGAGAAAAAGGTCAGCACCCCAAACTTTAAAATATACAGACAGAATTATCAAGACATTAACAGATCAAGAAGACAGCTTTCCAAACTGTCCAACCATTACATCCATACCCAGTCAACATCTGGGTTTCCACATCTGGGTTTTTCAAAGCCGGGGGACTCTCAACAACGGCTTCCCAGAATTCAGATCAAATCACAGAACATTTCTCAAAGTGAGTCCCAAAACAAAGCTACACATCAGGGCTTATATAGCCTTCTCCTGGCTCAGAGAATGTAACAACCTTATTGACCCACTGGCCAATCAAAAAGTATCTACTGAAAAACAAGCCTCCCCCACCCCAGGCTTCAGGTGCACATTAGCCTAGGGGCAGGGAAGATCTTTAAAATTTACATTCTTATTACACAAGTGGTCCAGTTTGACTAGAAAATAGAGTACATTAACTCTGCAAAAAATGACACTTTTTTTCTGGAGAGCTAAAGGAGGCCAACTCTAATGATAACTATGATTTTAATACTTCTTTCCACCAAGGCCACATTTAAGAGATGCGTTTCATTCTGAAGACCTGTTGAGGATTTCCTTGCTTTGGTTGAGACAGACCATGGTCTTTCCTGATCAAGTCTTTTCTGATGACAAGTTGGGCATAATAATATCAAGTGAAAATTCATTTTACCTAGTGCCTTCTTTCAATTACCAATGCTTGGTATTAGTTTTACCTAGTGACACTGAGATAGAGTCCTAGAATTTTAGAGATAAAGGAAATGTTTAGATTATGTAGTCTAATATAGTTATCTTATAGATGAGGGAACTGAGGCCTAGTGAAGCTATCAATGTTTTTAAGTGACACTATGCTCCAAGCAGTGAGCTAGACACTAAGAAATACAAAGACAAAAGTGAAACAGTCCCTGACTTCAAGGATCTTATATTGGAGGTCACTCCCAAAAGTAATTAAATTAGTGGGAGAAGCTGGGCTAGAACTCAGTCCTTCAGCCTCCTATGCCAGGAGGCTTCATATCAATAAATATAAATACTTTTATGTACAAGGAAGAAGTGAAAAAGAGTATTGGATAGGAATTCATAGAATTATACTGGACCACTGGCACATCTTAGGGGAGCATTCTTATGGGCTCTTCCTCTTTCCCTTGGAGTAAGAGGCAATAAAAATGTTCCCTAGTTTATGATGACATTCTGACCTACTTTTCATTTATGTTCAAGGCAAATTTTAGAAAATTTTTTACCAAAATCATCCTAATAAATAGCTAATTCTTAACATCTTATGCAAAAATGCTTTAATAGTTTCCGAAGAGACTCCCTAAAATAATGGGTGAAATTAATTGTTCCAATATATGGGTAAACTATGTCATTAACCTATTGTATGAATACATTTACTATTCAGTTTTATGCCAATGCACTCAGTTTTCTATGTGGTCATTAGTCAACTTGGAATCTAAAGGATGAAGCTAGGGAATATTCTTAATCTGTTCATATATAGAGATGATTATAATCCATATTATGCCAAGTTTCCTCCCATAAACCAAAATTCCACTTAGAATAAACATTGCCAAAGAAAGCTAAATAAAACAAAGTGTTATTATTTCTTATGTCTGAAACCTCATTAATCAATTATACATCCTTGGTCTTGGATGAATAGGCCTATTCCCAAAAAGCATAATAAGAGAATATTGTGGCAATTATTATTAAAGAGGGGATTTTTTTTAATGCAAAGTAAGTTCAATGACTTTGGTGAGAAAGGGAAAA
This sequence comes from Petaurus breviceps papuanus, assembly GCF_028583685.1. Taxonomy (NCBI): domain Eukaryota; kingdom Metazoa; phylum Chordata; class Mammalia; order Diprotodontia; family Petauridae; genus Petaurus; species Petaurus breviceps. The sequence continues at coordinate 6,897,014 of NW_027187342.1, read as the reverse complement.
TAAAGATGGAAAGAGAGAAAATGGTTACCTAATGATAAAGAAAAATCAAAATATGACTATACACTAAGAGGTAGCATTCATTTAGTATTTTAAGATTTTGAAAAGCATTTTTTAATATATTGCTTGCTTTAAGACTCCTAACAACTCTATGAGGTAAATGCTATTATTAATTGAGGTTGAAAGAGCTGAAATGATGTTACCCAAGGATTTGAACTCGGGACTTCTTGAATCCAAGGCCAGTATTCTATCCATTATGCTACCTATAACTCTGGAAAAACTATATACTTTTTCCATAGGAAAATGCGACCTTGTAATACTGTGTTCAGTTTAGGAAAAATTATGGGGATCATTTGAGAGAATGATAGTTGTTCAAGAGTACCTTGGAGAGTAGGTCTAATTAGCATACCTAATTTATCTTTTAGAAGAAATTTAACTGATTCACAGACTAGGGTTTTCATTGTGGTTTCTCCCTTACACTGGACAATGTGTAACCAAAATCTGTCTTCTTCTGTACATTAAAAAAATTCAGACCTGTGAGTGAGATCATCTTTCTATAATTTGACTGTTAAAACTTTTAATTCTGATCACACTGAAGCCTTGTGACCAGAGGGAAGAAACAAAGTGCAGGCCTGGAGCAGCTCTCCAGTGAACTACTATTTGGCTCAGGGACCTTTTTTCCTCTTTTTTTTTTAAGATCAGATGATTAAGAACAACCACCACATGCTCTTAAATGTGGCTCTTTCTGTGATATGGATTCAAACTTATTCAGGGAAAAAGTTATCAACTGAATGAGAACTTTGTTGCTGAGATATTTGCAGAGACTGTTGGCTCATGAATAGTTACCACAAAGATGTTCCTAGAAGAAGTGCTTCAGGTGTACACAGCTTCATCTGTAATGTTGACTATCATTTTTGATTGTGGAATTGAAAATAGTATTCCTATATTCTATGAGGGTTATAATGGATAAGATTTGGGAATATTTCCTCTTTCATGACAGGTGAAGACAAAGAGGGTTTTGGGAAGCAGTGAAGACAGGGAATAACTATAGAGACTCATTACCTTTTAAAAAATTGTAGTCTTTTTCTGCCTTCTTTGTCCTCAGTAAAGATGGATTGAAATAATTGGTAGCTTTTGGCTCTACCCCTATTCTTACTTCTCCACAAGTATATTTTGGGTTACCATGCTTATGGCTCCATTATTGAAAAAGTTAATGGAGTTTCTGGGGAAGAAAAAAAAGGAAAACCATGTCCCATCTGGACCACAGTTTCCCCCCATTTTAGGGTTGCTGTAGCCCTTACACTCATTGTATAATAACTGATGATTATAGTGCTCAGAGGGGACAAATGTATCATCTCCACATAGTAGGATCTAAGCAATTTATCCTCAATTAGTCCCTTAAGATTGTTCATTCTGGTTTACCTTTTTATGTTTCTCTTAATACATGTATTTAAATTTCAAAGTTTCTACAAAGTTTTCTACAAAGTTTCTGGTGTCATCAGGCATTCTTTTAAGTCTTCTATTTCGTTAAAGGACTATTTCTCCCATTTCAGATTATACTCAATTGTTCTAAGTTTGTTTATCTGTTTTTAACTCTACGGCTATATTCTTTGCCTTGTGGAATATCATATTCCAAGCTCTCTGCTCCCGTACAGTGGTGGCTGTTAAATTATATGTGATCCTGATGTGGTTCCTCACGATTTGAAATTTTTCTTTCTGTTTTCTTTGACTTGGATACTCTGGATTTTAACTAACATGTTCTAGGGAGATTTCATTTTGGGTTTTCTTTCAGGAAGCAACCAGTGTATTCTTTGTATTTCTACCTTTCCCCATGATGCTCTGCTTTTGTGGTCTGAGCCTGCTTTTGAACTTGTTTCTCTCTCTCTACCGTACTTAGAGCCTGGGACAATTCTTTACCCCACAAACCGTGACTGCTTCCTCAATCCTCCATGGATTTGTGACCTGGAACTGAGTAGTGGCCAACAAAGTTACCAGTTGGCACCTTTTTCTGTATCCTGCATGAGGTCACAATGCTCCTGTATGGATCTTGGACATTTCCTTTCTCTGGAACACAATTTATCCTGCAGTGCTGTTCAAGTGCTTTTGCCCAGGTGTGATCCTGGTTGGATCCTGTTCCCAGTGTCCAATCACTTCTCTGTCTGTCTCCCTATGTCAACCTAGTCTGAAAGAATGACTCACAGTGATTTTTCTTTATATTTCTCCATCAGTGTTTGGTCTAATCCATTTTTTAGACCTGTTGGATGAATTGGGGGGTGGGAAGAGCTGAAGTAAGCTTCTTACTGCTACTTATTATATATATATATATATATATATATATATATATATATATATATATATATATTAACTTATCTCATCCAAATTGCTTTTATGTTCTTTTTTTAAAAGTTTCTTTCTTCTGTTTTCATATTCATTTTTAAGAGTATGATAAGGAGTATTATAACTCATTTGGGCTTATTTAGTATATTTAAGTTAAAACATTACCTAAAGCCTGTATTATATTAAATATACATATATACATACACCTTTATATGAGTAATTTGATTAATTGTTCATGTAATATGATTAGAAAATTCCCATGAACATTTTGGATAGAGGGTATAAGAGGAGTCGAGTTTGTTTTCTTCTCTAGGTTACTTCCATTCTCTATGATTATAAAGATAATTCTTCTACCGTATAGGCTCCCCCATATATCAGAACAATTTCTTGATATTACCCACTATTAAAAGCAGGCTCTTTGAAAACCATTAAAATACTTTTTATAGGCCATTAAGAATTCTGCCATTTCCTGGAATGATTGTAAAGAAATGAAAATCTATGATCCCCAAATTGCCTTTCAATATACACTCATCAGGCTGTAGTCTGCCCGCCATGTTATAGGAGTATTTAGAGCAATCTTCCTCTAATCTTTTTCATTCTGCAGCACACCTGCAAATTTAAAAATCTATCAAGATAAACTGGGGGGGGGGCTCAAAGGATTGATGTCCTCCATGTGGTGCTAGAAAAATGTGTGGGGAGAAAGGTGGCCTGGAGTGAACATATACAACTCCTAGTAGAAAAAGGTGGGCATTGCTGAAAGAGTCATAGTCATTTAATGATTGGGGAGAGGGGAAAGTACAAAACTGAATGACCCTTTTACAAAAAAAAAGTCCAAAGTGAGGTTCTGGTTTGAGAGGGTAGAAAGAGGGACGGTAATTTAGGAGGCAAAGGAAAAGGGGGTGGTGTTTTCAGAACATAGTGAAAATAGCCCAGGTAGGAAAGTGTAGGTGCTAGGGAGAACTCAAGAGTTTGAGGGAAAAACTGAGCAGCTATGGCTCACCAGTCACTTGTTAAAAAAAAAAAAGCAAACACTAGTGTAACTAGTAGGTACATTAGTTAGGAAATACTGATTTAAGGCAGAGAAACATTTTATCTTCATTGTTAAAATGAGCAGGTAGTTTTCCTTAGATAAAATGATAAAAACCTCTCATGCTTTCTACAGTAAGCACTTCCATTTACAATGCATAATATAAAGTCTAAGAAGACATTTTAAAAATATATATATATAATTATTCTTTCTAGGTGAGATCTGGAACATTTATTTTATCTTTAGTTTGATCACAGAAGTGAAGTCAGGGCTCTTCATCTTTGTGACCTATTTGTTTTCTTCCTGTCTCTTGATTTTGTTTTGAAAGGCAGGGATTCATCATTAATTAGCAAAGTGAGTGGTATGTGTTGCACTGGGAATGATTTGTCTGAGCAAGTTCCTTTGGCCGTGGGCAAAGGAACCTGCATGGTGATGTCCTATAGAGAATGAAAGGTAATAACAGCTACAATTGGGGCCCTGAACAGTAAAGGGAAGGAAGGCTGAATAAAGAAACAAGAGGAATTAAGTAACAGCTGGAGAGAAATTTTATTCTGTTGGTCAGTGACTGTTTCCCCAACTTTTTTCTCCCATGAGCTATTAGATTTTTCATGTGTTTGTTTTTGTATCAAGACTCTTAAGCCCACTTCATTTGTTTTTCTTCATCCCAATTCCTCACTGCCTGTCTTTTTCTTCCCCTTCTACTTACTCCCCCCCCCCCACACACACACACATATAGTATACCTTTAATTATTTATTTTCCTAGGTATCTGTACTTCTCAGGACCACAAGTGTGACCTAGAGTGTTTCCCCTTCCAAGAAGTCCAGCTGCACAACATGCTGTTTTGTTCTTTTGGCCTTTTCGTTTTCTGACTTGAGCAGCCATTTGCTTCCCCCCCTCTTGTTGAATACTATTCTCTACACCACCTCTTTCTTCTGTGGAAGGCTTTATGCTTATCCTGGGGAAGAGAAAACCAGGGACATGATCGAAGTCTTCAGAAATTTAAAGGATTGACATATGGAGGAAGAATTAAACTTACTCTGTTTGGCTCCAGAGGGTAGAACTAACACAAATGGATGGAAGTTACAGGAAAGCAGATTATAGTAATATAAGGCCTGATATAACTTCTCTACAATTACAGCTGTTCAAAAGAGCTACCATTGAGGAAAATAGGCTTCCTCCCCTAGGGAACAAGAGGTACTAAGTTCATCATCATAAAAGGTCTCCAAATAGAGCGTGGCTAACCCCTTGTCTGGAAGTTTTAGATGAAATACATGTTTCAGAGAGATTGGACTGGATTACCAATGATAGCATTCTGAAATGACCAAAGATTGCCATTATAAATATCACTTTTTGAGTTTAGGTTATTTATTTTTTTGAGCTCATGTGGCTTCTTTTTAGAATTTTTCTCTTTCCGTTTGCCAATATTCTGTCAGTTGTCATTTCTTACTGCTGCTTATACTAGCTTCTTTCGCTGACTTCTAATTTGTTTTTTCCTCATCTGTCATACACTAGGAAACCACAAAAACAAACCTAACAGAACTTATCTAAAATAAGAGTAAATAGGCTTTGTATGAAAGTCTGAGGGTTTCTCCGATGGGCAAAGTGCATGAGCTTTGTGACAGGTTTGCTTTTCTTCTTTGAACTATTCATGTAGTTGAGGTTGCAGCATAAGTAGCTTGTGGATAAATGATGTGTTTTTTGTGTAAATGTGTACCTACACACATATAGTGAAAGATAGAATAATATATTCAACAACAACTGCTTTCGAAAATCAGCTAAGGGGCTTTCAGGTTACTGACTGTAAATAGCAATATGTTGCTGTTGTTACCTTTTTGAAACAAAGGTAATTGTGTGTGTGTGTGTTCTTAGGCAGAATTTTTCTTAAGTGCTGGTTCTTTCCTAGTCATCCGATGTACTGTTGTCTTAATTGTTCCTAACTTTATAATCACATACTAATGTATGATTTACACATTTTCTGGAGAACTTTTAAAATAATCTTGCACATTGCCAAAAGTTGTCTTGAAATAGAGTATTCTGAGATTTTTGACTCTGAGAAAATGTATGCCTTTTATGTTTTCACCTTCACAGTTATTTTCTTTTGTTCCTAGAAAAAAAGGCTGTGAGAGTTCCCATTGCCTTTTCACTGTTCTTGTTTTAATATTTAATGTGTAGGGTAAATACATAGATTCAGTAATGTTTCATAGCATGTCCATAATCTTGGAGTTTCTAAGACTCCAAAAACAAGTTAGACCCTTTCTTTACCTTTTTTCCCAGGGCTCTTCGACAGTGTTTAGTTGTAAAAAAAAATGCTGAATGGATGAAAAACGAGTAAAATCTGTGTTTTTTTCCTATTCATCAGTGCTGTATGTCTTCTGTGTATAGGCAACTAATTTGCTGTTGTTCCCCTGAGGGGAATTCAAGTCAAAAAGTCATATTGAATTACTAGAAAAAGGTGCTCCCTTCTCAAAAGAAAAAAGTACAATGATTCAAGAAGAAAAAAAGACTTGGAAAATTTATCAGACTTCTCTATGTAAATTATACCTACCCACAGTACTCTGCTTCTATAAGTTCTTTTGGAAGATAGTTTTTCAGTAAATTACAAGCAAGAATATCTTTTTTGACTTATAGACTGTATTAACATTTATTAAAAAGTCTAATGCATGATTTTAAAAAGATACACATATATTAAATTTCAGATGCAAATGTTGCTTTGTTCTGTTTAAATTCACTAAATGTTTAATTTTAGACCTGATCTTTTTTCAAAGCTTCATCACTCAGTCTCTCTTTTATTTTTTAAGGGGAGGTGTCAGTTTTCTGAATTAGTTGCCTTGCCAGTGAAGAATTACAAAATGGAAGAGACCTCATTGAAAATGTTATTGTGTTCAAGAAATTGCTTCCACTTTGGCATCCAGGAGGTCCTAAATTTACAAACACTCATTTTATAAATAAACCATACAGACAAGAGTTGTCCCCTACTTTTCCTCCTAAGTTATTGAAGCTTCTTAACTGTTGTCATGGGAGCCATTGTGGGGGGTGGGGCAGGGAAGAGAGTGTTTAAACAACCTTGTAGTTCAGAAGTTCAGAATTAGAGGAAGGGAAGAAACTATGAAAATCATGGACAATTCAGGGAAACTCACCCTTAGAGTGGACTTTCAGATAGAACTGTATTCTACTTGTATGGTGAGCTTAATCCTACACAGAAATGTCTTGTGCCAGAGCTCTTCTCAAATGTTCATTTCACCTTGTTAGTTCCTGAAGTCTCATTAAGTAAAAATCTATTTGGTTCAGGCAAACTTAAAAAACAAAAACAAAACACTGCTCAAACCTTTAAGAAAGTTTAATGGTCAGGCCTTAGCCTTTCACAAATTCATATGAATTAGTTCAACCAGATTGATTTCTACCAAACCCATAGTTAAGATCAATTTCATTGAGTGATGGGATGTTTGATGTGTATATAGGGGTGTGAAGATTGGTATGTTTGGAGCACAATGTACATTGTAGTGATAGGTTTCAGTGAGGCACTTAGTGATGTGGGGACTTCGTAATGGAAAGGGAGAGAGCCTAACAGAAAAGCAAGGGACAAAAACAAACTTCACCTATTTCAAAATTTTGCTAAGGGGTGGCCCCTGCCCCTCAGAGTCTATCACTTTTCTCTCTTCTTCCTGCCACATACAGGCTCCTCTTCTTAGGACTCCAGATTTAGACAAATACTCTTAGTAATATATTCGATTGCATGCCTTAACTAGTTTTTGCTGAACTACTCCGGCCAGGTATCTAACCTTTTTATAGAAAAGTATGTTCTGAGTATTGTCAACTTAAAAACAAACTTTGTAAATGGAGGAAGGAGAGGGATCTTCTTCTAATGGTATATTATGTTCCCTTTCCATTTTTGCTTCAGTCTTTCTCTGTCTTTTGTAGGTAGGTAGATTGTAAACCAGAGAGAATAAAAAGTAAGGCAATGTTCAGTAAAATTAAAGTAAATTTAGTGTATAAAGTGAAAGGCATTTTGGCATGATGGAAAGAAAGATGGTTTGGAAGTAAAAAAAAGATAGCATTTATATCCTGACTTTGAGAAACACTGACTTTGTGACACTGGCCAAGTCACTTAACTGATCAATCCTCTAGGCAAAGATCTAGGACTACAAGTTGCAGAGAAGGTACAGACCCGTGTTGTGTTGGTAGAGAGAGTTTCTTCACCTGGAGTTCCATATAAAAGTGAAATCACAGATCAATCAACTATGACTCTGGACAAGTCATTTACCCTTTCTGGGATCTAAGACTGTAAATTGCAGATGAATTGCATCAGTGAAAGGAGTTCCCAATACTTTTGAAATCTCTGGTTAGAACAAAACCCAAATATATACTTGAGAGGAATGAAGAATCCCCATTGATCTTTGGCTTTTATTTTAAAATGCATAGTTCCTTTCAATGCTGCCCTCAAGAAGGAAGGAAGGAAAGAAAGAAAGAAAAAAAGAAAACTTATGGAATGAAGTTACAGATAGTTCTGTAAAGGAGAGTCCTCTGTGTGTGTGTGGGGGGGGGGCGGGGAAATGAGCATTTACCCTGGAACCATGTTTACTTGCTGAATACCCGTCCAGCCCCCCCCCCAGAAGTAATATAGGTTCAGAAGAGGGAAAAGGCTTGCTCCTCTGGTTCTAATTTTTATATTTGGGTTTTTTGTAACGAACACATTTTTTCATTGGAGATTAAAATAAAAGCACCAACTTATATCCCTGAGACTATCTATTTAAGCACTTATTACCTTGACTATGCCTTCCTAACTTCAACTAAAAATGAAAAACTTCATGTTACAGCTCCCAATTTAGCCAGCTAAGGGTAATAGATAAAGAAAGTTATTTTTTAAATAAATAAAAATAATAATAGTTGTAACATTAAGGAATTGCTGCTGAGGGCTGGGCAGCTTGGCAACTTTGTATATACTATCTTTCAACTATGAAGCCCTTCTTCTTTTGAACCATGACATGGTGGAGCTGGGTTCAGTCCCAGGGGTCTGGCTTCTTATGAGAGGTGGTTTAGGTTCCCTTCTCTCACACCTTTTGGTAAATTAAGCCCCCTCACCTTAGTCCTCCAGGGAAAAATTGCTTCATGATTAGATTTAGTCTTACATCTAGGGTTTCCCCCAAAGGGAGGAAGGGTTAGAAAGATACTCAATGTAATGAATCAGGTGTGGGACGAGTTATTTCCTACACACGTAAGTAATGCTAAATATAAAATGCAAGTGTTCATTGACAGATATAAACTTAAACAAGTGGCAGAACTAACTACTCTTTTACTCTGCCAAGAGGTTGATAATTAAAATCATCTAAAATGGAAGCAGTTTTCAGAACTGCTGATTAGGCATTTTACATTTCACTTCTGCTCTTCACTGTCCAAACAACTTGAGCTCTGTGTCTTTTAATAAAAAAGTACAGGCCTGTGTCAATACTTAATGCTGGTGGTCATTTTCTCTGAGAACATTAAAATAGTTACAAGCTCCCTGGGACAGCCTGTATATGCCAATTCAACCTCTGCTACATAACAGTACTATTATACTATATCTGCACTACATTTAAGAGTATTCACTTACACCCTGGTTTCCTACACCCAGTAACATCTACTTTCATATTATATAACATAAAGCTTTTGATAAGAACTTCTAGAAATGATAGAAGCCATGGCAGTTGCCAACATCTAATTGTTTATTGTGATTCCTAACGATGCCACGTGGGAGTTTTTGGAAATGCCTCTTCTCTTTCAGTTGTGCTTAGTATGAAAATATCATGGATGGTGAAATAAATTATATGGAATTACTGATTGAATTTTTATTTTTTATCATGATACTTTGATCAAACTGGTATCATTTTTGACTGAAAGCAATACTATATATATGTGTGTGTGTGTGTAAGGATGGCAAGACACCCAAAACTAGTGCTCTTCTGTGGGTTTCTTAATAAATGAGTTAAGTTTAATTGAAAGAGCTAAATGAAACCATCGTTAAACTCTTAAAATTTTAATTCTTTATAATTTGTCCCCTTCCTATCTTTCCAGTTCTCTTAAGCTTTATCGCCCCCCCCCCAATAGACTATAATGTAAAGATGATGTCCTTGCTCTTTTTAACACAAGATACTCTCCATCTTTCCGAAACTGAAACTTTTCACTGCCCACCCCTTCATGCCTTGAATGTTCTCCCTATTGGTCTCTACTTTCTGGTTTTCCTGGCTTCCTAAAATTCCTACCTTCTGGAAAAGTCTCACCCAATGTCTCTTAATACTAGTACCTTTCCTCCAATATTATCTCCATTTCATCTCACATATTTCTTGTTTGTTTACATATGGTCTCTCCCACTAGACTGTGGTCTCTTTGAGGACAGGGACTGTTTTTGCCTTTTTTTATCCCTTGGACTTAGCTCAGCACCTGCTGTAGGTACTTATTAAATGATATTATTTTAATATCAAAATATTAATATACTAAACAATAAATTAATATTAAATATTATATTCAGAATATTGCCTTTCCCCATTATAGTGAGACTGATAAGAACATAATGGTGAGTGATATAATAAATAGATTTTTTAAAACCCTGCCAGAAAGAACCAAGTAACTTTTGCATATTTGTTTCCTTATGTCTGAGCATAAGAACAATAAAGTCTTAACAGGTAGGAATCTTGAACTCAGTAGATAGCTTCAATTTATACTTACAAAAAAAATCTAATTCATTGGAAAAGGAATAACTCCCTAATAAAAAATTATAAACATTAATTGGCATATTTATGATGAGCTTTGTAAGTATTTTTGAGGACATTGATTCATTAAACAAAGAATATTATTCTGTTGAAGGAGTACATAGAGTCCAGAAGTACTTCCCATTTCTATTGAGCATGTTTCTTTTGAGATTTATTCAAGTGAATTCTTTTCAATAATTGTATTTATGTAGAATTCTAAAGGTGAATATTAAGAACTCAAAACTCTTCCCGCTGAAGTGGGGGCTGCATTGTAAGTTTTAGAGAACTTACATTCATACCTACTAAAATCTATTTCAGTGCCTTATTCCAATGGTATGTTTTTTGATTACCTTTTCAGGTAGTTACAGACAAAATATAAGCTGGTCCTATCAAGTTGTAAAGGTATACATTAGGGGTTGAGTAATAATGAAACTTATTCATTATTGAAATGAAAACCAAGATCATTGGAAATATTGAATAAGTTACACTAATGTACAACCTTAAACAACTATAATGTTTCATTAATTCCTTGAAGAGAAACACTTGTTTAAAATGTTCAAAAAAGTTAGTTGGGCATGGCTAGGTGGTGCAGTGAATAGAGCATTGGCCCTGGAGTCAGGAGGACCTGAGTTCAAATCCAGCCTCAGACACTTAACACACACACACAAAAAAACTAGCCTTGTGACTTTGGGCAAGTCATTTAACCCCAGTTGTCCTCCAAAAAAGCAAAACAACAAAACAACAAAAAAAGTTAGTTGATTACTATGAAATGGTATTATCTTGTCCTCTCCACCAAAACCTAGCTTAGGAACCTTCTCCCATTTGTCTTCTGCATTCTTGAGCTCTAGCTACATCTGAGACCAGACCCTGAGAGTGGCTTCAGAGTTATCATAAAAAGCATGGACACCTAGAGCTGTCTGTTATGGTCTCAATATTTGTCATTGGAGTTTGGACATTAACATTAAGCAGCAGCCCCACAGGATAAAATGTTTTCACCAGGGACCACTCAGATTGAAGTATGCCTGAATTTAGAAGTTCTGAAATGCTCTGGAACCCCAAGGAAGGAATGCAATATTATCTTTTCAGGTGGCCATGTTCTTTGTGAAAAAAAAAAAAGTTAAAGAAAAAAAATTTAACATAACACTCCATGTTTCTGTTCTCTTCCTTATAAATATTAAGATATAAGATAAGGATTTCACTTAAAGAAAATATTAGCTTTATGAGTGCTTTTTGGATGACTTTCTGAATAACTTCTGAGTTTCAAAAAGTCTCTGTAAATGAGCTTCAATTTTGAATTCCAAAGTTAATGTCAAATAATTATGCTACTTCTGTATATGCATAAGACGGAGAATTCGAGTTAGAGTTGGAAATGTTTTTGAAACTCTTTCATGAAGTCTTGAGTCATTATTTCCTTTTCTTTTTTTTACTTCCAGTGAAAGAAACAAAAGTATTTAGACTTACACTGGCTTAGCCCTATTTTTAAAACAGTGCCTTTATTAGGTGAAAAAATTGGTAATAATTCATCTGATATATGACTATCCACCAACACTGGAAGTTCCTAGCTGTTTTGGTGGAATTTTAAATGAACTTATTTTCTTTGCTCTTGACTATACTTCTGTGTAGATTGGGGCGGGTGGTACTGGAAGGACAGAGAGTAAGTTGGTAGGGGGAGAAAAAGGGGAGAGGGTTTTGACCTGCATGAGAGGAACCCCTGCTGACATGGCCAGTCTGACCCATTGAATGGCCTGAATACGATAAATGCTGCTTTATCCTTTCTTGAAAGGAATGAGATAGCACAGCCTAAATGCCTGGGCATGCTTAAATAGGCAACTCTGAGACGTTTGAGTTGAGCGTGTTTGAAATCTGAGCTCTCTGACAGCCTGGGAGCTGCCACAGGTCACCTGCCTTGTTCCGTAGGGATAGGCCCAGGTCTCATAAGAAATTGTCCGTGGACGAATTGTAGTACAAATTCCTTTCTTTGTTGGTTGGCCTCTTTCACTAGACCATGGCCTATAAAATTTTGTAAAAACAATTCTTAAATATTATTTGAAAGGGCAAATGGCCCATGCTGAAAGGTTTGACAGTTTGACATATAGTGCATGGTTTTGATAGCTTGGAAACTGAAATGTGTAGCCAAGACTCTCCTACTGCTTGTTACAGGCTTGGTGTTTTGTTTTTTTTTAAAGTGTCTTGTTGCTGTGCAGAGTTCCTATGCTTCCAGCAATTTGACAGGCAATGAGTCTGCTTCAGTGATCTTAAATCCTTTTAGACTAATTTGTATGAGAGTAGAAAAAAATAGTACCTTTGGATCCAGTGTTCAAAAGGCAAAGAATCAGGTATCACCCATTAAGGTGTCATTCAAACAACCTTATGAAAGCAGATTACTTTATATGCTCCCCTGATAATGCCATGTAGTGGCTAAAGAGAAAGCAACTGGAGTTCCTACAGAGAAAGAATTGGACTGGACCAATTTCATCAATGACAGAAAGATAGTGTGAACCAGATTCCTGCATTAGAATGTTGCATATGTGCAGTGAGAATGCAAGCCGTGCCTAGTCTGTCTCGGAATAGCCAAGGGCCATGTTCGAGAGCCTCTGGCCCCTCAGTCACTGGCCTACTAGTTAATTGCCACACGGACTTCATGACACATGGGCAGATAATATGACATTTTCGGTTTCTGTCACTCGCAAACGCCACAACGTTGCTTGCACTAGTTGCTAAGAAGCTGTCAGAAACCATTAGCAGTTGGCTTAAGTCGCCCTATGGCATTTCCTCATGGCATCAGCAAAACGAGCATAAATCACCCAGTGGAGCCTACTGCTATACTAATGAGGCTGTAAGCTTGTTTATGGACTAGCATCATTTTTATGATTATTTCCACCTTTTCAGTTTGCCTTCATTTGGCGGCAGGAGAAGTCAGTTCTAGAAATGAAGTCACGGCTGACATTTTACAAATGTGGTTCAGAGCTGCTGCCATGTGGTTGGTCAGTGGTTCTCTACGTTTTTTTTTTTCTTCTTAGAGATCTTAAAATTTTAGGGGAGGAGGAAAGAAAAGGAAACAAATCCTCCAGAGACCTCATAGAGATGACTATCAAATTGCAGAGAGGATGGAAATGCTAAAGGTACAACTGACCACTTTGGCTTTTCTCTGAGATTTAGACATTACGAGATCAACTTCCATTCCTTAAAAGTGGAAGAGGTCAAGCCATTTATTAAAATCTATGAAAGAGTTTGCTTTGAGAATAGTTTGCTTTATTATGCTGCTTTTCCTTCTCCATTTCCCCTGACTTGTGCCGGACAGGACCAGGGTTTATTGTTTTAGGCTTTTCTGAACATGCACCAGTATTTACACTGGATTGAAAGCATTTGCTTCCAATGAAAATCTTGTCTTAGATTACAACCCAGCAGTGTAATTTCCCTCCCAGATGGGAGTAAAGTAGCTGTATTTGCCTAAAAACAGTAGGAAGAACAAACTGTGCATTAAGCCAAGGCTGTTTTTGGCTTGAGCTAATGATGTAACAGAAACCTTTTATTTGGGATAGGTCACTGCCAGGGATTGAAGGAGGTGATCTGGATCTCGCTTGAAAGGTCTCTCCATTGTATCTACATAAGTCTTCACTTAAAAAATTCTGTTCCTAATGCTTCTGCTTTCATACAGCAGAAATAAACAGGAAAGGTTCTGGTGAGTGTTATACATGGAATGCAGAAAGCCTTTCCCCTCCTAATGGAGTATATAATTCAGGTGCCCTCAAGGCATGCTTTCAGGAATTTTTTTGCCTGAGGTAATGGGAAGCTAAGGCTGCTTTAAGGCCTTGATTATCTATTGATGCACAAAGCTGGAAAAAAGTCATCTCCTCTGGATTATAGTAGATATTTCCATAAATTATCAATGAATTCTCTTCTATGCAGGCACTAGGCATTTTCTACTAAATTAATCTGAAGGGGTTCTGAAATAGAAAAAAATTAAAGGAGTAAAAATAATTATCAGGAAGTGGTAAAGAATGTCAGTAGGTTAGAAGTTTTTCCTTGTGTTTAATCAATGAATAAATAATATGTATTTTTCTTTTCCTTGGGTTAATTTTGGTAAACTGAAGTAGATTAGCCCATTGAAATTTTAAATGCTGTTGAGTTGTTTCCTCGGCTCATGTTTCTTTTATGAATTGTTATTTTATATGGTGAATTGCTTCTCTGTATAAAAAGCCTCTTTAAATATTGGACTTTAAAAGAATTTATCATTCAGATCTGTCTGGAGCCCTCCTCAGACTCTTGGTTATACAAATAGAAATAAAACTTTTCCTTTAAGCTCCTTGAGGGCAGTGATCCCATGAGCACATAACTATGCTTTCTACATAGTAGGTGCTCAATTAATGTTTATTGGATTGGGTTGAAGGATAAATATTCACTAGGGACTATTTGAAGTCCAATAAAAGGGGGCACCCAGAAAATTTTTCATGGTTTTTAAAAAAATATAATCTGTTTCTGTTTGATAGGACATAATATAAATACTGGAAATATAAAAAAAAACCTTCTTAATGAAGTAGAGTTGTATTTTTAGCTCAGTCCAATTCAAGACACTTTCTTGGTCACTTTTGTTTCTTTCTTTGTCTTATTGGCCAAGGAGAGTTATAGTGAGTTAAGCAGCAATTTAAGTTTCAGTAGGCTACCTAGGGAAACTAAAATGTAGGTTTCTATCTCTGTGTAGTAATGGAAAAAAAAATACAGGTATGCCTTTTCATATAGAAAATTTTAGATAGAGAATATACAGAGATTACTATAATAGCACTTATAGATCAAAAAATTGATTCAGTTCTACTCTCTAAACTCAGTACACATATATGTACATATACATATAGCTATACATATGTGTATGTGTATATGTCTATATACACACATACATACACATATAACTTGAAAATTTGTTAAATGGAATTTTCTGGTTCTTTCGACCATATAGTATGCTCCCTTGTTATTTCATTTACTATTGTGTATATCTAGTAAATAAACTCTTGCTCATTTACTGCTGTATTACTAATCCTTAACTCTGTTTCTTCCTAGATCAAACTGTTCATTTCTAAAAAACTACCAACATGTACCAAGTGCTAGGGAAACAGGTTCTAAGTTACTAAAACATTATCCTGGTGTAGCTTATTGAGGAGGGAGTTGGATAGAAGCTGGAAGACTTTTAAACAATACGGTGTACTTGATCCTTTGTTGTTTTTCCTTTTGTTCTTTCTGCTGTTGTGAGAAACATAAAAATAACAGTAGTGCCTTTACATTCATACTTATGATTTATTTTGAGCAGTATGATTATTTCCTCAGAAAGTATATTTTCTTTTAAATATATTGCTTTAAACTTTTACTACATCCTAAAATATAATTTTATTGCCTCATGGGGCCAACATTTTCCTCCCAGAGGAGCACAGCTCCAATTTTATAATGGAAATAAATAGCAAAACAGGATTTAATATAGAGAAATATACTTTATTGGCAACTTTTTAGCTTTAATCATGGAATTTTAGAGCAAAGAAAGACCTCGGTGATGATATAGCCATGTTCTAGACTATAATTCTAGAAGATAGGTTGATTTCAATAGACGTTATTTTAAAATTAAAACTTGTTTCATACGTTAGACCACTAGAAGACAAATTGAAGTCTGCCTAATAATAAGTTTATATTTCTATGGTATTTTAAGATTTATAAAACTGTTTTCTTGCAAAAACCCTGTGGGATAGCCAGCATGTGTGTTTTTGCTCCCATTTTGTAAATGTAAAAGAGCAAAATAAATATCACAGCTGCGATTTGAATCCAGGGCTTAGAATTCAGACTATTGCCAGGGAGAAAAAAGTGCTTTATTTAAGTCAAAGGACCTGCTTTCAGACCTTGACTCTGCTGTTTAGTGCCTGTCTGACTTTGGGCAATTCACTTAACCTCTCTTGGCCTCAGTTTCCCCATCTGCAAAATGATGAGGATAGATTAGATGGATTCTAAGGTCCTTTTTATTTCTAATTCTACAATCTATGACCTCATGTCTAATGCCCTCCCATATCTTACTTGACTGATTATCTTAATATTCACCTACTGCTTTAGCTTTTCTTAAGGTATATCATTGGTGAATATGATTAACATCATATGCATCCTCACCCCCCTAACTTGATCACAAAGGCAATATATAGAATTTGCCTCCCTGAGGAGGATGATGGTACTTATCATAGTACCATGTTTAATCCACATCAACAGACAATCACTTATCTGTGCATGCAGTTAAAGAAATTGTTCTAAAGATATAATTAATAAAGACCCCATATTTCCCCACTAATTACTTTGTCCCTTCACAAACTGAAAAATTGGCTGTTAAATCAATTTGCTATTCTGCTTAATTAGAGAGTTCTTTGTTTGGGGTGGAGGTTTTTCAGAATTAGCTATTTTCGAGACTAAATAGTTTTTTCCCCCTGTCATTGGCAAAACAGTATATTAGACTCTCTATTACCTTTTAGCTACTCATGTGATTTTGTGTATATCCAAAGGCAGTTTTTTTTTTAATAAAGTATGTCAAGGTAGCATCAGTCAAAATTTGATTCACTATATTTACAGGTGATGGCTTGGACAACAGTGTAGCTTCCCCCAGCACAGGTGATGATGATGATCCAGATAAGGACAAAAAGCGTCATAAAAAGCGTGGCATCTTTCCCAAAGTAGCCACAAATATCATGAGGGCGTGGCTGTTCCAGCATCTAACAGTAAGTGAACTCTAAATGGCATATGTGAAATAAACACCGACAGTGTCCTAATTGTGATGGAAAATAATATAAATTGTCCAGAAGCATGATCTCTTCTGGACTTGGTACAGTTAAAGAGATAACTGTTAGCACAAATTTTACTAAGGTGAACACATAGTTTTATATATAATATGTATTTATGTGTACATGGATGTGTGTGTATGTGTGTGTGTATCCATTCTGAAAGAGGATTTTTGCTTGAAGATCATGTTTGTAGTTTGGTCAAACTTAGTATGTGCCTAAGATCAAGAATGTGTAAGAAACACTTGTGATATAAAGCATGTATATAAATGATTTTATTTGAGGAGGTAATAAATTCATTGTTTAAATTATTAATAATAGGTCCCACTATTTATTTATTTTTTGCTTATTTTTATTGGGGGGGGTGGCAAATGCTGGTCTGAAATTTCATTAGTATGATGGGAATCCCAGTATGGAAACTCCTATAGCTGATACTATTTGGAATTCATGGTCTTGAATTTTGCACAACTCAGAGGATTTGCCTGAGGTTACAAAACCAAAATATGTCAAGGACCAGGCTGGAAGTCAAATCTATCTGATGACCAGACAGACCAACCCTTTATCACCTAAACTCCACTGCCTCTTACTAAGAAATCCCATTAAAAGAAGAAAACGAACCTTGCTCATTACACAGTAAGATTGGGTTTCTGCCAATATTTTGGTGAATTTGGTAAATTGTTCATTAAAAAACCCTACTTATGATACTGTGATTCATGATAATCACACACTTATTTTTTAAAGGACTTGAATGCATTGACTTCTGTTGCAGAATTTTCATTTGCTCGAGGCACAGTTCCAAAGTGAAAGTTCTGTCACTGTATTTAGAACAGTAAAGGAAAACAGCAATATATAGTCAGCTCTTCCTGTTCAATCCCTTGTGACTTTTCAAACAGAGTAACAGTTTATATTGTCTGTGTGAGTATTGCTGTTTTCACTGCAGGAATTCTGCTGAAGATGTGAGAAACTAGAGATACTTGACTATACCACTGGGGGATTTGTTTAGTTTGGTTATTGTTCTGAATGAATTCTATGCACCAAACATTTTTAATCCAAATATTTTGTAGTTTTAAGATATTCTGTTTTAATACTCTATACAGGATAACTTAGAAGGAAGGCAAGATGGAAATCTCTGCAATGACAGTAGTACATTTTTTCATATCACTCTTTAAGGTTACAAAGCATTTTCCTATCAATAATCCATTGCTTATGTAATTCCTAGTCAGTTTGTAGAAACATTTATATTTTTCAAATTTCAAAATACAGTCAATTATATTGAATATATAGTAAACAAAAAACAGAAATACTCACATGGACAATATTGATATAGTTGATATAGAAATATAAGTTTCAAAATACACTAGCCTAAGTTAATGTAAAAATTAGAGACTTGTTTAAATACTTTTAAATGCCAGAAGGAAATTGACCTATATCTATTTTCCATGTGTAAAACTGTATATGCTTTAAAAAGTTTTAGGGGCAGCCAGGTGGCTCAGCAAGTAATAGTACTGGTTCCAGTGTCGGGATGACCTGGATCAAATCCGGGCTCAGATACTCAGCACCACACCCAGAAATAACTGGCTGTGTAACCTTGAGCAAGTTACTGAACCCCGATTGCTAGGGGCGGCCAGGTAGCACAGCGAGTAAGAGCACCGACTCCAGTGTCAGAACGACCTGGAGATCGAATCCCAGGCTCAGACACTTAGCACCCACCCAGAAACAACCTGGCCATGTAACCCTGATTGCTTAATAAAAAAAAAAAAGTTTTATGTGAATGTTTTTAGACTAGGATCTCTTTTTTTGAACTTGTAGTTTTTTTTTACTGTGTCAAAATTACCCCTCTGTTGTCACAAAAGTAAACTGAAATGGGGATATCAGCCATTGTATCACATATGCTTGCCATATTTAAAAAAGCTTTGCTATTTAGCAAATCTTATGATAAGTCAAATGCCATACGAGCTCTATTTGTCTTCAGAGATTAGGCATCCAGCAGCATTCAAGAAAATAAATTTTTGCAAATTGTTTTTCTGTAGAATTGGAAAACAAACAGAGCAGTAGTAGTAACTTCATAACATACATCCTCCACCCCACTTAACACAATTCAAAGTTGAAGGTAGGTTTTTTTTGTTGTTGTCGAAAGTTTTAGGACAAATTTTAAGGAATTTTTAATACTCTAGATGAACAATTCTCAAGCTTTTTTACCTCAGGATCATGTTATACTCTTAAAAATTATTGAGGACCCAAAATAATTTTTGTTTTTGTGGTTTATAGCTATTGATATTTACCATATTAGAAATTAAAACTGATAATTAAAATATTTCAATGTATTTAATAAAAATAAATTCATTATTTAACATAAATAATATTTTAATGAAAAACAACATTTTCTAGGGCAAAATGTAGTAAGGAGAGTGGCATTGTATTATATCCATACACACACATAAATATCTTTAATTTCTGGCTTAATAAAAGACAGCTAACTTCTCATCTGCTTCTGCATTCAATTTACAGTGATATGTTGTTTTGATTGAAGTATATGAAGAAAATCTGGTATCAGACATATAGTTGGAAAAGGGAAGAATATTTTAATAGACAAATAATGTCTTACTATTATTATGAAAAGTTTTGATCTCAGAGACTGCCTGGAAAGGTCTTGGGGGCCCCCAAAGGTCCCCAAGGACTGAACTTTGAGAACTGCTATTGTTGATAATATTTAGCTGCTATTATCCCAAAGTATCCCCAAATCCCCCAAAAAAGTATCCCCCCCAATACTCATTAATACTTCAAAGACACATTAATAATAATAACTAGCATTGTGCTAAAGTACTAAGGCATACTTTAAATATATGTTAGCTTGTTTGATCCTTACTACAACCCTGGAAGATAAGTGCTATTATTTTCATTTTACAAATGAAGAAACTGAGGCTAAGAGAGGTTAGTGACTTGTCCAAAGTCACTGGTGAAATGTCCAAGATTGGATTTCAGACTCCAAAATTCCTCATGTCCAATACTTTATCCTCTGTTGCCACCTTGCTATTCTGACACCTGATTTTATTAATGTGAGTATATCCTCCACTGATGCTGATCCCAACTTCATTTTGACTTAGTATAATGTCTTCTTGAGTTTCTGTAGCTGAAAAGACTCAGCATCCATTGGTTTGATCCTTGGATAAGGATACTAAGCCTTTTTTTTTTTTTTTTGCCTTTTTGGAGGGCAATTGGGTTTAAGTAACTTACCCAAGGTTACATAGCTAGTGTTTTTTGTGTGGGTGTTAAGTGTCTGAGGCCAGAACCGAACTCGGGTCCTCCTGACTCCTGGGCTGGCGCTCTACTCACTCTACTCACTGCGCCACCTAGCTGTCCTGATATTAAGCCTTTCACTAGGCCTTTATATTGGATGCTCTTTTAGCTTGATAGAAATCTCTTGGCTTCTCTTCTGCTGATTGATCCACCAAGAATGCAGTGGCACTTTCCTACCATGAAGGGCAACAAAACGGGATTTAATTAATTTTTATATTTTATTAAATGGCTAGCACTTAGTGCTACCAGTCAGAGAGGCAACCCTTTTCTGACACTTGTTGTACTTCTGTAGAAGAACTTTTTGATAAGATCCACTCTAAGAAAATTTGCTAGTGTATATCTTCTGCCGGCACTGAATCCCATAAGAGGTGCCCAAAGCAATTAGAAATCATGAAGCCCAAATTGTCTTGATGTTTGAGACTAGCAAAGAGAAGAGAGGTAACAATGGGTCAAATGCAATGTTGCTGCCATGCTGATATTTTATCACTGGGGCCAACCAGTTTATAAATAACCTTGAAAAAAAAATCAAGGCTGGCCCTGGAGCCATAATAAAACTACTTTTTATAGTCTAGGCTTATACTAACGTATAAAATGAATGGGCTTTCCTCAGCCTCCATTCAAATCTGTAAAAAGCTTTACATTTAACTTCAAACTGAGGTGCCACTGAATAAAATATTGTCAAATATTGGTCCAGACAGAATCAGAAAAGAGAGTAGGAAAGTAAGGGAAAGAGACTTCTTTTATCCTTCCACTAGATACCTGCTATTTATAGGTTATACATTTGTGAATAGTCTTGCAGATAGATGATCATACTGTAAAAACTTTTACAAGCCAAGAAAATATTACTTTTCTTACTTCTAAGCAGTGAGTATATGAACAAATATCTTGCTGGCCAGTGCTTTTACTTTTAATTTTTAAGTAAAGCTATTATTTATCAACTTCTTGATTTATTTCCAACTTGGGTATTACTTTCCTTTCTGGGTTGTCTGGGTTGGTCAGGCCATCTCAAGTTCTAGAAGGCTGTTCCAGCAGATGATGAACTAAGTTCTATCCAACTGTAAGGGCTTTTGAGTACATGTCTAACGATGAGCTGTATTTCAGTTGTCAGAGGACCAGCTTAGTTAAATTCAGAGAGTCCACAAGGTGATGATTTTTTTTATCTGTAACAAATGACAGACATCACCTACTAAGTTTTAGAAGCTGTATTTTGTGTCAGTGGAAAGAGGACTCACGCTGACAAAATTACACATCTTTGACATTTTGATCCTGAACCAGGCAGCATCATTAACTGAAAGAGGGCACCCAACCTTGTTTTCCTTCATAGAGTTCACAGAGCAGAGAGTCAGGATAAGTTATCCAATAGCTTTAAACTTCCTCCTTCATTGTTTTGATGGCTTTTACCTAGTTGCCTAACAGGTCACAGCTCAGTCTTGACATAATCATTATCCAGTGTACTAGGTTTCAGTCATTCAAGACCCAAGGATTGAGAGTAGTTCTTATACCACAGTACTGAAAGAAAAGTCTACGTGTGTATTTTATGAAGTTAATTCTTGGATTAATTTTCATTACCCCTTTCACCTCTTGCCACTAATACAGTCTCAGAAATAGGTGTTTATCCAGGGCAGATTCTAATTTATGCTGAAATATTGATTTCATTTACTTTCCCATCTATATACCTCAAGGAGAAAAGGCAAGCTTGTGCAACTGTTTGGGACCTTATGAGCTTTGAAGTTATTTAAATAACTGCTCTAATCCTACCCTTCTGGTTTAAAAGGAGGGTCTTATTTAGTTTTAAGAGTCTGACACATTTGGCAAGAGATATACTTGTAAAATGTGATTGTCATTCATATGAAAATAAAAAAGTGTATAAATTTAAAGAGAGGCTTCTTCCTTCTTTTTTTCATGTTAATATACACTAAATACTTCTCCAAAGACAAGAAAACCCCTCCTTTTTTCCATCCATGTTTCTTCTGATCACTACATGCAGTGCTTGGTCTACCTAGATAGCTATTACACTCAGGAACTGATTTCTTGCTAATGATTATTCTAAAGACACAGGAAAATAGAAAGTCTGAAATGTGTTTTTTGTTTGATTTTAATTTTTCTTCGTGCATATGTTAGATTCTAATTCTTCAATGCCCCCTTTCAAGGTCAAAGTATCCTTTATAGTCTCAAACTTCAGCAGGAGTTCTCTATTCCCGAATTAGCAACAACAATAAAAATAACAACATATTTATATAGCTCTTTAAAGTTTACAGAGCATTTTTTTCTCACCATAATCCCATGTAAACTGGGAACTATGCGATCAGGTGGAATAGTTATGATCTAACAGGGAATGAATTCTGAAATCCTACAAAGAGTTAATTTTAACTATGGTTGAGTTTTTAAAATTATCTTTTCACAAACCATTTAGGAGATTATAGGTCAAGCTTTTTAAACACCAAGAAGTAAATTTAAAAATTCCAAATACCTCTTAGAAAAATTACTTGGATTCCCACCCCTCACCCTACCCTGTGCCTGACTTTTTTTTTTTTTAAAGGAATGGGCCAATCCTTTCATTGGGTTATTCTAGTTTAAAAAAAAAATCTGCCTTTGAAAGGGCTTTAAAGAGTTTGTATTCTAGAGAAGTAGAATAGGCACTGAATAAAAACCTTATTGGATTTGTACCCCAGCTGCATAAGAAGAAAAATGTGCTGTTCTGTAGTTATCCACAGGTAGATTTAATCAGGAGCACATTTTACTACTCTAAAGAGAGAACTAAAGCCCCTTTCTTGGGCTTGTGGTCTCTTACAAACAAAACTGGACCTACTCATATGTAATGAAAGAAAAAAAAAGAATAAGGAAACTAGCTTTACATTTTGTTGTTTAAAGAGTAAAATAAAATTTCAATGCTGTAACTTCTAGGTCAGTTTTAGTTCAGTATGTGCCAGGCTCAGTAGGTAGAGAGGGCTTCCTCAAAGAAAACTACTTCCCAGAATTGAAAGATTATTGAAAGATTTAACTTAAACAATTTTAATTTAAACATACACACACACTCAGAAGGAAAATAAAATCATTTGTTCCTAGCAATTCTTGAATGTGCTTAGAGATATATTATTTCAAACAATTAAAAAGTACTTAATATATGTGCATATGACTCACTGTAAAATCACAGTTTATCAGTTAAGAGGAGAATATGTAATATCAAGGTTCCTTTTTGCTTCTTCAGGGCATTAGTTCAACTGTCACCATAACCTATTATGTCATAGCATTTAATCTGAATGTGTTTTGCATATACTCTGTTATTTTGCTTCATAGCAGTTACATGAATAGATGCCTGAGGCTCAGAAAAGCAAAAAGCCAGAAGAATAACTAAAATGTAGCAAAAAAACACATTTATTTTTCTTTTTAAATTAAAGGTAAAATCAAAATCCTTTCTTTTCTGACCTCCTTTCCTTCACACTACAACTTCTAACTTCACCATAGTGAAAAAGTGACTATGGGCTCTCATTTAAATTCTACTCCTACATGAAGCTGTTGTCTCTTTCAGGAATCCTGAAAAGCAGGGATGAAAAGTGGTAGTTAAAGTACATCTCTGCCAATAGATTTAGGGGAAGAGAGCAAAAACCTTATGCTTTTTCTCTATTGCTTTGCTGAAATATAAAACTAGCAGTGGGATAGGATGTAAGTTCAGTCTGCCATTATTCCTATTACCCTATAACAATTAATACTTGAGTTTTACTGATCTTGGATGTCTAAGTGGAGGTTAATCATTGTTAGAAAAATAACTGCTTCTTTAAAACTTTCCTTTGGGCTTTAGTCATAGATGTCACGTGGAAGTAAATGGTCTTTACATGGTGATTATTTTTGGGGGTCGTTTTTTTTTTGTTTTCTTTTTGAATCTGACTTTTCTACTTGGCAATAGTTTGTTGTCGACAATCTGACATCTCACTTTATGATACAAATGGATTTTCTGGCATTGTGGATAAAGCCAGTGTGGGATAGGCCAGAAGTTACAGTCCTCCAGGTTGATAATGGAGTTTCCATAGAAACACGATTAGATGAAAAGTGCCCTGAGGGCCTGCCTCTCCATCTTTAGACAGAGTAAGTAGAATTGAATTGGGAGTTGAAAGCTCTGGAAAAGACAGATGTTGCATTGGCTATGTTTTGGTAACTAGCTCTATTGGAGGCATCTCTGCTTGCAAGTCTTATGAGATGTTAGCAAGGAAGAGAACTATAGATTTGGATCAGTTTAATGTATTCCAACTATTGACCAAGGTAAGTACAATGTATATACTTTTTCTCTGTCACTGTCTCTCTCCCTTCTCTCACTCTGTCTTTCTATTACTCACACGCATGCTCTGCCAAGCTTAATGGTAAATGTTCTTATCATGCTCTACAAGCTAACATTCTTCAACTGTCAGTAGGCTTGAGAATGTGTTTTGTCTGGCAAGAAGGCTGAATTTGGGCACTCTTGCCTGAAACATCAATCACTGAAGTGTACAGTATTTGAGAAAGTGACTTCCCCCTAACCTCTTGCCCCACGCCCCTTTCATATTGATATATTTAATCCCAAAAGGTTGCATATGGAGACAACTCATGAGTTGCTTCTTCAAAGAACATGATCTATAAATGGAAAAAAAAAACAAGAAAGAAATGAAATCCCTGAAAACTGTGAAATGGGTGTGAAGATATTTTTTCTTACATACCCACAGAGCATTTAGTAGAAGTGCATCATTTTCCTGTTAGAATCTAACATAGTATATATAACAAAGAAATTTTCATATCTAGGAAAAGAATGACTATTATTACTACTCTCCCTGAAACTTCAAGCTTCTTATATCTGCTTTCACAACCTTCACTAATGGCAAATGGAGAAAGATGAACTACTGGTTGCTTAAGCAGATTCAAATTTGAATGCTCCTCCCTCTGAACCACATCCATGGAACCTACTATGGAGGGGCTAAACCATTCAGCTTTGGAACTCTTGTTCTGTTTCTGTGGTCAGCCCCAGACTAGACCCTGGCCATCTTCACTCATCTACCCTGATGCCCCGTATGGACCTCTTTTCCTCCTTTCTGTCTTTGATAATCACAACTCTACCATTGTTTCTATAAAGGCCATTTCAGTGACCATGCCCTGTGGCTCAACTTACCATCTCTGTGACTCTCCAGACCAGAGCACCCTTCCTTTGTAACCACCTCTTTATGTTGTCTTTTCCTGTTAAAACATAAGCTTGTTGAGAATAAGGAACTGTCTCACTGTTGTATTTGTTTCTCCATTCCTTGACACAGTATATGGCACATAGTATATAATTATTGTTTTTATTTTTATATCCAACTGTATATTGTTTCATTTAAATCTTCTGTCTTAATTCTTGAACATTCTATATTATCTTGGCTTTGTTGTGTTTAAACTCTGATTGGAAAAATGTTGCCAAAATATTTGGAAATACTGGCCAATTGAAAATGTCTTTTAGAATACAAATAGAACAGTCTGTCATTATTTAGGCAAAAACTATTGGTATATCCCAATTCAATTGTGATGACACTGTTTGATCATTGGCAAATCACCTAACGTCTTAGGGCCTAGACCAGCTTTCCTAATCTGTAAAATGAATAGATTGGATTAGATGACCTCTAAGACCATTGGAGCTCAAAAACCATTCATATACATAAAACATGTATGTATGCATGTATGTACATATATGTATTTGTGTGTATATTGTTTTAATGGTGAGCATGACTGTGAGGTAACTATTTTTTTTTTCAGTTTTGGAACACTAATGGTATGTTTGATTGATTTACTTAAGTCAGATAAACTAAAAAAGACTACAGATGGAATTCTTCACCCAGAAGAATTAGAATTAATACTAATGATCATTGTGAATTAGAGGGATCAAAGGAAGCAGTAGAGTGTTCTCCAAATTGTGGCCCTAGAGACCATTAGTGACCTGGCAAAGATTTCTTCTGGCATTCTGCACCCTACTTCACCCTCCTTGATCCCGTGTTCTTCTATCTCCCAGTTTTGCACTTCTGACCTGGGTTAATTATAGTGTTTAGATGAAGAATAGAAAATAACAAAATTAGGAAACAACCTTTTTTTTTATTAAAGCACATTTCATTTCAAAATTTGTTTGTCTATGTAGATACTTGTAAGTCATAAGCTTAAACAACTTGTGTCCCTTTTAAAAATTTATTTTATATGCCTGGGTGCCAGTGATATTTTTGTTCTCAACTATTGGTTTGTTTATTTAACTTGTCATTTGTCTCTTCATTAGAGGTTATTTGTCAAGTCTAGGAAAGTGGTACATTTTTCTCATAATTACTTTTTTGTTTCTAAGGTTAATTTTTTTCAAAATATCTTTTTGATGTTTTAAGCCTATGCTATAAGGATGAATCTAACTAAGTATAGACAGTATCATATCCAATAGCCTGTTCACTAGGTGATGAAATTTTTGGCCTTGGCACCTATGAAATAACAACAAAATTGTCCAGTTGTATAATTTAATCAACAAAATATTAGGCTGGAAATAGAATTGGACTGTTAATCTGCAGATATTTGATGCCAATAACTTTTGTTTAATGAAAGAACAACATGGTTTGGTGGTTAGAGCTAGCCTTGGAGTCAGGAAAACTTGGTTTCAAATCCTGCCTTTTATACACACTGGTCATGTGATCTCACTTGTTAATTCTGTAAGCAACACTCTAAGACTTCAAGTTGCACAACAGTTGCATATCTCTATTATAGAGGGAATTTTCTCACTGAGAATTCCCTACCCCAGTGAAATCGTAGGTTCTCCTCTTCTCTCCCCCCCCCCCCCCCCACTCAACCAAGTAGATAAATAAATTTGTTTGAATATTGGCCAAGTTTTATAGGGACATGGCAATTTCTGCTAGTAATAATACACCTTTGATGAAATATCAGGCAGGCTTAATAAATATTTGAATCCTCTCTAGTTTACTTCAAGAACTGAAACTAGGATAGCAGACAGGCTTTGCCCTCTGGTACCAGTTGGCTTTCACTAAAGCCTTCATCTTCTGCCCTATCCTGGGCTATGGCACTGAAGCACAAGCTCTGGCAGGTCTAACCAAACTGGAAATTCTATGAGTCCTGGCTCAGTAATGGACTATATATATGTCTTTTGTCCAGGGGCCAGTTTACTTAAATTTTACTAGGCTCATTAGCAGAAGCAGTCAATCAACAAACATTTATTAAGTGCCTGCTGTGTACCAGGCATCAGGTTAGGTGCTAGAGATAGAAGACAGAGGGGAACCTATCCTTATTCTCTTTTTTTTCCATTTTTTAAAATTTAAATTTATTTATTTACTTTTAGTTTACGACATTCAGTTCCATAATCCCTTGACTTTAAAATCTTCTCCCTCTTCCTCTCTTCCCCCCTCCCCCCACCCATGGTGGCATACAATCAAATATAGGATCTACAAATACCTTCACATTAAAGAGTAGTCAAGTTGTAAAGAAGGATTATAACCAATGGAGAAAACAGTGAGAAAGAGGAAAAAAACCAAAACAAAACAAAAGAGAGCAAGTAGTTTGCTTCAATCTGCATTCAGAGTCTATAGTTCTTTTTCTGGATATGGATATCACTTTCCATCATGAGTCTTTGGAGTTGACTTATAGCCTTGCATTGCTTCGGGGAGTCCAGTCTATCAAAGTTAGTTGTCACACATAGGATGTGTCTGTAATTGTGTACAAATTTCTCCTGGTTCTGTTCTTCTTGCTCAGCATCAGTTTATATAAATCTCTCCAAGTTATTATGAAGTCTATCTGCTCCTCATTTCTTTTTATTTTTTGCTTTTTGGAGGGTAATTGGGGTTAAGTGACTTGCCCAAGGTCACATGGCTATTTTTTGTGTTAAGTGTCTGAGGTCAGATATGAATCCAGGTCCTCCTGACTCCAGGGTTGGTGCTCTATTCACTGTGCCACCTAGCCACCCCAATGGTCCTCATTTCTTATAGTACAATAGTATTCCATTACATTCATATACCACAGCTTGTTTAGCCATTCCCCAATTGATGGGCATCCCCTTGATTTCCAATTCTTTGCCACCACAAAAAAGAGCCGCTATAAATATTTTTGTACATTTCTCCAGCTTCTTTGATCTCTTTGGGGATACAGCCCTAGAAGTGGTATTGCTGGGTCAAAGGGTATACACTTATTTATAGTCCTTTGGGCATAGTTCCAGATTGCTCTCCAGAATGGTTTAATCAATTCACAACTCCACCAACAATGCATTAGTGTTCCAATTTTTCCACATCCTCTCCAGCATTTATTATTTTCCTGCTTTATCTCAGCCAATCAACAGGTGAGATGTGGTACCTCAGAGTTGTTTTAATTTGAATTTCTCTAATCAATAGTGATATAGAGCACTTTTTCATATGCTTATAGATATCTTCAATTTCTTTCTCTGAAAACTGCCTGTTCATATCCTTTGACCATTTATCAATTGGGAATGACTTGTATTCTCATAGATTTGACTCAGCTCTCTGTATGTTTTAGAAATGAAGCCTTTAGGGGCGGCCAGGTAGCACAGCAAGTAAGAGCACCGGTTCCAGTGTCAGGATGACTTGGAGATTGAATCCCGGGCTCAGACACTTAGCACCCACCCAGAAACACCTGGCTGTGTAACCTTGAGCAAGTTACTTAACCCCAATTGCTTAAAAAAAAAAGAATAATAAAAAAAGAAACGAAGCCTTTATCAGAGACAATGGCTATAAAAATTCTTTCCCAATTTTCCAGTTCTCTCTTAATCTTGGTTACATTAGCTTTATTTGTACAGAAACCTTTCAATTTAATGTAATCAAAATTATCCATTTTGTATTTTATAATGCTCTCTAACCCTTGTTTGGTGATAAGATCTTTCCTTCTCCATAAATCTGACAGATAAACTATTCCTTACCATCCCAGATTGCTTACAGTATTGGTCTTTATACCTAGATTGTGCACTCATTTAGACTTTATTTTGGTATATGGTGTAAGATATTGGTCTATGCCCAGTTTCTGCCACACTATTTTCCAATTTTCCCTGCAGTTTTTGTCAAATAGTGAGTTCTTATCCCAGAAGCTGGGGTCTTTGGGTTTATCAAACAGTAGATTACTATAGTCGTTGACTGGTGTGTCTCGTATACCTGATCTATTCCATTGCTGCACTACTCTGTTCCTTAGCCGGTAGTTTTGATGACTGCTGCTTTATAATACAAATTAAAATCTGGTATGGCTAGGCCACCTTCCCTAGCTATCCTTACTCTCAAAGAACATATGTTCTATTGTGGAAAATATAATAATGTATGGGTACATTCACAATAGATAAAGGTGACTTTTGTGGGGAGGAAATATGTAACTAGGTGAAGGCCTTGTGTAGAAAGTAGTACTTACTGAGTGATGGGCTTGGTTTTTGATGTTGTTGTTGTTTTCAGCCACAGCAAACCTAAAAGTCAGTTTACTAAAGCACAGATAAGGTATAATGTTCATCAAAGGAGGGAATACTTGCAATGGGGAAATCACAGACACTTGAAGCAGAGATTTCATGAAGTTAGCTAGGTGGAACAGGGGCTAGACTACTGGATCTAGGAGTCAAGAAGACCTCAATTCAAATCCATCCTCACATACTTGCTAGCTCTGCAACCTAGGGCAAGTCACTTAGGCTTTGTTGATCTTAGTTTTGAAATCTGTAAAATGGAAATTATAATAACACTTAGCTCCTAGGGTTGTCATGAAGCTGAAATAAGATAATATTTTTAAAGCGCTTGCAAACTTTAAATCACCATATAAATATAGGTATTATCATCGTTAGCATTAGCATTAGACTTTAAGAGGTTTCTTGTGATTTTCAAGGAAAATATTTGCATCTCCTTCCTCAGATGTTTAGGAGTGCTATCCAAACAGCCTTACCTAATAGAAATAAGAAATTGAGTGAAAGAGAAATTCAACCAGATTCACTTTTAGACAAGATCCCACTTCCTCCCTAATATTGTAATGAATCTTTGTGTTATGAGGTAAATAGAGAACTGTAGTCTGTCTTGACCTTTATCTCTGAACTTAATTGAAATCATGTATATTATCCCGAGCCTTTCTCAGCAAAAGCAGTATATCTGTGTACAAACATATATGTATATATACATATGTGTATGTATGCATATATATACACACATGCCCACATACATAAACGCATATATATTTTCCCCTTCTTGGGAAACCTCTGGCTTTCCCCAGCCTTTATCAAGACCAACAGTAAAATGATTATCCTTTGTTCCTTTGCATTTCCTGAATGGCCATGTTTTAAGATCTGATTTTGTTTTTACTTATTTATGTAGTAGTAATAGGATGCTGGAGCCTCTGGATCCAAACTGTGGGGCCTCCACATAACAGAGTTCTTTTGATTCTGCAGTAGTAAATGCTTTGGATAGGAGCAAACACTGACTGACCTGTTTGGTACCCTCAGTTTATAGCAAATGGTGTAATGGTGAGGTTCCAGCATAGCACTAACTGTCATAGTGGAGATTAGCATTGAAGCAGTTAGTCCTGGGCAGAGACACTCTAGCTCATCTTTACATATGCTCATACCAATGATCCTTCTTAAGTTGGGGCAGCTCAGAGCCTATAAACATTTGTTTGCCTCTGGAATATCAAAGGGAATTTAATGGTCAATAGATTTGTTGCCCATACCAGGGAATCTCAGATGAAGCACTTGTTTTTTGGTTGACGAGGGAAGAGAACCTGGGGATATAGGCATGACTAGTTGAGAGGGAAACTACTCTTTTCCTTGATGGTAACTTACTGGTCTCAATCATCCCTTAAGACCCCATAGCACTCTATCTTAATATAAAAGCATCATCTTGGCAAAACTAACTCAAGTAATCTGCTAGTTTCCCTCATATTTTAAAGGATACACTAGGCAAGTTACTATTGGTATCAGTTACTATAGATACCCAATACAAGATTAATTGATCCTTATTTAATGATATAAAGAAAAGGTAGACCTCAAAGACTTGATTTCATGAAATCTAACTTTTTTGTGTTACTGCACTTTAAAATCATATAGGATGAAAATCACTTGGCTTTATTAAAAGTGTAGTAAAATCTAAGCTGACATGAGTGAAGCACAGTGTACAGAGAATGGGTCTAGGAATTTAGAAGACTTAGTGTCAAATCCTGTCTGAAACACTATGACCCTGGACAAATCAGTTACTTCTGAGTGCCCCAGGAAACTCTCAAGATTACCCTTTGTGCAACAGTTGCCCATCTATACTGATAAAGGGAACTTTCTTGTCAGGAATTACAGTTCGAAACGCCAAAGAAACCATAGGTCTGGATCAAATAGGCTGACATGCTATTTAGCTTAACCATTCAACTGAATTTGAATATTATCTTTGAATCATGTCTTAACAAAACTATGTATATTAGATTTTTTTCCAGTCAATACTTTTTCTTCTTTTTCTATTACTCTGTTGGTTCTTGATATATTTCTTTTGAGACATTTTAACTAGAACTTTTAGTCTTTCCATTCAGTTATAAACATCTTCAGAAAAACTTTATGCCCATCTTCCTATTCACTTGTGCTGCACTTCAGCCACGGAGTTTCCATGTCCTGTATGTGGACCATTGAAACTGGCAGGATATTCAGGAGCAAGGATTTTATTTAATTTTATTTTTTTGTTTGGATCTTTGTCATTTGTGGACAGGTTGGCATTGGAAGTATGTACGATAGAAGAAAGTTCAATGAACGAAAGGTAATCCTGTGATCATTTACCAGAGAACAAAAGTAGTTTGTTTCTATTATTTTAAAGATAACTCATCTAATCAATCAGTCAATCAATAAGCTCTTATTAAGTACCTGTTATGTATCAGGTACTGTGCTAATCAAGGAGCTTACAAAGACAAAAATGAAATAGTCCCTCCTTCCAAGAGATTACATTCTGCTGTCAAAAGAGTCCCCATTAAAAAATAGTAGAACTTTAAAAAATATTATGTAGAATTACTTAAAATATATACATAATTATGTAAATAAGTATTCAAAAATCATAACTCATTTTAAAAATTAAATATAATATTATAGGGACAAGTTTCATATTCAAGATTTAAGATTAATAGTTGAATTATGAGTTGAAGATATGCTTCTGATGTTAGTGGTAGTAGTAATAAAGAAGGAGTAGTAGCAGTAGTAGTTGTTGTCGTCATTGTACTCCACATCTTTTATTTTATCAGTATTGATTTCCTCTTTGAGTAGAAATTCTCACCACTGACTGGCAATTTGTCTCTAATTTCTAGTCTTAGAGAATTGCCTGGAGCACTGAGGTTAAGTGACTTACCTATGGTCTCACAGCTTGCATGTCAGATTTCTTGAACCCAGGTCTTTCTAGCTGGCTAGCTCTCTATTCACTGAAACACATTGCTTTTCATTGTTCCATTATCTAACTTATTATTTATTGTAAATAAAACATAAAGCAGGGGATTTGGGTATGAATTTTAATGCTATCTGTTAAGCATTATAAGTCAAATTATTGTCAAGGATGAGCTTTTCTTTGTTTTGTGTTGAATAGAATTCCCTCCCCTACACTCAATTGGAATTTCTAACCATTCTAATGTCATGATTTTGACAATTGGGAAATCCATGCAAGGGCACTGAGAATTTTTTTAAAGGACTGTTTAACTGTAGCATTCATCTTTACCACCTCTCTGTGACTCTGTAGCACCAAACCTGTGTCTATTAATAACAATGCAGGGAAATGGTTTTAGGGTGAGGGAGCTTTCCTAATGCAAATCCTAACAAAACCATCTAACAGAGAATTCACCTCCTTTAAGATTTTCTTTATGTCACGTGGCCAGCACTCCAAAGAGCTATGTCTTTAATTTGCCTTATGGAGATTCAAGAAACTGCTTATGCAGGTCCGATTACTCACCAAACTGGAATCCAACTGTAGTTTCCTCAGTGTGGCAGGCTGTTAAACCCAGGCGAATTAAGCCACAGCTCAAGGGTATGACTCTGGGGTCTGAACATTTTAAAGCTGGTAATAACCAGAATCCTAAAATTCTTATGAATAAAATGTAATTTTAGTAATGTTTCCATAAACAGTGGTAATGGTGGCATTTTAGTAAACAGTGGCATTAGTCACATCCAAATTGCACCACATTGGCTTTTAAATTACTCCACCTGTCTGTATGAATAGAATTTTCAATGTAAAAGCACAGAGACAGCTGCTGCTAATGTTTTCTTCTCCCTGTGCAGATAATGCTGGCAAATCTACATGCATAAAGGACTGGCTGGTGATGTAAAAATGGTACCTGACCCTACTGGCTCCTCTACTGAAAAAGGAATAGCTTTAATTAACAATGTCTGTGTTTGGTTGTTGATGTAAAAATGTCACCTTATAGTCCCGTAACCTCAAGTTCACTCCTACTAATAACATCTTTTCCTCAAACCTCCTCCTCTCTGAATCCCTCATCTACATTTAGTTTCTTGGCTGTTAGAGGATAGAGGAGAGGGAGCTTGCAATTTTTAACATTTACTTTTCATAAACATAGAAGGCATTAATACTTTAAAAGACAACACCTGAGATTGGATCAATTTTATCAAAGATCTTTACACTTTAGAGGTTTTAAAGGTGAATGAAATTTGTCGTCCTAGTAGCTAGAATAAAGTACAATACTACTATTACTGCCCTTGAGGTAAGTAGTGGCATTTGCTTAATACACATAACAGATGTTCAGATGTAGTTATAATGCAAAGTATTTAGTGTAGTAGGAAGGACAAAGAATCAAAATTTATTATGTTAAAGAAGTTTTCAACCAAAAACCATTTTGTATTGCTATAAAGTTTACATTCTTATAAAACCCTTTTCCATCTAACCTCCTAGTTTGTGTATAATGATAGGAGTATTTTTGAAAAAATGAAATGTTAGGAGAATGAATTGTATCCTTAAAGACTCATATTGCTAATTTCACAATTTCTTTTACTAAAATAGTACAAATATGAGATACACTTGTCTGTCTCATTTGCAAGAATTCTTTTTGACTTCTTTCACACAACTGGTGTTTTTGTGTTTAATTTAACAAGGAATTGAGTAGTAAATGAGAGCTGCTGCCTGAAATCCCACTGTGAGCGTGTTTTGCACTTGGCTCCCCAGTGAAAAGGCAATTTGTGAAATTATGTGATAGCGTAATTAGATGAAGCCAGGGCTTCTGATTGTTGCCATGCTTATGTGGCAAGGGTTTGGGGAGGGGGGAGAAAAAATGGATTATTATCCTGGCAAGTTGGCTCAAAGCTTCTTCATTTATTTGTAAACAGAATATTTAGTGACCGCATAGGAAGTAGCTGTAATCACCAGCTCATAAAGAAACCACAGCAGAGCTTTTGGATTTTTACAGAGTGCTCATGTAAAATTTAAGCTGGGAGGCAGAATCCCTGTTAATGTAATTAGGATCTAATTTACCACCCTTTGCACACAGATGTAATAATGTCTAGATATTTATTCTATCTTTAAGCACGTTACATATACCTCAGTGCAGCAGTTACTGAACAGAAACAGGTGTGAGCACTTTTCTAATTCATTTTTACACTGTAAACACATAGCAATTTAAGGGAAATATTTACCAAAAATGAGGGGAAAGAATGTCTGCAAATGAGGCAGTAATGGACAGTTGCCCTTTATGTACTGATGGATTTCTCAATGGTTAAGTAAATTAAAGCAAATGCTAGAAAAATCAATAGGCTAGCAGAGTCTTGGTTTTGCCTCATAGACTTCAGGACAGAATGACAGATGTGGTGCATATGACCCATTTAAGTATTAATGCTTGAGAAACTGCTTCTGCATACAAGGTTATAGGCTTAGAGATATTCTGTTATATTAAATTACAGACAATAATATTTTTAACTATATGTGGAATTTATATGTTACAGTTAGGTTGCTCTTACGTGTTACATTTGAACTGGAAGATTAGTTACTGAGTTGATACAATAGCATCATAAATCAGATTTGAATGTTCCCATACCGAAACATCTTCATAAGGTTGTACTTAGAAGGTGACTGTATTCCTTCCATATTGTACTGACATACATCATGTAGTGAAAGTTCTGTGGGAGACCTGGTTAAGTTTAATTAAAGAATAGATTTACAGAGCATTAGGAACAATCTGTGATAGACTCCTAAATGTTTTGTTCTAATTCAGTTAATTACCACAGCTACAAATGTTATATTTTAAATTTTATGTCATAAATAAAGTATCAAACAGGTTGGTGATCAGAACCTATCTGTCGGAGTAGCTCTAATACTATTGGCTTTGCATATTGGCCTTTGAGATTTGTCAAGATAAGTCTATTATTGCCACAAAATACTATCTTCTTACTCATTGTTGTCATTTCCATAAGTTCAACAATAGTTCTAAAGAAATCATTTCAAATATGGTAATGAGGTTACTCTCTTGGTCACTGGGGAAAGGAAAATGAGGAGGGAGAAAAAAGGAAGAAGCAAATTGATGGGTAACCTCAGATACTTAGGCTGGTCTATATTACTAAAGAGAAATGAAGGATTGGAAATGATCTGAAAATAATTTAGGCCAAAACAAATAAATCAAAACTCTGCTGTTGAAAACAAGTGGAGTTTCACTTAAATGATCTGATTTGTCTCCCCTGATTGAATTCTGCTTATACTTGCTCATTTCCTTCTTTCATGTAACTATGTAGACATAGTTCAACTCTAGGTTTTTATAGTTAGTATATAAGGCTGTGGTTGTGATATATGGAATAAATAATAATCCCGCCGGTTCAATATAACAATCAAAAGAAAAGTTTTGTTGATATTTTAAAGATTTGTTTTTTTAAAAATTACTTTGATATAGTAAGACATTAATGATTAGGACACATTTGAATTCTGGCCTAGTAACATTTTAAATTATATACACATTTGAAGATTTGACTATCATGGAGACAGTAACTATAGAAAATGTATGTCTACTATTTAAACATATTATAGAATATAATCACTACCAGAATTTGTCATTATTTCCCTTCTTCCTAACTGATTTAAATGGGTTTAAATCCCATCATTATATTTCTTTATTTCATAACTTGTTTACTTCTGGTTTTGGAAATAAAACTGTTTCACTATTTTAATAGTATTGGAGTGGTTCTCACCATACTAGCCCTCTGTTTCCCCCATTTTAAAATTTTCTAGGCAATCCAAGGTAATGAAAGACTTTTCATTGGGTCTTTCAAATACAGAGAATTGCCGGGACCATTCTGAAAAATGATGACATTGCAGAAGGGCAGATTATTACTTTGGGGCCTGTTGAGAATGTATTTGCGTATTCAGGATGGATGAGAGAATAGTCCTGAAGGCTGTCAGGCCCAGGCTGTGTAATATGGAATTGAGTGATGGAAGAACCTTGTCATTTGCCCCCATCTAGTTTCATTTCTATGGTGACAATATGCAGTGATGAAAGTTATCATTAAGGTTCGGACAGCATATTCTGTGGTTACAGTAGCCGCCAGCCTCCTTGCTGAAGCACATTACAGCCAATAGCCCTTGGTGCTAAAATGGCAACAAAATCGCTCATGACAGAAGTGATGCACAAATTTGGAGTAATATTATAGTAGCACTAGTTACCAAGTTTGTGTCTTGGATAGAAAATCGTCTTTGTTTGTTTTATGACTCATGGACCTCATCTGTCTTGGGTATTGAACCTCTGAATTCATTTTACGCATTTCAAGGGAAATGTTTTTTGAAGTGAACAATAAAAAGAATAACCACTTCCAACTTTTGTGACACTTAATGTTAAATATGTTAAGTATCAATCAATGGTATAAATATTATAAGCCATTAATCATTTCTTTGAAGGCGACTCTCTTTTCTTAAAAGTTCACATGTTGTATGATGCCTCTTGAACTAAGTCATTAGTTTTAGTCTAGGTCATTAAGGATCAAAGGTCATAGGGAATCCAGAAGCCATTAGTCAGGGACTGTTCTTTGCTGGATCCCCAGGATGTCAGTTTGCTAGTCACCCATGGCAACCTGGGCAAGATATGCTGTCAGTGACTTGGCAGGGTGCCTATTTTACTTCCAGTCCGCATAGATAAGAAATGGAGTGACTGCTCACAGAATCACTATAAAAATAAGCTTACATAAAATCTACATTGGAAATACTGTACTTGTGTTTTCTCATATACTTTTGGGCAAGGGGGTTGTTATGGGACATGAAAAAGCAAGATTAGAAAAAGATACATTAACTTGATGGCCTTTCTTCTGGATTATTTATCTTTTGGTCCTAGCATTTCAAATTGGCAAAGTCATTTTGAATTTAAGGAACAACCCTTCAAAAAAGAAAGGACTGTTTTGATTAAAGCTTACCTATCTCTTCATTTACCAGTTAGAAATAAAATATGAAAAGTTCTTTCTGAAACCACCAGATTTTGACATTATTTGGCTTAAACTGATTGATTTTCCCCCCTATAATGTTAAAGTACATTTGGCAGTAATGAGTTTATGCTTATTAGAGGCCAAGGCTAAGAGACATAGCTGAGTCAATTCACTCACTTACTTCCCCCATTGAGCTTGATGGGTCCCAATCCCACACCTTGAAGTGAAAACATCATCAATTACCAAGCTGACAGGAGCCTGGGACTCAGTGTGAGGAGCTCCTTGGGGGTATTCATCTTGGACCAGAAACCACTGGCACTCAGCAACATTCATCACTTCCACCTACAGAGAATGATTGAGTAAATGGTGGGGTGAATAATCAAAGAAAAGAAGCAAAATATGCATGTGTGTGTGTGTGTGTAAATTAGTTTGGTTTTGAATAACAAGAAAGGAAATCAGCCAACAACCAAATGTCCCATATAGTTGAAAATGGAAGAATAATTAACTATAATTAATTAGTTAATCTACATGTACAAGTGAGATTAATAATAGTATCACCTTTGTATGGATTGGGGAAGTGGGATAGAATTGGACCAAATAATCTGTTAGAGGTTCTACAACACAAACAAAACTACGAATGTAATTCAGGATGCTGTTTTTGAACTTGTCAGGTGATTCCACTTTCCTCCTCTGCAAATTTAGGTTGTGGCTTTTTTCTTACTCCTGAAATTATAGGCATCATTGAGCAGCTAGTTTTCTATTTATGAGGTGCCTTTAGTTCAAGTCTTCGTGTGTGCATGCACAGACACACACAGAGAACTAGAGAATTAATGTGATAATCCAAACAATCTGGGTCAACGTGTTACTTTTGTTTCCATTATCTATCATTCCCCACTATTGCCACCCTTGCTCCATATTCAAGGAAAAGATGACCTTTCTCCTTGCCAAAGTCAACTCCTCTACTTGCTTCCTTGGTCTAACTCTCTCCTGGCTTCTGCTGAAGCTTGTCTTCTTCATCCATCTTATTGTTCCTGTCTCCTCCCCTCCCCTCCCTCTCCTTTCCTCTCCTCTCTGTTGGTTCTTTAGCTGCTGCTTACAAACATGCTCAGATATCTTCCATTTATCCTTAACAACCCCCCCAAAAATCCCCCCTTTACATGATCATGTCATCCCCTCAAGGTATTTTCTTATATCTTTCCTCCCTTTCACAATCAAGACGTGAGGGGGATGGGGGACAGGGAGAGGGTGAGAAAGCCATCTTCGTAGATTGCTTTTTATACTCACTTCTCAAACCCTTCCAATCTGGCTTCTAACTTCTAACATTTAACTCTAATTATTCTATTCAAGGTTACTAAAAAAAGTCTCTTTAGTATTACATTCAATTTCCTTTCTCCAGTGCTCATCCTTTCCTTGTTTACATAATTTGACCATAATTGGTTGACCACCCCTTCTTCTTGAATATGCTCCTTTCTGTGGGTTTTTCTAAAACTCTTCTCTCCCATTTCTACTTGTCTGACAACTTAAACATCTCTTGTTATGTATCATCATTCATATCCTACCCCTCACTGTTCCCAAGGCTTTGTCCTGGGGCCTTTTATCATTTCTCATCCTTGAGAAGCACTTGAGATCTGTGTTTATTTGTGATCTTATCACTCCCCCATGGGTTCAGTTATCATCTTTATGTAGTTGACTTAAAGGTCTACATATATACCCTTTATTTTTTTTCCCTTGAGCTCTAATCCCCAGTCCTCAATTTCCATTTCCTGGTGAATATCACCTGATGCCCCACATGTATCTTAAACCCAACATGTCTAAAGGGGAGTTCATCTTTTCCTTAAACTCATACCTATTCCTAACTTCCATATTGCTGCTTAGGGTATCACCATGCTTCCTGTCATCCGGGTCTGAAGTCCTCTTCAACCCCTTACTCTCCTTCATTCTACTGCCCCCACATCCAATTACTTGCCAATTTTTATTAATTCTATCTCTATAGCATCTAATAAGTTCATTTCCTTCCCACTTTCATGGACACCACCCTAGTTCAGACCCTAATAACTTAATATCTATTGAAACAGAATTCTAATCAGTAATCCTGATTTTTCAGTTTCTCCCCTGTCCAGTCTTTCCTCCATAGAGCTGTCAGAGTGATATTCCATAAGCAAATGTTTGACCACATCCTTCATCTGATCCAGAAATTTCAAGGATTACCTATTGCATCTAGGATAAAATACAAGTTCTTCTCTTTGGCATTTAAAGCCCTTCTTAATCTAGCTTTAACATATCTTTCCATATTGATTTCATATTATTATAGTCAGTATTCTAGACAAACTGACCTACTAATACTTTCTTAAAATATTTTATTTTCCCCCAGTTACATGTAAAGATACTTTTTTATATTCATTAAAATTTTTTTAAGTTCCAAATTTTCTGTCTTTTTACCTCCCCCTTCCCTGAGACAGTAAAGAATTCAACATAGGTTATACATGTTTAATCATACAAAACATATTACCATATTAGTTATGTTGTGAAAGAAGACACAGAACCAAAGTGGGGAAAACATAAAAAAATTTCAGAAAGTGAAAACTAGTATGATACAATCTGTATTCAGACTTTATCTATTGTTTCTCTAGAGGTGGATATCATTTTTTCATCATGAATCCTTTGGAATTGTTTAAATTGTTGTATTGCTTAAAATAGCTCAGTCATTCACAGCTGATCATTGTACAATATTGCTGTTCCTGTCTACAATGTTCTCCTGGTTTTACTGACTTCACTTTGTATCAATTCATATAAGTCTTTACAGTTTTTTTTCCTGAAATTTGCCTTCTTGTTTCTTATAACACAGTAATAATCTATTACTATTATATACCACAACTTGCTCAATCATATCCCAGTTGATGGGCATCCTCTCAATTTCCAATTCTTTGCTGCCACAAAAAGAATTGCTATAAATAGTTTTGTACAAACAGGTCTTCTTCACCTCCCCTCAGCCTCCTTTCCCCCATCTTTCATTAAATTTCTTTATATTTCTTGATATGGGTATGCTGGGTATACACAGTTTTATAGCCCTTTGGGCATAGTTCCAAATTGCTCTCCAGAATGGTTGGATCAGTTCACAACTCTACCAACAGTGCATTAGTGTCTCAATTTTTCCACATCTCCTGCTAACTCTTTAAGATATTTCATAGTTTCTATCCATGCCTTTATACATTCTGTCCACTATACCTAGAATGCTGTCCCTCCTCACCCCTGCTTCTTGAAATTTGTAACTCTTTTCAGTGTTTAATGATATCTCCTACATGATGTTATTCCTTATTCCCCCATTTATTGATCTCCTTCGCCCTCCCCTCCTCACAATTACTTTGGATTTAGTTATCTTTGTACACAATGTATTTTCCTAATAGAATATAATAAGCTTCTTCAGGACAAAGACTGTTTTGTTTCTCTCTTTGAATCCCCAAATCCTAGACCAGTATTTGGCACATAATAGGTACTTGATATATATTTGTTGAATTTAATTTTGAAGATCATTTTGTGAAGAAAATTTCACTTCTTTTTATCATGCACACCTACAATTTCTCCATTCTCTGATTTATTTTGTTAATATAGAGTTTCTGGTATCTTGGTAGTATAGTGAACTTACTTTACTTTTTTTTAAAGAAATTGGAGTATTCTTTAGTAACCAGAGGACTGTAATAATGTTTTGGATAGAGCTAGGTAAAAGTTAAAAGTGCTAGTGTAAACCCTGAACCTGACGATCCTTTTGATGTTTTATTCGTAGAGAATTAGCTGGTTGTTTTCTTTGGATTACCAGTATCACCTAAGAGCTCAAGTCCATTTGTATAAGACTTAAGAATTGGTGAGAGTTTGGTAGTACTGTGATCTTTCTTATGGTTTCTGAAAGGAGACCTTTATATCTTAGCTTCTTCCTGGGACTTCTCTCTGAAGAGAGCCTGGAACCTAGGCATGGAGCCTTGAGTAATCAACATCTACCAGTGGAAAGAATCTTATGCAAATAAGCTTGAGACCTTGGTTTACACTGATATTCATAGGAGACTAAGATTATTACCCCAAACTTGCCCCTTCAAGGTTTTGATTTTACATCTAATAAATATAAGAATGTTTAAAGCAAAGGGATTAGTTAATTAAGATTTAGGCCATATTCACAATTTTCTTTGAATAGTGTGAGATTTTCATTGTCTTGTTAATATTTCCTCTAATTGGCTGTCAAAATCATGATAGGTGAGAGTCCCAGGGAAATTGCTCCATCCAAAAAGACAGAAGAAACAAGACATATAAGTTCAATAATAAAATTAGCTTCTTACACATTAAAGTCTGGTCATTAATCAAAATGGAATATTAATAACTCTTTTTTGGTTTCTTTTGGAAGTGAACTGATTGCATTTTAGAATCCTCAGAATTAATGCCAGGAAGGAAAACTGGTTGAATCTCAAGTCTAAAGGAGGGAGGAAATATGTATTTATGTAGTGCCTGCTATCTTCCAGGCCCTGTGAGAAGTGCTTTTTTGTTTTTCAAACAAATACCAACTCAGGTGATCCTCACAACGATCTTATGAGGTCTGTACTACTATTATCCCCATTTTTCAGTTGAGGAAACTGAGGTAAACACCGGTTAAGTACTTGCCCAAGAAGTATCTGAGGCAGGATTTGAACTCAGGTCTCCCTGACTCCAGGCTCAGGGCTCTATCCACTATGACACCAGCTTCCGCTGCATAAATTGGCATGGTAGCATGAGGGCTGGCCAAAAAAATTGATTTCCTGGAAAAAAAAAAATTTATCACAGTTCTGAAAGAAATATCACAAAATTACTGCTCATTATATTTCAGAACTTTTATGAGAAAAGTTTAGCTAGCTGAATTTGTGGTCAGTAGCTCATGGATATTAATTCAACAAAAATCATGCAAAAACAAGAAACCTTTACCATTCCAAATATTTTTCAGCGTATTAATTGAGTGAAAAGGTGACAATGTTAACTAGATGAAAAATTACCAATAATTATGTTAATGCCTGGTTATCCTTTAATGAACTTGGGTTTATGACATAAGTTTATGTCATAAACTTATACATAACCTTAGGTACATTCTTCACATTTGCTCTCTGTTGGAGGTCTCACTTTTAATAGTGGAAGGCTAGAATATGTTTCTTGGACAAACTGCTTTAGTTTTACAATCCAGAATTGAATTGACCTTGACACTACTCTCCAAAAGTCTGCTATTGTCATTTTGGTTTGATGACACACAATGTACAGCCAAGTTCATGAAACAAAAAGGCACCTGTGACATAATAAACAACTTAGCATTATATATAAAGAACAACTACCTTAGTGTAATACTTCTATTGCAATATCATTCATTTAAAGTCTATTTGTTTTAATAGAAAGGACTACTGATATGCAGACATGCTAAGAGAAAAACAAAGGTCTCTGGGGTTCTTCAAATGTGCTAGAAAAAGGAAGAAAAAAGAAGTCTCTTCTTCAATACCGCAAGGCAATGTCATCACAATGTTGGAAAACCAACTCACAGGGACTGGGTTATCGCAGGCATTTCTGCCCTTGTCTTGTGGATTACCCCTGTGCCACCAAAACAGTTACACAATGCACAAAAGCGAGGGTTATTTCTAGGACAGATAATTGAACATTAATACTCATTGACATTGTTGAAGGAATGATATATCAACCTGACAATGTCGATGTGATTCCATCTGCTGACTGGCTAGAGATGAAGGGTATGTTTGTCAGGATTAGACCCCAGGCCTCACTGCAGCAGTCAAGGAGAATGCAACTATTATTCACAAGTTGTCATTTTGGGTCAAGATAGTATCTGTATAAACATTTTGCACTGTGTGCATTGCTTTTGGTTTGAATCT
Source organism: Petaurus breviceps papuanus (assembly GCF_028583685.1). Taxonomy (NCBI): domain Eukaryota; kingdom Metazoa; phylum Chordata; class Mammalia; order Diprotodontia; family Petauridae; genus Petaurus; species Petaurus breviceps. Next base: position 6,853,601 of record NW_027187342.1, on the reverse strand, counting down.
GTTGTGGGCGTGGCAATAGGCTTTACCTTACCTTTGTGGTAACTTACATTTTTGTGGTGCTAATCTACTCTTCTGGATAAATCAGGAATTTCAAATGAACACCGGCTAAGGTGTAAGAAGGTATATGATTTTTCTCTTTTGTTCCCACTAGTATTAGTTTCAATGAGTTTCTGGTTTCTTGGTACAATGTATATATTCATTTAGTAAGAAAATAAGAAAAAAATTAAATTTGTTCTATTTGCTATTTATTTATTTTTATTCTAAAAAAAAATAAATATATATATATATATAATTCTACTGGTGGCTTCCTGAGGTCTGTGCCATTATCTTCTTATCCCTGATATCACACAGAACAGAGCTTTCTAGAATCTTTTTTGTAATAAATCTTGACTGAGTTAATTCTGTTGCTTTGGTATTTCCACTGCCACACTTTACTGAAGATGTAACCATACAGAGAAAAGAAACACAGAAAATAATTACAAACCCCTCTGATACTGAAGTCAATTTTGCATTCTTAAGATAGGGGTAAACACTACAGTGGTAGTTACCCAGGTGTAGTTTTTCATTGCATAAAATGTTACAAAATAGGGCCCTTGAGAGCATCCATTATCACATATTGGTTAACATCACAGATTTTTAAAATCCCAGTTGCACTGAAGCCATGAAAAAAGCTTTCATCTGTAAAATCTAGTTTCTCTTTGTTATTAAAATAAATGAAGTCATTAAACAAAATATATGCATATAATAGTCAAGTTCATCATCTGACATCATCAGAATGATGGAATTTTACATTTTTTTTAATTGCAGCAGTCATCTTAGAAGGATTCATATAAGGAATAAGATCAAAATGTCAAGGGGGTTTATTGATACCTTATGGCTTGTTATGAGCAATGTTCTTCTTTCTTTTAAAACATTTTTCACTTAGGCCCTTTAAAATGAAAGGCAGTTGTTGAAAAGGGTGGGGGAGACATACAGATCCTTTCCCCCCAAAATTGGCATTGACAAAATAAATTAATTTATTATGTGATCATTATACATCATTAATGAGTTCATATTAAGAATGTGCTAAAAGATATAATATTTCTAAATGCTTTTTGTTTCCAAAGGCCCCAATATACACACACATACGCACACTCATGTATATACACACACATTTAGGTATGTTGGTATTCTGGGGTGAGTTCTCCGTTTGACTTATCCCAACTAAAGCCCAGGTTAAAAGATCCTCCACTCCATTTTCTCATGAGCACTCTTTATTGCCAAATGTGGCATTCATTTCCTGCCAGGGAAAGTAGGCAACTTGCCACCTCTGAGATTCAACTAGTAAAAGACAAAGAACCCTAACATATCCCTAAGTTTTTCGGTCTTGAATGGGCCTCACACCTTGCAGGATTCATCCATGCCAGACTATTGATTTTTTTTTCCTCTATAAGATGTATAATGTAGGATATAGGCTCCTTAGTGCCACAGTAACTCCCTGGGGGAGTAAGCTAGGCACTTAGCTTCATATGAACTCTTTAAGACCATGAGGGGGTAATATTTAAGTGCATTTATCCATCTCTCTATAGAATTGGGCAGATCCATACTGTCTGTCCTACCCTCCTGCCTTTTGCATTCCTAGTGGCTGGCCGACTGTTCCATGCTATAGAGAACGTAATAACAATCTAGTTAATTCTGTCCTGCCCTGGCTTATTTAGGGGGATCTCTGATAAGTGAATACCGCCTGAGTTATGGAAATTCCACACTTTTCTAAGATATCCTGAGACTCCGTTTCTAGGAATAAAACTATTTGGGCAAATTAAGCATTAAGGCCTAAAGGTGATAAGGAGCACACTGAACATCAAGTGATGTTACCTGGACAGAGACTTCACTTGGGTAAAACAAAGAACTACTGAAAATTCTCCTTACATGTCTTCTATACTAAGATCTTTCTGAAGATCTTTTTGAATTTACCAAAATTGAATATTCTAATGACATTAAAGATTTCCAGTACTTTTGAAATACCTTTTGCCAGAAAGGGACTTAGAGAAAGCAGAAAAGTAGATCATTCAACTTTGGGTCAGTAGTAGTCAGGGCCAACTCCCATATATTAGAATTATAAATACTTGCTTAATCATCACCTACATAATAAGTACTATTGTCACCCTTAAAATATTATATAAATGCAAGTTTATTTTTTTTTTTGTTTTTTGGAAGGGGGGAAGGCAGGGAAGTCGGGGTTAAGTGACTTACCCAAGGTCACATGGCTAGTAAGTGTTAAATGTCTGAGGCCGGATTTGAACTCAGATCCTCCTGACTCCAGGGCCAGTGTTCTATTTACTGTGCCACCTAGCCACTCCTATAAATGAAAGTTTTAATTTTTTATTCAATCTCAGTTGTGAGTGGATATAAATTGCCATTTTTAGCTGGAACATAGCTTCCAAATAGAAGGCAATTTTTTTCTCCATTGAGGCAGCATTTTAGTTCTTTATTTTCTCTTTCATTATCAATAAAATCTATAGACTGTGTTAATACTAGAAAGTAATACTAGATATCATAAATTCTGGGTTTTCATGCTATTTTTACCACTTAGTAGCCACAGTGATCTTGGACAAGTCACTTAGTTTCTATAAAAGAGGGAAAATAATAACTACTGCTCACCATCCAGGATTATTGTGAGGGTCAAATGTTTATTCAAGCACACTGAAACTGTAGCACTATAAAGGTGCAGTGTATTTACTTCAGTCCATTCATTCCATTGGTATCCATGTGCTATTAAAATAACACAGGAAGGCCCATAGAATATTGGGTAGAACCTTATGATGAATGTATGGGAAGACATGTACGAGCATTGGCAAGATGGGCAGGGGACCAACTAGGTGCCAAGCACTTTATAAATACCTCATTTCATCCTCACAACCACCTTGGGAGGCAGATACTATTAATCTTATTTTACAGTTGAGGAAATTGAAGCAAATAAAAATTAAGTGACTTGCCCAAGTTCATACAGAGAGTAAGTGTCTGGGGACAGATTTAAACTAGGTCTTTGTGACTCTAGGCTCAGCATTCTATACACTGTACCATCTATCTGCCTTTAGGATGGGCAGCCATGGATGAGTCATATTCTGGACCATTAGGGGGAATATCTACATTAATAAAATCACAGATCCATTGGATCATGAACTTCATCTTCAAAAATCCATGCTTTAGTTGGTATGGATGTTCTCCCTTCCCCAATGAAGATAACAGTATCCTCTCTCTATATTTGAAGACACTATCTTTGTGAATACCTGTGACTGAAAAAAGTAATGACTTAGAAGTCCAGCCTCTAGTAAGAAACCCTTTCTGACTGCTCAGTACTAGTCCACAAATCATAGACATGCAACCTGTGACCAGAACCATAACTCAATCCTTTCTATTTTTTGTAGGACCTACCAGGACTTAATCCCCTAGCCCAGCCTATAACAAACCAGTGTAATCTCTAGGATATAATTGAATAGGACTGCATGTTTGTGCATTACTACTCCTCAAAAAAAATTGTCTGCTTTTCCTTTAAAAAAAAATAGTCCCGATCTCATCTCCTGGTTTATCCTTGACTGAGATAATGTCCATAAATTAGGCCACTTGCTAGAATAAGTTAAGGCATCTCCCATTCTAGAGGTTGTTACTCTTCTCCATGAACACACCCAGTAACGAGAGAGCCAAATAGGTTGCTACTATGATCTTTCTGTTACTCAATCTGGATCAATGACTTCAAAACAAAGCAAAACAAAATGAAACACAATTTTGAAGACCAGTGATGTGTACCTCTCTTCTCTCATCTTATAATCTGTTTTGGAGACACACAGATGACTCGTGGAACATGATGTTCTATGTTTTGAAATTATTTCCTTTAGAATTATAGAGATACACTTGATCCCATTACATAAGCAATTAAAGTTTTCAGGTATTTAGAATAAAGGTAAACTCTTTAGTTTTAAGATAATATATATGAGATTCTACTCTTAAGAAGGATAGTCTTAAAGAAAAAATACTTTAGGTAGCAGTAACTGAACACATTACTCTTTTTGTTTGGCAGTGAGACGAGATATATGTAAGTAGTTTCATAAAAATTAGCTTAGTAAAAATGAAATTCATTTGAATCTTAACTTTGCTTCTGTATACCCTCTTGTTTGGAGTATGTTGAATTGATAATGCCTGTGTGTGGAAGAATTCTGATTGTTTCTTTTTGCTTCACTCACAGCTTATAAAAATGCAAGTAGACCCTACCTAATGAATATTAATAAGAGTGATGTCTAGATAACACATAAACCCCCTAGATCTTTGGAATTTGGATGGAGTAGTCAGAAAGGATTTTTGTGGCTTTATATAATACCAAATTTACATACTTTTAAAGAGTAAACATGATCTTAATATTTTAACATCAATATTCTAAAGTAGAGACTTTAGAGAGGTAAAAAGCTTAATTTATTTTCTTTCCATGAACATTATATTCAGCAAGGTCTGCATTTTTAAAAGACAGGAAACGGTTAGCTAAAAAGAAATTAACTTAATCCCCCTTCATTAAGTTCCAGTCCCTTTTTGTTACTTAGAGACAAGTAATAATTATATCCAAGGCAATGCAAAGCATGTTTTACACTTTTGTTATACAAAAGAAATGCAGTTGTTAAGGAGACAGAAAAAGAAAATGAGAATACTGATAAATAGTGATTTTTCCCCCTTATATCTTCTGTGATTCTTGAAAGTAAATCTTATTCAGGTAATAGAGACATTTTATTTAGTTAGCTGCAAAAATGTCAATCAACCAATTAAATCACATCTTTCCTAGCAAAGGACATTTATATAGCAAATTGGATATAAAACTCATAAACTCATTGAACATTCATTTTAAAATAATAATATGTAAAATAAAAAGATGAGCAACTTGTTTTCAGGAAAAAAAAAGGTAGAATTTTTGGCAGGAAGGTATGATTGCAATGTACTATATACCAGTTAAGGAAGATTTTTTTTTTTTTGGTGTTACAAAGAGACTAAAAAAATTTTGTCCTTACAAAGGAAAAAATCATTAAAATGTAGTTCTTTCCATTATATACCATTATTTGTCATTTTTATTGCTTTTCTATAGTTTTCATTGCACCTTTAATGGTATGCTTGGTCAGAAAAGGTGAGAGGGAATGTGAACACACTTGGCTGCTGATGCTGCTGTTAGTGCCTGCTAGCTGTGCTTCAGTCCTTGTCCCTGTAGATTTTAATGTCCCCACAGACTGCTGGCAGCCTGCTTCCAGCTGTGGCAGGCATGATGCAGTGAATTGCTTTTGAATGTTCTTTACTCAAATAGGCAGTAATTACAAGCTTAAAGAGGTTTAGTGGTCCAGTAAACTACATAATCACCCCTGAATTAGCCTAGGCTCATCAGTTGCAGTCCAGCAAGCTCAAGTCTGCTGTTTGTATGCAGTCTTTATCACATAGCAACCTGATCAGCAGGTGTGGAACAGCAAGAGTCCCCCATAAACACAACTGTCTACTGGGGACAATGATCTCTAATGAGATGAGGCTACACCATCACTGTAATTTAAGTGGGAAAATTAACACCAGAGAATGTGTACCAGTTCCAGGGGTCTTTAGTCATATCGAGAACAGCATGTGCTCTCTCTTTTTATCTCTGTCTCACTCCTTCCTTCCTTTCTCCTTTCCTCCCTTCCTCTCTTTTTCCTCTTTCCCCTTCCTTTTCTCTCTCTCCTTCCCTTCCACCTTTCTCTTTCCCTCTCCTCTCTGTCTTCCTCTCCTCTTTCTGTTCTCTCCCTAGCTCTTTTTCTTTACACCCCTTTCTTAGAAAATACCCTGGAAGAATGCACTGTTTCTTCTTATAACTTATGGGTACTTTATTCTTTTACAAGGATATGTTGTGAATATTTAATGCTGGACAGGGCATCTGTTCAGGCACTAGTGATTGCTGTCAACAAAGAAATATTTCAAAATAGCATCATTGTATTTCATCTTTCTGTACATTTTCTTGCTGATTTCAAAACACTTTATTGTAATGTGGAAAGTAGAGAAATATTATACAAGTTATTGGTAGATTCTGTCCGGCATACTTTACTATCCTAAATACTACAGATGAGTTTCAGATAGTTTGAAAAAGATCCTGACATATAATATGGATATGATGACATGCCCTTTCTGCAGCAAAACAAAACAGAAACATGTTTCTTCTTTCTATAGAAACATTCAGGGAAGGGAGCACATTGATTAAAACAAACTCCCTTAGCATTTTTTCCATGACTTAACTTAAATTTCATTTTCTTTAATATCTAATTGGAAGTGGGACTTAAAAAAAATTATAGGGAAGAGAATGTTTGAAACGTGAGTACATAGAAAGTGAAAGACAGTTGAACAAAACAAGTAGAGGCTTTGGATGAAAACTTTTTTGAGATTACAGCTTGTTTTGCTATAACTTGAGAGAATGTATGGACTGTTCCTAACCTCAACATCCCTCAACCCCCAACCTCCCCTGTCCCCCACCCTTTGGAAATTTGTGTAGTCAGGTTCAGTAAATAATTATTGAAGGAGTCACTTGTTACCAGATATTTGACTGAAGTAATCAACCAACAATTGATTTCAGGAACAGTAGAGACTACTTCATGGATTTGGAATCTTGTGTATCTCTGACCCTGATATCATGAAAAGGAATAGTTTCCATTTATATTCTTATTTTGATCCCTTCCTCATGTGTTCTAATTCTGGAGGTGTGGGGGGGAGGGAAGAGTGTGATGCTTCCAAAGATGGCTTCAGATTAAAATTATTTTTAAAAATAACTCCTTAGAAACAAAAAGAACTAGAAGTATCTCATTTAAAGTTGAATAAAATGTGACAGCTATACATTTTTGTGTTGGTTTAGAAGAGGTTTTTTTTTTATTAAGCTGATATGACGTACATTAATAAATAGATGATGGACAAATTGGTTTGGATTAGGTTTCCTATCTTATAGAACATACTACAGATACTTATGTTAACAGGCCAGATGTACAGAAAAAGGAAACAGAATCCATAAGTCCTGGAAATATATAAGAAAATTGGCTAGATTCCCCCCCCCCCCGTAATATTGTACTATTCATGATTAACCCCATTCAGAATAAATAGGATAAGCCTATCCATCATCGCTAGGACAAGAACAGGGTAAAGAAATGCTTTCTCTGGTTCCTCAGGGCCCATGCTGTGAGGCCACCTTGTAGGTGAGACCACCTTACAACAAGGTCCTTTGGTTCTTCAGTAACTAAACTCCTTTGGATGGAATCCAAGACAGACTTGTCTTATACTGAATTTCGCTCTATGGTAAATGGTGTTGTGGCAAGTTTCCAATAAACCTAACAGTGGGTATTCTGTAGTGATTTCTTCACTTGGAAATCATGTCTATGCTTTGGTAAAATGTTTTTCTAAAGGTCTTAATGAAATAAAAATTTGAAAAGACATGATTTTATAGGGAGAATCCCCTACTTCTCAGGAAGATTTGATTGTTCCAGTATGAAATGTATTACTGGATTTTCCCCTTCACATGTTTTATTTTTTCCTACTATTCATTTATGTTTGTTTTTCTAAGAATATGAAAATTTAACATCTAAATATACAAAATGCAGAATTGGCTAAGCACTTTTAATTAATTTTAAACTTTACTAAAAAGATATGAACTATTATTAGGTAGGGATCTTCATTTATCCCTTCAAAACACCTACTAATGTTGATTATTAAAGGGTATTATTATAAGATATGTAGCTAATGAATGATGCCTAGGTAAATTACTATTTACCATTTCCTGAAACATTTCATTTTCAGAAAGTTCAAAGGATTGTAGGATCCTTAATATGAAGATCTCTGTCGTTTTTATTTGGTTTATTTTATATTTTGTTGATGCTTAAAGTTAATTTAAAGATAAGTTGAAAGGACAATTTTGATATTGGCAGAATGGACTTTCTTTGTAATTGGCTATAAAACAATGTTTTCCTGCTCTGCATTGTAAAGATAGCCTCATTAGTGCATTTCAAACACAAAGATTGTTATGAAATATTAACTAGTGTTCAATTTTTCCTTAGATGATTATGTCATTTTCATGAGATAAGATCAAGTTTATAGACTCCTACTTGACTTTCCTAGTTGCACACCTCAACTTGGCAATTTCTTTAGCCACTGTTGTATATAAAAGAAATCACAGGGCTCATCTGTTAAAATAATTCAAGTAGGCTGCAGAAAGAGCAAGCTCTAAACAATAAATGCAATACATTTAGTCAGTGTGCAGTTAGGCGATCTAAGGGTGTTGGATGAGAATTAAGAAAGCAGGTTGAAATCTTATGACTTCACTGATGATGTTCCAAACATTTTTGGCTACTTAGAAAGCACAGACACCCTCATTTTTTTTTCCTTTTCCCCTTTCTGATTCCAACATGTGTGAGGATACAGGACTCAACTACTATGAATTCAAGCTATGTTCTTAGACTACACCATGCACTGCTTTTGTAATGCAAATGACAGGCACAAAGTGTCTCTTTGATAATGTGCAGTCAGGAGACAAAAAAGCATTCACTGAAACAGTAAAACTAATTCATAAAGCTGAAAGACAATAAGAAAGCATTATGGATTTATTTTTTAAAAGTATCCTCGATCAATGTAATTGTCACAATGTAAGCTATTCAGAGCCTCTGCACAGGAAAAATATGGCAATGTCAAGTTTACTTATAATGAAAAGTTTTCATTGGCAAAAATAAACAAAATTGAATTATAACTTAATCAGTCAACCTTTCCTTTTTTATATCAAGCATAAAATCCCTTGATATTGTTTATACTCTTTTATTTCCAGTAAGAATTATAAGAGAAAGTCACAAAAGGTTTTTGTTTGTTTATTTGTTTACATGATAGAAATCTAGTGGTTAAGATCCATATAGTTGGATTTCGTTTTTTTTCTTTAAAGGGAGTATCTCTATCACATACCAGAGTTTAGCTTAGGGTCAGCTTATATTAATGCATTAAACTTAGCTGTGGAGGAGCAGAGGGCTGGAGGAAAAAGGATAAAAGAACTTCCGAAATGGTTCTCCCAACATATTCAGCCAAGCAACAGAACATTGCCTTGATAAGGGTTCTTTTGGACAGTTGCCATAACTCCTCACATTAGATCAGGAGCTCTCCCAGTGCCTATTCCCATACCTTTTAAAGCAGAGCATGTAACATTTTACTTGAAGATTGCTTCTATCCCTATTGCTTTGTTATAGCTGTTTTGCAGTTTCAGTATTGAGGCAGTTCTGTGTCACAAGAAATTACTAATCTGAGGTCTGAGAAGGGACAGCTTAGCCTTCCATTATCTCACCAGCAAGCTGTGTACAGGATTATTTTCAAATTTTCTGCTGCTATTACAATGTGCTCTTATAGTGGGCAAGGCAGTGAGGGAGGGAATGTTATTGATACTTGGTTACCAGGACAGATAAGATAAAGTGCATCACTGTCCTGGCATCTACACTTGCAGCCAGGGGTGGAAAATTTGATGAAAAGAGTACAGTTGAACAAGAAGTATCATTAAGATATGACTCTGGATATTTTCTGTCTCTACAGAAGAGCTTCTCTTTTCCCATTGATGGTCATCTGAAAAAGTCTGATTGATTGTACAGCTAAACAAGCTTTCTGATGTGTGTTGAACCAACTGACTTTATATACTTTGGAACCACTTACCTACCCATGGAATATAACTTTAATTTTGTAGTTATAGCTTTCTTTAGAAAGTTGACATTTTTTACTCACTTTCTGTTTTTTGTGGTTGTTGCTATTAGAATGACAGCTCAGACTCTCATTTTAAATATGTCATTTTAGCCTTTTCAGACTTTCAGGGACTATTCCTATCACTGGGCATACACCCTAGTGATCTTTTCTGTATTTGATGGCGTTGTTAAGTAATCACTACTATACTAGCTCATTATTATTAGTAGCAATGATGTAGATCTTCAGAAACTCACTAATAATGGCAAATATTTCAGATTTGGACTCTAAGGAAAAAAAGCACAATCTTGATTTTTCAAATAATAAAAAATCCCATTTCTTTATTTGCCTTATTTATTAAAAAGTTGGTTATTCCTATTAAATGGGGTTGCACCACCCTATTTTCTCTGAGTCTAGCCTTCCCTTCTCATCCCCCTGCTCCCCCCCCCCCTTTTTTTTCTGCTGCTTCTGACAAGGCTAGCCTAATGCACATGTGCTTGTTGGATGCTGGAAGGGTCAGCTTTCCCTTCCCATACATAATCACTGTTTTATAGCTTTCATTCATTCCTGAGGTGTTAATGCAGATCAAATGGGAAACACTCCAGAAAGAACCCTCCTAGCTACTGCCATGCTTTCCTCTCTAGTCCCAATCGTTAATTCTTATTGTAAGATCTAAAGGTAATTTTGTTTGCTCTCTTAATGCGTTGCAGCTCTCCCAGTGGCCCTAGCATATCCTTTCTCAAATTCCCATCTTGATCAATTGTTTGCAAATAATTAAGCTTTTAAGAGATAATGGCACGAGGCTAATGTACACAACAAAGTAAAGGTCTCAAGTCACTGTCTATTGGACGACGGTTCAAATTTGCTTTGATATCCCAAAGTGATTAGGTTGATTGGTGTCTCTGGCAAGTGCAATCAGTATTTCCTTTATAAGCAACTATTAATATTTTTTAAACTTGTCGTTTGGACAAATATACTAGGGAAGAGGGGGCATTGAGTCTTCTGGGGAGAGGGAGTGCTATTCACACCATGTACAGGAAAGGAGGATTAGTTGTAAATATTTGGAGTGAATTTCCTATTTCTGGATAAAATGGCAGTTCTCTGGGCTCACCCTTGATCTCAATTGCAGTGGGATGTCTGCCATTGCCTGTGGCCCTTGCAGGCCTGACTAGCCCTGTGGGTGGGAATGCAACAGGGCTTTGGATGTTTTAGCAGGAGTCTTGCCTGTGGCATGTTGGTTCTTTGTCAGGTCATTTTTCTTTAGGCTACCAAGGAGCAACTCCTAATGTCCACCAAGAGCTTATATAATAAGGATGCACAGGGTTTAAGACATTTCGAACAGATTGAGTTTCAGTTAAAAAGCCTGCCTCATTGTGAATTTTTTGGCTGACTGGGAATTAGCTATGTAAAGTCGTGGCTTTCATGAGATTATAGCAATTATAGATTTTTCATGAAATGGAAAGTTTATGCCACACTAAGCCAGTAACTATGAGAAAAAAAAATTAATTGGTTGACCTTAAACATACCATGGTTTAGGAATTGTGCTTTGGTACATTTTAGTAGAGTTTTGTGTGGTCTTTTTCTTCCTTTCTTTCTTGGTTTTTTTTTTTAGTAGTACTTAATTTTGTCCAGTCTTATCCATTTGGAAAAAAAAAAACAACCCTGAACAATTGGAAATTGCTTAATGGAGACAGAGTGCTCAATCCTCATAGCTTGAGGCAGCTTAGCAATTATTGCTGCATGAAATTAGACACAGTTTGTTCCAATTACTTAAAATCAGATCACATGAAAAGTGACAGAAGAAAATAAGAAAAGAGTAGAACTTTTTTATGTTATGATATTTAAATTATGAAATCAGGAACTAAGCCACATGAAGAAGCAACACAAATTTGCACTTGAGATTGTGAGCAGCATATTAGGGCTCTTTGAATGTTTAATGACTCTGGTCAGTCTAATGATTCAAAGGGGATTTTCTGGACAATGCTTGCATAAATAAAATGTGAATTCCACTGGCTTTATAAGTATGTATATGAACTTGCTCACAAACAGGCATGCAAAAACACTCCTGAAAACACAGCACAAATAAATTACTGTAACAATTCCCCATTTCCAATGTAACTAAAGATAAATGGCATAAATATTAATTTTTATCCAGTTCTGGTCATAACATTAAGACAGATAATAAGATAGGGCAAAAAAGATATAGCCATCAAGGTAAACTAAAAGAGAATACTGACATATTTATTGAGCACATTGAAACTCTTTTACAGTGACTTTCCAAAGAACTGAAAAAAAAATGCTATAGGCAGAAAATCATGTGTGTGCCATAAGTCTGGTCTTTAAATGATAAATGCTTTATACAGGGGATGTTATAACTGGATGTAACAACTGTATAATTTAAAAGTGAGCCTGTGTTCTGGTTGGGCAACAGAGCTATGAATAAAACTGTTGCTAACTTGAAATTCTATGGTGATATTATGTTAGGCTATCATTTGAAAATATAAGGTATATATTTATATTAGGACATATATATTTCTATGAGATTCTAGAAGAATCACCATGGAAATGCAGCCATTATATACATTGAGCTACAATATGGTATTTTCCAGTGGTAGAATAAAAGATTTCTTTGGTCTCTGTATTTTGTGGCATGCCTCTATCCATTGGGAGTTGAGTTTTTGAAATATTCTTATTCTACTGTAAAATGTGTTTTCACAAAAGGGAAAAGAAAGTACAGATATGAAGTCACAGACATATAATGTGATATTAATTTAACCTACTGTGTTTATGAGATTTTTAGCTCTTGACTGACAGTGTTAGTTTGAGCAGAGGCATAGAGGCAAGAACACAGGGCTTGGCACCAGGTAACCGGGATTCAGAATCTAGCTTTGTCCTTACCCTCATGTCACCTTGGGTATGTTAACTCATCTCTTGGGACTTAGCTCCCTCGTCTATATGAGGAGGTTGAACTAGGTTCTAAATTTATGATCCAATCACTATGTCTCCTATAGTCTTCCAGGTTATTAATAAGAAAGCACTATAAAGTTTGCACTGTGGTATATGTGTATAAGTATACATGTATTATATATAAACATACATATGCATGTATGTATATATAAACACATATACAATTTTACTTGAACCTCACAGCTATTCTGTGATATAGGTAATAGGGAGTTAGTATCACCATTTTAAAGATTTTTTTTTAAAATGAGGAAATACTATATGGTACAGGGGGAAAAGAATCAGGAATCAGAGGGCCTAGGTTCAAATCCCTTCCTCTGCTGCTTTCATACACTTTAGTAGGGTTTTGTGTGAGCTTTTATTATTTTTTTAGATGTTATATCATTCTGGTTCTTAATTTTGTCCAGTCTTATCCATTTAGGAAAACAACAATGATCACAACCTGAATAGTAGAGTGCTACCTCTGTGACCTCAGGAGAGTCTCTTGCACCCCGAACCTCAGTTTCCCCAATTGTAAAATATGTGTGGGGGTGGGGTGGGGCAGGGGAATCCCTTACCGCTTTAAATCTGTATTATCCTATGAGATCCAATGAGATTAAGGGACTCTTCTCATGTTCACAGAGTCATAAAGCAGAGGCAGGATTTCCATCCATCTTTTGGATTCTATCTCCAGCATACTGTATACTGTGCCTTGCTACCTCACTGCATTGTGAAGTTTACCAATTCTGTTATCTTTGAAAAGGTTTCATAAATACCTGTTGTTGTGGCAGAGTTTTGAAGACATGGCATGTTATAGCATAGGCAGTACAGTGGAGAGAGTGTCAGGAATGAAGTCAGGAAGACTCATCTTCCTGTGTTCAAATCTAGCCTCAGACATTTACTCGTGTGACTGTGGGCAAGTCATTTAACTCTGCGTCGTTTTTCTCATCTACAAAATGAGCTTGAGAAGAAAATGGCAAACCACTCTAGTATCTTTGCCAAGAAAACCCCAAATGGGGTCACAAAGAGTCATACACAACTAAAAAGAACTCAACAATAACAGTATACAGCACAGCTGGCTTGTAGACACCTGTTTTTGACAGTCTTTTGTGATGGTCTTCATTTCTACTTTTCAACAGAGTGAATAGTAATCCATGGCAAAATGTACTAATGCAGATTATGTACTAAATGAGTTTGCCATTCACTCTTGTAAAGTTAGATGGAATGCTAGCATGGAGATCAGGAGCTCAATCACTGATACAGACATTATGCAGGACAGATGTCCTTACCTGATCAGTTTTCTCATCTGTGAAATGGGAGTGACAATACATTCCTTTTACTTCCTTGGAAAGGATATGTTGACAATTAATTAAAATCTCATCTATAAAATACTTGGGGCTCTTTAAAGAAAGGTACCACATTTTACAAATGTAATCCCTTATTGTAACTGTATGCTTATTGATTAAATGCCAAAACCAAAGATAATTATGTCTATGGAAATAATTGAGACATTATTGTTCCTTCTCATACTTGCTTTCCCTTTTACAATAATCCCTATGTGTGCACCTATCTATAGGACTTGCTTACAATTACATATAGGAGCATGGAAGTGGTCATTAACATGATTTTTAAAAATCATATGTCATCAGACATTTAAAGCTATGCTAATTAGCCTTTGGTGGACCAGAATTTGGTTTAGGTGATGATACAGGCAGTTAAATTCAATATTGTGGTGGCCTTACTTACAAATTAATAGAAGAATGGGTTGCTTGTCTGAACATTTTTTCAGCCTCTAAAATTCACTGGGTTATGATGTTCTTATTAATTTTCATTTAATAAAATGGTATCAGAGAAGGAGATTATATTTTCAGGACCCTCTTTTTACTCCAGATGTAGATTTCAGAATTGAGCATTTTTAGAATTGGACTTGAAAAGATCATCTAGACCAGAGTTTCTTAACCACTTCATTGTCATAGATCCCTTTGGCAGCCTGGTGGAGCCCATGGAGACCTTGTCAGAATATTTTTAAATGCATAAAGTAAAATATATAGGATTATAAAAGAAACTAAATGTATGGAAATACTGTTACATAAATATTTTTACAGGGGGCGACTAGGTGGCGCAGTGAATAGAGCATCAGCCCTGGAGTCAGGAGGACCTGAGTTCAAATTTGACCTCAGATACTTAATTCTTGCTAGCCATGTGACCTTGGTCAAGTCACTCAACCCCAATTGCCCTGCATTCCCCCCTCCAAAAAAAGCAAAAAAAAAATGTATGTATTTTTTACAAAACCAAGCTCATATACTTCAGGTTAAGAAATCCCTCAACTACCAAAGTTCCAAAATGTGAAATTCCTTGCCTGAGGCTATCTAGTCACCAGTAAGTGACTGGGCTTTCATTTGAGCCCATGTCTTCTGACTGTTGCCACCTTTTTCATTTCAGTTATAAGACTTATGATTGTGATGTATTCATTCTTAATAAGGGAATGCTAGGTGGCGCTATAATGTACAGAGCACTGGGCTTGGAGTCAGGAAGATTCATCTTCCTGAGTTCAAATTCAGCTTCAGACATTTACTAGCTATGTGACCCTGGACAAGTCACTTAGCCCTGTTTGCCTCAGTTTCCTCACCTGTAAAATAAACTGGGGAAGAAAATGGCAAACCACTCCAGTATTTTTGCCAAGAAAGCCTCAAATGGGGTCACAAAGAATAGGGTACAACTAAACAATAAAAACTACTTTTGACTGTTGTTACCCTTTCCTTTTCAAACATAGGACTTAATGATTTGTGTATTATTACTATGTGTGATTGTGTTATAATTTGTTTGGGTTACTTATCCTATGAAAATATAGATTTAAATTTAGCTGCTTCTGATCTTGTAACATGTTTGTTCGCTATTCATTTTTTATTCATACCTATGTATTATTTTAAGCCACAAAAGAAGGCTTTGCTGGTTATTCTCGGGCACGTTGACAACAGCCTTTTTACACTGTTTTGAGTTATGCTGAAGATTCCAGCACTTATTGACACAAAGAGTATATATTTTTATTGAAGTTTATTGGGAAATACTGAACACAAAGTGAAATTGTTGGTGATTTTTAAAAGGTAGTTACTCTAATTCAGGACATTTATGTGTAGCAGTGTAATACAGTGTAAGAAGTACTGGCCTCAGTGTTAATTAAATTCTGTGGACCTGTTTTTTTTATCTGTAAAATGAGGGAGCTGGGTTTGATGATCTTTAAGGTTCCTTCCACTTTCATACATAATTGGGAGATTTGTGTGCCAAAATTAACGTGAATTTCTACCATTCCAATACA
Organism: Petaurus breviceps papuanus; assembly: GCF_028583685.1. Classification (NCBI taxonomy): domain Eukaryota; kingdom Metazoa; phylum Chordata; class Mammalia; order Diprotodontia; family Petauridae; genus Petaurus; species Petaurus breviceps. The sequence continues at coordinate 6,837,628 of NW_027187342.1, read as the reverse complement.
AAGGAAGACAAACCACTGCACCACAACTTTTATTCATGTGCCTACAGAAAAACACCATACTAAACTTTGAATTGCAACAAATAAACCCATTAAGGATAAACTCAGTATCAAGGTATTGCAAGTATCCTAAGTAGCTATTTATACACTTCAGTAATCTTTGTAATTGGCTTGTCTTTTACTACCATTAATTAGATGATGTAGTATTCCATTAATAAGAGTGACACACCTCAGCATTTTCACCTTTAATTACAGACTTCAGTAGGCACTTAGGTTATTGACAAAATGGCCTAAATATTGTCTGATACACACATATTTTTGTTTTCTTTCAGCATCCTTACCCTTCTGAAGAACAGAAAAAGCAGCTGGCACAAGACACAGGCCTCACTATACTTCAAGTGAACAATTGGTAAGTAATTTGACATTTACGCATAATCAGTATTCCAGCCTCTGGCAACCTGCAAGCTAATGTTTTGTATTAAGAAGACACACCCAGTCATTGTGGCTTTCCCTGGTGGCTTGTTGATGCGAAGGTGAAAATGGTCTAGTTCATTGATGGAAGGCACTGAGGAATTTTAACACAAGTGTGAAAAACACTATGTATTTATTCTCATTTTTTAAGTGGATATATTTTAAAGCAGGAGCTATAAGTGCTCGTCCAGAAAAAATATTACGATAACTTTTCCCCTTCAGGATAATCAGCAACTCAAGAAATATTGAAACCTGTGTTTACCAGAGAACCCCCAATTCATCCTCTCTTATGTCAAGTTTGCATTAATGCATTAACGGAATCTAGATTCTCTTATTGTCAGTCAAGGAAACTTTTTTCCTCTATATGACCAGCATATTGAAAAGAAGAAATTCTTAATATTTCTATTTGAACAAGGTTATTCAGAACTTGATTCCATTGAGAGTGTGTGGTCTGATTCCTAAGTTAATGCTGAAGTTCTGAATTCTTGAAGGCCAAGATTAAGTACCAGCCAATGTCATACTGACATTGTATACCAGTGAGGCAACAAGGCTTTGAAAAAGTATGACTTACTGCCTTTTGTGAGGGCATTGAAAGCAAAGTTTTATATTATAACTCAGGGCATCTCTTTGAAAAGTGTGGAAAATAAATACCTTGTTAAATAAGTGTAATTAACTAATTGTATTAATATTTAGATTAGTGTTTATGATTAAGAAACCTTATTTATTTTGAAATAAAACTCAGAAAAAGCCAAAAGCCCAATGAGGGGAAAAGATCCCATGGAATTCCAGTTTGAAGACAGAAGTATTTTTTTTCCCCATTCACTAAGTGTCAGAGATTAATATTGCTGAATCACTGATTACATGGCCTAATCCATTTTAGTGAATAAATTTGCTTTAGATGTCCAATGCACCTACATTAACAAACCCTTCTCTGTTAGAGACTCGGAGCCTATGGGAGAGATTTCAGATATATTAAACCCCATTACAGAAAATGTAATTTCTGTCAATATAATCCCATGTATTCTTCAATTTAGTACTTTGGAGATAACGAGCTACTTACAATATATTTGCCTTTGGAGGATTAATTTACAAAGTGCCCTATCTGGGAGACACAGACAGACTCACACAAGCATTGCTTGTAAGGGTTATCAATTTCTGTGACCTTACAGCAGCCTTGGGAGATCCCTTTTTTTTTCATCCCTTTTAGTCAGTGGATAGGGAACAGAGTGCTGGGTGTAGTATCTAAATGTGTTACTAGGCATCATGCTGGTGTGTATGTGAGTGTGTGTGTGTGTGTGTTTATTTTAAGTCACTATGGCATCTTATTTTTTTAAGCCCCTTTACAGTCACAGATTTTGACTCATCTTTTAAAATGTGTTTGGGGTAGACATGTTTTCTAGGTCAGCTTCTACATTTGCATATTCTTCCAATTTAAGCTGACTGCTGGGTACTTTTATACTATATAAGAGTCACATGAACTTAAAATGCCCCCAGAGAAATGCTCCAAGATTAAGGGGAAAGAGCATAGTGAATTCCCTCAATGAGAAAGACGAAGAAGTGCACTCTCTTACTCAGGTGATGGTGTTGGCACCATCTCCTCTCCTTACGGTTGCTAGCAAACTCAATCTATAAACTTAGCTACCAATGAAATAGTTCTCTTGTAAGCAGGTTTTCATGGGCAATAATAACCTTATGGGACATTTCCTGTGGATGAAGGAACAGGCTAGGTTTTTAGTAAATCTGAGAAAGTTACCAGTGCCATTTTCCTGAACTCTATAAAGATGCTGCAAGGGGGTACTTTGTTTTGTTTTTTTCTTTATTTCCCAGATCAAGTTAAGAATCAGGAATCTAAAGGAAAAGTTGCTTTGTTTATTTTTGTTTCTAATGCTATCATTGGAAAAGGAGGTGCAGACAAAAGTCCTTATGTGATTTACAAAAGTCAGACTGGGTTTTTTTTTAAAGAATTTTGAATTAAGTTTTAAAGTGTAGTAAATTATATTCAGTTTCACTATGATTTCAACTTTTAAACATGTTACTTTAAGCATGTGAAAAATTATTTTGGTTTCACTTTAAGAAAATGAATACAGTATATTACTATCATTACTACTTTCTCTTTGTAAATATGATATATTTATAAAAGACATATAAGTTTGACTTGCTTGTATACAATTGTCCTGAGTTTGACAGTTGTTTCAAATATAACTCCATTGTTTGTGGAATTTACTCCAAATCACTTGAATTTGCCTAGGAGAACAGGGATGTTTTTTTTTAGCGAAAAAGAAATGACATTGTAGTGTTTGATTTTGGTTTTAAAGTTTCTATAATCTGAAAATGAGAACATCCATAAGGGATATTAAGGCGACTGATGATATGACAGAATCTGTAATCATATCACATTCATAAACTAAAAAGGAAAATAACCACTGAAGAGTTTTTGTTTTCCCTTAATGATAGAGGATAATATAAAGGATTTCTGAGATTTTGAATCTTGGTCATGGATTAGAATACTTATCTAAAGAGAACCTAAGTTGCTTATTTCTGGAGGAAACATCAATTTTACAGTAGTTAGTTTTTGTGTCAATTTATCATCATGTTATTCAGCAACAACTTTTAACATTTTTTTGTCTTCCCTCTTAGATTCCTCAAAACTTGTTAACACAAATGTGATTTTTTTTGTAATGATGATTCATTGTAAATTACTGTTCCAGAAATTAAATAAAATGCTGAAGGGCAGCCTAGGTATAGAACAGTCATAAATTATTGGCAGCAACATAGCATATGGGAATACATATAATGCACAAGAAAAATGTAAATGCATGTTAGATAATTAGTCTAGCAAAGAAATTTGAAGTTTCTAACATAGAAATATGTTAATTTTAGAACTGAAAAATATATTCTCTTCCTTTTAGTTTTCCTTTAGTTTTATTGTAGGACCTAATCTAAAGTTCTTCCAAATATACCTGGCTAAGATGGGTTAAAATTCTGGCTCCAAATGTTTACAGCTGTAGAGATGATTGTGAATAATTACTTACCTCTCAGAATCTCAGTTTTCTCCTCTATTAAATGGGGATAATGATAATTGCAATACAGACCTTATAGAGTTGTTAGGAGGAAAGTATATTGTATACCTTAAAGCACTGTTGAAATATGAGCTCTTTGAGCTCAAAATCTTGTTTTTCTTCTCTTGGTTAATAGTTGTTCTTAGGCTAAAGAGAATGGAATGTTCAATAAAAAGCAATAAGACATTTCCAGGTATAAGAGAAAATCTGGAGTAAAAGTGAAATAATTTCATAAGCTATTGCTTTCTGCCTAGAGCACTAGTCAAAGAGGAAAGCAAATGAACCCCCAAAAAGGTTCATCAGTAGTTGTTACTATAATTTGGGTCATTATTCATAGACTATAAAATTTACCAAAAAGAATCTTGGCCCAGTTGCATACTAGTAAATTATATGAGAACTGAGGCAGTTACCCAGATAGCTTCAGATTAAAATGTTGTATTTTTATTGCAATTATGTAATATTTAATTAAGTTTTTTACTTTACCTATGAGTATAGGCCTGAGTTTACAACCAAAAATATTTTTTGGGGGGGAATAGAAATTTAAGGCCTAAAGATACTATATGTGTGTATGCATATATAGGTGTAGATATAGATATGTGTATATATATGAATGTAGATATAGATGTAATCTATGTATACATACATATACATGTATATATTCATATATACAAACATAGATATCTATAATATACTTCACCTTTCCCCAAACTCCAGATATGTGGTAATCAATTAAAAGATGATCAATGATAGCTTTTTTTGGCCTTTTGTCTTTTTTTTAAGTGGCAGAAAATTCTATTGTACAAGCAGAGAAAGATTATTAAATATTAAGCTAGAAGTTTATTTTATTCATTAAGATATCCATCATTTTATCATTTTTATTTAAATCGAATGTGATTTTAGGATGATCAGTGTTTTCAAACTCCTCAGAACTATTTAGGCTGAATATTAATGGGAAAGGAGAGAAGATACTAGTTCTCTGGTCCTCCTACACTGACTAATAGCACCTTTTAAAATTTAAACCTTGAGTGTAGAACAGTGAAATAAAATACCACATACACAATTATAAATACACATGTATATGTATATATGGATGGGGGCAGCTGGGTGGTACAGTAGATAGAGTGACAGTCCTGAAGTCAGTAAGACTCATCTTCTAGCAAGATGACCCTAGGATAGTCGCTTAATCCTATTTGCTTCAGTTTCTTCATCTGTAAAATGAGCTGGAGCAGGAAATGGTACATCATTTTGGTGTCTTTGCCAGGAAAGCCTCAAAGGGGTCATGAAGTGTCAGAAATGACTAAATAATAATAACCTCAACAAAATGTGTATACAAATATACATACACAGACATGTATGTGTGTATATATATGTGTATCTATATTATACCAGTGTCATGCACATATGTAACAATGATATACATTACACACACACACACACGCACACACACAACTCAAATGTTATAGACAGGAAAATTCAAGGAAGAGAATAGAAGATAAAGGTGCTTTCTTTCTTGTGATGAAAAGTTGAGCTCTTTGAGCCATTCAGCAAGTGAGATACAATCACTTATTAACTCAGCAGAGATCTAGTTCAGAGTTTATTGAACAATCTTGACAGTTTTCTTGTTTACTACTTCCCCAGCCAAACCCTCTGCCATTAAGGAAATGATATTAAAAGATTCTTTCTTTATGCTCTGAGTAGGCAATGTGGGTTTTTATGTGTAAAAGTCTATCATATATGAAATACAATCTGTGTGTGAAGAGAAAATCACTCTCTATCAATATGTATATAAAATTCCACTGAGCGTCTTAACATCTGAGGTGTCATTGTATGGGAACATGTACTCTGGTGCAGTTCACAGATTTAGTGCTCATACCAGATTTCCTAAGTTCCTTCATTACTGCCTTCAAAACTGCAGAGCATTCAGGCATTGCTTCCCATTTACTACCAGTAAAAAGTATGTTATCCTTAGCAGTATTATACTACTACTGGCAGGTAGAATGTGAGTTTGTTTTAAGAAAATAGGATCTGTTTTATTATCGTAAACAGCTCCAACTAGTAAAGGTCAGATTTCTCTTTGAATGATTGCAATAATCTGTGAAATACTTTTATAAGTCATCAGAGATCCAGTAACTGTAGGTGCCTGTTTAGTTGTAAATGTTAAAACATTCACAAATTATCCCTTCAACTTCTGTGATCCAAAAATCAATCAGGGGTCATGGGGTTCCACAGAATTGTTCTGCTTTTTCTTACCACTATAATTTAATAATACATTTACAGATGCTGTTTAAACATTAAGCATAGATTGTTTTGTCAATAAAGTTAAGCAGACACATGACAGAAAAGCAAGGAAAGCATGTAGAAAAAGTTGTACCATGTAAGAAGTACTGTGTAATATGTTTGTTATTCAACAAGAAAATGAAAGTGAGGTCTAATAAACCTTCCTTATCTGGGAATTATCCAGGGATAGAGCAAGTGCACAAAAAGTAATTTTGTTAAGCAGGTGATCTTAGGTTTTGTATCCTTAGGAACTTGTATAACTCAAATTTGAGTTAGGTTTTTCTAACCGTACAATGGAGTTAACAGGTGCGATATTTTTTAAAAAAGAAGAAAATAGAGAAAATAGCCCCAAATACATTTTATTTAATTTTTTCCATGGAGTCTTAGCTAATTGTTATGCCTTTCACCTTGAATGTCAATTGTAATAATAACATTATGTTTACAGTCTCTTGCTCTGTGCTTAGATTACAGCAATCAGTAATGCTCACTAGATAAAATGCTGTCTAGTTACTCATAAAAAAATATTGAAATCAGTCAAAAAATGTTTAGCTTGCATATTGCCTGAGACAGTCCTGGAGAGCTGCCAGAAACCAAGGTATTATTAGAAAAGCTGAGCAAATAGCTCGCAGGGAGAAGAGCTGTGAATTTAGAAACCATCAGGTATTGTCATGTCAGAGAATCTTAGGAGTTCATCATAAGACACTGCTTTTGTCTGCAGATTTTAAAATTTCCAGTAAAACAATCCTCTTTGAAAATGGTTTCATAGCCAGTTAAAGTGTACTCTGTTGTCTACTTTTACATCACATGTTTATACAGGGGCTTTTCTCTGCTGTGCAGATCACTTCATTAATACTGTGAAGCACCTGAAGACCCCTTATCCCAAAATGGTCGGTGTTCCCAAACCGTGGTAGATGGAGAATTAGTCTCCTTTTTTGTCCCTGGGGCCTTACATCCTAAGTGCAAAGGAAGAATTTGAGAGATAAGAAACAGATTTATTTGTCTACAGCATCATCTAACTGCTTCTTATCTTCAGCTGAGTTATCTCTGCTGCCTTCTAGAACTTCTAATGAAGATATCCCAAGACAACAGACCTCTGAATGGGCAGAATGAGCTTCTTCAATTATTAGAACACCTTCAGAAATCATTAGAGCACATTCATACATCAAGTATTCCCAGAGTTAGCAGGGGCCGAGAGAGATAGATTTCAATTAATCAGGAGACTGATTCACTCTGTGTCATGTATGTTGAAAGTAAGCATGATCCCAGTTAAGTTAAGGTGAAAGTCAAAGGACTATGTGGTGTGATATGCACTTAACATATATAGGTCATTATATTTTTATACTGCCTTTTATAACTCACTAGTCATTATATTGGTTATTTACAACATATCATTTGTCTTCCTAATTACAAATATTCACTCTCTTCCTTTTATTTGCATTCTGCTAGAATTTGACTGTATTTGCTGAAGAGAATATTACAAGTGTTAGTGAAGAGAGCCATCATATTTCAAGAAGGAAGAGATAAATTAGGGTTGAGGAGAGCCCACTTACAGAGACTGATTATTGGCCATTCTGAGCCCTTAGTAACAAAGTCTCTTTTCAGATCTGTGGGCAAATATATAATTCAAAAACAGCCTAAGGGAAGGAGCTGTGGTAGCTGTTGAAAAGTCCAGTGGGTGGGGAGCAAGGAGACCTGAGTTCTAGTCTTGAATATATTGTTAAATTTATGATGCAGTAAATCACTTAAATTGTTTCCAGTTCCTAATCTGTAAAATGGCAAGATCTGTAAAGTCCTCTCCAAGTCCAAATCCTCTGTTTGTACATAATTTGGGGAAAGGTGGAAATAACTACCAGGAGAAGGGATGGTAAATAAAATTATTAGGATGAAACTTGGTGATACCTGACATTCATAATAGCTTACATTTGTATGGTATTTTAAGGTCTGCAAAGCATTTTACAGATATTTTATTTTACTCCCACAACGATTATGAGAGGTTAAGTGCTATTATTAGTTTCATTTTACAGAAGAGGAAACTTAGGTAGATATTTGTTCAGTATCTTCCCCGTGGTGATACAGGCAGTTAAGTGTCTGACACCGAATTTGCACTTAGGTCTTCCTGACTCTGATTTGAGTACTCTACCACCTAGCTGCCCTGGTGACTGAACCTAATCTAGGTTGCCTAGGAGCAAAAACAGTCAATTCCTTGAATGCTAGAAGATCAACAGGAAAATCGATTTTAAAAATACTTTTCTACATTTCAAATAAGCAAATCGTTGACTGTTGAACATATGCTTTATGAAATTAAATATCACAGGACATGAAAAAACATGTCATATCATTTTAAACTTGCTAATAAACATAAATCAGTTGCTCTTTTAGCAGCTTGCTATATGTCTTTGTGAGAAGAGCATGACAGATAATGGGTTTGGTATTTCCAAAGTTATTGTGTAGCAAAATTTGTTTTTTCCTCAGGCATTCAGTCTTTTTCTACAGTAATTTTGTACCTGACAAACTTTTTTCATCAATGCATTAATAATCTATAACTAATGGGTTGTCAAGTGTCAGATAAGATTAAAAGACTATTTAAATGTTATACATTTTCTCCTTTGCATAAGTTTTATAGGTCAGAAAAATAACTTTTTAAGTTTCATTTAAAAAAAAATTGGCTCAACTCCAAGTTGAAGGAAGGGCTTGATGACGTTACACAGGTTCTACATGTAGGAGCATATTCTAAGCTCACACCATGTGAATCAAAGGGACAAACAGCTCCATTGCCTTTTATAAACACATTTCAGTACTAAAATGTTACTATTTTTCTTTTGAAAAGAAATTTGTCTTAGGGGAAACAGCCCTAGCAGAAAGGGGAATTCACTGTTTCTTAGCAAGTCAGGTTTAGGTCTATTCTTGTCAAATCTGTCTGAAGTATGTTTACATATAGTTTGCCTTTCTGGTATTTTCTGCTTGCACAGACCTGATCTCCACCTATTTTGTGTCAACAGTTGCTGGGGCTGGTATATAGTGATTAACCATTGAGAACTGAAGCACCAACAAGCTGAAAACCATGCCCTCAGAGACCCTCTCTCTCACTTCCATCATAAACTTGCTTCAGGCTGTGCCTACATAAAACAAACTGCATTTTTGAGTGGTTAAAAAGTCAGACTGAAATATTAAAAATGGGGCAAATGTTGCCTCCTTGTTGGATAAAACAATTTTCTCTTCTCAAAAATGAAATGGAGCCAGAGGCATAGGGGAAGGAAGTGTCTGTGAGGGCCAGGGCTGTGCTGGCTCTAGCCCAGGATGCTCCTGTTTAAATGAGCTTTGGCTTTCTGGAGTAATTTAGGATTTTTTTTAGGGGTGAAATGAGACCATTTATAAAAACACCAGTTACCTTTGCTTAAAAATGAGGCAGTCTGAAATAATGCCCAACAAACAGAGTGATGTCCCACCCCATGGTTAGGCACAACAGCTGAGATCTTGTTTGTCTCAAATATTATTTCCATCTTTTGGTGTTGAGTTCATATGTGTATGACCCAGAGGTCTGACCAGTCTTTTAAATCTATTATACTTCCGCTCTAATTAAAAAAAAATCCTGAAGTAATCAGGAAGAAAACAAAACCCTTTCTTTCCTCATCCTATCAATAGTCAGGTTTTGTTTTCCTTCTATAGTCCCCATCCCCTTAACTAAAGGTGACAAAGAGAATAATAGTCTGAAAATATGAGATTGTATGAATGGGGAAAAGGACAACTGTTTATTTTCCTGAGGCATGCTTACCCTTTTACTTCAGGGTATCTAAGAAATTATTTACCCTAAGGACTAAATTTAATTCTAATAACCCTAGAGTGATTTTAATCTCTTTTCAAAAGTGGTATTAAGCTTAATATTGATTTTTTTAAAAAAATCAGTAGTTTCTAAAAATAGTGTTCTTTGAGAATTAAAATTATAAACACTGAATGAAATTTTTGAAATCTCCCTTGAAAGGAAAAAAATTGCTTATATTCAAACACATCCTATTCAAGAACATTGGTTCAAATCTAGACTAGACTAATGAGCTATAGTTGGTTGCTACAGGGAAGTTGTTTGTTAGTCCTAGGAAATGGGCTGCTAGATAGACTGCAGTGCCTACTTCCCCAACACCACATCTGTCTGATCCATTTCTTGGGTCCTTGTCGACACAAGAGTTATAACAACAAAAGTTAAGTCTTATAGAAAAGAGAAGAGAGAATGAGGAAAAAGCTAAGAGTCTGGAAAAGGGGATGAGGAATGCACCCTGGCTGTGTATTCAGGAATGGTAGGATGGAGATATATTTGAAGAGAAGATAGAAAGATCACATCTGCCTAGAGAACCGGGGAGATGTATTTTCATTGCCAAATACTGCTTGTATGTCATCTTCACTAGGAAGAGAAAATGATGAGTATGGTGCAATGGAAAGGGTGCTATCTATGGAGTCTGAGAGCTTGGGTTCAAATCCTTTTCTATTTTATGTCCTTGGGCCAGTCACTTGACCTTCCTAGACCTCAAATTCTTCATCTGTAAAATGTGAATGGGATGGGGTGAGGGAGAGGACTAGATGACCTCTAGGTCCCTTCTAGCTCTAGATATGATCTTATATGTTATTTTGAAATGTAAAAGGAAGAGTCAGGCTATTATACCAACTTGCCTTCATTGACAAAATATCAACTGTAAAAAGTAACAATTTGTATATCACTGTACATTTTGCAAAAGTTTCTGTTGAAACCTATAACTATTCTGATAGCATGCTCATGTCCCATTCTACCTTTAGAAATAAAAATATTAATTAAATAGTTATCTCCTAAGTTGTATTCAATGGAACCAAAGTGCTCTAGGAAATATATCTTAAGGGTCTTTGAAAAAAATTGATATTAGTTATAATTATACAGAGATAGGAGGAGCCAGAAGGTTCTCTTTTCCTAGGGTCTGAGAAAAGAATGGTACAAATTGGGAAGTGAATCTGGTTGAGGTGAAGGATTGCAGAGCAATATTTCTAATAAAAGGGGCAGACCTATCATCTTTGGTTACTGCGCAGGGTACAAAGGGCACCAGATTGCCATCTGTTCCAGCCAAGAGATCAAGATCAAGATAGTGGCCACTGTGAGACAAAAGTTTTTTGCCTTGAGTCAAAAAAGAACTATCTTGGCTGAACTTGAGAGAACAGCCTTGCAGAAAGGTAGACACTGGGTACCCTGAGAATAAATGTAGAAACTGTAGCTCTAAAGAAGTGAGGAATGTGTAGCACTGAAAAGGAGTTCTTAGGTTGTAGATCTAGGAGAGGATCTCAGGGAATATGTAGTCTAAACTTCTCATTTTGAAGATGGGGAAATTGAAGCCCAGAGAGGTTAAGTGAATTTCCTAAGATCACACAGTTAATTGGCAAGGCTGGAATTAGAATATAATCCTAAATCTAAATACAGGACTTTGATTTAATTTTGGGGGAAAAAAACCCCTCCCCATGTATGGGCTTAGTAACTATCTTTTGCAAATCAACAAGCCCATGAGGCCAGAGGCTTCTTAAGCAACAGTGCTATTTTGGGGCCTATCAAAAATACTTGTTATACATGTGGGTAATTATCAGGAGTAAAGTAGGCTAAACTTATTCTGTTTTGCTTCAAAATATACCTGGCCCACCCTCTTCTGGATGTTTATACTTCCAGGAAATCCTACCTATATTTATGGATTTTCAATATATTCAGCCCTAAAGTATCTCAAAGCCAAATTGGTTCAGGAAATTGTCTTCTAGGGAATAAGTAGCTAGTATTAGGAGCCAATCAAATAAACATTTCACATCTCTGCCATAGCTTCTTAATTCCTGAGATTTTTGTTTTTCTATGGTCAGCTTCTAACTACAGTACTGAAGAATGATAAATCAAGTTATTGACAAATGAATCCAATAGATACCCCCTTTCACTGGAAGTGTAGTCAGATGTCAGCACTCTGGTTTTCAGATGTCTTAGACAATGAATGGCCGAATGACCACTTTGAGGGGAGGCTTTGTAGGGGAAATTCTTGGTCAGTTTCTGGACTAGATGAATGTAATGGACACTTCCAGCTCTTAAATCCTGTGATTCTTTGAAAAGGAAGAAACAGAACTTCCTAATGCTTTGAGAGAAAAAAAGAAAGAATGTATGGAGGTGGGGAGAGGCCATGGCAAATGATTTTTTAAAAGAAAATAACCATGGCAAAATAGAGAGACAACATATTGAAGCTGAGCAGTCTGAGGAGCTTTATCTCAATTGGCCAAAATAGATAGAATCTCTTTCTTGGCTAGATTGAGTTTAACTGAGAGGCAATGTGTTTTGGCAGAAGCAGCTTGGAATCGGACAAGCTAGGCTTGTATCCTAGTTCATCAGATGGTAGCCCTATGACTTTAGGCAAAACTTGGCAAGCATCAGTTTCCTTACCTGTAAAATGAGGACAATCCATACTCAAATAGCCTGCCTCACAGGATTGTTGCTTTGTAAGCTTCAAAGGGCTATAAAAATGGGAACAATCATTTAGTCAGGGAAGTTATATCTCTGACTGGATAGACACAGAGGCCTTTACTTGAGAGAGAAAGGTAGAAGATAGATGTGCTTGTGATTCTGACAACAGGTTTTGACTAGGCTTGTGAAACTTTGTTATGGAGTCAAGACACTTGAATTCAAATCTAGATCCTGTCACTATTAGTTATGTGGCATAAGACAGGCATACTTTGAAAACATTGGTATTTTACATCTCTTGGGCTCCAATCTGTAGGGGAAAGGCATTGGACCAGATGGTGTCTGAAATTCCTTCTTAGTTTAGCATATTATGAATCTAACAGATTAACAATTAATAAGTTAAGGAGATGGATATTATTTTAGTCTGTATTATAAAAGAGAACATGTATAGAAGGAGGGAAGGTAATAGACCAGACATAACCTGGAGTATTGGGTTCAGCTCTAGGTACCACATTATGAGACACATTGATAAGCTAAACAGAAGCCAGAGAAGATTACCAGGGTGGTTAAAGTCATACCATGTGATCATTTGGAGAAACTGAGGGTGTTTACCCTGGAAGATAAAGCTTAGCTGAGCCAGAATGATAGCTGTCTTCAAGAATTTTCAGTTATATAGAAAAGGGATTAGATTTACTCTGGTTGGTCACAGAGGAAATAACTAAGAATAATGATTCAAACCTCAGATTTACACCTGGTATAAAGAGAAAAAAAAGTTGAGAATTCATATTCTTGAGTAAAATGGGCTGCCCTGGGAGGTGATGGCTTTCTTCTCCTTAAAAGTCTTCAAGGAAAGCCTAAATACCCATTCACATATGCTTTAGAAAGAATTTTTGTTTGTTTGGGTTAGAGTCCATTTAACAAATTAGCATTTGGGATCCTTTCCAGTTCTATAATCACTCCCCCACGTCCATTTCACACCCAGGGTACCTTCTTTAAAAGAGCTCCCATGGATCATGGATTATACAGTTCCTTGGAACTGGAAGGGGCATGTTGATCATCTCCAAGAGATCTCTTTTTAGATATGAGGAAGATGAGAGCACTAGACCTAGAGACAAAAAGATGATTCTTTCTCAGACTTTTATACACACTGTGTGACCCTAGGTAAGCCATTTCTGGAACTCATTTTCCTCATCTCAGAAAGAAGGGTCTGGCTTCAGGGAAATGCAAGACCCTTTCCAGTTTTAAATCTATGATTCAATCTGAATTAGTAGAAAAACAAGAATAAAACTCTGACTCACAGCCCAAGGCACAGTATATTGTACCATGCTGCCAAAATTGGAAGAAGATCACATGAGATAACATATGTAAAGCACTTTGAAAACCTTAAAGGCAGTCAGGTGGCACAGCAGATAGAGCACTGACTCTGGAGTCAGGAAGACCTGAGCTCAAATCTAGCCTCACACTTAGTCACTTAGCCTTTCTCTGCCTCAGTGAACTCAACAATAAAATGGGGATAACAATAGCACCTACCTTGAAGAGTTATTATGAGGATTATTTACATAAAATATTTGTAAAGGACTTAGCACAGTGCCTGGTCAAGAATAGCCTCTTAAAATTTTTATTCTCTTTCTCTATATAATGTTAGAGATTATGATGATGATGATGATGATGAAGAGAATGATATTCCTTGACTGTTGTGTTAATAACATTTGACTATCTAAAAATGAATTATATGTTTCACAGAAAAGAAGACCCACACATGCTTGACAGTTCTTAAGTAGAATGCATGTACTTAAGCAAATTTTACATATAATTACTTAATATAGCCACTTCAGAGAAGCCATTTTAAAAAATACTATCTTCCTGTGAAAGTTACATTTGGTATAGGCCTGATGGGGCAACTTTTGTCTTTTTGCCATAAGTCTTTCCCTTAAAATTTAGAAGATAAATCCAGACTTTGTTTACACATAAGAAAAATGAGATCTGGAGACAAAATTTAAAAGTTCATTGGTAATTTCTATACAGGCTGAAACGGATGAATAGAGAGTGAAATTACTTTTCAGCATTCTTAAGGCTTAAGATAGAGCTGAAAAATCAGGGGACAAATTTGTTTTTCAGAACACAGAGTCTGAAACAGTAGGGACTCACAGGTTGGGTTATGCAAGTTAGTAGCATATATTAGCAAACAGTGGTAATTAGTAGCAGAATACTACTCTGCTGTATAAATAAGCAGACAAAAAACACAAGGGGAACTAAGTTTTGAGAAACTGGAGGATAGACTCAGGGGAACCCTCCAGCATGAGAGAGGTTTGTATGGTACAAGGAAAGACTTTGAGTGTCAGAGAGAGTCTAATTAGAGGGAGACCTCCTAGTTGAGAAAATATAGTAAACCATTTTGAATAGATTCAGAGCTTCTGGTTGTCATGTGACGTCTTATAGAGCATAGTGGAAGCCTGGTCTCTCGCCCTTTTCCATGCTTCTATTTTTCACTTTTATTGGTTGTGGAATATTTTCTATATGAACATACTTCCTACTTAATGCATTAGAAACCTTGTTTTATGTATATCAAAGAGTCTTTTTAAGTAGGGGTTACCTATATTTAACCTAGTGCTACGTTCATGTCTCTAGGGGGTAAATATTAGGAAATTATGGAAACTATGAAAAATAAATGGTTCTGCTTAAGCAAAATCTTGTCCCATTGTGTTAAAAAATTAAGGCATCTATCTTGCTTGTTATTGTGTGTATTAAATATTATTTAGTTCAACAAACATTTATTAAGCCTTTAATACATTCAGAGCATTGTGTTAGATACTAAGGTCTAGCATATATTAGGTTCTTAATAAATGTTTATTTGGTATTTAAGAAATTTACATCAGACATGATGCTTACCTTCATGGAGCTTAGAGTCAAATAAGGAGACAAAGCATGTAGGTAGAGAATTACAATATAATAATGATACATAATATGCCAGTGGGAAAGGCAGTAGATGTAGTGGAGGTGCTGGACTTGTAGTCAGGAAGGCTGAAAGTCAAATCCCATCTCTGGCACTTCCTAGTTATGTCAATTACCTTCTCCTAATCTTGGTTTTCTCACCTGTAAAATGGAAATAATAATGCCTCTTGTATCTCACAAGGTAATTGTGAAGCTCAAAGGAGATTGTACATTAAGCAGCAGAATTAATCTCAGTTATTATATAGTGCTTCATAAAACTTAGAGCACTCTGTAAATTCCAGTCATTATTATTACTGTTATTGTTATGTTTATAAAAACTAAGTACTCTGCTATGTCCTGGGGGAAGGTCCTTATAAATATTGGAGATCAAGGAAGACCAGAAGGCAGTGTGGTGCAGTGGAAGGAATACTCGCTTGGAAATAAAAGGATCTGAATTCAAATTCCCTCTCTGACACAATTTGTATAACCTTGGATGAATCACTCAGGGTCTTTAGGCCTTAGTTTCCCTCTCTTTTTCCAGATCCAGAGCTATGAACTTCTTGGAGAAGGTGGTATATGATCATAAGGTCATAGATTTAGAACTGGAAGGGACCTTGGAGGCCACTGAATCCAATCTCATTTTCAGATCAGGCAACTGAGGCCCAAGGATGGTTAAGTGATGTGGAGGGTCATGTAGCCAATAAGGTGGGGGCAGCTACATGGCATAGTGCAGAGTGTCAGGCCTGGAATCAGAAAGACCTAAGTTCAAATCTGGCCTCAGACACTTAATAACTGTGTGACCCTGGGCAAATCACTTAACCCTGTATGCCTCAGTTTATTCACCTGTAAAATGAACTGAAGAAGGAAAAATGGCAAACCACTCCAGTGTCTTTGCCAAGAAAACCCCAAATGGGGTCACAAAGAGCTGGACAGGACTGAAATGACTCAAAAACAACCACAGCAACAGCAACAACAAATAGGCAATAAGAGCTTCAGGCAATATTCAAACCTAGCCCTTTCTGACCACAAGTCTAGTGCTCTGTCCATTAAGCCATATTACCTATTTAAAATGGCCTTTGAAGAGAAGAAGCCAACAAGTGAAAAAGAGGAGAGAAAAGAGAAAGAGAGGCAGAAGAGGCAAAACACTGACCATATTCATGAAAATGTTTGGTTGGATCATATAGCATATGTTGGGCAGTAAGGGAGATGCCATTGAACTGTGAAGCACCTTGAAGGCCAAAGAGAGGGGCTTTAATAGTTATTCTGGGTACAGTGAGGAGCCATTGAAGAGTGAATGGAGCAGAGACATGGAGATAGCCATGGAGAATGTTGATTCCTCTAGCAAAAGTATGAAAGATGGATTAGAAGGCAAAGAGTAAACCCTTTAGGAAGCTATTACTCTAGTCTAAGTGGATGATCATGAGGACACAAATGAAGGTGGTAAAGGTAGAAATAGATGAAGGTGAGGATGAATGTAAAAGACATTCTAGAGGTAGATTTAAGAGGACTTGGTAAATGATTGAATATGAGAAGTGAGGGAAAGGGAAGGGTCAAAGATGTCATGAATTTGACATTGAGATATGAGGGGAATGGTGGTGCCACTGATAGAAATAGTGATATTATAACGATAGAACAGGTTTGGGAGGGGAGGGAATAACCTCAATTTTGGACATGTTGAGTTTGAGAGTCCCATGAGACTCAGGTACAGATTTCATTAGGCAATTAGAGGGGTTGGTGATACAGACTCAGAGATCACTACACACAGAGGTGGTAATTGAAGTCATGGAAGTAAATGAGGTTGCTAAAGGAGACAGTGTAGAGAGTCACTAACAGAGAGCTAAGGACAAAACCTTGGGTCTTATTATTTTATTTAAATATTTTCTACAAAAACAGAATTCAGTATTTTATTACCCAGTTAACAGTGTCCAAAATATTAATACATTGTGCTAAAGAATCTTCAATGTCACACTTCACATAGTTCTTTTTTTTTCTTATTTGGAACCTACATATAATTATTTTTGCTAAAAGTATTACTTGAGTATGCTTTTAAGATAAAATTTCTTCCATAATTGTAAATGAGTTTATTATATACACTTCCTATGAGTGCTTTTTACCCACTCTCGCCTCTGATTCTAAGTGGGGGTGACCAGAGAGAGCAGAGAAGCATTGTTAAAGTGGGACCTCACTATTCAAAAATAAGAGCTAGCCTGATTTCCTATATGGGAAAAAATATACTGATTAGTAGGCTTCTTAAGAGCAAAATAACATTTTAAAACCTTACTTTCAAGTAAGCTTTAGGGAATGCATAACCTACATATAATCGCATAGTCAAAGAGTTAAGGTTTCAAAACCCTAAATGCATAGCAGTGTAGGTATTTTAAAAATGGCTGCATCAAATGTGTCAGTAGTTATCAGTTGTCTTACTGAACGTCTTATATGTAGCCAATTTTCTTCATTGTCTGACATAACTCCAGGCTCTTCTATGATAATTTGATAAATACTTGATTCCATTAATGCCAGAGAAGTAAAACTGAACTTGAAGGAAAATCTTATGTCTGTTTGATGGGCTTGCTATAATCTGAGTAAATTCTAATACTGTGTTTCTGAAGTGGGTGGGTAGTAGAGCATGTCTTCTTTCCCCCTTTCCCTCCCTGTTGTCTTCCTTTTGTTGTGTCCCACCCCCATCCCCTGGTATACTTTCTCTCCCCCCAAATCTCCCTCCAGCATTGTCAGTGATGTATTACAATCTTGGAACTATTTGTAGTTTGTAGGATGTTAGGAAGCTAGAAATATTGCCAAAAACATGATTTCATAAGGTTTGACTTGAGATTGAGTCAACTTTCTTGAGTGTCTTGAAACTCTTATTTCACAAAGAAAGGGAGTACAGAAAACTTGGATGCCAATGATTGTCAGTTATGAGTCATTAAGTTTAATAACTAACTTTAAAATAAAAAGGGTGTTTTTAATAACTCCAGCGGAAGTTTTTGAGGCTTATTTCTTGTTTTAGGGGAAGAGAATATTTGTATTTGGTGCAAGAATGAAAACTCCCTAAAGATTGTCATGTTTGTATTTGTTTTAGTATTGACTAAAACATATAGTATTACTTTCTGAAATCTTACTTTAATATTTACACATCATTTTAATGGCCTTAATTTTCTTAATTTTGTTGTTAGAAAATTATTTTCATTCTTATGGCATGGAAAGAATGTGTTTTCTTAGATTTCATAAGCCCAGAATCAGCAGGTATGTTAGGATGTGTTTCAAAATTATTGAAATGTTGGGTTTTTTTGGGATTTCATATCACCAATACTGATGGAATGCCTTCCCCACCAACATCCCACCTCCTCTCTCTCTCTCTCTCTCTCTCTCTCCCTCCTCCCTTTCTCTCTGTCTGTTTCTCTGTCTCTCTCTTCCTCTGTCTCTCTCCCTCTCCCCTGCCCTCTCTCTTTCATATTTATGTGAAATTAACAAGGAATAGCATGAAGTCTTCTGAGAACCTGGAGACTGGGAATGTTGGGAATGTTTTTTTTTCCTACAGAAAGTTGAATTCGTAACATAGAATACACCAAATAAAAATGTATCTTAAAAAAAGTTTGGAGGAAATTTATTAAGAAGCCAACTTAGCCTGTTGGTGATCATGATAACAAAACAAAACTATATCTACAACCCAATAAAACAATTCATTTGCAAAGCAGAAAAACATAATTCTCTTATCATCATCAGAGAGGACCAGAAGGACCTCAAAGGGTCATGAGAAGAGGTATGAAAAGAATAGATGCTTGTGAAACATGTCACCTGTCATGGAACAGAAAACCAGGAATATGTATCTGTGGTTGACTGTGTAACCAAGGTCTAATACTGTTCTCTTAATTGTTTAGTCAATGAAAATAGTACCCTGATCCCTGCTTCTTCTCCAAAGAAGCAAAAGTTAGGTATCCAAGCAATGGATATGAGTGCAACAAAATAGGTAGTATGAACCAGAAACCAAAGGTCAAGTGCACCTACATCCTTGGGTCTTGATTAGAAAATTATGCACATGATCAAAGACAGAAATTTTTTAAAAGAGGTATTGAATGAGCACTGGGAAAAAAATTAAAGCAGTAACTCAGGTGGCTCTCTATTTACTTCAAAGATCAAACACAAGATGTCCGCAAAGTCTTAGTACAGTTTTAAACTTTAATAGCTTTTGGAAGTCCTGTATAAAGCACTGTTTGGCACTGAAATCCTGGCCCCAATCTACCCTTCTTTTCAGTTTAAAATATAAATACATTGTGTATAGGGACTATTTCATTCTTTATATCTGTTATCCAAAGCATCTAGTGTGATGCCTGGAACATAGTAGGTGCTTATTACTGATTTATTATTCAAATATTATTCTCTTTCACATATACTCTAACATAGCAAAATTGGTCTTCTTGTTGCTTCCTCCCCTCCTTCCTTCCTTCCTTCCTTCCTTCCTTCCTTCCTTCCTTCCTTCCTTCCCTCCTTCCCTATCTTACCCAGACTGGATATGCAGCAGCCATTCCTTGAAAGTTTTGACCTGCTTTCTTTCCAACCTAGGTCAGTTTATCCCTCCTTAGGCAGCTTAATGGATCACTGCTCCAGGGGCCCATCATATTATATTAGTGCCAGATTTAGTGTGAACACTTGATTAGCTTTAGCTCCATTGAAGCTCAGAACTCCCAGACTTAAGCAATCCACAACTTCAGCCTCCCAGGTTGCAGGGATTTCAGGCATACACTATCATGCTAGGTCTTCTGCTTGTTTCTTTTCCATGATATTCCATGTCCCTTTTCCATGCCTTTGTATTGGCTGTCCCCCATGCCTCTTCCCCTCTACTTCTCAGAAACTCTAGAGTACTTCAAGAATTAGTTCAAGCAGCATTTTCTAAATTCCTGTTTCCCAGAGCTGCTAGTGCCTACCCTTCCCAATTACTTTTTATAGTGTGTATACATGTATGTATGTGTGTATGTTACAATTGAATGCATGTGTTATGAATGTGTGTTATATATACATATGTGTTGTCTTCCCCAGATAGGTTGTAAGCTCCTTGAAGGCAGGGACCAAAAAAAATCTCTATTGTGTTTGTATCCTTATTGCCTATTACATTGCTTGATGCATAGTATTAATAAATGCTTACTGATTGATCTGAGGCCAACTCTGAGACCACTATACCTCTCTTACCTAGAATTTTCTGCTGTTTAAAGTCCAATTCTTTTCCCTTTAATATGCCAACTAAGAGGGGTATTTTACCAATATCTTATCCTTGTCTATTTTTTTTTCCTTCAGAAGGTATTAAATCTGAGATCTTTGAGATCTTATCCAATTTACAACCTTCAAATTCCTTCAAAGCAGAGACTATGGAATTTTTTCATCTTTATAACAACTGACATTCATATAGTACTCTGAGTACTTCACATACATTCTGTTATTTGAGCCCCATAACAAAATAAAGTATTATTCACAATTTAATAGATCAGAAAAACTGAGGCTCAGAGATATTAATGGATTTATTCATGGTCATCCAGCTGGGATGTGTCAGAGGCACGATCTGAATCTAATTCCTCCTGACTCCAACTCCAGCAATCTATCCATTAAGCCAAATATACTATCTTTTAAGCCTTTTGTATCTCTACCTAACACAGAATAAACAACAACAACACACACACAATTATGTTAAATGATAACTAAGTAAAGAGGATCATATCTAAACCTACTTTGACATGGAGTGAATTTGTAAAAACCAACTGATTTGTTCTTTATGCATTTTGTTTGATTTTGTGTGGAAGGGAATCTGAACCATGATAGTAGAGAGGGAAACAAATTCTTCTATATTTCAAAATTTTCTTCTGTTTAGAGAATCTAATTCTTTTATATCATTTGTCCCAATTTCACAAAGTAAGTTAGATTTTTTAAAGTGAAAATACATTTTGTGGGTATTATTGTTTTTTAGGAAGCCCATCTTGACATTCAAGTTATTCAGTATGTGAATAGCTGGTTCACAGTTTGCCAAAGAAGCCTGCTTTTAGAGCATTTGACTGGTTCTGGCTACTCACTATGTCACTGTCCACTGTGAACTTTAAGAAAAATTGTTCATGTCCATAGGCACTTTATAAACATGGCAGCCTCTTTAAACAAAACTAACTAGTTCCGAGTTTTAGGAACTGGAGTAAGTTGAGATTAACTTATGACCATCAACTATAAAATCTATGAAATAAATGTTCTTGGATTTTTTTTCTTTATGTGGAACTTCAAGAAGAGAAAGGTGCTATGGGAAATTCAGACTCAGAGTGGCTAACATTTTTATGTATATGTGTCTATAAATTAACTAATCACACTTTTGTTCCAACTATTACTTTATTGCATAATCAATAGTGGGGGTCACTTCATAGTCCTCTATTTTCTTCCATCAATAAACAGAGATTACTACTGGGTTCATAGGACAAAATGTCTTCATATGTATGGGTACCAATGTGTTTAAACATCTTTGAGCAGCTTTAAGATTTTACACACACACACACACACACACACATCTATATAGTTTTTAAAAGATGTTCTGTTGAGTTTTCCCCTCCCCCAAGGACAAGGAGGCATATTAATTTGTTGGTGTTTATTAACTAACATTAATTAGGCTCATAGAAAACTTTGAGAAAGTTTCTTGTTCAGTTTTCAGAAAATTTGTGGTAACAGAGTCTACCCCAATGCAAAGGAAAGCATTCTGTTACAAAGGCAGGGAGGATGAGACAGAAGGTTAAAGGGCATTTTGGAAACAAACAGCTGGACCAGTTTATTTAAACAGATACAGGGATGGGGAGCTGACCTCAATTTGACTTCTAGTGGGAGGAGCAAGAATGTCATTTTATTACTTTGCCCAGAAGGAAAATGTTTTTGTATATGTATTCACCCTGAAGCCCTCTAAACCCATAGCTGTATTATAGCAGTACTTGAGTATAAACAGTACCTATGAAAATGTTTAAGAAACTGTGCATTAAATAGGTTAATTCTTATGATTGTTGTGAAATGGATCTAGGGATCCTGTGGTTTTATTTAATGGATTCACATCTGAAACAAATCTGTTTCCTATATTTGTTTAATTATTGGTCTTTTTTTTTTTTAAAGAAACCAGGCAATTGATCAAGTAATGATGTATTCATATAAGTATAGATATTATAATTATTTGTATTTGTCAATATTGTATTACATTAAAGACATTTAAAGAATTTTCAGATTTTAAGTGAAATATTTCTAAACTAAGATGCTCAGTTGAAGAACAATTACAAAAGCTTTCTTTGCTAAAATGATCACGTGAGCATAAGTATGTATCTGTGTGTGTACTTCAAATATGGCAGAGTGTATTTTATGTCAGATCTGTGAATCATATGAGTTTAGAACTTGTATTAAATTGAAGTTATATTAATTGAAGATTGAATGCAAATACTATTAATGGGAAAGACAGTGGGAAAATGAGATTTGAGGGTGGTTATATCAGTTGGATAGAAAGCTAAGGAGGGCCACCATGGTGATGAGGATGGGCCAATCCCAATTAGTTCAAACTATTTTCACCCATATTCAGCTGATCCAAAAGGAGACAAATATGTGAATGCAAAAACTGGAAAAAAAATTCAGGTAATTTATCCTGTTGATGGGTAGTACCAACTTTATCATATACATCTTTATAATAAATCATTAGGCTATCACTGTGAAATGGATATATTCATAAATGTTTCCTACCTAACACACAGAAACATTTCTAGGATTAATTATATGAAAACCAATTGATCAATCAATAAAATCTGCCCAGTGCTATAAGCATAGTATAGATAGGAGGTATATAAATCATCACTACAAATTACACTTATTAAACATTTGCTATGGATGATTGTGGGCCAAGTAATGTATTAAGTAAATCCTGTAAACAAGATTCCTGCCCTCTAGAAGCTTATATGGTATCAACAATGCCACAGAGAGGTTATTTCTTAACTGTATTACTTTTGTTAGTGACTATGAAAATTGCTTTTGCTGTATTTAGAGTATTAATATTAAATAATTTTCTAATTGGTCATGCACCTAAGATAGCTAATGAAAAAGCAGATTTCCCCCCCATTTTAATTAGTTATTTCACATGGTGTTTGTGCTACACCTGTGCTTATAATGAGAATGGAGAATTAATCTAACCTTCTGCTCACATGATTCCAATTTTCATGGTTTATACAAGATAATGATAAACTGATTTCCAACACAATTTGTTGTAGATCTATGTTTTAAATATTTTTATTAGCAGTTCAAGAACAATATTTACAAGAATTGATACAATATGTATTGCCCGTCAAGTAGTTTGTCCTACCAAAACATTACATTTTAGTTAGATTTCATTCTCATTTTTATTTTAATTACTTTTCAGAAAATAAAGGAACATAAAAAATCCAGGATACTTGGAAACTATAAGTGTCGTGGAGTATGAATTTCTACTTTAAGAAACATATGTTCATTCGATGTAATGGCTCTCTATTTAGGTACCCATTTGCTCTTGTGAGATGGACAGATTATGAATAGCAGAATTACAGACTGGAATTCATACTGGACTATGGTGGCAGCTTTAATTATTAATAGTGCATTATTAAACTTTTCATTGTATATTTTTATGTGCTGCTCATTTTTTATGTATTCAAAACTGTGTTCAGAATTGAAAGCATTTACTATTTCAGAATCCAATATATCTTGTTCATTCCTTGAATTTTTAATTTTTATTACATTTAGTTAGCACTCCAAAAGTACCTTAAGAGTTAACATGTCACTATTATAACCTTGGCGAGCAAATTTTAACCACTTTTTATTTTGAAATAACTAGCCATTTTTTCTGCTAGTACAATAATTATGTTATAACAAGATGTTTGTTATAAATTTTCTGCACTAGTGGGAGAAAGCAGGATTATAAGTTCAATTACTGTATAGCTGTGACCTTGCCTTGACCTCAGACTTTGCATAAAGAGCAAAAAAAAAAAAAAACCCAAGAAATCTCTTCAAGGAATGCATTTCTCTGAAGTCCCCAGCAGTGTGAGTTAGTGGTGATAAAACTCCAGACATTCTCTCATTTGATGGTGTTCTGCCATCTCAGTTCATTATCTTAATAGTGGGCATTAAAATAGAATTAGGTTTGCAAGAGGTAGGGAAGGTTTTGATAAAAATTGTAAAAGGAGGCCAGAGAACATAAGATAGAAATGTCACTAATTAGGAGAGGTAACAGATGCCCTTATGAACATCTCCCTATCTAGACCAATTTTTCCCCCTCTGAATTGAAAAGAGTGGTGGCTAGCATTGTTTCCTGAAAACTCTGCTAATTCCCCCATGAAAAGATGAAATGGAAGTGTCCAACTGTGGTAAAAGCAGGCAAACATAAATCAACTCAGAAACCCCAAGCCTGTATGCTCAAAGGTCACTAGGGGTTATAGGTTTTGCAGCATTTGAAACTGCACATAGACTAGTCAAGGGAACCAAATCCTAGCCTTGGCCATAGCTGAATTCTTTTCTTTCTCCTTTAAATACAAAACAAAGCGACAAAAACATGCAATAATGATTCACTTTACTCTTTTGTTACAGGTTTATTAATGCTAGAAGAAGAATAGTTCAGCCCATGATAGACCAGTCCAATCGAGCAGGCAAGTCCCCCATAGTAACTGTATTCAAGTCACGCAAGCGAAAGCCATCCTCAAGCCATTCACCGGGAGGTCCATTACCTGGTAAATAAACTGGGAATGAGTGCTGGGAGTGATTGACAATTAAAATTAAACCAGTCTCGTTTCATAACAACACTAATCAATTTAACATCATTAAAATATTTGGAGGAAAAAAAAGCAAATAGAGAAAAGTAACGATTAAATTATATGCTCAGTTACAGGATTCTTTGTACACATTCAATATATTAATGTTATTTTTTTTTTGAGTTTTCCTTCCCAGCTCTTTCTGCTACTATGACCACTCCCTGGTGCATGGCTTGGTGTGGAATTGCTGTAAACTTTATTACCTGTCAAAAGGGCAAAGGGGTCAGGATCGCTTGTGGGACTCAGTAAAGTTCAAAGACATTCAATGAGGTAGAGCTTCATGTGCTTAATAACCCAAGGCAGTTTACTTCTGAAGCCAGCTTTTAATGTGCGGTTAAAATGTAGAATTCAGGTAGTGGTACAAATACAAGGTTCTGGGTTCTCTAGCCTTATTCATCCATTCTCTGGGGTTTAAGGTGTGTCTGTGTGTGGTTTTTGTTTTGTTTTGTTGTTATTTTTCTCAAGCTATTTATATTAGAAGCTTAAAATACCAATACTGCTTTGAGATCTTGGCTTCTAGAGCTAAACATCTAGGAATCATCTTCATTCTAGGATTTGTTTTATTATTATGAGAAAGTAGTAAGATCAACAAAGAACACATTTACTGAAGTTGGTGTTGGTTGTACACTTTCTTTAAAAATGCTGTCTCTCTCTTTTCAATAGAGCAGCCTCTGAAAGTATGTTAAGTATCACTTTGGGCCAAAACATGTCTATTCATGTTCATACATTTTGGACTTTTTTTTTCAGCCCCTATGTATGATCACCAGATTAAAATCCAAACAGAAAGTTTCTAAAAATCTTGCTGCCACTAGAACCTTGACACTTTAGTCCTAGCAGTCTGATACAGTATTGCAAGGAGAATTTTATTTTAACCCAGTTTTGAAGTTATGCTTTTACAATAAGCAAAAATTCCATTTGGTATATTCTCTCTCTCCCCCTTCGCTCTCTCTCTCTCTCCTCTGCCTTTCTCTCTCTCTCTCTTTCTCTCCCTTTCAATGAAAACTGGTTGTAACTATGTTCTACATTTTTATAGTAAGTCAAGGAACACCTTATAACCCAGATGGACAACCAATGGGAGGTTTCGTAATGGATGGTCAGCAACACATGGGCATCAGAGCACCAGGTAAGAAGTATGTTGTGTTACTGTTGTTGTTGCTACTCTGGTTTGTAAGTGCTACCCCTTCATCAGCACAGGTAAAACCACTGCCATCTCTTGCTGTTATCTCAAGCTGCCTGCCTTGCCTTGCCTGTCCTCTATGCACCTAAGAAGAGGAATCGAGGATCTTTACACCCTGAAGATCTTAACTTTTTTCTGCCCTCTGGAATCTGTATTTTTAAAGGGTCTTTTGGCACTATCTGTTGACTTTGCTCATTTTCTGGCCTCTTCTTGGATTTTTATCTCCCTTCTAGGACCTATGAGTGGAATGGGCATGAATATGGGCATGGAGGGGCAGTGGCACTACATGTAACCTTCATCTAGTTAACCAATCGAAAAGCAAGGGGGAAGTAAGTACAAATGGGGGAGGGGTCTTCGTTCTCACTTTGTTCTAGGTGTATTTTTCTTCTTTCATTCTTTCATCTTCTCCTTGCCCATTGCTTTTATGCTTGTTCATTCCTTTCCATTAAACTCCTCGTTTCTTGCTTCCTCCATTGTCTTCTCGGTTTTGATCAAGCTTTTAAGCTCATAGATACTGTGTATGATGTACATTTACCCTGTGTGTTGCTATTATACAGTACTGACCACATGACCAAACAAGAAACAGTCAGGAGGAGGTGGGGGGGGGGGGCGAGTTGTCATAGCAACAGACTGATTTGCAAAATGTAAGCAGTCTGCAGCAGTGCAAAGAGAGGAAAAAGCATGTCCCCAAAGTGTCATAAATCTGTCTAACCACAGTTGATGCATGAGTTACATTTCTACACTAACCTGCAAGACACCGAAAAGCTAAACAGAGACTTCTTTTGGGGTAAAACAAACACAAGCTTCGCTTAAGGTCGTTAAGGCATATTTTGCAATTCATTCAACCAAACTTTTCCTTTTTAAAAAACATTTTTTTTAGTTTATTCCTCTTTGTCTGTCCATCATAATGGGATTACGTGTGGCAATGGAAAAAAGGGAGAATACAAAATAGAGGTGTGCACAGCAGGCTATGGAGCTTAGCCCGGGCTAATTGACTATATCCAAATTAAGTATGCCATCACTTGCAGTGTGACAAATGGATTTGACTTATTCAGTATACAAAAATAGAGATCATTAATGCAATCTTCAGTGGCAGGCCTAGTGAAGTAAGCCTAGGAAAAACTGCCCCAGATTCATGCTCTTGTCTTTTTTAGAGGAGAGAAAATGCATTATAGCATTTCTTGTTCAGACCAGTAAAACTGTTTTGAACACCAAGGCTCTTGTTCAATTCCTAAATTATCCCTAATAGTGTTGCTTTTTCTGCTTTGTTTCTGGAATTATAAGCAGTTATTTCATAGCCTTGGTTATGTCTTTGATTATATTAACGTAGTATTTGAAATCACTAGTTAGGCCAAGTGCAATTTATACTGGTATTCTATGGGCATGAGTCAAAAAAAAGTTTTAACAATTAGCTGTGAAAACATTCCATTGAACTCTGGAATGCAACAGTCTTATTACCTCATCATGGAAATTTCTAGCTTAGTTAATTTAAATATTGTTTCTTAGTTTCTGGGTCAATTAAATTTAAATGATGTATTTTATGCTTCGTGACCAATTAAATTAATAGGTTATTACAAAAAATATTATCATCTTTTTTGATTAAAGAGCTGTGGGTACAGTATATTTTATAAGCAATTTTCATTAGTTCAAAAATGTTCCTTTAGGCTAGATTAAGCAGCCAGTCATTGCTAGAGCCTGGAGACCTGATTCAAAGGTGTTCATAGCATTCACAGTGCACTATTACTTAGAACTAAAGCCAATTGAACCTACTTAGCAATAGCGTTATGCCTTTCACCCTTGATGATTATGGAGCTTATAGCTCTCAGAAACAATACACCTGTCAGTTTCCATCAACTATAGCAATCCATGCAGAAGACAAGAGGCCCCCACAAAGCAAGAGGGTTATTGTTTTAGGGCCAGTTTTTCTTATTGTTCTCAAAATCATTTCAGGGTGGACTGAATTTTGTGTTGAGTATTTTTTTTTCCTTTGGACCTAAGTAATCACAAAGAAGGAATTAATTGATAACTCTCATTGATTTTATGTGTTAAAAATACAGTTTAATGTAACAATTACACTTAATAATCCTATCCATTTCAGCTCCATGTGAATTGCTTACTGAACAATGTAATGTATTCATCGTATAGACTGTTTGAATGGCTAAAAGTGCCTCTTCTCACTGGATGTGAAATAAGAGTGTTTTCTAAGTAAATAAAAACTCATCAGGTTAACCTGACATCACAAGATACTGTGCTATGATAATAGAGGCAACATTATACAAAAGTAGTAAAAGCAAAAGTTTATGTTGGGTATTCTTTTCTCTTGTTACATTTTTCTCAAAAGGAAGCCTTTACTATTTTAAAATCATGTTTTTCTGTTGATTTTTGGGTGTTCTTGTAATGTTGAATCCAAAAATCCAAAGTTGATTTTTCACAAGATTTTTTTGTTGGTTTCTTTCTCTCTTCCTTTCTTTTTATTTCTACAGGGCTGCAAAGTATGCCAGGGGAGTATGTAGCTCGGGGTGGTCCAATGGGTGTGAGTATGGGACAGCCAAGTTATACCCAACCCCAGATGCCCCCACATCCTGCTCAGCTGCGTCATGGGCCCCCCATGCATACCTACATTCCTGGACACCCTCACCACCCAACAGTGATGATGCATGGAGGACCATCCCACCCTGGAATGCCAATGTCAGCATCAAGCCCCACAGTGCTTAATACAGGAGACCCAACAATGAGTGGACAAGTCATGGACATACATGCTCAGTAGCTTAAGGAAATATGCATTGTCTGCAACCGTGACAGATTTCAAATATCGTTTTTCTGCATTGACTGTGGAGTTCCATTCTTGGCATCTACTGTGGACCAAGGAGCATCCCTAATTCTTCATAGGGACCCTTAAAAAAGCAGGAAACACCAACCGAAGTCAACTTTGGGGACATGCTAAATAACTATATAAGACATTAAGAGAACAAAGAGTGAAATATTGTAAATGCTATTATACTGTTATCCATATTACGTTGTTTCTTATAGATTTTTTAAAAAAAAATGTGAAATTTTTCCACACTATGTGTGTTGTTTCCATAGCTCTTCACTTCCTCCAGAAGCCTCCTTACATTAAAAGCCTTACAGTTATCCTGCAAATGACAGAAAGGTCTTATTTGCAGGATTTTTAGAGCATTAAAATAACTATATCAGGCAGAAGAATCTTTCTTCCAGCCTAGGATTTCAGCCATTCGCGTGCTCTCTCCTCTCTCCTCTCTTCTCTCTTCTCTCTTCTCTCTTCTCTCTCTTCTCTTCTCTTCTCTTCTCTTCTCTTCTCTTCTCTTCTCTTCTCTTCTCTTCTCTTCTCTTCTCTTCTCTCTCTCTCTCTCTCTCTCTCTCTCTCTCTCTCTCTCTCTCTCTCTC
>NW_027187342.1:6804457-6806957 GCF_028583685.1 Petaurus breviceps papuanus | reverse complement strand
AACACCTGATTTTTTTTAAAAGTATTCAGATCCTAATAGCAAATTTAACACCTAAAGGCACTAAATTGCAAGATACCAGATAGACTCTAACATTACATCAAACAGAATTACTCATCTAATACTAGCTAAATTATTCCAGCACATAATGGCAAATCTAAGTACAGAGTTTAGTCTATTAGTAAGGATGTTACCTAAGATGAGTAGTATACATTTATTAGAAAATTAACTATGGGAATTGAAGATGATAGACTTTAAAATCTAATTCTCATAAATATGTTCTGTGTTCTCATTGGATGGAAACTGGTTATTAACCAATTTTCCAGCACAGCTGTACTTTCTGCATTGCAGCCAGCTAAATAATACAAAATAACATGTTTAAGCAGGAATACCTTATAATTTTATTTAAATAAAATTACAGCCATAAACTGTGCTTCCAAAGCTAAGGAAAATATACAAATATTTTAATTAGGGTAGATTCATAAAAAGTAAACCTTTTAGCAGTGATTGCTTTGTAAACAAAACATAGGGTCAGAACAGAGCAGCTAAAACTCAGAAGTCTGCCATTCAAGTCTATGTCACCCCATAAACCCGCCCTAAACAATTCTATTTTCTATTTGAAAAGAGAAGCCAGTTGTTGGTTGGGTTTACTAGGTGATATTTGATTGACTGACTTACCTGCTGGTGCAGCTGTGCACACTCTCACCTTTTGTTTATTGGGGCCTGTTTCTAAACACATGGATCTTTAGGAAATAAAATGAATCAACCTTAAACACTCACCCTTCTCCCCACCCCCACTGGGATTCTCTTAATTCCCTTTTTGAAGGAACTGCAGTTTTAAGTCTATATAAATAGTCCATATTAGTGAAATAATTCCTTCCTGATAGGTGGTTACTAGCAGTTAACAGCCATTTATTTACTTTTCCATTAAATAATAAATGTTTATAAATTTACCATCCAGTTGCCCCCAACCATCTTACTACCCCTTTCTCACACACACACACACACACACACACACACACACACACACACACACACACACCCCTCATGCTGTTTATTAGGTTTATTCTGAACACTTTTACTACTCTGTTTTTGGTGAGTTTTTAAGTATGAGAGAAACGGAGAAAGAGAAGATGGGGTGGGGTAGGGTAGTGACAGTGAAGGGATGGGGAGGAGGAGGAAGGGGAGAAGCAAAGGTTAGAAGGGGAAGATGAGAACTATTGAGTCAAGCAGATTAGAATATAGCAAATTAGAAGAATAAAACAATACTGTGGTCCTTTCTGTGCTTCTTTCTGTGTGCTGTATGAGCGCGCGCGCGCCCCCAGAATCTCTTGCCCTACCTCCTCCTTAGTAATCCCCTTCTCTTTTTTTTCCTTTTTTTTTAAATACTGTTTTAGTTTTTCCTCTTGTAAATTTCAGGTCCAGCTGAGATTATTGAGTACTCTTATCCAAGTGAGGGAAATAATAGAAGCGCTGAGAGTGTGTTTTTGATGTTTCTTAAAAGACAAAAACAAACCGCCCTCCTTCAAACTAGGGCACACGCATTTCTACCTGCTGAGGGGGGGGGGGGGAGGGGGGAGTAGAGCTGTCTGAACCTGCTTTCTAATATGACTTTTTAAAATTTTTCAAATTAAGAACACTATTATATCCCAAGATATTTAATCAGCTGTAATTATAACACATTCAAAATGAATAATATGCCTTGACAGTATTTTTATTGTTATTGTTCATTGCATGATGTTAGACTGCTTTAGAAGCACAGGAAAGAGAAGTAAACGCGCTACAAATGGGGAATTACCCTCGTTTAGCATTAAAATTCATTTAGATAAAATTGCCACAAACATTTAAATGGGAAGATTAGTTCCCCCTCACGCCTTATTGCACTCGCTCAATGGTTCCGTTAAGAACATTTTACACGTTGGAAATTCCGTCTTCTCAGACGGCTTGCTGTTTCCTAGCTACCCACATTCAAAGCAAAGGCAGCGGCGGCGGCGGCAGCAGCAGCAGCAGCAGCAGGAGAAAAAAAAAGTTTTGGCAACTAGTCTGCAATTCATCCGATTCTTGGATCTGCCTTCTCTGCACCCCCACCCCCCATTTCAGGCCTCCTAAACTTACTCCCATCCCCCAATCCCAACCTCCCCTCCCCCCTCCCCCGTTTAAGTAAACTGCAGGGTCCGGTCCAAAAGCAGACAAGTAGTTTAGAGGTTTGGGTGTTGTGTATGTGTGTTGCTCAAAGTGATGGTCCTTCTTCCCTCCCTCCTTTCCCCTTCTATTAAGAGTTCGGGATTTGGTTGTGTTTTCATTTTGTTTCTATCGCCACCCCCACCCCCTCCTTGAGGCTCAGTCCCTTTCTCCCACTTCATCCCGCTAGAGCATTTCCAGGAAACTCAGGCAGGCAGGCAGTCTTGCTATTAGGAATCTCCGAAAGAATTGCATTTAAAAGTGGATTCGATGTCGTCTTTACATTCTCTCTCTCTCTCTCTCTCTCTCTCTCTCTCTCTCT
>NW_027187342.1:6745475-6804357 GCF_028583685.1 Petaurus breviceps papuanus | reverse complement strand
CCCCCCCCAGTCTGGCTTCTTTCGCTCTTTCCCATTCTCTATCTCCTTTCCCTTTCCTTCCTTTCTCGATCTTCTCCCTCTCTCATACCCCTCCCTCTCGCTCCGCAGAGTCTAGGGGAAAGCAGAATCTCGGATTCGACTGCCATCTTTTGGGGATTTGGAAAAACTACTCGGTAGGAAAGGGAGAAGAGGGGGCGGAGGGGAAACCTCCTTATTATCCTGTGTCGGAACTGGCTCCCTTAATCTGATGCTTAAATATTTGATGTGGAAAAATTACCCATAAAATTAGTTACTAACAATTTCAAATTGAAATCACTTATCGAATTATAAACGCATTAAAGCTGTATGGATGATATTAGGAGTTACTCTGGAGGCAACGTCTGTCTCCTTCCAGCGAGGCGAGCAAATGGAAGTTTACCTTTTGGGAGAGACACGACACCCTCCCCAGGGAGAACTGAGAAGGAAGGTTGTTGGGATGAGAAAGAAGGTGGCTGAGATGCAAAGGCTGAGAGGCGTACGGAGAGTGGGGCGCGGATGAGGGAGAGCCCAAACGACTCCTGGGAGTCGCTAAGGGAGAGCGAAGGCGAACCCAGGAGGATGCTCTGTCGCGTTCCTTTCTCCCATATCCTGGAGAGCAAGGAAAAGAAAGGAGGGATAGAAGCTCGGAGTGGGTGGATGAGTGGAGATGCCTTCGCAGGAAACTCGTGTTAATTAAATTAGTTTCTGCAGAGGGGAAAAAAAGCACACTCGAAAGGTAACCACTCCTCACTTCCCTATCCGCTGCAACATTCTAAGTAAGAGTTAGTTGTCTACTGGAGCCCTGGCAGGCTGATCAGAGAGGGAGGAAAGACTAGTATACGAGTTGTCAGCTCTACATAGGTTTCAGGACCAGTCCTGGCGCAGAGAAAGTAACCAGACCCGGTTTATCGGGAGAGAGGGAGGGGGAGAAAAAGGCTCACGCGCAGAATTAGCAGACCCTGAAACCTCCAGGCATAAACCAGAGGAGATATATGCTCTACCTGACCTGGTTTGGACCTGACCGGGGGCTCTGTATCCCCAGTGATCATAAGGGCAAAGGCCCCTGTCCAAATGTAGAGGGCAATCAGATTGTCTCACGTCCCAACTTTCACCTCCTTCTCTCGTCTAATCCCACCCATCTCCCCCTAACTCCTGAAATGTGAAAGAAAACAGAC
Source organism: Petaurus breviceps papuanus (assembly GCF_028583685.1). Taxonomy (NCBI): domain Eukaryota; kingdom Metazoa; phylum Chordata; class Mammalia; order Diprotodontia; family Petauridae; genus Petaurus; species Petaurus breviceps. Next base: position 6,803,164 of record NW_027187342.1, on the reverse strand, counting down.
TGAGCTCAGATTGTACTGGGAGCTGACTTTGTCTCTGGGAACAGGGCGACCCCTGGTTATGTGATTCAGGTTGCAAGAACTGTTGCTTCCTGGGGAGTCGCTGACCAGTATGCACCCTAGCCTGAAAGAAAGTGCCAGTGCTATGCTTACGGCTTCATAGATAGATGGGGGCGGGAAGAGGTGGGAGGGGGGGAGGAGGGGGAAAGGAGGGGAATAGACGCTTACACTCGAAAAAGAAAAGACTGGCGTTCATTTTGCTTCAGTTGCTTTGCACACAAACATTTTAGAACCGGCTTCTGGAGTAATAGCTGATCTCCTTCAGCTGAGGAAAATGTGTAGTATGGGCTACAACTCCAAAATCAGATCATACTCCCCAGAATACAGATCGCATGCATTGCATTCCATACTAATGCTGTCTTGTGTCCTTACCCCCATGTCAGGAGAACTGAATGGAGTTGTGTGTACTGCTAAGTTCCTAGGTAATTACATTAAAAAACTGAACAAGCCTTAGCCATCCCTCCCCCATCCCCGCCCCACCCCATTTTAGACCTAAAGCCAACAGACCCCTTGAAGTCGGTATAAATGATTTTTAATTGGTGGTGGTGGTGATGACGAAAATACTTCGTACATCCATCTGGATGCAGGTGAAGTGTTGAGTGTATAAGAGTAAGGTAGACAGAATGAGGAGGCATCAGCTGTTATCCTACTATATTTCTCCCTTCTCCCTCTCAACCAGTTTATGTCTAAGTTGTTTCTTTTTTTTGGGGGGGGGGGGGCTGGGATCCATGGAGAGTACTTCCAGGTTGAAGAAGTTGCAAATTTAAATGATGAAAGGTATCCAAGTGATAGGGAGAGAGGTTAGAAATGGAAGGGGGGGGGGGGAGTGTGGAGACGCTGTAGAGAAACAGAAGAACCTGAGGCTATGGGAGGTGGGCCATGAGGAAGAAGGTGGTAGCTGTAGGAGACTGTAAGTCCTTCTTCAGAACCTGTCACTCCCCTCCTCCTTTCTGAAACGTTATCTCCCAACTCGAAACTGAAGTGGAAAAACAAACACAAACCTTACCGAGAAACCAGTTTGCCAACGTGTTTGGAATTTAAGGAGTCTTTGCAAGGAAAACTCATGATCTTGGGCTGTGGAGTGGGGGGGGGGGGGTTGGGAGGGAGTAGGTCACATTCACATACTAGGACTGGCGATTGACACCCCTTTGCATATATACATATACATATACATATACATATACATATACATATACATATACATATATATATATATATATATATATCCCTCTGCTTCGAGCCTCTGGACTCTCTCAGCCCCCACCCCGTCCGGGCTCAAGCTTGATCTTGTCGTTTGTTCAAGTTCATCCACTTTCAGAGAATTTGGGAATGAGAACCTGGGAGAAAATGGATTTAGTTTTAAAGCAGTCTGGTATCGATCTGCTTTGTAATTCTTGCCCCCTTTCTACTGCCATTACATTCACCTATACCCTAAAGCATTAAGATCATTACGGGAGAAATGATCTTAATCTCCAGGCAGAAAATGAGTCTTGGGGACTTCTCCGACTTCACAAACAGTGAATAAAGTACTGCTTAGCTGTCCCTTTCGGACTCTTTAGTATGATTTGAGTAGTGGACTTGTGTGTTTGAAAAAATCTCAGAAAGGAAGGAATATGTGCATGTATGCTTGCGCGGGCACGTGCTCCTTTGTCTACACTGGGGTTTTCAGTTATCTGAAATTCCCTAGTGTATTTTCGTCGAATTCAAGAAATCATCGAAGGGAGCCGAGGAATATTGAGTTGTGTTACTGCTATCTTTCCACTTTTTCTCCTTTCACTTCCCTTTTTTCTCTCTTCCTTCTCCTCTTCCTCTCATTCTTCCTTCTCGATCTTTTCTTCTTCCCTTGTATAACTTCCCTTTTTTTAACCAACACCACCATCTTCTCCTCCTCTACCTCCTCCTCCTCTTCTTCGCTGAGAACCTAGAGGGGTGCCAATAAGCCATTTAGTCCAGCTCTCATCCCATTTCCTCCTCCTATAAAATAACCTCAAATACTCTGGTGGGTGAATTGTCAGAACTGACCTCAGTGCCACAGCCCAGGGAGAACGGCCCATCATCACCCTCCAACCTGCATTCCTCGACCCCATTCTTGGACTCGAGAGAGGGAACTGCTTCTTGTGAGAGCAGCGACCTTTGAAGGATCTGCTGAAGTGTTCTAAAGGTCTACCTCTTCTGTTTGGGGAGAGCCCTACACACGTTCAGATCATGTTCTTTGGGGAGGGGGAAAAAGAAAGAAAAAGAAAGAAGGAAGGAAAAAATAAAAGAACAAGAAAAGGGCAACTAGCGTTTACATAATCTGTACAAGGTTGGGTACAGAGCAGGGTTATGGGTAGTGGGAGAAAGGGGGCGGGGAGAGGCGAAGTAATCAGAACTAGCTAATAATTCTTGAAAACGTGAAACACAAGGTCTTGTTTCTTTGGGTTCAATGAGGAAGCCTCAGTTTCCCTCGAATTATCAGGAAAGCAAAGAACATATGATGTGATGAGACTGTATAAAAAATATTTTTTTAATCTGGATTTTCAGAACCTTTATTTTCAGGTAGTTAAAAAACAGTGAACAGCGGGCTTTGTATGTTATTTGGTGGAAAGCTAGTGGGGGTGGGTTAAAACCCCCTTCTCTAGCCTTTAATGTCTGAAATAACTAAATGCCTGTGTGGCAGCTGCTGCTAGAGCCAAAACTAACTCTTTGGAAGAAGGAAAAGAGTGAAAGGCAAAGAAAGACTGTTCATTTTTTTCCTTTGGTGCCGTTTTGGATGTCATCTGTTTCCTTGGCGACTGTGTTCAGCCCCCAAAGCCCCTGGGCTCCTGGATTGTTAGAAAAAAAGCATGCTATTTCTGCACCGTCATTTATCACTGTCACCACATAATGATTCCCCTTGCAGCTCCTTATTGATGTTTGTAATTGCATTATCTCATAAAGGGGGATGATCAATGAAACCGAGCCGTGCATTCTGGGGTCAGAGGAAGCCAAAGTACTGTTTGTCCCCTTTAATACAACAAGTACTCATTATCTTTAGGACTGCATTCAAAAAATGATCTGATCTGGTGCTGACCCTGTCGGACATCCCAACACTTTCTAAAACGCAGTTTGTGTAACCTTTTGCTTAAATGCTAAATCAAGTACCTGTCTTGCATTTCAACGAAATGAGCTGCAGCAATTGAATGAGGAAAGTATTTCCCCCCCTTGGGGAGAGGTTGGATGATCTTCAGAAGCATAGAGTTTTGTACTGTAACTGCATAGACATATATAAGAAACAGGGGTGCTGAAACAGGGCCCCAAATTTTCTAATGAAGGAAACAATTTAGGGGAGAAAAGGGAAAAGGACGTATCTGGAAGCATTTAGTCGCGTCATCCCTAAAATATCAAAATAAAACCACTTTTTCTTTCATGCAGTCCAGTTTAATTAATAAGAGCTGCAAACTAGAATAATTCCCCATGAATCTCTCATCTTTCTTCCCTTTTTGTTGAATCATATTAGAACTCTTCGTTTTAGATAAGTGATTTTTGTGTGCTTCTGGTTCTCAGCACAGGGGAGAATCGTTTTGACTCTGTTGCACCTGAAAATAAGCATCAAACTCCACCAAATAAAACGAAGTCATTTGACAACTGGGGTAAGTATTTAGTTAAATGGTAATCACCCAGTGACACTGAGTTGGCTTAATCCCATGGAAATCAAGTTATCTTGTCTCAGTGAACTACAATAAAAATTCAAAAGGAGCAAAGGACGGTCCAAGCGAAATTTTAAACTAAATGTGCTACTGATGTGTCATTGACCGGGCAGACGTGATTTGTTAAGCCTAGACTTGAGGGGTGGATAAGGAGTCCGACACAAACACATGATGCTAGGCTTGTCCGAAAGCTTTGGGATATACAACTCGTCTTCCGTATTTGGTTATCTTTTTTTTTTTTTTTAACTGAGAGAAGCTGGAGAAAGTGAACCTATCGTGCCCTCATGCCTTTCTGCAGAGCAGGAAGGACAAAGCTAACGCCCTAAGAGAAGTAAATTCGAGCAAAGATTTTTATTTTTAATATTAAAGTACTGTTTTATTAAAAGGCTACCAAGTTGAAAATTTCATATTCTAAAAAGAGCCAAATAATTCCTGATATGAATTTTAAAGTTATGGCATCATTTCCTAAATTACATGATCAACAGCCTCTCTTTAAGGAAAGATTTAAAAAATGACAAAACAGCAACAAAAAACCCAGAGCTTCAAAACAGCCAAGAGTGAAGAAATTAAACAAGCATCTTTAGTGAATTTTAGACCTGGTGGGATGTAAATGTGAAATGGGATGTTACATAAAGACACAGAATAGTCTCATCTAGAATATAGCTTCCATTAACAAGTTAGAACAAGATAGTTCTAACTGCCTAAAATTCGCTTAATTAATTGTATAAATCCTTTAGAAATAGATTTTTAAATGCATTTTAAAAGAAATTTTGTCATTGAAAACATATTAGGGATTTTGCATTAATTATTTCACGCAATGCTAAAGCATCGATGAATATACAGTGGGAACATCGACAAGCATATACTGAATCTAAATCCTAACTAGTCTTTAACCTAAAACACTAAAAAAGAAATGAAACTTTGGACTTTCTCAGTAGAAATTTGATTATAAAAACCTGTTTGTCAGGCAGTACACACAGGAATGAGTCCTACTCATCCACCCCCCCCCCTCCCCATTTTAACCAATCAACTCAGCCTTTCTCTAATACTGTCGGATATTTGGCATCATGCATTTTTTCTATTTTTAATATTTAGTGTTATAGCCCACGGTTAAAATAATGAAAAATTAGTCTCGTTTCAGAAATTATTTATTTATGGAACGAACATGATTAAAACATAAACACACACAAAGTGCAGCTGCAACAAAAAAAAAAACTTGATTTATGGTTATTAAATCTTTGATTGCCATGTTAATGTTTCTTTTTCTACCTTTCATTTGCATTTTAATCTATCGAATCTTTACAATTTTGCTGCCTCCTATTTCAGTGACTGATTACAGATCTGAAATAAGAAATATCAAGACTAGCTTTCTTTCCTTGCCCTCCTAAACCCCCACCTCGAGGTTTCTGAAACTTTTTCCCAAAAGCTAATACAGGCTGGATAAATTAATCCTGCTCTTTGAAATGTCAAAGATATAAATTTAAAAACTGTTTTCTGTCCCAAATGTGAATATTTTCCCAGTCGGTTGTTTTAGAGTCACAAGAGATCATCATTGCAAAACGCAATTACCAGCCAAACACACGCACAGCAGCGGGGATTTAAAAGGACGGGTTATTAGAGAGTTAAAGAAAGGTGAGGAGTTCATCACCCCTCTTTCCTCATCCCTAGGCACCTCTCCGGAGCTCTCAGGAGTTTGGTTTCAGTGTTAAGTCTGTGATCTAGCAATGTGGTCTCAGTCACACAAACAAAAACAGGGCTGGTGGGGGCTTGTTGTGAAGTCAATTTGGTGACAAAAGCAGAGTAAAGACAAAAGTCGCAGCTCTATTTGTTTTCTTTCCGGGCTAACTTGTCTGCTCCCCCTTTGGCTCCTTAGCCACCGTCCTCCCTCCTCTTTTCCCCCCTCTTGCTCCTTGGATAAGGTAGTCATTAAACCTTTGAGCTTATTGTCTTTCCCTTTTGTGTGTCTGGTCATTTTGAGAGTGCATGAAACCAAGTGTACGGCGTCAGTTAAGGAAGGTGGCTTAATAAGAAGTGGAATGGGATGGATGTTGGCCTCCACCCTCCTCATCTTGGGATGGATGTAGGGCCACCGAAGCTCAGGAAGACACTGGCCATTGGTGACTGCTGGATAGATTGCGATTCTGGAGCGCGGGGGGTTGAGGGTGAGGGGGTTTAGAAAGCTCCATAGGGAGAAGGAGAGGTTGGCGAGCTGGGGAAAAGAGGACATAGCTAGCACATCTTGGCATTTCGGCTCTGAGAGAAATCGTCCGTCCTGCTTTATCGCCCACCCTGAAACCCAAGGGGAAGAAAGGCGAGCTGAGTAGTTATTCCTCCATCCCTTCAGTTTAAGGAGACGGACTTTCTGTTCCTGGCCACTGAGTAGTTTTCTTGGGCTGGGGGTTAAATACCACGGATGAACAGCACACCGCCTCCTCTGGAACGCTTCGGGGTCTCCAATCTAAGCCCGAGTTGAGGAAGTGGGGAAGAGATTAGAGAGGGATCGAAGGGAGAGGAAGATATGAAGAGAGGGAGGAGGGAGGAGAAGTGAGGTATGGGGAAGGGGAAGAGAGTAAGGAGGTGGGAGGGAGGAGAAAGGGAGAGGGAGAGGGAGAGGGAGAGGGAGAGGGAGGGGGGGAGGGGGGGGAGGGGGGGGGGTAAGGGAGGGGGAGAGATAGAGAGAGAGGGAGAGAGAGAGAGAGAGAGAGAGAGAGAGAGAGAGAGTCTATTGCTGGGTGGAGGGTGAGTAGGGAGGACTTTAGAGGTAGGTGTTTTTGAAATATTCATTATTATGAATATCTATCGTCATACGCGAAACGACTAAAGGGAAAAATAGAAAGGGGGATCGGGCAAGCCAAAGCTTTATAGGAGAAGGGGATCCCCGTTTTCTCCAATTGGGTCTGATAAATAATTTAAAGGGGAAAAATGAAAGCGCATTTCGGAGTTCTTTTCTCATCCTTCCCACATTCATCCTTTCATGTGCCGGCGAAAAGCCCGAGCCCCTTGTTTCAAGGTGGGAATGAGACAAGCAGGAGCACAGCTTATCCTTACCTGAATTTAGTCAACTGGACTTCGCAATTTGAAATCTCCCTTTCCCCCTTTAACCTGGCCCTGGGCTCCTGACCCAGAAGCTGCGTTAATTAGAATGGAACCACAAAGGGGTTAAACCAAGAAACCACTTGATGGAGGCCGACCCCTTTGTCTTGAACGGGATCAGGCAATGGAGAAATAGGAGGAAAAAACGGAAAGTCTAGACAGGAAAACTTATTGTGTTCACCAAGTAGAAAAATGAGCAGAACGCTGTGTACCTCAAGGGGTGAAGATAGATCCTTGTAGACAAGTGGGAAGACAAGACTGGGAAGATTTAAAGTGAAAGAAACGGCAGATTATTAAGAAAGTAATAGTGAGGTGTCCCATACACTACAGTTTTATTGGTGGGTAGTAACTACCTGATTTATTTATTGCCAGGGTTATATAATAGAGATAATGACCACAAACTCAAGATAAATTCTTAGGTGCACAGCTGGTCAATTCTTTTTTATTTAAGAGAGTGATCCTGAAGGGTGAGGCTCATCTTCTTCTCTCCACAAATATCTGTCTTGTTTTTTACAATATTATAAACATGACATGCAAATAAATAAGTGGTTCTGGGTGTGTGGGTAGGCCTTCGGAATTTATTTCAGGTGAGGGAAGAAAACATACTGAATATGAATTTCCACCATAGCTATGAGGTGAATCCATCTCACACCACCCCTTATGATGGGAGCAGGGGACATCCACAGATAAAGCATTAAGGTGTCATGTCTGAACTCCTTGTTTGTTGATGGATAGGGCTGGGAAAACTGTGAAGCCCATTCCCAAAGTGGGCTGTTTGCTAGCAAGCTGCTTAAGGAATTCATGTCCCCAAAGTGAGATTACTCTAAATCACCACTTTTAATTATGAGTTCTGGAAGGGGGCAAGTGCAGGAATGTTTAATGTCTTTTTGAAATACTCTAAGGTGGGGACAAGAAGCTGATTTTTTTTTCTCTTCATCTCCCATCACCTGAGCTGATTTATTTAAAAAGAAACCACTATGACTTCTCAGGCTGCCCAGAGCTTCCTTTGACCCTTCTACTCATGAAACCTCTAAGCACTCCTCTAGCCAGATGAAGGAATTAAGAATGACCTTGGTAGTTGACTGCCAAGGTCAGAACAGAGTAGGCTGCCTCAGGTGTCAGCATAGGCTCAGCTAGCTCAGCTCCTGTCCACCTGATGTGATCTGATCCAATAATAGTCACTGTGTTAGCCTTTAATGAGGCACCCTGTGAGAGCTTATCGGCCCCCACCTGCTCTCTGCGATAATACCAACAGATTCAGAGAATGCCAAAATGAAGTCAGCATCCTCTTCCCATTTTCTTTTTTTATGTTCAGATATAGTGTTTCAGTCTCACAATAACCACTTATATTCAGGGCTTCCTTTGATCCATATATGGTCAGGAAAAGCACCTGACAGTGACTGTGATGAAAAAAGGAGAGAGAGGACGGAGTAGGAGAAGAAGGGGGGAGGGAGAGGGAGAGAAAGACAGAGGAAGGGACAGAGAAAAGGAGGAGGGAAGGGGGGGAGAAAGAGACAGAGACAGACACATAGAGAGTAGAGAGGGAATGAAGGAGGGGGAGGGAGAGAGAGAAGAATAGGCTCATGCAATTTGGTGGTTTGTGTGAGGGATGAGATTATAAGGCTGAAAAGTGAGAACAATCCTCTTCAATCTTTTACAATATCAGTGGCATTCAAGCACTACTTTATCTTTGAACCAGAGTATCTGTTTCCATGATTTCCATAAGCACATAAATTATAATCTTCAGATCCTTCAATATTTCTTTCTGTGCTTTATTAAATGTTATTGCAGAGACCATTTATGAACCGGAGGATTCAACTTTTAATCTTGCAAACAGTAACGTGTAATTCCACCAGGTTACATTTTTTTTCCAAATAATCAAAAATAACAAAAAGAAACTGGGCATAAGGCATAAAAAATGATGTGCCTGCTATGTCCAAATGACAATCTGTCTGTCTCACTACAAAGGAAGATAACCTAATTGTTTCCAGAATTTATGAGTAATTAAGTTACATTAGGGGAATTTGTATAAGTTTATTCACACTAGACCTTTTATTTTAGGACAGTCAGAAAGATACTGAAAAATAATCACATAAGGTAATAATGACTTAACAAAATGAATGTCATTCTTTTTTAATAAATCCGCTGGAAAATGTAAACAAATCTAAGTTTTCTTCCAGAGTATGTTCAGGGTAAGTGGAAGTTATTATGTATAATTAATGCTGAAGGGAAAATGAATATGTAATAGGTTTCAAAGATTAAACCATCTGTAACTACCAAGGAAACTTTCAGAAGTTTTCTTCCCCTTTTAAAAAACCTATAACAGATCCATTTAGGTAGGATTTCAATTTTTTTTTTTAAATCAACATACACATATCAAGCAATCTTCTTAGATTATACATAGACAATTAAGTAATACCTCTAATCATTGTATTTTTATGTCAGCCAAGTACTTGGCTTGCCTACTTCAGGATCTCCAATGTCAAGAAGTTTCAACTGCTGTGTTAAATTTTTTGTCTTCACCACAGTTGTAAAGGTGTCTGAATTCTTCCTTGAACTTTGAAATGGCTACATTTAATCATTGGATGAGAAGTGTAAAATAGAGAATAGTTTTATCATATATTCAAGAATATTTTCTACTTATTTCAAAAGAAAATTATTTCAAAATAACTGCTACTTAATTTTCAGTATATCTGACATTTATACTGAAAAAATGTCCTCATGAGTCCAAATTAAAATATTTATAAAGAATGGACTTTTAAAACCATTTCCACTTATTTTACAAGATCCAGAAAAGATCAACTTAATTTAACCTATTTTGTTACTTTAAAAATTTGCTTTAGATTAACAATGAATGTTTTTAAATGTCACATTATGATACAAATTTACACTAATGTTCACATCAAAGTATTATCTGCTTTGCTTTCTCAGAGGACCATGTTATCTTTTTCAAATGAAGATGACCTTCAGTGATTAGAACATTTTCCACTTCTGATAGATAGGTTGGGATCTTCCTATTTAACAGTAAGCTCTTTTAAAAAGAATTTCAATGTGCAAGTTTGAAAATCAAATATATATATATATATATTTGCTTATAATCTTTCTTGAAGTAATGTGATATTTCTGGTAATTACCTGAAAAACTTTAAATATGAACTGACTTATTTTCTCTTTTACTGCCACAGATAAAATTCTGTTATAATAAATTCAATTACAGGGCAACAAAATCTGCATAACAAAACAATTTAAGTTCCATATTATGACCCACTCATCATTAAATATTAGTTTTTTTAAGCATCGTGAAGTTTAGTTTTCTGTATCAGAATATGAACTAGATATGAAGTTCTTGGCACATTTTAGAAATGGCATGATTGTCTGCTTGTCAACAAATTCATAATTTCTCAGTAAATTGCAGCAATTTTTTTCTGAAGAATTTTACCACCATGCCTGATCCCCAAACCTGCAGCAATAGGTTTTCCTTATTCTAATTGATTACTATGTTGTTTTTAAGAGCCTTAAATACTAGTAATCTAATCTTAATTGTCTAATGCTCTGTGAAAATTGACCTTTTGGGCATTGGGCAGACTTAGATTCACTTTAGCTACTTAGCTGTTTAAACTGAGTTCATTATAGAAAGACGGGCCTTATTTTATTGGAAAGGCATCTGCACTGTTCCCAACAAACATCCAGGTGGGACCTTGCCAAACCATCTAGCAGGAAGTCAGCTATAGGCAAATTTTCTGTTGCTGAATTAGCTGTCTTTCTTAAGGGGGAATGAAGCCTTCCTAGAGCAGCAGATGTTCTACATGGTATTGGTTCTAATCTGGTTCTGCTCCTGTTTCCTGGATCATTCCATTCTTTTTTTTTTTTTGCTTTTTTTTTGAGTGCAATTGGGGTTAAGTTACTTGCCTAAGGTCACAGCTAGTTTTTGTGTTAAGTACCTGATGCTGGATTTGAACTCATGTCCTCTTGACTTCAGGTCTGGTGCTTTATTCACTGTGCCACCTAGCCGCCCCGAGGTAGTGATTCTTTACACAGGAACTGTGGGATCTAATAGTTTTGAATAACCTGCTCTCTCTGTCACTCTCTTCAAGGTGTTGTACCTATGAAGAAAGTAGAGTTTGGAGAAATAATTTTCCCTGGTACTTCTGTCCAATTGGTAAGGGTCAACTGGTAGTATGCTCAATGGGTAGGCTTAGTAATTGACCAGCACCTCAGGGGCCCAGCCTTCTCTTCCTGATTCTGTTACTAACACACTATGTGATTTAACCTCTCTGTGTTTCTTTCCTAATCTCTAAATGATACTAACCCACCTCCTAGGAAAGATGAAGAAAAACAGTTCTAAAGTACTTTTCACATAGGAAGGGTACACTGTTAAATGTTAAATTGCATCCCAGCCTATCTTTCTGTGTTCCTAATTTTATTTAAGGGAATTATGAATTAGAAAGTTCTAAGATTTTTTCTTCTTTTTATCTTAATATTCCCAGTTTGGCCTCCTGGACCAAAAAGTTGAATAGGACCTAGTTTTCCTATCTTGCCTTTCCAACAAGACAAAGCACAGCAACTGTTGAGGTTGATTAATGCCTTTATTGATTAAGTTGCTTCATTTAAATGAAGGTGCTTCTCCCCCCAGGGACTAGAATATTATCAGGGGCCATCATATAACTTGATATACTGCAAAGAGACATGTGAAGGTACAACTTTGTTGATAGTCTTTGCACCGCCCCCCCACAAAGTAATTGCTGCACCAATTTTCATTTAAATTGTGTTACTTTGTTCCTATTCCTTCCCATAAAGTTCTATCCAGATATCTTATTGAGGTGTAGAAGTGTCTCTGCTTTACTCAAGTCTAGGGCAGAGGAGTACAATATGCCACAATACTCAAAAGCTTCATGGTTAAGCTTGGTGACTGACAGTATTTCTGTCATTCAAGGTTCAAATACATTTGGAAAGACTTGTCACTAGGTTGGCACTTGGTGAGAATTATTTCTGCCAAGAAAGGTCTCAAAGATAGCCAGCTAAATAGTATAGAGGTTTCAATCTGCTTTAGAGAAGAGAACTCACAAAATAAAATCATCATTTCTTGGAGTACTGAAATCCTTTATTCTAAGCAAAAGGCAATTTAGTGTTTTCTATACCTTTCTCTGACATATTTAGATCCTACACTCTTGAAACACTTTTATAGTACTGGTGCATGTACATGAAGACCACGTACCTAAAAGCATGATCTTTCACTTGTTTATCCAGTGATAGGCAATACATTAGACCCTGGAGATATAAAGTCAACATAAGCCTAAGTGAGAGAAAGGATTATGGTGTTCTCAAAAGAAATAGGGATGTGTGGAGGGTGGGTGGATTAGGGTTTTTTTTGGGGGGTGGAGATAATAAATTCCATTTTTTGAAACATTGAGTTTGAAATATTATAAAAATATCCATATGGGATTCCTAGGTGGTGCAGTGGATAGAGCACTGGGCTTGGAATAAGGAAGGCTCCTCTACATGCATTAAAATCCAGCCTCCAGGACTTCCTGGCTGTGTGACCCAGGGTAAGTCACTTAACCCTGCTTGCCTCAGTTCCTCATCTCTAAAATGAACTGGAGTTGGAAATGGCAAACCATTCCATTATCTTTGTCAAGAAAGCCCCCAAATGGGGTCATGAAGAGTGAGACACAACTAAATAATAAGAAGAAGGATATCAAACTAGAAATGTCCAATAGGAAGTGGGTGATGTGGGACTGGAGCTCATGGGAAAGACTGGGAACAGATATATAGATCTGCATTGACAGATTTGTGCCAGTTTATTTTCCTGGTGATCAATGACATGTATTTTCTAGAGATCTTATTCAGGAATAGTGGGTAGAAGGAAATCAACTTCAAGTTTCCAAGTTATGAAGTCAACTGTTAATAGGGTGACCTTGCTATCACAGGGCTCTGTAGTTATTTTTTCATGGTATTTACATAACCAACAAATGTTATGATAGTTTATGAAGTTTTGCAACATCCCCATGAGGCAGACATGTTTCAATGATGTACCTGAGCTTCAGAACGGGAATTTGAGAGAACCATTACTTGCTAAGCATCTGGGACAATATCTCACAGTAACTAGCAGAGTAAAGGACACAGAACTCATCTACTACCCATACCTATTCACAACCCTTTTCCCACATGGTTTGATTGAGGCAGAACACCTTCTTAGTTTACATGTGTCATTCATCAAGGGATACACTTTCATACCCCATTAGTACCTTTGCTGCTTGTCAGTTATATAAACACTGAGAGAGGTAAATGCTTCAAACCAATGGAACTGAGGCCATTTGCTAAACATGTGCCTTCCAGACTGGTGAGTAAGACAATCAGATTCATCATAAGCTAATAGGTATTTTGAGTCTTGTATTAATTTTATAGAATGCCATATTTTGGGGGTTCCTAACAAATAGATTGAGGTATTTTATCTCATTTCTGTACTATCTCAGAATGAACTATAACATCTAGATAAGGTTGGTCTTAAGAGTTTGAGAAAAATGTAGCAAAATGATATCCCCTACCCAGGTGGGTTTGGTTAAAACCTGAGATTCACTCTAGTCTTTTCAAGATGTCCAGACCTTCTCTCCTCAAATCTGAACATAGAAATATTTCTTGATTATTGGTGAGTTTGGGGAAACTAGAAGGTTTATAGTTTTGATGACCCTCTATAAAGTTAAGGGAAAAAACCCCAACACCTCAGTGTCATCAGTTATCTGACAGTGCCTGGAATATAATAGCTGTTCAATTAATGCTTGCTCATTGGTTGATTCATTTTCTATTATTTAATCCAATCCATATCCATAGTATTGATAAACACTTACTTATTGTTACTTACTTAGGTGCAAAGCAATACATTAGACTCTGGAGACATAAAGTCAACATGATTTTAGGTGAGGAAAAGGATTATGGTGTGCTCAAAAGAAATAGGGATATATGGAGGGCAGATTAAATGTATTTTTGGAGGGGGGACAGAGGTAATAAGTTCCATTTTGAGGACATTGAGTTTGAAATACCATAAGGATATATAGCTAGAGATGTCCAAAGGAAGTTGGTGATATGAGATTGGAATTCATGAGAGAGACTGGGACCATATATGTAGATATGCATAGGCATATGCATAAACATGACAGTTGAACCCCTGGGAACTTCTAATATTGTGAATGGAGTGAATGGAGAAGAAAGAATATGGTCCAGGAACTTAGACTTGGGGAACATATAGGGGAGGTGGAACATGGAGGATGGCAAGTCATAATTCATCAGGGATGAGAACTCAAAGATAGAGAAAAGTATCATTAACCAAGGAAGGAGAGACTCTACAGGAAGAGGAGGGAGGATTTTAAAAGGCAATCCAAAAAGTGCACATGGAACAAACCTTAAAAGTCATCTAGAGTTCTACCAACTCAATCAACCTTGTATTTAATCCTTCCAGGGATGGGGAATCTGAGGCCTCAAGGTCACATCTGGCCCTCTAGGTTCTCAAGAGCCGCCCTTTGACAGAATCCAAACTTCACTGAACATACCTCTTAATAAAAGGATTTGTTCTGTAAAGCTTGAACTCAGTCAAAAGGCAGCACCCAAGGACCTAGAAGGTCACATGTGGCCTCAAGGCCTGTTTTAAACCAGATCAGTACTTTAGGAGCCTTTCTCCATAAAGATTTCAAATGTTAAAAATGTACTTTATTTACTTTGGTAATGGGTTCTACTTTTATGCAAAATTATAAGTTTAATAGGAATGAAGTCTGTGGTTCAAATGTAGGAGGAAGCACATATATTTAGTAATTAGTTTTATTCTTTTTGTCACTGTGTAACCCTGGGAAAGTCAGTCTATCTAGGTAATTGTCTTTAGCATTTGGGATATCACAAACCAACCTCATGTGTGATACTATTAATTAAATGTGGATTACTAAATTCCTCCTAGACACACTAAACTGACAGTATGATCATGTATGTGTGTTTCTATGACTTGTGTATTGATATCAGGTTGTATTCTGATGGCACCAGAGGGCCAAGACAAAATATTACATTGCTTTGTTCTCTTATTTGTAGACATGAACTTAGAATAATGATCTCTCTTGGATGAAAAAGATTATGTTTTAGAAACAATGGCAGGTAATATGTTGAGCCTGAAGCAATGAATGGCATATTCTCTAAATATTTGATTCGTGAATTTTCTAATCCATAAGAGGGAAGTATTTTATAATACTAGCATGGAAGACTTGGAGTCATTTCTAGCTGCCAGTAAATGTACCCTTTGCTAGTCCCTTAATTTTCTTGACTCTGTTGTAGTTGAATGCTTTTTAAAAATGTAATTTTCTTTATTTTTTGTTATTTTTTATATTCTGAACTGTCTCCTTCCCTCCCTCCCCTCTGCACCAGAGGCCACCATTTGACACAGCCACACAGCCACACACACACACACTCACATACACACACATTATAACAGCATATTATGCATACTTCTATTATCTGGAGGTTGATAGCATCTTCCTGCATAGGTCCTTTGTAGCTGATTTGAATATTGATAATATTCAAAATAACTTAGCTGTTCACACTTATTCTTCAAGCAATATTGCTGTTATTATATACAATATTTTCTTGGTTCTGCATTATTTCATGCAAGTCTTTTCCATGGTTTTCACAAATGAACCTGCTCATCATTTCATACAGAACAGTAATATTCCATCATTAATACTTATTATAGGCTTATCTCAGAGATGATGTCAGAGCAAGAACCTATGCTAAATTCAATACTACCCTTTATTCCCCCCAAGAGCTACCAGATGTGTAACTGACTCTGTTAGATTATATGTCACATATGACTTGAGGCTGGCCCACTTTAGATTGCTAATCTTTCATTACATGGCAGTGTGTGTTCAACACATTTCCCCTATGATAGAATTTTAAACCAAGTGAAACATCTAAAAGGTAACTCGGGTGATAGCTTTAAAAGTGCAATAATTAGCAAATTGTAAGCACATAAAATGTGTACTGATGTGTATATTCATAACATGAATTGTCATAACATGACAAGTAAGACCTACCTTCATGCCAATGCCTTTTTGAGAATGTCTTCTGTTATCCAGGCCAGTGTTGGGTATGTTATGCAGATCTTTACTGAATAGGATTATGAGCTTGGTTGAGGGTCTTGATCCATTAAAAAATAAATCATTAGACTATGAGTGCCTTGAGAACAGGAGTTGTTTTTGCCCTTCTTTGTATTCTTAGTGTTTAGCATCACATCTAGTACTCAGTAGGTGCTTAACAAATGCTTGCTGACTTGACTTGTAATTGTGATTTAACTGATATGGGTAACTCTTCTGTAACTTATGGTCTTGGAGCCTGGGTCTCTAAAAAGTTAAGTGACTTGTCTACAGACCCACAGTTAATATGTGTTAGGGGCAGAACTTGAATCTTGATCTTCTTGAGGACAAGACTATCCCTCTTCTAGGTCATGATGTCAGTTACCTTGGTCATATTAGGTTCTTAATGTTTATTGAATTGTATTGCTTATAAGTTAGCAAAATTAATCACAGGAAAACAAGTTGAGTATTTCCCAAATCTTTTGTCTCATTGAATATTCTAGTATGTTGTATTGGTCACTTTTATTTTATTTTTTTTTAAAGCAATTGGGGTTAAGTAACTTGCTCAAGGTTACACGGCCAGGTGTTTCTGGGTGGGTGCTAAGTGTCTGAGCCCGGGATTCGATCTCCAGGTGTTCTCAACACTGGAGCTGGTGCTCTTACTCGCTGTGCTACCTGGCCGCCCCTGTATTGGTCACTTTTAACTCCCAATTTGGTAATATGGGAAACTTATCAGGAACCTATCATGCTTCCATTTGTGCTTGCTTATTTATTTTCATAAAAGAATTATGGATTCAGCAAGTCATAGCTTAGTCCTATACCTTGTACATAATACGTACTCAATACTATTTATTAAATTGGAGGTGGTAAAAGGCAACTAAATATTGTTGTAGAGCTCTGGACCTAGAGTTAGGAGAGCTGAATTCAATCTGTCCTCAAATACTTATGGTGTGACCCGAGGCAAGTCTTTAACTTTCTGCCTCAGTTTTCTCAAGTGTGAAAAATGAAGATAATAATAATGCCTTCCTTCTAGATTTATTATGAAGAAGATAACTGTAAAGCACTTTGTAAAACTTAAAACACTATTACTACTATTACTATTCTAAGCATGTGAGAATACTTATATTGGAATGGTATTCCTTTAATTGGAGGCGTCCCTATAATTGTGTATAATGGTATTCCTATATTTAGATTGACACTGGATGGCCATTTATTAAGAATAATAGCTGTGTGACCTTGGACAAGTCACTTAACTCCAATTGCCTTGCCTTCCCCCTTAAAAAAAGACTAATTATGTGCCTTATATTATTTTAGGGTTATTGTCAAGGACATTATTTTATCCTATTTGAAGTAATTTCTGATAGATTTATATATTTGCTTTTGAGGTAATAATGTATCCGATAATATGTTTGCTCTGAATTTAAGAATTCCCTCTGCAGTTCATGTACTTTTTAATTAAGTGTTTCCATTCCTTGATTAAAATTGCTTATTTATTTTTGTGGGATTCAGTTTTATTGGCACCCTATGTCCAAAGCTTAAAAAATTTCAGAATTACTGGTTATCCAAATATTTTATTTATACCAGGCTATTTAAAACTTAATGATACAAACCTAACATATCCAAAATCAAACTAACATTTGCCCCCAAATCTGATCTTCTTTCTTTCTTATTTCTGTTGATGGCCACTCTGCTTCCAGTCACACTCAGGTTTCAACCTCAGGCATCTTTGACTCAGTATCATGTGATTTAAAGTTGGAAGGTGCCTCAGAGATCACTTAATCCAAGTCAGTTATTTTGAAGATAAGGAAATTTAGGACAAAGGGAATTGACTTATCCATGTCAAATACATAATAATAATAATAATAAAAAGGTTGGGGATGGAACCCAGTGCCTCTGACTTCAAATGAAGGATACTTTCTTCAGTAGAAGTCAAATTTTACTTCTTCCTTTGTGTCTCTACCCTCCTACTCTGATATAATACATTATCATCTCTTACCAATTCTGCATCTCTCTCACATCCATTCCTTCTTTTCTAAATACAGTCATTACTCTAGTTTGGGAACATGATCATCACATCTTGATTGGCCTATTATAATAAACTTCTAACAGTCCTCCCTTTCTCTAGTCTTTCCTTTCTCCAAACATCCTTCATATAAACTACTTAATTAGTCTTTATAATATATAGGTCAGAACATGCCACTTCCTAACTCAAAAATCTCAAGAGGCTCCCTATTAGAGGAGAAAATAGAAACTCCACCTGGCATTTAGATCCCTTTGCAATTTATTTCTTTAGCCTTCATTCCTACCATTTCCCATCATAAAGTCTACCTTCCAACCAAATTGAACTTGGAATTTCTCCCTCTCTTTCCAACTCTTTTCACACTCATGTCATCACACAGGTTTCCACTCCCATGCTTGGAGTACACACTTCCCCTTTCTCCAACTCTTAGAATCTTTAAGTTCTTTTCCATTAGAATACAAGCTCCTTGTGAGTAAGGATTGTGTCATTCTTTGTATTTGTGGCTTCAATACCTAACAACCTGGTTGTTATGTCATAAATAACAAATATTTATTGATTGGTTAATTGAGTGTCAAGCTTCAGTTAAGATTCTACTTCCTTCATTAAGCTTTCTGTGATTCTTCCTAGTTGAAAGTGTTCTCCTCCTCCAATTTTATTATATCACTTTGTAAGGATTACTCCTTTCCCTTTATCACATTTTACCTTATACCGTATTTGTTTGAGTAAGCTGGTGTCCCTCTTATTAGACTGAACTCCTTGAGGGCAGGGATTATGTCATTAAAAAAAATTGTAACCACAATGCCTTGTACATAGAAGATGCTTAATAAACATTTGTTGAAATAAGAAGCAGATCTAGATAAGAGATAAATTCTCAAATGTCACAGCTCTTTACAACTATTGAAAAGTTTTGTTAATGTATTTTATTTTATATTTACAAATCCCATTTTGTGAAAGTTTTCTTGGATCAAAATAAACCTAATAATACAGTGATGTCATCTGGAAGGGCATGCAACATTTCACATTTGTAGCCCTTCCCCCATTTCTCTTTAAAAATATATAACAGGTAACTTTTTTCTCTTTCTCATCCCTCACTCCTTTGGGAAAAGGAAAGAAAAAAACAATTTATTGAAACAAATATACGTAGAAAAACAAAACAAATTCCCTCAATGGTTATATATGCATATATATATATATATATATATATATATATATATATATATATATATACCTTCTTCTTTACTCAAAATCCATTATCTTTCTGTCATGGTTTGCATATTTCATCATCAGTCCCCTGGAATCATGAATGGTCTTTGTATTGATCAGAAATCTTACAGCATTCAAAATTGTTTATTTTTACAGTTCTGTTAACATACAAATTATTCTACTGGTTCTGCTCTTTCATTCTTTGGTTTGTAAAAGTCATCAAAATTGTTCATTTTTTAATAATATTGATGTTACAGTATAAATTGTTCTAGTTTCATTCACTTCATTGCACATTAGTTCACATTAATATTTCTGCAGCTTTAAAGTTAATCTATATTCTCATTTCTTACAAAAATTCCGATGGAGGGGAAAAATCCAAGAATCTCAAGAGAAATAATGAAAAGAAATGGTAACAAAAAGGCCTAGCACTGCCAAATATCAAAGTATACTACAAAGTAGCAATTATTGAAATAATTTGGTACTGCTTAAAAATAGAATTTGACCAATGGAACAGATTAAATACATAGCATGCAGAAGTAAATGTATCTAATATCCTAGTAGTCAATAAACACAAGACCCTAGCTACTGGGACAAGGACTTGCTATTTGAACAAAACTACTGGGAAAATTATAAAGCAAAATGGATGAAATTAGATTTAGAACAACATCTCATACTTTATGCAAAGATAAACTTCTTATTGATATATAAATTAAATATAAAAAGACATAGCATAAACATATTACATAAAATGGGAGAACTACTCATCAGATATATAGATTGAAGAAAAGTTCACAACCAACTAAAGAATAGAGGATAAAATAGATAACTTCTATTACTAAAATTTTAAGAAGTTTTTTAAATAGAAATAAATCTAATAAAGTTAAAATTAAAAAGAGAACAATTAATTGGGAAAAAATTCTTTGAAGTAAGTTTTTCTGATAGATGATGCCTCATTTCCAAGACATAGAAGAGATTTATTTATTATTTATGAGAAAAAAAAGCCATTTGCTAATTGATAAAAAGCCTAAGGATATGAACAGTTTTCAAATGAAAAAACTTAGGCTATCTATAGTCATATACAAAAAATGCTCTAAATCACAGAATGTTAAATATGACAAAAAAGAAAAATTATTAATGTTGGATAGACTGAGTGAAAAAAAGACATATTTATGCACTTTTGAGGAACCTATGCCTGGGTACCATCATTCTGAAAAGCAATTTGCAACTATACACTAAAAGTTACTAAACTGTGCATGTTTTTTGACCCATCTATGCCACTGCTATACTTTTATCCAATCACTTTTCCCCGTTCCATGTATTGCCTCATTTGTTCCTTATAGTACCTCTGTGGGATGGGCAGGTTACCTATTATTATTCTTGTTATGCAGTTGAGGAGACTAAGGTATGGAGGAGTTACTGTATCACTAAGGCCATGAAGTCATTTAATAGAAGAACTGGGCTGAGAACACAGATCTAGAAAATTTTCCATTTTCTTTCCATGTAGGAATATCTTGACCATCCAGGTTATAAATAATTCCTTGTAATCTTTTCCTTTCTCTTCTGTTCTTATTTGGGGTCTTCCTATGATCTATCCCTCATTCTTTTCTGGATTTCAGTTCAGTATAACTCAATGCTATCCATTTCACAGATCCTAACATTTCACAGAATCCATCACTGAATTTTAGAATTGGAAAGCACTTCAGAGGCCATCTATACAAAGAAAAGCAAAACAAAACAAAAAAACTTCTGCTTTTCAGGAGCTCACAATCTAATGGGGGACATAGCATGCAAACAACTGTGTATGAACAAGTTATGTACGGAATAAATCTGGGGTGATCTCAGAGGGAAGGCACAAAGATTAAGGAATTCTGAGAAAGGTTCTTGTAAAAGATGGGATTTTAGCAAGAATTAAAGGAAGCCAGAAAATTCAGGAAGTGACAATGAAGAGGTAGAGAATTCCCGGCATGGGGGTGGGGAGTGGAAAGTGGGGGGGTGGGAGGGGGACAACAGTCATTAAAAATGTTCCATCTGGAGATGGGATGAGATGTGTGAGGAATAAAGTGAGGAGGTCAGTGTCACTGGATCAAAGCATACATAGGGGAGAAAGGTATAAGAAGACTGCAAGTGTGGGAAGGGACAGATTATGAAGGGCTTTAAAAGATAAGCAATGAAATGTATATATATATATATATATATATATATATATATATATATTAATATTATCCTGGAAGTAATAAGGAACCACTGGAATTTATTAAATAAGGGGGTATGATAGGGTCAGACCTGTGCTTTAGGAAGATTTATTTGACAGATAAGTGGAGGATGGACTGGAGACAAGGAGAACCACTAGAACAAAGTTAGAATAGTCTAGGTTTGAGGTGCTACCTGGCCTGTACCAGGGTGGTGGCAGTGTTAGCAGAGAGAAAGGGGTATACATGAAAGGTTTTATGAAGGTAGAGAAATATAAGACTTGTCAATGGATTGAACAGAGGTAGGGTGGTGAAAGAGAGTGGAGAGTTGAATATAATACCTGGATTTCCAGCCTATGTGACTGAGATGATAGTATGCTGTACCATAATAGGGAAAACTGTGAAGAGGGAGGGTTTTGGAGAAAAGATGATGCGTTCAGTTTTGGACATTTTGAGTTTATGATGCCCAATTCTAGGTGTCCAATAGGCAGTTGGACATGTAAGATTGGGAGTCAGGAGACAGGTTAGGGCTGGACAATAAAATCTTTTTGCATAGAGGTAACAAAACTAGAATGTATCAGAGGCAAGACCAGACTCAAATATTCCTGATTTAAATCTCTCTTTACCATACCAGACTGCCTCTTTCCAAGATGTTAGGTTTCAGATTAGTTACTGCCAATCTGCAGTCAGAGGGAATTACCTCACAGGTAAGGATTCATTTCCTCCCTTCACCCAGAATGTATGAAAAGTGTTTCAAACTCCTAAGCTTTGTATACTATATTAGTTATTATTTCAATTCACTTTTGTAGAGAATATGATGTTTAATTTCTTCATTTTCATACAACTTTATTCTGATATGTTAAGACCATAGTACTTCCCAATGGGCTGTCCACCTTAGGTTTTTTGGAGGAGGGGTGGATTCAATCAAATGAATCCTCCAAATCATTTCCAAGGCTTTTCACAGTACAGGCACCTTCCAGCCCATGAATTAAAGCCATTTAGATAACTGAAGGGAGGCCACTAGGATCTTAATTTTCTCCTAAATCCACTGAAATGTCTGGCCAAATATGCCTCCCATTTTTCTGAATTGGGTATACTCTATAAGATCATAAGACTATGGTCTTAGAGCACCCTATGACCTAAGTACATTCAGTGCATATATATGACTTGGAAGTCTTTGGACCCATCATGGAGCAAAGTCAACTGAGCCAATTCAGAGTTACTGGATAGGATCAGGTGTATCTGACTTGATGAAAGCTTAGTTTACAGCCTTTTAATTTTACTTCTGAGGGCAAATGTCTCCATGGGGGCTAAACAGGGAAAAGACAAGTAAAGACCTTCTTAATTTCTGGCTTTTGTATAAAATGGGCTTCTTGAACCAGTTAATGAGACATAAATTACAATTGACTTTGGAGAGATTAACTTGCATTTGGGGGTCATCTCAGCTGTGTAGTGTAGTCAGTTGGGGGTTCTCTGACTGCTTGAGTTTTAAATACTTCCCAGTGAACTTTGAGATGGATATGCAAAAAGCAGCACTCAGGGACCTTACAGGAAATTTTGACCTTCTCCAGTCAGTCTGAGGTCAAGGAATTAATGAAGAGAGTTACCAGAAGATCTATAAATACATATGTTTTTTACATGAGAAATATTTTTAATCATTTTCTTTTTATTTAACTGTTTCATATCCCTGTGAGAGTCATATTTGAATGGCAGTTAATAAATATCTACTTTGGGTGAAAGATGATTTGAGATACAGCTTTTATTTTAGAAAAAAATCAGATGTCCTAACAACAGTAATGACCCTCTTTTTGCCTTTAACTTTTGTTTTAAATATTGAATTTTTAAATGATTTATGACAAAAACATTGAACACCAATTCAATCAATTCCACTTGCTTTGTAAGTATTTACATTTAAATAAATAAAATTCAACCCATGAAATTTAATACTTTTTTTGGCATTCTCTTTAAAATGAAATCTTAATTTTTTATTTATTCTTACATTGAAATTCACTTTTTTCCTTATTCTGTCTTAATTACTATGTACTTTGCCATTTTTCTTTCTGAATTACTCCATAAGTATTTTTCCTGTTTTTCTATTTATTTGTATATGTTAATTGAATTATACTATTTCATTACATTAATGTGCCACAATTAATTCAACTACTCTTCCATTATTGGACATTTAGGCTACTACCAGTTTTTCCAAATTATAAATAATGCTCCTATGAAAATATTTGAACAGATAACTTGTAAAATAATACTTTTATGGTATATTTTAAGAACAAAATAATTGGATCAAGGAACATGAATATTTTTGCCACCTTTGTTGCATGCTTGCTAGATCATTCTTCAAAAAGATACTACATGAATATCAAAGAAGGTGCTGTACTCTCTGAGCAAAGCAGAATTGAAGTAGCTCAAAAGAAATGTGAGATGTACAAATTTAGAGAATTCACCCCAGTTATTCACATGGACTACTTTGTGCCTGACCTGTGGAAAAGCATTCTGAGTTCTTATTGGTCTAATAAGCCATAGTCAGCCCAATGTAACATAGTGATGTCATTTTAGTCCTCTTTGAGACTGAAGGGCAACAACCAGCCAACATGTTTGTAATTTTGTCATCAATGAATGAAGTTCCAATTTCTACATACCTCAGCCAGTATTGAGTTTCATTGCTTTATTTTTTTTTCCAGTTTAGTAAGTGTTAGTGTATATCTCAATCTAATGATTAGTGAGGTTGGAGATTTTTTCAAGTGATTACTGATTGTTTCCTCTCTGGAAAATCATCCATCATTATTATTTGATCAGCTTTCAATTGCGGACCCAATGATGAATTCCTTTGGCAAAAGGAGTCATACTGAGTTGAAGCTTTGTCTTTGCCCAAGTTCTGTCCAGGTTTTAGCCTATATTCACTTGTAGGAAGTCAACTTTGGTGTTTCTATTTTCTCATGTGTAAAATAGGATGAGTAAGAACTGATCCTCTCTGGCCCTTGGATAGGTTGTGGAAATGAGTCAGATATGTGGTATCATGATTCAAGTTCCCTGAATCAGTCAAGTACTTTTGAAAACTATATTAACTCTTTTAGTCATTGAAGGTGTTAAAGCTGATGCTTTTTAAAATCTTGGCCAAAACCTTTTTCAACTCTGATTGTGTCACCTCTGGAACTATGAAATGCTCTTGGATACCACTGGTTGCAACTGATAGGCCAAAGATATGTCAAGGGAGTAGCAAAATAAAAGGAAGGATAAAAGCAAGGGTTTAGAGTCTAGTAAAAAAAAAGATGAGGGATAAAGAAAGAACTAAATATATAGAATAGGTAGTGGTAGAACATTTACCTCACTCACAATAACCCTGTGAGATACAGTACAAATGTCATTGCCCCAGTTTTATAGATGGGTGTAGCAGCAAGCACCCCAAGTGCGTCCTCAGGGTTTGCTGCCCAGGTTCTTGGATCTGCTTTGTCAAAGGAAAGCAACTCAAAATGGGTTAACAAGCTTACTTTAATCAGTCAGACATATATCGTTTACCTTGTTCAGGGGAAAAAGGTCAGCACCCCGAACTTCAAAGCATACAGGCAGAATTATCAAGACAGAAACAGATCAAGTAGACAGATTTCCAAACTGTCCAACCATTACATCCATACCCAGTCAACATCTGGGTTTCCACATCTGGGTTTTTCAAAGCCGGGGGACTCTCAACAACAGCTTCCCAGAATTCAGATCAAATCACAGAACACTTCTCAAAGTGAGTCCCAAAACAAAGCTACACATCAGGGCTTATATAGCCTTCTCCTGGCTCAGAGAATGTAACAACCTTATTGACCCACTGGCCAATCAAAAAGTATCTACTGAAAAACAAGCCTCCCTCCCCAGGCTTCTGGTGCACTTTAGCCTAGGGGCAGGGAAGATCTTCCAAATTTGCATTCCCATTACAGTGGGGAAGTTGAGGCTCAGAGAATTGAAATGATTTGCCTAGGTCATACAACTGGTAAGTGTCAGAGCCATCTGGGTCTGGTGTTCTCCCCCTTCCCGTTCCCCACCTTCCACTTAGCATGCTGCCTCTCTTATGAACAGTTTCTCAAGTACCAGAAAGTAGAATTTACTAAATATTTCCCACCATTCTTCTACCATTGGTGTGCATATGAAATATGACACAATGACTAGCTTTTTCTGGTCAGGTCTCAGTCCTATTCATCATCTTTGATAAGCTGTAGCTGGCAAAAAAGAAATGGTGAGTCATGTATAATCTTCCTTCTGTATGTTGTAGGTCAGCTTGGGTTTAGCAAACTCTCTTTTTAATCACCATCAATTCTTTGCCCAGTAATCTATTCCCTGATTTCCCCACTCACCAGTACAGACTTTTATATGGCACTTCAATTCAATTCAATAAGTATTTATTAGTACCTGTATATCTAAGGCACTGGGAGTACAAATCCACCTGTTCCCAATAATGTGTAATATATACTATATATGTAACAATATATAACATACATCCTATATTTTAAATACGTATAATACAATGTGCATTATATATATATATTATTGCATATGTATATATATTATTTATACACAACAAGCTTACCTTCTGTTATTTAAAGAAAAGTTGTATACCCCTCATCTTATTAAACCTTTGCTGGTCTGAAATAGTTAAAAGCTTCTAAATTAACCCAGCTTCTAGTTGGGTGGAATCATTTGTATTAAGACAAATCTGGCGCATAGTCTGTAAAACACTGAGCCTCTGAAAGATGGTATATAAATAAAAGACATTATTATGCTTGCTCTTAACATATCATCCTATCATGGAAATTAGTAATAATGTATACTTGAGTGCTTTGAAGTCTTTGAAAAATATGACATTGATTATGAGCTATAGGATTTTTTTTAGAAGTAAGAATGAACTGAGTGTTTTTCTCTGCTTAATATTTGATTCAAATGGAGATCAGAATGGTAGAACCTTTATTTTAATCTCTTGAAGAACATTCCTAGCATACCCATTAAAAAGGGCAAAGCATTGAAGTTCAAGGTTTTGTTTCAATAAATTCAAAAGAGTTAATTTTTTTTCTGATTAATATGATTGTAAGACATAGAAGAATTAGAAGAGAAAGCAAGATATTCTGGGAAACTGAAAGTAATCACTTCAAAAATTATGGAAAATAATTCAGTTCTCTAATTCATTGGGCTTAGGTCCTTTGAGAAGTCAACACAATAGCATATAATCTTGTACTTTAATGTAGCAGGATGCAATAAGGTGTATTTAGTAAGTTTTATCATAGTTATGATGTCAGAGGTGGTATGGCATAGTGAATGAATTGCTATACTTGGAACTAGGAAGCCTTCGGTTGAAATTTCACCTCAAATCCTTATTAGCTATGTGATCTTGGGCAAACTTCCTAACCTCTGTGTACCCCTATGAAATTTTCTAAGACTTATCTATTATGACATAGATGAGTGGCAATTTGAATTTGTGAGAGAGTTCCCACACCAGGAGTTCTCCATGCTCATAAAATGACATCCTTTAGGTATCCAACAATCAATAAATTAACAAGTATTTATTCAGTTCCTGCTACTTGTTAGACAATGCACAAGCACTGGTCAAGCAGAGATTAAAATGGATCAATTCTTATCTTTAAAGGACTTTTTATTTTGTTATGGGAAATAGTATGTACACACATATACAGATATAATTGCAAAATACATACACAATAAATGTAAGGTGATAGAGGGTTCACTAGAAAAAGGGAGATCTGAACTTGAGTTGAGCTCTGAAGGGAGTCAAGAATTCTAAGAAGTAGAGGTGAAGAAGGAATGCCTTCCAGACATGAGGGACAGCTGTGCAAAGGCACAGATGGTTTCAGTAATTACTCCTAATTGTACAAGTAGCAAAGAACTTCTAGTGCAAATGTGGGACATTTTCTCAACAAGTGATATCAAAACAAACTGAGCCAACAACCTCCCCCCAAATCCTTAGACTTTCTTACCTCCACATTCTTTTATTGCAACACTCAAGGGAATTTCATTTTGGAAAGGTTTGATAGAAGTTAAGACTATGTTTACTGGTACAATGAAGAATGGAGATTTGAAGACTAAATAAACCAATGACCAGTGGCAAATGTAATTTTGTTTTCAATATACCCCTTTTCCCAGAAGCAGATTATAGCAACCTGAGTTAATATACATTATAAGTCCAATGGATCTGTGATCTCACTGATGTGGGCACACTATCTGATGCTGCAGATCACAGCCTCCCACACTTTCCTATTTTATATGACTCTTCAAAGAATCGTAGAATCTCAGAGTTGAAAGGAACCTTAGAAGCCTCTTAACTAATCCATACCTCTCTATAATACATGCCCTTCATTCTGGTGCCTTCCCTCTGTTGATTTTTTCCAATTTATCCTTTACGTAGCTTTTTTGCATTTAGTTGTTTGTGTGTTGTCTCCCCTATTAAGGGACTGTCTTTGTATCTCCAGCACTTAGTACAGGACCTGGTATATAGCAGATGCTTAATGTTTGTTAATTGATTGACAGTGGACTATTCAGTCTTTTTTTTTTTTTGCTTTTTGGAAGGCAATTGGGGTTAAGTAACGCACCCAAGGTTACACGGCTAGTTTTTTTGTGAGGGTGTTAAGTGTCTGAGGCCAGAACCAAACTCTGGTCCTCCTGACTCTGGGCCGGCGCTTTACTTTATTTATTTTTGCTTTTTTTTTTTTTTAATAAGGGCAATTAGGGTTAAGTGACTTGCCCACGGTCACATGGCTAGTAAGTGTTAAGTGGCAGAGGTCAAATTTGAACTCAGGTCCTCCTGACTCCAGGGCAGGTGCACTGCTCCACCTAGCCGCCCCTATTCAGTCTTTTCTTGAAGATATCCAATGAGGGGAAGACACTACACTTTCTGAAGCACCCCATTTTACTTTTGGGTAACTCCAGTTAGGGAAATTTTTTGCCTCTTCCCAACTTCCACTTGTTGCTCCCATCAGAGAAATTAATATTATACTATTATGTTAATAACTACTAATTAATTTGTAATCAATCCTTTTCCCTCTTATTTCTGTTAAAACCTATCTCCTGAAAAGGTCAGTCAGTCTTTGAAGGGCATGACTGAGTAATCATATTTGTTCCTAGCTCTCAAGGCATATGTTTCTTAGTTGGGTAGGAGCCCACGCAACTGGGAGACCTAATTTCTGTTTAGAGGATAAACAGAATTCACTCTGGGTGAGCCTTTACCTGGAGGAGGAACCACAAGTTCTTGGTCCCCTACATTAGAGTTCAGGGCAATCCAGTTCATGAAGGAGAAAACTAGTTAGAGAGGTCCAGATGGAGATAGATGGCTTCCTTTTGCCCGATGCCTTGGGGCTGCTGAGTCTCATGATCAAGCCAAGTTCTCAGCAGGAGGAACTGAAGACCTTTAGTCCACCTTCACATTAAATGTCTACCAGTCAGGGTTGAGTTTCACTTGTCAGAGGAATTCCCTTTCAGAAGGGATTTAAGGCATTATAGGACCTGGCTTGGGGTCTTTGGTTACTGAAAGGTACCATTGGTCATCAATTTACTGATTGCTGGCTAATCTAATTAATAAATTGATGAATTGCTCAGAAACTCCATCTCTCAGGATTTTCATTTGCCTCACCCACTTATGTCAGCTGCACCCAGACAGAAGTCTAACCCCTCTTACATGTGACTATATTTCAAATGCTGGAAAGTTATGTCTCGCTTAAATCTTTTCTTTGATGGACTAAACATCCGTAGGTCTTTCAATCAATCCTCATAGGGCATGTTCTTGACCTCATTTCCTTTCATCTACCTCATTGCCGTGCTCTGAGAAGATATGATACCTAAAATTGAACACAGTGCTGCAGATATAGTTGTCAGAGTACAGACGAAATGGCATCTCCCGATGCCTGAATGCCATCTTTCTCTTCATGCCACTTAGGACTGCATTGGCTTTTCTTGGCTGACATATCACACTATTAAGTAATATTGAGTTTCGAGTTCATTAAAGTCCTATGTCTTTTTTTTTATCCAGATGAACTGTCTTCTAACCATACTTCGTTCTCCTTATACTTGTGAAGTAGATATTTTGAATTCAGGTATGACTTTTTACTCATCCCTACGAAACCTCATCTTACTAGGTTTGGCTCAGTGTTCTAACCTTTCCAGATCATTCTGAATTTTGACTGTCCTGGCAGCTTTTGAAATAAGTGCTGAAAACTGTCATGTTCTTCCCAAATATTCTTTTCTGCATGCTACAAGGTCATAATGTTCCCCCAGAATTTTCATATGGCTTAATCCCAGGGTTCTTCAGTATAAGGCCCTGATTTGTCTCCTTTCTAGTTTATCAATGTCCTTCTTACAATGTGGTTCACAGATTTTTTTGAGCTAGTTTATCATAATAGAGATTCATATTGAGATTACAATCTATCCTCAATATTTTTCGGGCTAACTGATATCTAGCCATGCCTCCCTCATTCTTTATTGTGAAAATGATTTTTGACCCTAACGCTTTATATCTATTTTTATTAAATTTCGTCTTTTTATATTTGACTCAATGTTCTAGCTTGTTAAGAATTTTTCTGAATCCTTATTCTGTAAAACAGTATTTTAGGTCTCTCTCCTAGCTTGTGTTATCTGCAAATTGATAAGCATTCCAATCTAAGTTATTGATATAAATGTTAAAATAGCCCAGGATTAAGGACAAATCCCCACTGTACTATAATAGAGTCTTCTTTTCAAGATGACATTGAACCATTAATGATACAGCCCCTGAGTCTGGTCATTTAACTAGTTCTGAACCTACCTACACATGGTATGGTCTAGTCTACATCTTTCTCGATAAAAGTCTAAGGAAACTCTATCTACATCCTCCTCTTTTTTGACCAGTCCAGTAACCCTGATAAATGGGAAATAAGATTAGTTTGCATTACCTTTTATTGATAAAGGCATGGCAATTCTTTGTTATTACTAATTTCTTTTCTAGATATTCATTAACCATCTCTTTAATAATATGCAATGAGAAGACTAGTCAATAAAGGTTCAGTTCTTGGGGCATGTACAATATCCATTTGGAGTCTTGGTAAGCCTGCTTCATCATGCATGATGAAGGGGACCTTTGCCTCCTTCATTCAAAGTATGGACAGGTATTCTCTAACTTATTCCTTTTGGCTTGTGACAAAAAATCTTTTAATTGGTTACTGAACTAGAAGTGTGTATGCATAAAAAACACTTGAACAAGTGAAGTCTCTCTCTCTTCTCTGGTGTCAAATGAGTCAAGAACTACCATAAACCTCCAAGTAGAGAGAATGATAGCAACAGCAAAAGTGATAACAGCTTGTTGCTTGCCCTGGAGTGCTCTATCTTCCTACCTTGCCACCATGTGGCCATAAATGCATGGAATCTGCTTATTTTTTATCTGTTTGGTTTTTTTTCATGATTTTAAATGAATGGATATTAGAGATAGAATGGGTCATTGTATGACCTAAGGTTGGAGCAGTCACTAAAGGTCTCCTCAGCTGCCTGCAGCAGTTATACAAGCCTGGTGAAGAGACTATAAAGCAATGGAGTGATCTGTTTGACCAAATCCAGCAATGAATTGATCTGGCAGGCAAGACACCTTTTTTTTTTTTCAAAATGCTTTATTAACTTCTGACTTACATCATTCATTTCCGCCAGATTTTGAGTTACAAATTTTCTCCCTATTTTTCCCCTATCCACCACCCCCAAATAGCAGTCCCACAGGATATCCCCTCCTCCAATCTGCTTCTCTCCCATATTTTCTCCCATACCCCTTTCAACTTTTCCAGTGGATCCCTATGCCCCAGTGCCTGTATATCTTATTTCCCAATTACATGTAAAGTAGTATTAATAATAGTATATATATATATATATATATACATATATGTTTGATTTTAAAACTTTGAATTTCAGATTCATTCCCTTCCTCTCTTGTCACCCACCCTTACTGGGAAGATAAGCAATTCAGTATAGGATGTACATGTGTGGCTAATGCAAAACAATAACATAGTAGATATATTGTAAAAGACTGACTATATTTCCCTCCCTCCTATCCCACCTCCCACTTGTTCTGTTCTCTACTTTGATCCCGTCCCTTTTCAAAAGTGGGTGCTTCCAACTTCTATTTTCTATTTTGGTGTTTAAAGGGATTTCTAATTTGTTCTTTTTCTAGTTTTTAAAGTTGCATGTACAAATCATTGATCTGCTTTTTTCCCTCTCTTTTATTGATACAAATGTTTAGAGGTATAAAGTTGCCCCTAATGCTTTGACTGAATCACACAAGCTTTTTTGTATGTTATGTTATTGTTGTCATTCTCTATAGTGAAATTATTGTTTCTATGATTTTTCTTTGAACAGTCATTTTTTCAGACTAAATTATTTTGTTTCTAATCAATTGTTAATCTATGCTTTCACAACCATTTATTGAATGTAATTTTAATTGAATTATGGTTTGAAAAGTGTGCATTTGGTATTTGTTTTTTTTTTGACATTTGTGAAGTTTTCTGCTCTAATATGTGATCAGTTTTTGTGAATATGACATGTATAGCTGAGAAAATTGTATGCTTCCTTCTATTCTAATTCATTTTTCTCCAGATATTTATCATATGTAAATTTTTCTAAAATTCCCTTTATTTTTTTAACTTCTTTCTTATTTGTTTTATGATTAGATTTATCTAGCTCTGAGAGGGGAAAGTTGAGGTTCCCCATAGTATAGTTTTACTTTCAAGTTTTCCTTTTCCTTTAAAGCATTTTTAAAATATTAAGGCATTAAAAACATTAAAAAGTATTAAAACTTTTCCTTTAAGCATTAGGATACTATGTCATTTGGTGCATATATGTTTAGTATTGATATCACTTCATTGTTTTATGGTATCTTTTAGCAAGATGTAGTTTCCCTGCTTATCTCTTTTAATTAAGTCTATTTTTCCTTTTGCTTTCTTTGTCTGAGATCATGATTGCTACCCCTTTCAGCTGAAGCATAAGAGATATTGCAGTATCCCCTTATTTTAACTCTGTGTTTTTTTGTTTTAAGTGTGTTTCTTTGAAACAAGATATTGTTGGATTATGTTTCTTAATCTATTCTGCTATGCCCTTCCATTTTATAGTGAGTCCATCATATTTACTTTCATGGTTATGATTATTAACTGTGTATTTTTCTCCTTCCTTCTTCTATTTATTTTACTCTGTCTCTTTCTTATTACCTTGTCCTGCCTGTCTGTTTTGCTTCTGACCATTGCCTCACTTAATCTGCCTACTATTTTATCACACCTCTTCTTTATCCCTTTCTCTTCTTACTTTTCTCTTGTCTAAGATAGCTTTCTATATCCAACTTAGTATGAGTGTGTATACATGCATGTGTATATTCTATGTATATTCTCTATGTCTATATCTGTGTGTATATGTTTATTCTTTGCTCTTTAAACCAATTCATAAGAGAGTGAGTTTCAAGCACTGTCCTCTCATTTCTTCCTCCACTGTAAAAGCTCTTCCTTGTGTATTCTTTCTAACTGCCCTAATGATAATAAAGATATTTATTAAACATAAATATAAAATCATTTTCCCATATAGTAATATAAATAATTTAACCTAATGATTTCTCTTTCCTGTTTACCTTTGTATACTTCTCTTGAGTCTAGTATTTGAAAGTCAAATTTTCTCATCTCTAGTTTTTCCATTAAGAATACTTAAAAGTTCTCTTTTTCATTACATATCCATACCCTCCCCCCCCCCAAGGCTTATACTTAGTTTTGCTGGGTATGTTATTCTTGGTTTTAATCCGAGCTCCTTTGGCTTCCATAGATTCCAAGCTCTTCACTACTTGAACATCATAGTGCCTAGATATTTTGTGACCCTGACTTTAGCTTCCTGGTATTTGTATGACTTCTTTCTGATCACTAGAAGTATTTTCTTTTTGACCTGGGAGCTCTGGAATTTGCTTAGAATATTCCTGAGAGTTTCTATTTGGTGTATCTCTTTTAGGAGGTAATGAATGGAGTCTTTTAATTTCTATTTTACCTTGTACTACTAGGATATTGAAGTAGCTTTCCTTTATAATTTCTTGAAGTATAATATCTTTCTTTGATCATAGTTTCAAGTAGTCCAATAATTTTCAAATTATCTTTCCTTGAACTATTTTCTATGTCACTTGTTTTTCCAGTGAGATATTTCACATTTCCTTCTATGTTTTCATTCTTTTGAATTTATTCTTACTGTTTCTTGATGCCTCCTTGAGTTATTAGCTTCCATTTACCCAGTTATCATTTTTAAGGTATTATTTTCTTCAGTGAGCTTTTATACCTCTTTTTTTTCTATTAAGCCAATTCTGTTTTATAAGGTATTACTTTCTTCAGCATTTTTTGTGTCTTTTACCAAGCTGTTTATTTTTTTCATAATTTTCTTTCATTACTTTCATGTATTTTCCTAATTTTTCCCCTAATATTCTTATTTGATTTTGAAAATAATTTTTTAGCCCTTCTGAGAATATGGCTTTTGTCCAATTCACTTTTTTTCCCTTTGAGGCTTTGCTTGTATCTGTTTTGACATCATCTCCCTCTTAGTTTACATCTTGATCTTTCCTTTCATCTGCTAAGTTTTTTATGATTAGCTTCTTATTTTTCCAGGCTCTTTCTTGAATTGGAACTTTATGTTAAGGATAGGCTCTGCAAGGGGGCATGATCCTAAGATTCAGGTTTTTTAGTGATGCTCTTTTCAGAGCTAGTTTTGGGGGGTTTGAAAGTTTCCAATGCTTCTAAGGTAAGGTGATCCTGGGAGAGATTTGATCACTGCTCTCTGGGTCTGTGCTCTAGTTCATACCAAAGGGGTCCTTGATTCCTTGCAACCACAAGTACTACTGCTCCTCAGGAACCTTGCTCCCTTGGGACCAAAAATGGTTCTCTCTGCCCTGACATTGTGACTAGTAAATGGTATAGGCAATGGGGTTGTCAAATAACATCTGGTCCTGTGCCCAGTGGTAACATAGAAGTCTCCTGTAATCTTCCGGGATGTTTGCTGGATCCCCTTACCGTCTCTTTCTTGATGGAAAGATGTTGCTGCTGTCAGTGATTCATAGGCCCAAAGCTTGTGTTACTGCCCTATGATCTCTAGTACAGCTCCCTAACACACATCCCCTCCCCGCCCAGTGTCACAGATCTTTCCTTCTGACTTTTTAGGTTGTCTTGGGATGTAGAAAATTTCTCACTTTGACCTTTCAAGTTGGTTCTTCCACTCCAGATTTTTATTTGAGGTCTTATTTTAAAGTTGTCTGGAGGGGAGTATTGGAAGAGTTTGAATATTGTGTTTTCTTTACTCTCCCATCCTGTCTTCACCCACAGAAGGCACCTTGGTGTTCAGGAACAAACATAAGCAAGACACAAAATTTCCTCCAAGAGTCTCCCAGGGGAATTCACACAGAGAAAGCAATCAGTGGCGTAGCTAGTAAGAATAATTCACATTGATAAAAAGTTTACAAAAGTCTTTCCTCATAAGCCTGTGAGGCAGAAAGCACATCATTTTTCCTATTTTATAGATGAGGAAACTGAGGACTTTGAGAGGTGAAATGACTTTCTCATAGTCACCCAGCAAGTATCAAGCAAAGCCCAGTAGTGGCCTCTAATAGAGGTCTCTAGGCTCCAGGTTCACTGCTGTCTTTGCTGAATCGTGTGAATACATAAATACACAGCTACACATGTACACATAGTTGGAATGTATCCAAGGTCTCTGAAATAATGTTATAATATGAATTACAGATATGTTTCTAGAGGGTAAGAAGGATGAGTATTGGATTGGATCGGAAGGTAGTATTTAGTATTCTTTGATCTGGAGATTGTTGAGGGGCAGAGCAGTGGGTTCTGAATGCAAGTTGGTAACATGTTGAAAAGAGCACTGGGCCTGGAGTTAGGAAAATCTTAGGTCGTATATGGTCTCAGGCCTTTATGAAGAATATGACCTTGGGAAAATCATTTAACCTGTTTGACTCAGTTTCTTCGACTATAAAATGGTCATAATAATAGCACCGAACTCACAGGATTGTTGTGCAAATCAACTGAGATAATATTTTTAGAACACTTATCACAGTAGTGCTGTATGATCCTAAAAATTATTATTATTAATCATCATTATTCTGATGTGAAGGATGGGGGGGAGAGAGGGAGATGGTCAGGTAAGTATATTCT
The DNA here is from genome assembly GCF_028583685.1 of Petaurus breviceps papuanus. NCBI lineage: Eukaryota > Metazoa > Chordata > Mammalia > Diprotodontia > Petauridae > Petaurus > Petaurus breviceps. Next base: position 6,767,651 of record NW_027187342.1, on the reverse strand, counting down.
GCAGAGTTGTTGTTCACTCATTTCAGTTGCGTCTGACTGTGATACCATTTTGAGATTTTCTTGGTGAAGATACAGGAGTGATTTTCCATTTCCTTCTCTAGCTCATTTTACAGATGAGGAACTGAGGCACATAGGGGTAAGTGACTTACTCAGGGTTAAACAGCTAGTAAATATATGAAGCCAGATTTGAACTCATGAAGATGGGTCTTCCAGATTCCAAGCCCAGTGCTCTCTCCACTGTATTACCTAGCTGCCTTATTCTGCACAGTACTGAGAGGCAAAGGCAGGGCTAATTCAAGAGTTGGGACAGGGTAGCAGATATTGAGACCTGGGTCAGGGTTGACAAGGGAAAATAGGTACCAAGGTGGGACAACAGGTATTTGAAGGAGTATAGTGGTTGATTAGGAGATTGTGTGGTACTAGGTAAAAGCAGGGGTGGAGACCAATGAGTAGATTTGGGATGGGTTAGTCTCTGATTTTTGGCCAAAGGACAAGAGACTTTATAGCAGAAGTTTCTAGTGTTAAGGAGGCTTTATGTGGGGATGACATAACGAGAGTTATGCTTGCATTGAGCACCATACTATGTGCAAAACCCTGCAATGCGTTCAGAGTTTTTGCACTGTGTAGCTATGGGTAAAATGATCGCTTGCTAATGGTTTTCAGTTTTTTCAGGAATACTATTTAAAAATTTTTCTTGAAATTCCAAAGCAATTTGAATCCATGTTTATTCTTCTTCATTTATGTCATGGAAATGATTGTAATGTAAAAAGACAATAAAAGTGATTTCTTTTTGGCTGACCCCTTTTACTTAAATATCCTTTCAATTCTGTCTCTTTGAAGGTGATTAAAAGTCAAAACATAACAAGGGATATGGGCAAGGAGAAAGACTTCCTTGATTTTAAATGATACTGAGGGAAGATTTGTGAAAACTATTAAATTGCTTATTGATTCTAAAGCGAATCATGGCAAGTATCTCCTATGGAACATGTAGCCAGATAATAAAACTCAAGGTAATAGTAGATGCCTTACCCATTTTTAACAGAACTATAGAATCTCCTTTATGATTTGATTGCCTAATGGAAATATTATTTCGAGAGTAACCATACCAACATGTTTTCATGAGTTTTTATTAAGAAGTCCCAAACCTTTGCTAATAATAAATGGGCTGGCTTATACCTCTAGCTTTAAATCTTTTAATTGGTTACTGATTAACTTAACTGCTCTGCCTGACAAAACTTCATAATAAGTAAGCCAACCAGCAAGCACTTTGCAATCAAACTAACTTTGTTTAAAGGAATGTCACTAAAATATGATTTATACTATAATGAATTTTGCAGTCAGCTTGTGGTAGCACACAAGTTTCAACATGAATCTAAAACCTAGAAATCTTAAAGACACTGAAGTTATTAAAAATCATACCACAATGCGACTGTTCTAATTAAAAACAGATCAAATTCATTTTTCTTAGCAGCATCACCATACGTGAAATGGCTAATGTAAAGGTTACTTTCTGAAGGCAATGTACTAAAATATACCTCTTGCTCATCAAAAGACTAATCAACTTTTCTTAAGGAGATATCCTTTGTACTAAGGATTCAAATCAGGTGAAAACCTAACAGTACAAAACTTTATGCATGTACACATATAAACATATGTGCACGCTATGGAAGACATGATGATTGATGACAGTGTGTCAGTGGGAAAAGTTGCTTTTGAATTTTCTGAGATAATTTTTTGGGAAAGCTTATAAAAATTGTTGGCTTCTGTGTCTCCATTTAAATTAATTAAATTGTTGACAGTTAAATTGTACTAAGTAGGTTTAGTGCAAAAGATGATTCCCAGATTTTTTTTCCCCCTACAACTTTAGAGGAAAAAAATCCCAAGAACTTAGTTTTAAACATCTGCCTGGGCAGATGTCAAAATGTAGAGTGTTATCGCATTATACTGTGTAAGAATATGACACCATGTTATTACTCTTCAGTTAAATATTCACAGTGAGATTTTATGATCTATTTAAGAGAAAACTTGCCTGAGAGTATAACCTCTTATTTTCCACAACATAATAAGCACTTCAAATGAATGCATCCTAGAGTAAACAATGAAAAATTGCTGACTATACTAGTGTTACATCTTATTTCAATAACCTAGGAGTTTTATTTTTCAGGTTTTTATGAATCATTCAATACTATGTAATGGATGATGAACCGTATTATTAATTTGAATATTTTCCTCCAAAGTGAATTTTAGTGAAACTCTTAGAAATGAACAGTGACTAGAATTATGTGCAGAAAATGGCACCATTGGATTCTAATTGCTATGGATTATGGATCATGTCCCACTAAACACTATTTTTCAAGAAATGAAAGATGTAAGATTTCCCTGATGTTATAAATGCAGTAGCAATTTCACAAGCAGGACCTCATGTTTACAACAGCAAACACTGAGATGTTATTTCATTCTCCTTTTCCCTGTTGCCTACATCGATAAATCTTCTAGATTAGGTACATTGAGCTCATTAGATGAACATTTCTACATTAGAATTCAACAGTTGGAGAAAAATTAAAATTCCAATGGGTCTAAGGAGATTAAGGAAATGGGGCTCCTATTCTCTCTCTAGAATTAGTAACCTCTTTTGCACTAAAAAAATGCTGTTTCCATATAGTGCCACAAAGGATATATCTTGAGACAAAAGTAAGGAATTCTATATCCAAAAGGCTAACAATAGCAGGAACATCTCACTGTTTACTTAATGAGCAGAGGATGAAAGCGTGAAGGTGAAAAGACAGCTTCTGGGTTAGAGACTGACAAGGTGATATTGCTTCCCTATCACATTAAAAAAAAAAAGAAAAGAAAAAAAAAAGCACACCACAAAAAAGCCTAGAAGCATCATAGTTGAAATAAGCAAAATCATTTCCTTTTTCCTTCATTGTCCTTTAAAAATGGAAAGCCCTCCCAATTTTTTATTTTTGAGATGTATCAGTTTGCTACAGAAACTTTTAATTGTTTTATGACCGATCAATTTAAGTGGTTTAGTTTCAAAGATATCTACTTTAGTATTATTCTCATACAACATACAGTCTCTAAGTTATCCTCCTTAGAATATCTATCCATATAGAAAATATTAAACTGAATGAAGTTAATGCCAAGCCACGAAGAAATGTTGGGGATAAAGACATAATACCCTACTCTGCCTTCTAAATTCTTTGTTATCGTTCACAAGTGACTATTTTTTTTTCTGTTGAAGCAAAAAAGCTTTGATTGTGCCCCACCTTTTCCCCCTTTATTCTATATAGCCTTGAACAGTATAAATTAGATCATGATATGAACTGGAATTTAGCCAAAGTCTTACCTAGGACCTGATGATAAAATATATTACAGTTTCTCTTCCCAGGAAATGAAGTCTGTATTCAACTCTTGTATGTGAATAAATATCTCTGTCTAATGAGAAATGGGAAGTTATAGGTAAATAGAAGGCTTTCATACTGTGTTCAGTGCAGTATTTAACTCTTTGATAGCCTTTTGATGCTTATTTACATTAGCCATCATATTTCAAATTGCTGTTACCTTATGCTTTTTGCATACCTTTGCTGATAAGTATATTACAGTTTTTTAAACCTTGTGGTCACATAAACAGTCTTAATTTCCAAGAAAAAAATGGGCAATATCCCCATTTAAAAAAAAATTGCACAGAATTATTCAGATAGTACAAAATAAAGCAACCCGCCCCCCTCCACACCAATTATGCAATCTACATTGCCCTAATTGATCAGATAATTGCCAACTCTCTTTTTTCCCTTACTACTGAGTAACCCTCACAGGAGATGCTAATTTGATGCAGAGACTGTTTAAAATCAGTCAAAACAAACTTTCCCCCAAGTCTCTAAACTAAATAGTTCTCCCTGATCCAAATGGGGTGGGGATAAGAAGAAAGGGAAAGGAATGAAGTTTGCAGATGAACTTTCTTCCTAAGTCTCATTTGCAGCCAGGTAAAATGAAGTTATAAGGCCTCAATTCTCAACAGATTTGCACGGCACAGTAATAGCCTTTATGCTTGGAAATTTATGGGCCATGGACAGTTTATAAGAAACGATGTAGTTCATCAGAGAGTCAGACTGATGGAACACATGGGAGCATTCTGCAGAGGAAGTTGGGTTTTGGAATAATACTTACTTTGATAGAGTTGTTTTGTTAGCTAAGTAAAACAGTAGGGAAGCCAGTGGCCACTTAGGCTTCAAACATAAATATATATTTATAAGTCACCCAGCTGCCTAATTGAGAGCCATAGTATTTTCACTAAGTCTGTCTCTACCAGAAAGCAATAAAAACAACCAGCTCATCAGCAAAGCCCCACTCTCTGCTTAGACTTTTAATCTGTCAGGTAGTTTGGGAATAATTAAATGCTATCTAAATGCTTTCCTCGTGGAGTCAAAAGGGCAAAGAAGATAGGGCCAATGGCTAGCTAAGATTTTGGGGGGAGGGAGGAAGCTTTTTTTTTTTTTAAATTAAGGTATAAAGATGTAAAGGTGAATCTCTGTGTGCTCTGGGATTGGTTGACTTCTATTCTCAAATATCTGAAATGTTTATTCTATTAACTCAAGAGGGGAAAGACTAGAAAATAATGGGAGAAAGTGTTTGTGATACAATTGTCTGATGCCTTCTTGTCTCAGAGGAGGTAAAGCAAGAGGTAACTTGTTACATTTGAGCAGAAAAATAAGATTTCACATTCTTGTTATGCGGAGGGCTTAAGGTATTTGGAATTTGCTTGGGATAATGGAAAAATTTCTGTTGTACTGAACTAGTTGCCTAACTGCATTTTGGAGCTCATGAGAAATTTTATTCTTAAGAAATAAACAGTAAATAGAGTTTAAAGTAGAGTCAATCAAGTCAAGGGTCCTAGGTAAATAGCACATTTTCCAAGCAAAACATCATATATATTGTGCAAGAAATATACACTCTGCTCTTGACCTAATCCTTCTGATTAGTTGGGTCTCCTAGAGTTGAGTTCTTCAGTTAAGTATGCTTTACTATGGGTTTCCTTCATTTAGATTTCCCTTTTCTATTTGCAAGGTCTTTTCCCTTTTTTTAATGGCCTCAATATTAATTATGTCTTCCTCTGTTTAGAGTCTCTCCCTTTCCTCTTTAGTTGTACTTCAAGTGGCAGTTACTATTGTAGAAAGAATATGGGATTTTTTTGTTCCATTTTATTTTTCAAGGAGTCCACTACTTGGGTAAAGTTTTCCACCTGTGTTCTAAGCTATTTATTTTCCTATTTTTTTTTCCCTTAAGAACTCTAACTTCACATTTATCCCTTGCTTCCTTTCTTCCAACTACTCTTCAAGTCTTTATGGCTAAATTATTCTTTTCTCTGAGGTTCCCTTTATATACGATGTGAAGTTTTTCTCTCTTGGATTTACCTTTTGGTCTCCTCTCAACAGTATTTCTTTATTGTGTTTTGGATTTTCTTCTGTCAACTCATATCTCCAACTTCAGTTGGAGATTGAAATTTTGTGCCAAGGCCAGGCTCCACCTCGACCCACACTCTTGTGAGGGGTGAACTGACTTTATTTGATTCTATCCCCTGTAGATTCACTGAAGTTTTAGATGGGGTGGTTGGGCCTAGGCCTCACCCTCTGCCCTGTTCTCTGCCTTTTTGTCTGCTGTTCCAGTACAGTAGTTGACTGGCTCCTTTGTACAATTCCTAATCAGGAGTTCCATCCCTGAAGCCTTGATAGGATCCGTTTGGATATTGGAGGTCAGACTGATCTCAGGTCTCTTGCAAGGTCTGGCATCTGTCCAGTTGTTAAGTTGGCTTTGTCTTCCCTAGTCTGTCCTTTTTCTGAGTGCTTGAAGCCTTCTGGTCACCTTCTTATGGACTGGATTAGAGAAGTTTACTAATCTTCTCTTCAGTTTTCTTGATCATTGTTCCTTCTAGTTGTGTTTATATATGCCCTTACTAGTTGTGTTTATATAGGAGAGTTAGACCTTAACTCACTCTAGAGTATTAGTTTATTAATATATTTGTGTATGTGTTATCCAATAACCAGATTAGCTGAATTATTGAGATCTCCATCACTAGAATATTAACCACCATGTGATGGTTTATTGTTAATTAATTAATCATTTACTACAATAGTTAATGAAGTCATCTACTGAATGGCTGGAGGGGTGAGGTTTTAGTCTTTGTTAGTGGAGGGAATGGCCAAATTTATGTGAACACAGATCTTTTGAAATATATCTTACTCTTCTCTTCAGTTACTTATCCTTTATTCATTCAATGAACATTAGTAAGTGCCTACTATATGCTGAACACTGCCCTAACACTGGAGTAAATTCAAAGTTCATATAAGACAGAGTCCTGACTTTCTTGAAGCTATCCACTTTTTCTGTGTATTCTCTTTAAAGTCTAATTTAGCTCTGAAGTTTTCATTTGTCTCTAAGAACTTCATATGTCTATTCCCATTCTCACCCCCCACAAAAAAGTGTTTCATTGCTCTTGTGAAAAAGCTTCTTAATTGGTTTTACTGCATTCTCTGTCCTTCACACAGCTATCAAACTGACTTTCCTAAAGCACATGTGTGAGCATGTCACTCCCTTACTTATTACCTTTCAGTGGCTCCCTATTGCCTCTAGGATCTCATGTGGTCTCCTTTGTTTGACATTTAAAAGTTCTTCACAACTTCACCCCCCTTAACTTTTAAACTTTATTGTATATTATTCTCCTTCATCTTTTCTAGGATCTAGCCACACTTGCCTTCTTGCAGTTCTTTATAGGTGACAGACATTCCATCCTATGGTGCTATGCCATTGTATTGGCCACACCCCATGCCTGGAATGCACTCCCACCCAACCTCTGGGTCTTAGAATTCCTAGTTTCCTTCAAAACTCAACTGAAATTCCATTTTTGACATAATTCTCAATTTGATAAACATCTCCACAGATGTTAGGGCCATTCCCCGCAATTATCTTGTCTTTGTTTTGCATATATACTGCTGTGTGTACATATTGTGTACATATGGTCGTTCCTTCTTTCTCTTGGACCTTATAGAAGGTAAACTGGCTTCTTGAGGTCAAGGACTTTTTATTTTTGTTTTTAGATTCCCAGTGCCTGGAGCATAGTAAGTGGCTAATAAACGCTTATTGACTGATTTATATTAAGCACTACAATTATAATAACAAATGTTTATAGACTGATTTATACTAATCACTATAATTACAATAACTGCTTATTGATTTATATTAATGAATACTTATTGATAAATGTTGAATAACCTTGTTCTTCCTGTTTTGAGGTTCTCTTGTATGGCAGTGTGGAGCACATAGTAGGTGCTCAATGTATATTTATTTGCTAATTAATAATTGATTTGTCTTACTAAACATCTGTCCTGACAGATTTCAGGTCTCTTCTTAATCGTGCCTGGCAATGGTCCATCAGCTGTTTATGGGAATCCTCATTAAGGTCACTCTTCACCTATGGTAATATCAGCTTTCTGGATCAAACATCTCACACCTGCTTTATCTGTGAGTTTTGAAGGGCTGACTCGAAGGATTACTCAGATTAATTTCCCCCACTCCCATCCAAACTGAGCAGAAAAAAAATGCATTAAATATGTTGAACAGCAGTCAACCCTTGAATACTTTGGCTGTACCAGAAAAATTAAACCATCATAGGCCCAGAAACCCCCAAACACCTCCCTTTAGTTCCAAGTCCTAGAAACATAAAATGAGAGGCTTCTTTACTGAGAGTTACAAAAGCACTGAAATGACAACACACTAGTGAGATGCAGATAAAAACCCTTAAAGCTATAACCTCAAATTAGATCTGCATTTCCAGAGCATTAAAAAAAACTTAATAATTTACAGAAAATGTCACTCATTGCCCCTTATCTTTTAATTCCATAATTTCTATCTAAATGGGATTGATCTTAAAACATTTTAAAAACATCTTGATATCTACTTTAAGAGAACTATTTTTTTTTTTAGTCTAGGAAGGCAAAGAATTGACTTTGCTTAATGACATGTTTTTTGAAGAATCAGTATCAGAATATAGCAAAATTGGTAAATATTTTTTTTAATTAACCAATATTATTCAGTAGCTAAGCAATAAAACTTTTAACACTGGCATGCTAAGGAGACTTTGAGAGATTCAACAGATATTACAACTGCACAATACAATGAATTTCCTAGTTCCACTATTTTGAATTCCACTCATGAAAGCTTATATGAGATTTCAGTTTGCAAGTTATTAAAAAAAATGGTTTTCTAGAGAAACAGGGTACCTCTTACTTTATGAACAGCCAAGAAACAAGAATCTAAAAGAATAAAATAGATAAATTAAGAGTTGATTAGTAATCTCACAAAGGATTGATACAAGGCTTCCTGCAAATTGTGAGCTCCCTATGAACATTAAAAATATGATTCAACCATTTCAAACCTTTGTGAATTTTTATTCATTTGAAGTACTCTATGAATGCATGGTATCAATGCCATCAATATTATTTATTTTGCATTCGTCCCTCAGTGGTAATGTGTTGGATGCTTTTCAAAGGGAACTGAAGAGACTCTGAGAGATATGCAACTAAAAATCCTCACATCTAGGTAAAAGGAAAGAAATGCATCTCAGGATGCCATGAAGTTTCTTCTTTGTTGTAGACTAGTTGCTTCTGCAGAGAGAATTTTGGGTAACTAAGAGCAAAGTTTCTGGAAGGAATAAATGAACTCCAGCTGTCCACTATTGCCACCAAAGTGCAGAGTGCACCTGGATATGGCAGAAAAAGCGATGCTCAAGGCACCTTCTAAGTTTAAATGCCTTGGGGGAAAGCTCTAGTTACCCCCACTTTTGTTACTGTTCTGGACTTAGTACCCAGAATTAGACATTTTACCATAACTGTGAATGATAGAAATGAAGGAAGAGAATGTTAAAAAAACATAGTAACATTAATGTTTTAGGTGTCTATGCAAAATACACTCCTAAATGAGAAATAATCACTATCCTACTTCAACTCTAATGATGGGCATTAATAGATGTAACTGTTAAAGAGAACACAAACAATATTTCTCCCAGATTTAGTGAGTTGTTACACAGCTTTAAGTCAGCAGGATACTTAGGACTTAAGCATTTGTCAGCTGGGAACAATTGCTTAGAACAGGTGAATCACAAATGATATAACAATCCAGTTAGATAAAGGAAATAGAACGTCAATACCAAAGCATTCTCATTACTTCTGCTCTGGATCCAGAGAAGTTGCTTTGTTCTCCAATACGCTTCTTGGAAGAAGCCAAAATCCTGTTCTCTTCCTTTACAATAGTCAGAATGAATAATTCAGTTCGAAAGATCTATAAAAATCTGCTAGCAAAATTTATGACCCAGGTGCCATAATCTACTAGTCTAGTGTTTGAAAATACTCTGATTTTTTTTTTTCGGGTGGAGATGCACACACACACAAAATATTTTTTTCTGTTCAAATGTATCATTGAAACTCCTCACTATTATGTAGTAAATTACAATTATGGTGATTATATTTTTTCAATCAAAATGATCTGATAAAGGATCCCCCCCCCCAAATCACTGAAAGAACACACTTTTTTTGTTTGTTTCTCAAATCATGATCCTGAAAAAAAATAGGAGGTAAGAACCTTACCTCAGATTCTTTTGGCAGTCATTAGGGTATGCTTTTTTAAATGGCTAAATAAACATGAAATATGCTTGTTGTAAGACTGGTGCACACTGCTCAATATCTTTGGACATATTTGGGGCAAAGATACGTAAATGAAACCCAAAGTTCTAAGATAAAGTGAATTTGGGGGCATGCCTAAAAATTGAACATCTTTCAGTTTGTATGCATGGATGAGGTTTTCAGGGCTGTCAGTTTATAAGTAAGTTTGAAATTTTGGTCTAAGGAGTTCATTTAAAATTCATAACCTACAGGATGAAAAGTCTTTCCAACACAATCACAATGTGCAGTGCACATGTATCTGATCTGCAATCTGCAATCACGTCAAAATGTGTCAGCTCATTTAATATTCTTTTTAACTATCCTTTGATTAGGGGAGCACTGTATCAACTTCTGCAAGCCTGCAGTCAAATCTACCTTAAAATTATTATCACCTGGTGGGAAATGTCCTTCCCGTTCTAAACGCCAGTTCATCATGTCTTATTTGTAATTCATTTGATGATTTTGATATATCATTATAAATACTGTATGTGACTAACTCTTTACATGAAAGCTTTGTTCTTGCAAAGATGGTTGGAAGTGGGAATTGCATACTAGCTCTTGGATACATATGTTGTGAATCTAGCCCAAGCAGGTGTTGTGCTAGACTGAGATGATAAATCACCATTCTGAAATATCTTTCTGTTGGGAAAACTTATGTCATTAATACTCATCACTCAACATTGAATCTGACTCAATTTTCATTGCTATAGGATGGAAATAGCTCTCTTGATTCAATGTAACTGAAGAACAATTATTAGAAAATAAATGAATTCCAGCCAAATAGTAAATGTGAATGTAGAATGGAAACTGCTTGAGGGAAGGAATGATTTAACCTTCCCCCCCCCCCCAAGGTTCGTGTGTGTATATGTGTGTGTGTGTGTGTGTGTGTGTGTGTATTGCTAGCACTTGACCCAGTCTCTGTTCATTTTATATATATTTTTTTTAACTGGATCTCTGATTTCCTTGGAATAGGGATATCTCAGTAAGGAATGTCCTCTACAAATGGCCTATTAAGCTAAGGGAGAAGGAGATGAAGAGGGAGGGGAAAGGAGGAAAATAAAGGGAGAGAGAGGAGTAGGGGGAGAGGGAGGGACAGAGGATGACTCAGTGGTGCATGGGTTATTTTCAGTCAGGAGGACTTTAGTTTATATCCTGCCTCTTACTTGTACTGTCTGTGTCACCATGGACAAACCACTTACCTTACATTACTTCAGGCAACTCTTTGAACCTTGTTCATATTAGGTGCTAAATAAATAAATACTTATAACAATATGATATATTATAGAATATAACAAATATAATATAATAAAATATAAAGAAAATAATACTAACTAAATGCTTAATTAGGGATAGCGAGATGGCACAATGGATAGAAACCCCTGCCCTGGAGTCAGGAGGATCTGAGTTCAAATCCAGTCTCAGACACTTGACACTTACTAGCTGTGTGGCCCTGGGCAAGTCACTTAACCTTGATTGCCTTCCCCCTCAAAATAATAGATTTAATTCATATAAATTCTATTAATGAAGTCAAGAAAGAGTTTTGTTTATCTGTAATGGAACAAGGAAAATGAATTGCTCAACATCTATTGCTTTATAAATATAGGACCAGATATAAATGGGGAAAAAAAAACCCAAACCAACAATAACTACAAAACAACAGTGATATAGCCTGTATTTCTCAAACTTTAGAGCTCCACGGTTTGCGAATCACATCTAGTACAGCAAAATCCTAGTTGCTAAGACTCTTCAGTGTTATGGCTAAGCTAGTTGGTGCAGCGTTTAGAATGTCGAACTTGGAGTCAATAAGACTACATTTGAATACTTCTTTAGATGCAATATCTTCAGTATTATCTTTATCTTGAATCTGTCTGTCTGTCTGTCTATGTCTGTCCGTCTATCTACACATAACATTTTCCTCCTTTATATGCTTTGCTTCTACATGCTTGTTTATATGCTGTCTCCCCAGTAGACTGCCTAAGCTCAGAAACTCCATTTACCTTTTCTTTGTATCCCCAGAACTGAGCTTAGTAGATACTTAATCATAAATACTAGTTGCATAAGTGACTGTGTGACCTTGGCTGTGTCACCCTTTCTCATCCTCATTTTCCTCATCTGGAAAATGAGAATAATAACAGCATTTCCTTCACAGGGTTGTGAGGATCAAATAAGCTAATACATGTAAACTTTAAGGGACTGTATAACTCCTTACTATGATTATCATTAAAGTGCTTTCAAAGCATTTTAAAGAGAAAGGTTCCTTTTAAAAGACACAAACAAGTATTAGTAATTACCTGTTACTTTGATGACAATATTAAACTGTTGGTTTCTTCTTTTTTTTTTTAATGTTGGTTTCTAGGAGCCGAGGATCAACTTTTAATGTTCAGGGGGCCCATGGCATCTTTCCCCATTTGGTGTTACATTCATTTAGTAAGATGATACCAGAGGAGTCTGGGGCATAAAACTGACACAAATAAATCAATAATCTGAGGCACATGAAGGGTGAAATTTGCAAAATTGGGGTTGGGTTATTTCTCTTCCATGATGAGATCATAATGAGGGTATCATGGTACCTCATTGGGCAAGAAGTACTAGAAAATGGTTGCAATTCAGCTCTGAGTTTCAGTGGGTGACTTAGCACTTAGGAGTGGGGCTGTGTAGACATCTTACCTGTTTGTCACAAATGGATTTATCTGATTGAGCATATGACTTGGTACATCAGAAAAATTACAGAGGATCCAGCTTCCTCTGATGCTTGCCATCTGTATAACTTTGAGAGAGTCATTTTACCTCATTAGCTCTCTATTTCCAATATGGGAATTGGTTTTTCTTGACTATACATATTTCCTACAAAGATTTTGTGCTTTTTCCCCCTTTTTCTGGGGAGAGGGGGAGGAAAAAAATTGTTAATTGTATGAAAAAAATAAATGAGGTGATCAGACTAGATGACCAATAAAGTTCCTTCCAGATCTTCTGAGGTCTTGTGCTAAATTGCAAGCTAAATATCAGATCTATCTATCTGAAATTTGGTAGGCCTGGTTTGCCACTCTCACCCCACCCCCATTCTATTCATGAACTATCAGGAACTAGGCAGAGTGAAGTTTTTGTTTATATTTTGGCTTACAGTGTATAGCTAGAGACTGAGATTTTGTCTCTGACATCAGTGACCATATTTCAAATCCAAATAGAATTTTTTTTAATGTTTAGCTTGGTATTACATGGTATATGACTATCTGGTCACAATACTGACTCATTCAAATGAGATGTAGCATCTGTGAAGAGCTTACCTTGATTTACCCTATTTGTGCTCAATCCATGTTGTTCTTTTGGAATGACCTCGAGAGATACTCTGGTGCAATATTTTAAGTGTTCTCCTTGGTAGCAAATATCCATCCATATGGGTGATATTTTTGGGGGGTGAAGGGGAAATAGTCCAACATCATTTGGAGCTATGGCTGATATATAAGGTAGGTGATAGAGCAGGATAATAGAGCTCTTGAGAAATCATTTTAATAAAAACTATTGAAATAATAAGCCTGGCTTTCCCATGACTCATCATCTAGTTATTTTGGTGACTCCCAAAGAATGTTTTGAGGAATGCTATCTTTGAGCATTGTAATCTGGTGGATAAGGAGGAGTATTGAACTTGGAGTCTGCAAGACCTGGATTCAAGTCCACCATTGACAATTAATAGCTGCTTAATCATGGGAAGTTGCTAAAATTCTCTAAACCTCGGTTGCTTCATCTGTAAAATTATATTAGGGCCTACCTTATAGAGCTGTCAGGGACAGATGAGATAATAAGTGCTTTATAAGTATTAAAGAGCTGTGTAAATGTTAATTAATTTATGGCTATATCACCATGTGATTGTTTTGGTGGATAAATAGTTTATCCTAAAAATTACCTAAGGATGAGGGACAACGAAGGGGATATGAAAACCCCACCTTGCCCTTCCTTGAATAAATCATGAGGAACCTCCTACAGAGCACTTGCTACTTTGTGATTGGACTCTTCAAAGTAATTTATCAGCACTAATAATTTAATATATTTACCCCAGCTCCTTTGAATAGGATCATAGGGTTGCTAGATCATTGATTTAGAAATAAGGAAAGCTAGAGGGATCATTGATTCCAACTCACTCAATTTACAAATGAGGAAACTGAGGCACAGAGCAGTTACCTAGAGTAACACCAGAAAGTGTCTAGGCCAGGATTTGAACTCAGGTCTTCCTGACTCAAAGTACATAACTGTCCATTGCACCATCTGAGAGAAGAAACAGGAAAGATGCAGGGGCTATTAGAAACATGATGGCATGAAGTCTTTTGTGTCTATTTGTAAGTAGAACCCATGAATTCAGAAGGCTTTATTCCTTAAGGGATGAGTTCGGATTGTGAGGCACAACAGTGTAAGAAAATAATTTGAAGAAATAGACAACATTTTGGAATATAGATTCCAACCTGAAAAACAAACAAACAAAACAAATAGAACTAGGAAATCTGAACCCTTCTCTGCCCTGGAAAAACCAAACCAAAACAAGGAAAAAATCCTAAATGTGAGCTGGAAAAATTATTAGTGCTGATAAATTATTTTGAAGAGCCCAATCACAAAGTAGCAAGCACTCTGTAGGAGGTTCCTCATGATTTATTCAAGGAAGGGCAAGGTGGGGTTTTCACATCCCCTTTGTTGTCCCTCACCTTTCAGAAAGTGTTTTCCATGGTTTCTGTGAATGGTTTGGCACCGGGCCCTGGTGGAGGGGTCTCCTTCTGGAGTCAAATGAGCCATTAGCATGATGGTTGTGCTTCCCCAAGGATTCATTAATGCATTTCGTGAGTGTTTACATAGTTTAGGGTCCTGTCCCACTTAGAATAAAAGCAAGAAAGCAGATCTGTTTGATCAGATCTCTTCCACTTGGTGTGTATACCAGAGGCCACAGTAAAACTCCTTAACAGTTACATAGAAGGCTAAGCTAAAGCTATTGTTAGTCTGTGTGATGGATTAATATAAAGAATGTTAATGTTATCCCCAAGAACACTTTTTAATTTATATTGAAATTGTATAAACAGGGTCAGCAGAGCTAAATGGGATGTCAATGACCTATGAAGATCAGAAAGTAAGCAAAAGATCTTAACATAAGCATGTAACCTGAACACCTCAGGGATTGTTGTATATCAAAAGGCAATTGTTTACATAAAGAAATGGAGAATTACTTACTGGTAATTCAGTTTGTCATAGGTTCCTTCCCAATCCATCAAAGGGATGGATGGACAGTGCTTTGATTCTATCTATTAGGGACCAAAGAGGCCACAAAGAAATGTCTCCTTTGTTATATTTGGGGCAATAATGGAGGCTTCCCACCTCTTCACTGGCCCATTAGCTTCTGAGAAAAAGCCTTTTTTTTTTTTTTAAAGAAAACTAAACTTCAAGAGGTAGATTAGAGGCAGCAATCCAGCTGAACTTTCTCAACATTCCCCTCCAAACAACTTTAATATAATACCTTAAATCAAATTTTGGAGTGACAGAGACACCAAAAGGTCAAGGTGAGACATCATTTCAGCCTAAGAAGACTTAGAAGGTATGCAGGAGAGGTCTGTGGCACCAGAGTGGAGGCCTGTATAGAGTGTTCATAAGTGGTAACAGCAAAAGCCCCTGAAGCAGCAGCAGCTTTGGAAGCTTTCAGGCTATTAAGGGGGTTGAACAACTTGTCAGAAAAGATTATAGGATACTTCTTCTTGGCATTGAATAAAGCTAACACTGATTGCCAGTTCTATTCCCCATTCTTAGTTCTGGGTCACAACTCCAGGGTGGAGGGGACTGCTGAGGGTTAGTCACAAGGGAGCAGGGACCCTGGTCACATTTCCAGGACCAAGAGGATCATTAGTGCTTGCAACTGGAGGGATGCAAAGGCTCTTCCTGGGTAAAGAACAGAGTGTTTACCAGGAAAGCAGTGACCATACTTCTCCTTGTACCACACCACCTTAGAAGCACTGAAAACTTACAGACCTTCAGAATGAGCTCTGAAAATTGCATCAAGAAAAAGTATAAAGCTTGGACAATGCTTGCCCAAATGTAAGAAAAACTTTTAAGTTAAAGTTGGGGTCCTGTCCCACTTAGAATAAAAAAGCCCAACTTTAACACAAAGTTCAAAGTCAAGAAGGAAGCTGGAAAAATGAGCAAACAATAAGAATAATAATAACAACAGCAACAAAAAGAACTTGATTATAAAAAGCTATTATGGTGGCAGGGAAGATCAAGACACAAATTCAAAAGAAGACAATAATGTGAAAACCACTAGAATCAAAGCCTCAAAGAAAAAATACTAATTGGACACAAACCCAACAAGAATTACTGGAAGAGCTAAAGAAAGAGATGAGAGTGGTAGAGGGAAAATTGGGAAAAGAAATGAAAGTGGGGCAAGAAGATTTGTGGTGGTACAAGTGGTGTAAAAAGAATTAAGAATTCGTCAAAAGTGGCACAAAAACATTGAAGAAAATAGCATCTTTAAAGCCAGAATTACCCTCGTGGTAAAAGAGGCACAACAATTAACTAAAGGAAAAGAACTTAAAAAGCAGAAGAAGTTAAATTAAAAAAAAGTCTCAATAGCTCACTAAAAAAAGACTTTAAAAATGAGAATTGGGCAAATGGAAGCTAATAAAACTGCACGAAACATCAAGAAACAATATAAAATCAAGAGAATCGAAAAAATAGAAGAGAATGTGAAATATTTCATCAGAAGAACAACTGACCTGGAAAACAAATTGAGGAGAGGTAATTTACAAATTATTGGACTACCAGAAAGCCATGGTCCTAAATAAAGAGCCTAGATATCATATTTAAAGAAACTATAAAGGAAAACTGCCCTGATATCCTAGAAATTGAAACAATCCACTACTCCCCTCCTGAAAGAAATCACAAAATGAAAATTCCCAGGAGTATTATAACCAGATTTTAGAGCTCCTAGGTAAATATTTCAAACAGCCAAATAGAAACAATTTAAATATGATGGAACCACAGTAAGGATAATACAAGATTTAGTAGGAATAGAAGGCTTGGAATACATTCCAGAAGGCAAATGAGCTAGGATTACAACCAAGAATAGTCTACCTAGCAAAACAGTGTATAATCCTTCAAGGGAAAAATTGATATTTAATGAGCTAGATGACTTTCAGGCATTCCTAATGAAAAGAACAGAGCTGAATAGAAAATTTGACATTGAAACACATGACTCAAGAAGAATAAAAAGGTACATATGAAAGCAAAATAATAAAAAAGATTCAGTAAGGTTAAACTGTTTATATTCCTATATGGGAAGATGACTCATATAACACCTAAGAATTTTATCATTTTTAGGGCAGTTAAAAAGAGACAGAGGGCATGGGTATAGCTAATTATGTTGGAGTGACCTCAAAAAAAAAAAGAATGGATGAAAAAGAGGGATGCCCTGGGAGAAGGAAGAAGGGGGGAGTTTGAATGGGGAAAAATTATCTCACATGAAAGAGGCATGCAAAGAAGAGCTTTTAGAGTAGAGGGTGTGTTGGCAGGTAATGCTTGAACCTCACATTAAAATTGTTCCAAAGAGGGAAGAATACACACACACACACACACACACACACACACACACACTCCGTTGTGTATAGAAATCTATCTTACCCAATAAGGAAATTGAAGGTGAAGGGTAAGTGATAAAACAGAGAACAGATTAAGGAATCAGTGGTTAGGAGCAAAATTAACTTTCAAGGAGGTACAGGATAAAGAGAGAGAAGAAGAAACAGAAGAAAATGGGATGGAAGGAAACACACAGTAATCATAACTGTGAATGTGAATAGGGTGAACTTACCCATAAAACAGAGACAGGTAGCAGAATGGTGGATTAGAAACCAGAATCTAGGGGCAGCTAGGTGGTGCAGTGAATAGAGCATCAGCCCTGGAGTCAGGAGGACCTGAGTTCAAATCTGGCCTCATACACTTAACACTTACTAGATGTGTGACCTTGGGCAAGTCACTTAACTCCAATTGCTCTGCCCTCCCCCCTCCAAAAAAATCAAAAGTAAAAAAGAAACAAGAATCTAACACTATATTGTTTACTAGAGACATATTTGAAATAGAAAGACACACATAGAGTTAAAATAAAGAACAGGAGCAGAATCTAATATGCTTCAGCTGAAGTAAAAAAGGCAGTGGCATCAATCGTGTTCTCAGACAAAGCAAAAGCAAAAATAGACCTAATAAAAGAGATAATATGGGAAACTACATTTTGCTAAAAGGTACCATAGACAATGAAGCACTATCAGAATTTTTTTGTAGCGAGAGTCTCTGACAAAGCCTTATTTCTCATTTCTCAAATAAATAGAGGAGTCAGTCAGCTTCCTAAAAATAAGAACGATTCTCCAACTGATAAATGGCCAAAGGATATGATCAAGGAGTTTTCAGAAGAACGACTGTTAATTAGATTAAAGTGGATTACGACAGCTGCGAGAGGCCGTCTCCCATTCATCGGAAGTGGCAAATGCTGGAGGAGATGACCAATGAACTGTTGGTGAAATAGTGAACCTGGTCTAAGCATTTGAGAGAACAGTTTGGAGCTATGCCCAGAGGGCTATGAGACTGCATACCCTTTTATCCAGCAATACATTACTTGGTCTGTATCTCTAAGAGATCAATGAAAAAGTACATTTATGTACGAAAAATGTTATATTAGCTCTTTTTTGTAGTGGCAAAGAATGGAGGGAATATTTACTTAGACAATTGCTGAACAAGTTACGACATATGATCATGATGGAGTACTATTGTGTTATAAGAAATGATGAGAGGGGGTTTCTGAAAAATGTCTAAGACCTTTGTGAACTGTGATGCAAAGTGAAATGAGAAGAATGAGAAGATCATTGTACAGAGTAACAGCAATGTTGTAATAATGATCAACTGTGAAAGACTTGGCTACTTTGATCAATACAATGATCCAAGACAATTCCAAAGGACACATGATGAAAAACTGTTATCCACCTCCAGAAAGAGAACTGACGAACTCTCTGATCACAAATTAAAGTATAATTTTCTCAGGTTTTTTTTTTGCTTTTAATTTTTTGCAGTATGACTGATATTGAAATATTTTGTATGATTTCACATGTATGATTGATATCATATTGCTTGCCTCTTCAGTGGAGGGGGAAAAGAG
Organism: Petaurus breviceps papuanus; assembly: GCF_028583685.1. Lineage (NCBI taxonomy): Eukaryota > Metazoa > Chordata > Mammalia > Diprotodontia > Petauridae > Petaurus > Petaurus breviceps. Next base: position 6,748,772 of record NW_027187342.1, on the reverse strand, counting down.
GGAGAGAATTTGGAACTCAAAATTTACAAAGAAAAGAATGTTATAAATAAATTAGCAATACATTTTTTTTTTTTTTGCTTTTTGGAGGGCAATTGGTGTTAAGTAACTTGCCCAAGGTCACAAGGCTAGTTTTTGTGTTAAGTATCTGAGGCCAGATTTGAACTGAGGTTCTCCTGACTCCAGGACCAGTGCTCTATTTACTGTGCCACCTACCCGCCCCTAAGCAATACATTTTAAAAAACCCAATTCAATTTAAAAAAATAGAGTAATGTTGTTATAGTCTAAGCAAAAGAAATCCTTCAGGGAAACACTGATTGAAGTAATTTTTTAGAATATTTTCAATTTCTCTCCCTGCTCTCATCTAGAAAAGATTAATTATAGGTTTAGAGGAGAAGGGAAGGGAAGAAAAAACGTATTTATAAAGTGCCTATTACTAGGTACCAGATACGGTGCTAAACACTCTGTGGACATTATCACATTTGATCCCAGTAACCCTGAAAAGTAAGTGCATTATCTTCATATTATAGTCAAGGAAACTGGGATTGAGATAGGTTAAGTAACTTGTCTAGGGTCCCGCAGCTAGGAAATATTTGAGGTAGGATTTGAACTCAGGTCTTCAGCAGCATGATACAACAGAATATGCCATGAGATGTGAGTCAGAGTTTTTATTTTAGCCTTTCTACTAACTCAGTGGATCATAGACTTAGATCTGATCTGTAGAATCAAAGACTTACAACTGGAAGGGGCCTCACAATTTCCTGAATCCAAGCCCCTCGTTTTACAGATGAGGACACTGAGGCCCAGAAAAGGTTAAAGGATACTTTTCAGTTGTGTGACCCTGGGCAGATCACTTAATCTCTCAGCCTCAGTTTCTTCATCTGCAAAAAGAGAATAATAATAGCACCTACCTCACAGTGTTTTTGTGAGGCTCAAATGAGATATTTATAAAGTAATTTTCAAACTTTAAAGAACAATATAAATACTAGTTTTCATCATCAATCATCATCGTCATCATCGTCATCATAATCATTATCATCAGTAACATTAGTTATTTGAATGACAGGATTAAAGAAAGACCTGGAGAGTTCATATATGGTCTGAGGAAAACATCACTAATTCTCTGATCAAAGGAATGAAAGAATTAGAAAAGTGATTCTCCCAGGTCAAAATATCTTCATTTTGCAATATATGTATTGGTCTTTTTGAGGGAGAACTCTTAATTACTAGTAAGTCAAGTCCAGTCAACAAGCATTTCTTTGGCAGTTATTATGTGTCAGATACTGTGCTAAGTATTGGAAATAAAAAGAATGGCAAAAAAAGTCCCCAAACAACAACGATGCCCCACACCCACAGCAACAAAAAATACTGCTCAAAGGAGACCATAGTCTAGTGAAGGAAATAATTTGTAAACAATTATGTAAAAAAAAAGCTATAGTAAGGATAACTTGGATAAACAGAGGGAAGGTATTACCGCTAAGGGTGGTTGGGAAAGACTTCTTGCAGAAGGTGGGATTTTTAGCTGGGATCTGAATATAGCTGGGGAAGCCAGGAGATGGAGAATAGGGGAAAGAATTTCAAGCATTGGGAAAACCAGTGAAATTGTGAAGTTGGGAAATAGAGTATCATGTGTGAGGAACAGCAAGTTGGTCAGTGTTGCTGGATGCTAAAGTATAAGAATTGAAGTAAAATATAAGAAGACTGAAATGGTAGGAAGGGATGAGGTTGTATATATCTCTTATGTACATAGTAGCTTACCATAATGCTTGGCACATAGGGGTTTGATAAATATTTGTGGACTTAACTTGATCCTGGAGGTAATAGATTCATTTAAGGACATCTTTACCAGGATAAGGAAATAGGTATAGATTGAAAGGAAATGCTTAATTTCCCCACCCCATGTCCACCCCATATCCAGTATTTTTTTTTTGAGAGGGGAATTGGGGTTAAGTGACTTGACCAAGGTCACACAGCTAGTAAGTGTTAAGTGTCTGAGGCTGGATTTTAACTCAGGTGCTCCTGACTTCGGGGCCCATACTATATTCACTTTGCCACCTAGCTGCCCCAAAAGTATTTTTTCTTTAAAAATTATGTGTTTAAACATTTTAAACATTTTAGTTTAAACACTTTAAACATTATAGTTATTTCTGGATATTCTCCCCTCCCCACCTAATGACTCTCCCTTATAAGAGAGAAATGCTAAGTCAACCGCTATAGTAAGTATCTGCCAGTGTATGCAACAGTTTTTATGCTCCCATCATCCTCCCACCTCAGTGACTAAAAGAAGAAAGTGAATTTCAACCTGTGTTCTCCAGGACCTAGATTAGTCATGATTATCCAGATTCTGACTTGAGGAAGAAACCTTCTTGCCATTGTGCTTTTTCCCACAAAATGTTCATAACCTGCATAAGAAATATCACCTTTTAGAGAGTTGAAGAGGTTTGAATCTGGGGAAGTTCACAAGAATACAGTGTTCTATTTCTCAAACTGAAGCTGCAAGTTGCTTGGCAAATTTCAATAGAGTAATAACAGTCACTCAACGTCTCAAATGGGTCAATGTTCCATTTGGTTCATGTTATAAGTTGTCTTTTCCATTCTTGGCTTTTGTGTCACTGCAAAACTTTGTTGGTTATGAAACCCAAATATGTCCCCAAATACATAGGGAAATAAGGGAAGCAGTGAAGATAATTCTCTTTGTAAGAAGACTGAGGTTTCAAGGCAGTATATGGGACTGGGGAATAGTCTCAAATCTGGTTTGGGGACACATTGGGCCATAACTCATGATATTCATTCTCAAGACATAATCCAGGAGTTTGGTGAGAAATCTTATTCTGAGGAGGGTCGAGGCTCTTCATTAGCTCAACCAACAAATGGAAAAAGTCAGTTTAAAAAAGAAATCGAGGTGTTTATAATTCTAAGAGGAGAGGGGCTTTGGCAGCTCTCAGGTTTGATGGCTTAAGTCATTTTTTGCTGGGGGTTATGGGAAAGATCTGCCACTTAAGATAAACGAGTTCCTCACTTTATGAACTCACTCCCTTGGCTGCTGGAGTTTTCTATGATATCCTGACAGTCCCTTGAATTGGTTTCTGACTGTGAGAACCCTGCAAGAAAAAGAAAAAGAAACCCAACTGAACCAACCAAAATACTCTAGAGGGTGTTGAAAAGTCTTGGTTCCAGTATTGTGATTAATTTTAAGTCAGGATAAAAAGTCTTTTTCGTTCTCTCTCTCTCTCTCTCTCTCTCTCTCTCTCTCTCTCTCTCTCTCTCTCTCTCTCTCTCTCTCTCTGTCTCTGTCTCTCT
>NW_027187342.1:6713056-6745075 GCF_028583685.1 Petaurus breviceps papuanus | reverse complement strand
TCTCTCTCTCTCTCTCTCTCTCTGTCTCTCTCTCTCTCCTTAGTAGGGATGAAGTAGGTTATTGACACAGTTGTTAAGATTATGGCCTTGCTTGTCTTATGTTCCATAAAGCCTCACTAGGATGGTAGTTAAAGAACAAAGGTTTTATTTATGTCTTAAAGCCCATATATGTGTAATGTGTTTTTAAAATGTCATTTGAAAAATAATTTTGTGATTGTAGTTCCATACTTTTCTCATACTGCTCTTTCTTATGCTGCTCTTGGAGGGGAGTAAATGCTGTCTAAAGAAGAAAACATTATCTCAACTGGTGGTATAGAAAAGAGGAATGGTTTGCTCATTTGTTTGGAATTCTAGCTTTCTAGTTAAATACCCTGAGAAAACTGTTGGAGAGTAAGACTTCCACTCCTCTGTTGCCTGTCTCTGACTTACACAGTTACAAACAAGCATTTTAAAAGAGCACATGCTTACAAATACTTGTCCCTACCCTGCACCCCCACCTCTGCTAGAGTCCACACTGTTGTCATGGAGAAAAACCAAAAACAACTTGGGAGTTTTTCAAAGGAAGAGGAACGGAAGGAAAAAAAATGAACAAGTGGCAAAACTTAAGGGAGCTGACACTGGACTTGCCTATTGGTTATTCCTTCTCACTATCTCCTTAAAAAATTGCCCCATGTTGCTTGATTTTCTTTTTACACACTTCACTTGATTACTGGTTACATGCCTTAAATTTCAGGAGATTGATTTTAGTTAGTAAAGAACCTCTTTGAAAAGGTAAAGACCTCTAGAGCAAGGTGATGTCAGTCATTCAGACATTAGTGGGAAGTAATTCAAGAATAATTTGAACTACATTTTTTGAGGGGAGAGGAAAAAGGCAATTTTGAAAAAGGGCCACTCTGTAGGGGAAAGAATAAACCAGGAAAGGTTTTCTCAATGGAAGGTTTAGAACAGTAAAGGCATAATCATAGATTTCAAGCTGGAAGAGATCTTAGAGGGTCCTTTATTTTACAGATGAGGAAACTGAAGACAAGAAAGCTTAAGACTTCCCTGAGATACCAGAGATATCAAGTAGTGGAATAAGAATTTGAATTCAGGTCCTGAATTCAACTCTAAATACAGCACTGTTTCTCCAGGATCTGGCCCTTATTGGCTAAGAGTAAATATAAATAGATATTGTTTCTGTTTTGGCCAGAAACCCTGAGGATCTTCTCCTGCCAGACTGATTGATTGATTTTTTTTTCTTTTTGACTAGATAATAGAGGCTATTCTCAGCCTTATTTTTCCCTAGCCTTAATTACTGAATGGGCATTGCCTCAGTCAAACTGAGACCTGTTAAAAGACTAGATTAAAAAGGCCAAGGTCTCCCACTGCATCCAGGGCCATCTCTACTTGTCCAGATTTATGTTTTGTCACTGGACCTAGATGGCTCCTGAGAAGAAAGTGAAGCTGGTGACTTTGAACAGCCCTCCCTCACTTAAATCCAAATTCACTTGCATATCATGGCATCATCTCCTGCATGTCATGGTCTTCAAGAAAGAAGGATGGGACGGCTAGGTAGCACAGTGAATAGAGCAGAAGGACCTGAGTTCAAATAAGGCCTCAGACACTTGACACACTAGTCCTGTGATTTTGGGCAAGTCACTTATCCTCAATTGCCCTGCCTTCCACCCTCCATAAAACAAAAGACCACAAAAAAAAGAAAGGACAAACAATAATAGCCCTCCTATGCTTAGAAGTCACTGGTCATTGAAATGTCATTTTCCTAGTTTGACTGGATAGAAAAAGAAATGGGTTCTGAATTTGTAATTACAAACGCTCTCCTTCAGAGTTTCTCTTGAATTTTCTATGGAAAAGAAAGGAAAACAGGAGGATTTTTTTTTTCTTTTTGTAATCTCAATCCCTCACTGCAGAAGGAAACATGAATTCCATTTCTTTTTTTTTTTTTTAAGCAATCGGGGTTAAGTAACTTGCTCAAGGTTACACAGCCAGTTATTTCTGGGTGTGGTGCTGAGTATCTGAGCCTGGATTTGATCCCCAGGTCATCCCAACATTGGAGCCAGTGCTCTTACTCGCTGAGCCACCTGGCCACCCCTAAGCAATTGGGGTTAAGTAACTTGTTCAAGGTTACACGACCAGGTGTTTCTGGGTGGGTGCTAAGTGTCTGAGCCCGGATTCGGCCCCCAGATGATCCCGACACTGGAGCCAGTGCTCTTACTTGCTGTGCTACCTGGCCGCCCCTATGAATTCCATTTCTTCTACATTCTTAGCAAGGGGTGCTGCTGATCCGAGTGTCAGGTTTTTAGTCATTTTGATTTCCAGAGTAAAATTAGAAGAAAATTTGGCTATTTATCTACATTTTAGAGGTTTTGTGAAAAATCTGTGGCGGGGGTGGGGGGAACAATGAACAAAAACAGCACTTTTGAGACACATATAACTTTTGTGTCTGAGCAATGAGAATACATTAGGAAGTCATCTGGCCAATAATAGCAGGAAGCAGACAAAGACAAGACTTATTGGAGCCCCACCACTCGCATATTTAGGGCTATTAGGAACTCATGATTTAATTGCAAATCTTAGGAACTACTGGTAGCTCATTCAAGGCTTTTTGTTCAGTTTTCTTTCCTTTGATATAATATTTTCACTTTTGTAATGTTGAGAACTGTGGGAAATAGGCCTAAGTATACTGGCTGACATGAAAAGATTTCTCCTAGGTCTCCTCTATGTGAACATCCTCATTGAAATTGGAGTGGCATAACTGGGCTCCTACTATATGAAAGCTCTTGATTAAACATTCACTTCTTAAGCAAAAGTATTTTGGGCAGTGTAGCTTAATCTAAACATACTTGACATATTGGTTGAAAACACCCATGTTTGACCTTTGATAAGTCACATGATCTCATTGGACCTCTGTAAAGTAAGGAGATTGCTTTAGATGGCCTCTAAAGACCCTTTAGAGGGATCTAAGATTCTATAATTCATTTCTAGGCAGAATCATAGTTAAGAGTTTTATTTTGTTTTATTTCCTTTTTTTTTTTTTGCCAGGGAAGATGACACAAAAGATATCTGCATTTGGGGTGATGGTGGAATACCACCTGATTAATTGGGTCAGAGACACAGGACATCAATTTGACACCATTCCTGGGGAGGTCACCATGGAAGTACAGAATGCAGTTAGGGTAGGTATCTTATTCTAGACTCTAGATAGTCTAGAGTGATGCAGGACTGTTAAATACTATCCGGACTTTTAAATTTAACACCCAGTGGCAAAGCTCTGCCTTCCCTACCTTGGTGACAGCTCTTGTTTTTGGGTGTAAAGGCTAAGTAGCTGACTAGAAAACTTACAGCGTCCAGTTTGAACCTAAGTTGATTTTACCAGTCATAATGTGGTCAGTAGTTGCTTAATCCTCTTGTACTTAAGCAAGCTTTCTTAAGCTTTGTTGTTGTTCAGACTTTTCATTTGTGTCTGACTCTTCATGATTGTATTTAGTGTTTTCTTGGCGAAGATCCTGGAGTGGTTTGCCATTTCCTTCTCCAGCTCATTTTATAGATGAGGAAACTGAGGCAAATAGGGTTAAATGGCTTGCTCAGGGTCACATAGCTAGTATTTCAGACTGGATTTGAACTGGTCTTCCTGACCCGAGGCTCTAACTATTGTGACACTTAGCTCCCTGTTATTACTTAAACTACTAAGACGTAAAACTGCCCTAAGACTTTTGGGACGTCTTTTATGTAGGTTTCATTTAGTTTAATTTAAGAACAGGGTAAAGACTTTTCATGGACAGAGTAAACAACTTACATTTCTTCACTTTTTAGAGGGATGGAGGTAATAATGAAACAAGTGATTAAGAGTATCAGTACTCCAATGATAGAAAGCCTAGACCCTTTGAGTCTATATTAAGAGTGATATAAAAATATAGAGATTCCAGGTTTATCAAGTCTGATGTTTCATCTTTTGCTTAAACAATAGTCCTCCATTTAAATTGGGAGCCTCTGAGTTGAAACTAAGTCTGATCAGAAATTTGCCACAGCACCAAACACGTTGTTGGGTTCTCATTGCTACTGCTAATTCTCATTATGGAGTTATTCCAATCAAACTTAATTACTTTAGGTTATTTTAGTGGAATGAAGTCAGTTTTAATGCAAATATCTTGTTAATGGCCATCACATAGAAAAGAAAGGTTCAAAGACATCAGGTGAAGCTCAGGTAGACAGATGGCAATTTTTGCATTTCTTATTCCCTTTAGATTAAAAAAAATTGCTCACATTGGCTCACTAAATCATTCTTACCATGGAAAATGAGCAGGGGTGGGAGATGTTAGGTTCTGATGATGTTATTCTACATTTAAAAAGTAATAATAACTGGCAGTAATTTAACACTTTAGGGTTTTACAAGATACTTTAATAATGGGCTTGCATTTCTATAACCCTTTAAAATTTGCAGAATACCTATAAACATTTCACTTTATCCTCACAAAACCCTGTGAGGTAGGTGCTATAGCCTAATCTCCATTTTAAAGATGAATGAGGTAGAAAGACATTTAAATGGCTTGTCCCAGGTCCCACAGTTCATATGTGTCAGAGGTGGGATTCAAATTTACATCTTCCTGCCTCCAGGTCCAGAACCCTGTCTATTGCATCACCAAACTGCACTAAGTTCCTCACATACATTATTTTACTTAATCTTCACAATTACCTTGCATAGCATGTGTTACCAGTATTATTATTCCCATCTTACAAATGAGGAAACTGAGTCTCAGAGTAGTTAACTTGTACAGTTACTTGCTTAGAGAGACACAGCTACTGAGTGTTGGAGATGGGATTTCATATCTCCATGTTGTTTAATCACACCATTCCCCTACAATACTTCAAGTTTTTCTGATTCCAGGTCCAGTACTTTTATTCTCTATGCTATGGTAGCTCTCAGTCATAACTACTAAAGCATTAGTAGAAATCTTTAATGTTATTTGTGTACCAGCTAAAATAATCCTTGCATCCAATTCCTTCTAAGGGACCCATTTTGCTTGAAAAAATTGAGTTTTATATGGTAATAGAAGACAAAGGAGAAGAAATTCGGGTGACACCAGATTATATTTGTGATTCTAATTCATTGGAGGGAAGATTTTTAAATCAGTTCAGCTGACCCTGTTTATACAATTTCAATATAAATTAAAAAATATTCTTGGGGATAACATTTGATGTTAGCTAACAATAGTTTTAGCTTAGCCCTCTATGTAACTGTTACAGCTAAAAATAATAAACACACACACACGCAGAAATGAGTCTTTATAATTAGCATTGGACTTAGAATCAAGAGATTATCATATTGTTGGTGGTGTTTTTTTCTAATTCCAAGTCTCTTCTATTGACTTTGAGACCATCATAAGGTACTTATCTCTCTGGGAGTCTAGTTTCATCAAAAATATGAAGATTGAATTGCTAGGCCCCTTTCTATTTCTATTATTTTATGATTTATTACTTTTGTGTTTTTTTCTCCTTCCCTACAAGTAAAATCTTTTGCTTTTCATACTTCCCAAACAGATAAATTGTTTGTTGTTGTTCAGTCATGTCTGGCTCTTCAAAAACCCATTTGGGGTTTTCTTGGCAAAGATACTGGAGTGGTTTGCCATTTCCTTCTACAACTCATTTTTTACATATGAGGAACTCAGGCAAGCAGGGTTAAGTGACTTGCCCAGTGTCACACAGCTAGTAAATAAATGAGGCTGGATTTAAACTCATGAAGGTGAGTCTTCCTGATTTGAAGCCCAGTGCTATATCTACTCTGCCGCCTAGCTGTAGGCAGACCAACTGTGAAAGATCTGTGCCTATTAAGAGTCAACCATTTGGGGTAACTTTAGTAGAACATATCTCCAGCTCAGTTCTGAATCTTGGATCACTGAGCCAAAGCCTTTTCTAGCAAGCGCTGAAATTAACTTGGCAACTTATAATGTTAATATAATACAAGAAATAATTCAGACAAATTAAGTTGAGTAGGAAAGGATAACTTGGAATGACAGAAGGGAGATTATGGAACCCTGTGAGACTATATTTTGTGTGTGTGTGTGTGTGTGTATTGGAGTAAGGGAATACTTCTGGTAGTTTTCTTGTTTTACAAATAATTCTTGAAAACTGACTGCTAAGCATTGTTGTTTTCATGATATTGAAACATCACAGGACAGTAGATTTAGAGCTGAAATGGGGAATTTAAAGGTCAAGTTCAACCCCATTATTTTATAGGTGAGAAAACTGAGGCATAGAGAGGTTAAGTGACTTTCGAAGGGTCAGTCATATAACTAATAAATATCTGAGATGAAATTTGACCCTAGGCCTTCCTAACTCCAGGGCCCTTTCCACTGTACCACACTGGAATAAAGGTATAGTAAAAATGTAAGTGTAACGAATCCTAAAAAAAACAACCAACTTTCTTTGAAAAAAAATTCATTTATTTGTTTATAACATTATTTTTTTTTATTTTTTGAACTCCAAATCTTTTCCTTCTCTCCAGCCCCTTCCCTATCCATTAAGAAGGCAAGAAAGACAATATCAATTATATATGTGAAGTCACACAAAACATATTTCCATGATAGTCATGTTGCCAAAAAGCAAGAAAAATAAAGTGAAAAAAGGGTATGCTTTAATCTGCACTCAAATAATCTTTCAAATCACTAATTTAAAATTTTGCACCCTTTAAATTTTGGTGGTTCAAGTGAAAGCCCTGATTGTCCCAACCTAGTTACAGCTCTGTTCTGGGGAAATCCTCAGTATAACAAGATCTTTGATTTAGAATATTGAATGCAGTGTAGACCTGCTAATGTCAGGTCACTCCAGATGTGTGTTGTCAATGGGATTCTTCCTTTCTTCCTTGACTGATCAACATGCTTGACCCCCATCTTCTAGAAATGCTACTAGCTAATCCAATCTCCCTACAACCTGGATGCTAGATAAATCTAACTCTTCTTATTCTAACTCTAATCCATTCTCTAGTCCCTGCCATCTGCTGGTTCCTTTTCCTAATCTATTCTAAGTACTACAAGATGGATTGGCAGTTATATTCAGCTGGATGTCTGGTGCACAGGTGCTTGTTTTTACATTTAAGTAGGTGAAGAGGACCATGACCAGGAGAAATTCCTATAAGCTCTTCTTCCCTTGTGATTACTCTCTGATCACTACTTAAAAAAAATTCTTATTATCTTTTGATTCATGCCCAGGGAGCAGAGTTGAGTGCTAAGGCAGACACTACTGCATAGCTGGGGTGGGAATGAGGGGAGGATGAAAAGTCTACAATCCTGAAGCTAGGTTAAGAATAATTGCTCTTCTTTACTGATTAGTCAATAACAGAACAAGATGATATAACTCAGGGTAACACTTACAAAATCACTTTTATGGGAGTCAGTTAACCTTGTTTGCCTCAGTTTCCTCATCTGTAAAATGAGCAAGAGAAGGAAATAGCAAACCATTCTGATATCTTTGCCAAGAAAACCCTAAATGGGGTTGCAAAGCACAGGACACAACTGAAAAACAACTGAACAATTATAGGTTTTTTTTTTTTTTGGCAGGGGGAGGGATGAGCCATTCCAGAGATCCAATTTTAATAAAATAATAAATTTTCCCAAAGGATCAGAAGGGACATTGGGAGGGAGTGATTTAGTTGGGTCCAGTTACCTGATGCAGCCTGATACATGTACTATTTTGCATTCCTGGTATAATGAAAAAGGCTATTAGTACCTGGGGAGAGAAGTATATGATGAGTCAGTTGCACTTGGCTATCACTACTAGTCTTGCACTATTTTAATGAATTTTTTTAATAGTCTTGCTTCTATTCTGCACTTATATAGCTGACCAAACCCCTAGGGAGAGTTGGAATAGGGTAGCCTCGTGAGAGGATGAAGTTGCAATATTATAGAAATTGAAGTTTCAGTTCCATTTTGTAGAGCCATAGTTTGAAGGTTATGTCTCATCTTTTGTAAATGAGGTTCACACTAGTCTTATCTGTCCTTAAAACTGAGTTTTCTAAGAAATTTTTAAAAAATGTGACACATTAATTTTGATCAGTTTCCAAGCTTCCTGATTTGACTTGTGCTTAGTATGAAAATAATGGGGGTCAATGGTGGTGTGAACATTCTTTTTTTTTTTACTTTGAAAACCTTGTTAATATTAAAGAATTGCTTTAGTGAGCCAGCTCAAGCTCTGCAACAAAAACATGACATTGTATTTATGATAGTTCAAGACTTGGTTGGGACTTATTTTCTAGTGTTTTCATTAATTTATTCAACCAACTTTTATGGAATGCAATCTGTAATGAACAAAATAACATAAAATGACAACATATCCCGGTTAGTTTCCAAATCAAACAAATGTGACAAAATATAATATGTAGCACATTTTTTTTGCAAAATTCTTTTAAAATGTTATTTCATGCTCGCAATAACCCTATGATATAGATGTTATTATTATCCCAAACTCATCGAAGACAAAACTGAGGTTTGGAGGGTTTAAATTAGATGTGTCAAGAATGACATAAATAGAAGTCAATCATTTAATCAGTTAACAAGCATTTATTAAACACTTTGTGTGTGTCTGTACAAAATACAAAAAAGAAATATTCCCTTCAATTAAGGAGTTTCTATTCTACTTGGAGATATTAATATGCAAATTAGAGATAGAGCAGATGTCAAGATGCCCACTGCTACTTAGGTCCTGATGTCTGTAATGTTAATGGGAAATAAGATCTTCACCACCCATTAACTGGTGACACATGGAGCCCATTAAGGGAAGTTTGCTTAGGGGAGGCTTGCTTGTAGGAAGGCTTTCTCACCTTTTGCTAATTTCTAATTAGGTACTCAGTCATGAGGGTTGAGATGCCTTCTGGCTCTGAGAAGTGTATGTAACTTCGAGTTGGTATTTTGCTTTGGGGGCTCCCTTATGAGAAGCATCTTGTGATTCCCTGGTTGAGATTCTGAGTGGCCATATGTTCAGAGCTCCCCAACTGCTCAGATGTAAAGGTTCTCTCAATCCAGGGACATATGTAAAGTGTATCGCAATATTGCTTTGATTCAGGCAGTCAGAGCCTTGTCTGTTGGTCCTTATTTCTCTTGTATTTTCTCTGAAGTTCAGGGTACTGACTTTTCCCCTGAACTCATGAATGTAATCAAAAAAGATTTGTTGACCCCTTGAAGAGCTATCTTTCCTAGTAAAGCAGATCTAAGAACCTGTACCAGCAGCCATCCTGGGTATGCCAGTGTGGTTGCTTTTGCAGAGCCCTGGTGGATTTTTGGATAAAAAATTGTCTGAGGTAAATAAAATCCAGAGCAATGGAATCCAATTCTTATAAAAGAGGGGCCATTGATCTGTATGTAAAGATGTGGGGGGAGCATATTGACTAGTTTTCAGATTTAATACTACTATGACTTATTGCATTTTTATTTATTTTGTTAAATATTTCCCATTTACATTTTAATTTGATTCAGGTTTCACTTCAGAGTGTTGCAGGCTATCCTAGGCCACTTCTGGTCTAGAGAGTGGAGGTAAGGATTGATTTAATCACCACCTAATCTGAGGCAGGTCTGTTTTTGGTGAATGCCAAAGCTAAACTGGATTACCTCTCCCTAAGGGAGTGTGTGTGTGTGTGTGTGTGTGTGTGTATTCATGGTTGTATTCATGTGGTATTCTTTCCTGGGGTCTGGGACCTAAGGTCATTATTTACATTTACTCCCTTGGGGAGTGACAGGCATTGGCATGGTAGAGGTCTAACTAGGCATAGGTTTTCTACTAGATGGCTGGATTATAAGCATCTAAGGTAGACTTTGAACCCAGATCTTTCTTTTTTTTTATTTTTTTTTTATTTTTAAGCAATCGGGGTTAAGTAACTTGCTCAAGGTTACACGGCCAGTTATTTCTGGGTGTGGTGCTGAGTGTCTAAGACCGGGATTTGATCTCCAGGTCGTCCCAACACTGGAGCCGGTACTCTTACTCGCTGAGCCACCTGGCCGCCCCTGAACCCAGATCTTTCTGACTCCAAGTCTAGGCACCTCTCCACTATACTATGCTGAACAGTGTCACCTATCTGGGAATAGCATGACCAGTGCATATGCCTAGAACATAGACACTTTAGTTCTGCCTTAGCCATCTTGACCTATGTCAATTCTAGAATAAGTCTCACCCAGATCCCATTCTCTCACCCTTATCTCACTTTCTGGAGCCTTCTTGAGTCATTTCCCTTGTCAGATCTCTTCTGCAGTGCTGTGTCCAATCCAAAGAACTGCACTTTAAGAAGGATGTTTATAAACTGAAGAATTTCCAGAGAAGGGCAACCTGGCTGGTGAAAGACCTTGAGTTTGTCATAAGAAGATCATGAACTGGAGAAGAGAAGACTCAGAGGAAACATGATAGCTATCTAAAAGGGACTTTACTCCAAACCCCTCATTTTATATGAGGAAACTGAGTCTATGAGAGACTAAGTGATTTACCCAGGTCACACAGCCAGAGTGTGAGGCAAGATTTGAACTGTCTTCCAGACTCCAAGTCTGATACTCTGTCCAAAATTGTCACATGGAAGAGGGATTTGACTTGTTCAGTCTGGTCCTGGAGAGCAGAACCAGGAACAGTGGGGCCAGTTTAAAGGAGCCAATTTAAAGCTTGATGTCAGGAAAGACTTCCTAACAATTTGAACTGTGCAAAGTGCAATAGGTTATCTGAAAAACATGATTGAGTTCCCTTTTCCTGGAAGTCTTTTCCCTTTTCCTGGAAGTCTTTCAGTGAAGGCTGGATGGCTACTTGTGAGGTAATAAGCATTTTTCTTTTCACTGTATCAATTTGTAGCAAATCACCAGTCTTCCTGGTCTATGTCTTGCCACTAGACTTTGAAGGAGAGAGGGGAGCTCGTGACTCTGCACAGCTCTGCCGCACTTACTTCCAACTCACTTGCCGGACAAGACATCACCCTCCCAATGCCATTGGTCTTCTTTGAGACCAAAGGATATACATCAACAATCTTGAGGGTAACAATTTTTTTTTTTTGCCTCTCTTTGTACTCTCAACATTTATCATAGTGCCTGGCACATAGTAGGTGCTTAAATAAATTCTCAGTGATTGACTAACTGATGATCCCTGCCCCTAGCTTAGCATCAAATCTACTTCCTTATTGGCTGAGGGAGATTGCTATCCTGCTGAACAGTTTCGGACATTTCCAAAGGAACTCCTGAGCTTCATCATTCTAATATCCTTAGTGGTGGTTGCATTGATGGGAATTCTGGATACTTCTTTCCTCTTTCCCCATTGGTTTGAGGGGAGGTGGTGGTGTTCTAGTTAGAAATCTTGAGGGTCTTTCCTTCCCAGATTGATTTTTTTTTTAGTAGTCAAACTAGGCCACTTCTACCTCATTTCTTACTTAACCTTAACCTTAGCTTAAAAGGCCAAGGTCTCCCACTGCCTCTGGGGCCATTTCCAGTCATCCTGACCTATGTCATGCCTCTGAACTCATGCCTCTGGACTCATGATTCTGTAGGAGAGAGTGTGGCTCTTGACTTTGCACTGCCCTGCCTCACTTAAATTCAATTCACTTGCAAATCAAAATATCACCCTCCTGATGTCTTGGTCCTCATCTGAGAACAAACGACAAACAATAATAACAACAACAAACAATACTCTAGACCTAGGCTTCATTCCTGGGTTTGAACTGTTACTTTGGCACATATGTCAGCTTGGAGGAAATTGGTAGCCTATAGTTGATCTTTATAGTCACCAAAGGGATATGAGGGGAATATTGAGGGGGATATTGAGAGGGATATGGCTAAAACAAGACAGTGAAGATGGAAATACAAGAGAAAGAAAAATAATGCAATTTCATCCCCCAGCTAAAGGGAAGGATCATAGAAACAAAATAGATAGGCAAGAAAATTTATATTAGGGGATAAAGATGTGAGCTCTGTGCCTGCTTCTTTCAGTCTCTTCAATGCTATGTTCATTTCTCTTTTTTGATTACCAGGTAGATCTCCCCTTAGTCTCCTGGGGTATACTTCTTTCCCTGTCTGGCACAAACTACTCCTTGGGGCTTAAAGATATGTAGATGATAGATGATCAAGGTAACAACTACTTAATCATTCTGCCTCATTCACCCATCCAGAGAAGTATTTAAAAAACACCGTCAGCAGAGTGCACTTGACATTATTCCATTCTTTTTTATTATATTTTTCGCTTTTGCAAAATAAAATGAAATTCATGCACAGTGGCTATGACTGAACACACCTAACAATTAGTAATAGAATCAAAGGAATGCATTTTCTTTATTTTATGTGTAGGTGCTCATTACCCATGGTCCTGGACTCTAAATCTACATCAGATTTTTAAAAACAACTTTGAAATTTAAAAACTGATCTCTAAGACTGTATTTTCCAGTACTTCGTGTCATAATTTTTTGCTCAGTTCCTCCTCTACCTTCTTTTCTGGCACTGCACCATTGTCTCTGAAGATAGAGAAGGGAGCCTTGTAAGATGAAGGACTGTTTCATAGTTTTCATTGTTTCATGAGATGCCATGATCAAAGAGTTCGTCACCATGTGCAATTTTGTGGGGGATGAATTAAAATTAAATCCTTAGGTAGCACAGGATTCAGAAAGCAGATATAGTCTGTTGTTTGGACCATCTTACCTTTGTATCATGGTAAAACCTTCCACAGCTTCTAATTCAGTGGTATAGCCTTCTAGAACCCACATTCACCTTCACTTCATGGTGAAGCATCAACCCTGTGTGCTCTATCAATATCCACCAAGTTATGAGAGATCTCAAAAAATCCCCCCCTCCACCCTAGCATATTGGGGGAACTCCTACGGTGAATTTATGAGAGAACATGGACCAAGGTTACCCAGGATGAGTTAAAAAGAAAGGATTGTGATTCCTATCTTTTGAAGGAAGACCTAAATCAATGAGATTACAGATCTTCTGAAGTATCTTTAAGTCATTCTCTTTTGTTTGGGTTTTTGTTAATATTAGTAAATAATAAGTTATTATTGGTACTTAGAACTTTTTTTTTGCTTTTTGGAGGGAAATTTGGGGTTAAGTGACTTGCCCAAGGTCACATGGCTTTTTTTGTATGTGTTAAGTATCTGAGGCTGGATCTGAACCCAGGTCCTCCTGACTCCAGGGCTGGTTACTCAGAACTTTTAACAGCAAAAGGAAAATCACTGTATCATACTAGGTTCCTCATCCTTCTCCCTGACCACAGCATATCTGGCCAGGAATCTATTTCCTAATTTTGCCACTTCTTAACTACCAAATGAATATTTTGTAGCCATAGAGAAGTGGGAGGAAGGCAGCAGTTCTGTGAAATCAAGGTGGAAATAATCAGGAAAGAAGTCATTTCATGGTTAAATTCCAACTGACATAGGACAGTCTTTTATATAGTTCTGTAATCTGGTTGATCCTTCAATATTGCTCTCATAGCAACCCCTTACCAACTATCCAGGCCATGGTAGCTAATAACAAACCTTCTTTGCCTTGTGCCTCAAAGGCTTTACTGTTAGCCTTTCTCTCCCTTTCCTCCCATCCCCATCCTCTCAAGGCACACATACATATTTATTCTAGTGACTTCAACACTTCAGATAAATAAAAAAAATCTCTTTATCACCAAAAAGTTAGGGACCCCTGACTTTCCAGATTTCTATGTCATATACAATGAAGTATAGACTTGACTTTTGACAGGTTATTCTGGTCAGAGTAGGCTGCCAATACTGGATAAACCAGACTCCCATTTATCTGTCCAGGATGATCCATTTCCTAGGAATGGCCAAATTTTCAATCCACTTTGAGGTTTTTAGACTTGGCTTTATTTAACACATCAATTTCACTTTGAAATTGGGTACCTTTAGGGTCAGAGCCAAGATGGCAGCATAGAAGCAGGAAAACTCCATGAACTCCCCCCATAATCACCTCAAATACCTATAAAATATGACTCCTCCAAGAAATTCTCAAGGAAAATTGCCCTGATATTTTAGAACCAGAGGGCAAAATAGAAATTGAAAGAATTCACCAATCACCTCTTGAAAAAGATCCCAAAAAGAAAACTCCTAGGAATATTATAAGCAGCTTCCATAGTTCCCAGATCAAGGAGAAAATATTACAAGCAGCCAAGAAGAAACAGTTTGAATATTGTGGAAACACAATAAGGATAACACAAGATCTATCAGCTTCTACATTAAGGGATTGAAGGGCTTTGAATATGATATTCCAGAGATCAAAGGAGCTAGGATTAAAACCAATAATCACCCAGCCAGCAAAACTGAGTATAATGTTTCAGGGGAAAATATGATCATTCAATGAAATAGAGGACTTTTAAGCATTCTTTTTTAAACTTTTTGGAGGGCAATTGTTGTTAAGTGACTTGGCCAAGGTCACATGGCTAGTTTTTTTGTGTTAAGTATCTGAGGCCAGATTTGAACTCAGATCCTCCTGACTCCTAGTCCTCTATTCACTGTGCCACCTAGCTGCCCCACTTCAGGCATTCTTGATGAAAAAACTAGAGTTGAATAGAAAATTTGACATTCAAAGAAGCAAGAGAAGCATGAGAAGGTAAACAGGGAAAAGAAATCATAAGGAACTGATCAAAGATGAACTCTCTACATTCCTACATGGAAAAATGGTAGTTGTAACTTATGAAACTTTTCTCAGTATGAGGATAGTTGAAGGGAATATAAATGTACATCTATGTATACATACATATACATGTCTATATAAGAGGGTATATGTGCATATGAATAAATCTGTGAGTGTGTGTATATATGTGTACAGGTATACATAGAGGTCCCAGGATCAATTGAATAGGAAGGGATGATATTTAAAAGGTGAAATTGAGAGTTGAAGGAGGAATACAATGAGAAGAGAGGGGGAGAGTTCATCTCAAACCTCCCTACAATAGGTCAAAATTGGAATAATTTGTTGGATTCAACACCATCAACATTTTTAATATATGCCCAGCTAGGAGAATTATATTGTTTGATTATGCCCATTCAGAGCAGAGGGACCAATTTAAAGACCCCTTTCAATAGACAGATGCCAGAAATTACATTAAGTTAAATGTATTTTAGTTACATAGGCACAGTATAAGATATTTTTAAGTGGAATATGCTTCTATAATTTTTGTTTTGATATTATGATCATTTACTAAACATTCTAACTTTTTTTTTTTGCATCAGCCCTGTGTAGATAAAAGATTTTTGCTCTTTCCACATCAGCCACCAGGATGAGATTTTTGATCTCCTGTGTTATGAGCATCTGAACACAGTGAATTCTTTTTTTTTTAAGCAATTGGGGTTAAGTAACTTGCTCAGGGTTACACAGCCAGTTATTTCTGGGTGTGGTGCTGAGTGTCTGAGCCCGGATTTGATCCAGGTCATCCCAACACTGGAGCCAGTGATCTTACTCGCTGAGCCACCTGGCCGCCCCTAACACAGTGAATTCTTAATTCCCAGTACCACCAATTGCAGAGATGACAGCTCAGTATAGTTGAGCATGACAGTTTGAGGTTTTTTGACAATAAAGTTGTATCCTCTCTAACAGAAAAAAAAAGAGAGACTATCTGACATTCTTAAAATCTGCAGAAATTTTGGGGGTGTATTTGAAGGCCAAAGTGTGGTGCTGGCTGTTTGAATGTACTTAGTGATACATTTAAGTTAGTGATTTATGCCACCTGACATTGACTTTAATTTAGCTCATGTTACAAGTAAAGTAATTCACTCCTTAATGAAGTGTACTTTGTATGACACATTGAACATGTGATCTGACAATCATTGCTCTAAAATGGGGCGTAGGTTACATTTTCTTTTGTCATTGAAAGTGGGCTGTCAGTTCATAAACTTAAAACAAGGCATACTGACCTGTCACCTTCTCTGAAGTATTTTATTGGAGTCTCTGGGAGGCATACATTAAAATAAACTATTATAATGGGGTGAAAGAGAGAGAAATTACAGGAGCTCAATTTTACTCAAACGAGGACACTTCCAAAGTGTTTATGCATTTTTTAAAAGATAGAGTCTGGAAAGTGAAGTGGAAATTAAAATGTGAATATATTACATACAAAAAATCACATACAATTTCAGGTCTGGAAGGAGCCTCAGTAGTTATTCATCCCCAAAGGGAATCCATATCATAGAAGAGACTTAAGTCGTTATTTATTCTCAGTTTCATGACCTCCTTCAAAGGAATCTGCTGCCCTCAACTGAGATAGCCTATTCCACTTTTGAAGAGCTGAATTTTTTGGGGAAGCTTTTCCTGGCACCCATTGTTCCACTTCTGCCCCTCTATTGTGCCAAACAGAACAAGTCAAGTCTATTGTCCCTGTAACAGCCTTTTTGAATCCTTGATGATGGTCATCATGACCCCTTCATCTTGTCCCTGGACTAAATATCTCCAATTCTTTCAAGTCATCTTCATATATCATGGATTCAAGGTTTTTCATTCTTCTGCTTGACCTATTCTAGATATACTTCAGCATGCCAATATCCTTGGACATACACAATTATCAAGCACAGAACTGAATACAATACTCTTCTTGTCATGTGATCAGGACAGAGACTAACAAAACTATCTCCTTCTTGGTAGACCTCTCCTAATGGAGTGCAAGGTCACATTAAGTTGCCATATCAAACTGGCTATTCTGATTGAGCTTTCAGACACCTAAACCCCTAAATCCTTTGTACACAAATATCTGCCTAGCCTCGTCTCAACCACATTATTCTTGTGGCATTAATTTTTTGAACCTAGTATATTTTACATGTAAGTATTCAAGTTCTTCTTGATTCTTCCAATGTTCTAGACTAGCAAGATCTTTTTGGGTCCTTCTATGTTTCATTCTATGTTAGCTGTTTTTTCTAGGATCAACAACAGTCTCCATTTGTTACTTAGAGTCTTTGGTAACCTGTTTTCAGCCTACTTTTCCAGGCTTATAATACATTATGCCCCTCTATGCACTCTATAATCCAGCCAAATTGACCTTCTTTGTTGTTCCGCTCACACAACACAACTCAACTTTCTCTCTCTGTTCTCCATGTTTTTGCATAGACCTGGAGGGTACTTCTCCCTCAGTTTTGACTCTTAGAATCCCTAGTTTCCTTGAAAATTCAGTTCACGTAACACTTCCTACTCATGGCCTTTTCTGACTCCTCCAGCTGCTAATGCCCAGTCCTTGAAATTATCTGGTATTTACTTTCTTTATATCTTATATATTTGTAGGTATTTGTGTTTTTCTTTTTCCTCCAATGGAATACAGATCTTTAGGGAAGAGACTTTAATTGTTTTCTTTGTGTCCCTGGCATCTAACATACTGCCCAGCACATAGTAAGTACTTTAAAATTGCCATCAGATTATTGACTATTCCTTTCAGTCTTGTCTCATCTCTAAATGTGATAATTCTGTCTTTATGATTTTATTGAAATTGTTGATCAAAATGTTAGACAGCACAGATATTTGGGACAATCTAGTAGACATCTCTTTCCAAGATGACCTGAAACCATTAATTATTATTATGCTGTAAGTCTGACCATTTAACCAGCTCTGAATTCAGCGGTGTTGTTGTCTAGCCCAAGTGTCCCCATATTTTCCATAAGAGCAAAGCATACTTTTCTTCCAAACACTTTTGCTATAAAATCTAGGTTAACCAACATACCAACAGCAATTTCTTATGTGCCAATTTAGTAATGCTTTCAGATATCACTGATAGTTACTTGCTAAGCACATCCATCCAATAGTTCTTTCAGTGTCTGATGATGTAGCTCAAATAGGCCAGATGACTTGAATTCATCAAGGGAAGATAAACGCTTGCTTACTTTCCATTTATTTTGATTCCCAACTCCTTAGGAGTCATCTCTGTCCTGTCCTTCTAAGTCCAAAGAGAAGTCTTATTGGCAGAGGAAACAGAAGCAAAATAAAAATTGGATAGCTTTGTCATCTCTTGGTTATCAGTTATCATTGTCCCATCCTTCCCTGAATATCAATCCTTGTCTTTCTTTGAACCTTTTATTTCCCCTGGTGTAGCTCAACATCTAAACATTTTCATTGTACTTTGGGGTCTCCACCAGCTGCATCTCATTCTGAGCTTTAGCCCTTGATGCTATTTTAAATTTAAATCTTTAATGAACAAATATTTATTTTGTCTTATTCCCATGACCACAATTTAAAAGAAAAGTAAAATCTTTGTTACAAATATTCATAGTCAAACAAAAAAAATACCCACATTTTTCACATCCAAAAAAGTATGGCTTATTTAACTGAATCTTGGGTCTGTCATGTCTTTGTCCAGAGGTAGGTTGCATAGTCCTGACAAGTTCTCTGGAATCATGGTTGTTCGTTACATTAATCAGCATTCACTTTCCTACAAAGTTTCCATGATTTCTACCCCTGAAAGCAGTTCCTGACTATTAATGAAAATCAGATACAGAATATAATTTTCATCATTTGTTTCTTCCATTAGGTAAGTCAAGAAGTTTTTAGATGCTGTTCTTTTATTACAAACCTCTCTATTTGTCATTTAAAGCCTTTCACAGCCTGCTTTAAACTACCTTTACAGCCTTGTTCTATGTTATCCCCTGTTATGATTCCTTAACCTTCATGCTGTTACTCTGAGTTGCTGGGTGGTTCAGTGGACAGAGCACTGGACCTGGAGTCAGGACGACTGGAGTTCAAATGCAACCTCAGACACTTACTAGCAGTGTAATCCTGGGCAAGTCATTCAACTGCCTCAGTTTCCCCATCTATAAAATGGAGATGCTATGGGACTCAGCATAGTACCTGGCACCTGATAAGTGCTTTATGTTTGCTATTATTACTTACAGATAACATTCAGCTCCTCATTCTATTCCTTTCCAGTCTCTTCCTTTCTGCCTCCAATGACCACAATGACTAGTTTCCTTCAAAGTTCAACTCATGTGTTGCCTCTTACATGGAGTCTTTTCTGATTCTTCCAGATGCTAGTGCCTTCCCCTACTGACCTGCCTTGTATTTATCTTATACACATATATCTATAAGACAATAAGATCTAGAGTTGGGCAGTCCTTCAGGGACCTTCCAACTACCTTGTTGTATGTACAGTGAGGAAAATTTATGTGCAGGGAGCTCACGACTTGCCCAAGGTCATGCAGGCAGACAACTATCTCTCCTGATATCTCTTACCTTGAGGTAAGAGGAGGGATGGTTTCATTTTTTTTTCTTAGTATGCTCAGTGTCTTGCATAGTGATTGGTGTACTCAACAGATAGTAGGCACTTAATCCCTGTTTATTCAGCATTTGTTGCCTAAATTATACCTTTGTGTAGAGGGATTTCAGATGATGAAGTCTTCATCAAGACTTGGAGGTGGTGCAGGTTTCTGGAAGTTCTGCCAGAGGAATGGAAGTGCTGGAAAGGCCCACCAAGCTGGAAGAGCTTTGATTATGTAGGTCCAGAGATAATCTGTGTTTCTATCCCTTCAGAACCAGCCTGGTTAAGTTCAGAAAGGGGTGAGGATGGGGAAAGAGAAAGAGAGAGAGATTTAGAGTGATCGAGAAAGAAAGAGACAGACAGAGAGAGACAGAGAAAGAGAAAGAGAGACAGGGACAGAGGGATAGAGACAGAGTCAAAGGCACAGACAGACAGAGGCAGAGACAAAGAGAAATACAGGGAGAGATGAGGAGCTACAGAGAGACAGAAAAGAAAGACACACAGAGAGAAACTATCTCAGATAGCTTTTAAAATGCAGTCAGTTTCAGATATATGGTCAATTGAAAGAGGCAGCTCCCAACCAGCCAGAGTGTCAACACACATGACATTTTCTGTCTTACAAAGGTAGTTCTCTAATATCTCTCACTTGGGTGCCTCCATTTTAGGTAGTCTGAGTATACACCAAACTCCTGTTACACTCTAAACAGAAATATTAGAGTGAACACTTGAGAACCAGTTTTGTGAGGAAATGGATGAATGTCAGTGTTTTAAATGTATTTTTCATCTGCAATAATACAGTTCTTAGTTCATCTAAAGTGACTGTATATATAATTTGTGTTAGTTGCATTTAAAGGAAATGATGGTAAGCTTCATTTCATGAATCATAGTTAAGCATGGATCTTATGTACTGTATTTTACATTATGGTATTTTCATTAGCAGTGCAAAAGCAATTGTAGATAGATAGAAGAGGTGAACTGTGCCCTTTAAATTCACTTGGTATGAATAACTTTTTTTTTTCCTAGAAGCAAAATAATACTCTTCCTATCTGGACTGTTATAAAAAAGGTTCATCTGTCAGTTTGCTATTTCAGTTTTTAAAAATTTATTCAGCTTTTTCTCTTCCGCTGCTTTCGTGTTTGCACTCCGGTCCCCAAACTTCCGACATGCAAAACGACGCCGGCAAGTTCGTAGACCTGTACGTGTCGTGGAAATGCTCCACGAGCAACAGGATCATTGGGGCCAAGGACCACACGTCCATCCAGATGAACGTGGCCGAGGTTGACAAGGTTACAGGCAGATTCAATGGCCAGTTTAAAACCTATGCAATTTGTGGAACAATTCGAAGAATGGGGGAATCTGATGACTCTATTCTCCAGCTGGCAAAAAATGATGGTATTGTTTCAAAGAACTTCTAATTGAAGAAATCTTGTGGAAAATGTCTTAATAAATTAGAAAAACAAAAAAATGATTCATTTATTTGAATTTGTTAATTACTTGGACTTAATTTGTGATTTTGTCTTTAGTATTTGTAGATTTAAAAAAAAAATGACTAAACAACAAATGATTCATAACTGTTCCTTCTTCTCCCAGACTCAGAGAACTTAAGTCTACACATGTCTGTAGACCTTCTCTGGTTGTGGTGGGATGCTGTGGGGTTTGTTGGAGCTGACACTGACCTTGTCTACTGCCCCCTTTCCTACTGACTGTGGGATGCTGACTGACTTTTTGTATAGCCCTGGGGTAGAAGAAGTCACTTATTGTAGTTTACCATTGGATTTCTTGATCATTGTTTAATTTCCAGTGAATTTCAGTTCCTTGCTAGAGTAGATATAGGGAAGCTAGGCAATTTGCCTCTGTTCAGTTTGCCATCTTGGTCTAAAGTGCCTCGGGAGTGTACATTTCAAAATAACCTTCAAAAGAGAATGATTTGTCTGTTTAAAGGTTAGGGAAGACAGTCTTGACCAAATGAATGGCTTTTGGTAAAGAAAGTACCCATTATATTTGTAGAAAACTGATTAAGATCGTTCTGATGTCACTTGATTTGTGTCATAGTTGTTTCTTTGTATTTAAGAGAAATTCAAATAAGCTGAGTGCTCTTATTAGAAAAATCAGTAATGACTCAAGAAAAAAAAATTTTCCCCATTCTGTGGTTGACTCTACATACTCAGAGTAACTTGATGACATTCCATGCAATGGATCAGTGCTGTATGTGAATACCCCACCCCACCCCACCCCCCACAAGCCCTGTTCTGGTCTAGTGAGCCTACTTTATACACTTAGATATGGTGAACTATGTACGATTTCTACTTTAGAACAATTGTAGTCTCTCCTATGAAAAATATATGTTTGAGATACTATTGTAAAGAATTCATTGCTCCTACTGCATGACAGACAAAGGAAGTCCACATGGAACTGCTTGCCTGCATCAGGCATTACATGTGGTAACATGTAATTTCAGTGTGGGCAGGGGACAGTAGCCATTTCTCCGAAAATTCAGGCTAGTCTCTATGGGTATTTAACATCAAGCTTAGAAAATTTAGCAGGTTCTCTTTGCTTCAAAGTTCTAAAAGAAAGTATTATTAATTTAGATCATCACCAAATTTGACCAGAGTCTTCCAACTGCTCTGTCACGTGAAAGGATCTTGACTTCTTATAATCATGCTTTACTCTTAAGGTAATAGAATGAAAATGGATTGAGAATCAGAAGATTAGGGTTTAAATGTCAGCTCTGCTTCTTACTGGGTAAGATACTTAACCTTTCTGTGCCTCAGTTCCTTCATTTATAACATGAGGACAGTAGTGCATATGTACCTCCCTCCCATGGTTATTGGGAAGACCAAATGACACCATGCATGTAAAGTGCTATATGAATGTTAGCTGTTCTTATTACTTGCAGTTCCTGGAGGTGCCATATGGCTGCTAGAGGTCTCCCAGTAGTACTGACAGTTGTTTGTGGATTTTACCATTTTGTTGAGTAACTCAAAGAATAGTTATTAGCTACATGGTATTGTCTAGCAATTGTTTCAATATATTACATATTTATAAATCACGTGTATGAATACATTCTTGTTAATTTATATTAAACTCAGATTATATGCATTATTTATTAATATCATTTCCATTGTGGTTTGATGGCAGACATTCTAGTTGCTGGGAGAAAAATATGTTTTACAGACTCCTAGTGAAAGTTATTGAGGCATTTCCCCATTACACTGAGTCACACATGTGTCACTACAGGATGATAGTGTTATTTCTGAGATTGGTAAATGTTATTGTGTTCTAATTTAGAGGGATCTCATCAATAGTGTGACCATTCAGACTGTTCCTTGCCTACTGAGCTCTGGTTCTTCCACTCTAACCTTTATGAGAAGTTATTGTGAGAAAGTCATTCTCTGCTAGATTCAGGCATATGCCCAGTAAGTACAGAGAACTCTGGAAAGATGAAAGATATTTCCTGCCTCTTTTGTGTTCCTAGAGGTCATGATGCTTTACAGACTGGCTTCAGAAAAGGATACCTTGTGCAGAGGAAAGTTGTTATTTCTTCGCTTAGCTTCTTATGAAGAATGTCTGGGGAAAGTCAAGTAGTGTAATTATTGCCAACCTAGCAATCAGTCGCTTTAATAAGTCATTACTTCAGTTACAGCAGGTGGAATAATGTGATTTCAGAAAGTTGGATAAGCAAAGAAAGGTATTTTACTGAATTAAATGCTAGTGAAAACTGAAGCTATGAGAAAATACTTGATAGTTGATCCATTTACTCTCTGGAAAGAAACTAGACTCTTCCCACATTTCAGTAACCTAATTTCCTCCATAGGCCCCAACCATGATTCATGTTAGCAGTATAGAAACCCCTCCTCCTGAGCCAGATTCTTTTTATGTTATCATTGGCATCCCTGCCGTGGCTGCACAAAGGTGTCAATTGTCATGGGGGAACTTCCTGAGTTGGGTAACCACATATAATAAAGTGGATTAGGATCACCAACTCACTTCCAACAGCCATCAAACAGAATTAAAAAAAAAAAATTCCGGAGATATTAACATTTGACTCATTGGCTTTCATCTGTGTATTTGTGGCTTAGTAGCGTATCACTGGAAATTTGCAACTGATGTATGTCAGCCGACTTTAGCCACTGGTTGTGTGATTTAGCATGACAACAACATTACATTTATTCAATTAATTAATGTTTGCTTGGCCACTTTTATCCAGTTTCTTTCCCTAGCATATAAAAGAGAACCTGACATAAATTTTTCTTTCAAAACAATTGACTTAGCAACCGCTGACCTTCTGTTCTGTCATTCTAAGGATTGATTGGATATTGTTGAATTGTTTCATTCTACAGTAATTAAACATAAAATTAATTATGCTAGTAACCCATTATTTCTTTGAAGCAAGGACTAAGTAATCTGTTTTTGCTTGGTTACTCTGAGAATCTGACATCAGATTAAAAAAAAAAAACTCAAACCAAAAACAAAACAAAACAAAAAACAAAACCTTACTGTTGCAAATAGGAACTAAATACTCAAAGGCAGGAATTTAGTAATCAAAGTATGATCTAAAGACTTCTGATTTCCATTCATGGAGCATATTAAATTTGTCTAATATAATTTGGGTCATAAATCTTTTAAACCTTATGATTTGTTCATTTAATGTTTTCTCAGGTGACTAATCATTTGGAAAACATATTGGAGAAGAATATACTTTAAAATAAGAGACAGTTGAAGGAGTTAGAGATGAGGCAACAAGAGAGCAAAGTAAGTAAAGGATGTATTTCTACTTCTTGACTTGGTTTGCTGTTCAAATAAAACTGAATTTGCTTCACTGCTGAGGAGGTTATTTTCTTTGTCAGTTATATAGGTAAATGACTAAAATGTGCTTACCTAATTATTGCTGGATTTGCTCCTGAATAGCACACTGATATGACAAGTCTGAATTATAAAAATGTATGTGCTGGTAGAAACCAAAATAGGTTTTCGTGGTTTTCATTAGTGCAGGTCATAATAATTTAATTAGCATGATTGAAAGTAATATCACTGGATGAGGCAGCAGATATCTAGCCTTGGCCTATTACTCAACCATGAGCTATAAAATGATGAGCCTGACAAATGGGTGTACTATCTATTGTATTTGCATATTTAGAATTCACCTCCTATTTGCTTTTCCTGTAGCTTTAGGATAGAATGTGATATTTATCACACTAAATTAATGTTGGTAAGTTTTCACAGTTCCTGATGCTTAACATATATAATAGTCATGCTGTTATCTAGGGTTCTTCTTTATCCAGTTTGGACATATATTCAGAAAGCATCAAATATTTCAGTGGAAAATACACTATTTACCCACAAACACAGATTCCCATAATTGCATTTTTAAAAAAAAATTCCCATGGAAAGAAAGAAATTTAAAGCACAATAATACCTTAATATGTTTTGAAGTATATTTAATTTATTAAAATTAAATTTTATTTTTTCAGTTAACAACCTTTTATTTTCACCTCCTTTAATTCATGCAACTAAAAATAAAAACGAAACCCCTATAATAAATATGCAGAGTCAAGCAAAACAAATTTTCGTATTGGCCATGTCCAAAATATGTATTTTAGAGCAAACTGTTCTGTTGTTATAAATACAATGGAAAGAAAAGAAATTGTCAGTAATATCTTAGTTTTAGAGGAAGAAGAGGTAAATTATATCTGGGAGTGAGATAGGCTAAGACTTGTCAATTCTGTATGCATGGCAGTTCTTGTAATTCCATTCCAGAGTCCAATCATCAATCAATCCATAGACATTTATTAAAATCTGGTACTGGCTAAGACTTAAAGTGGTTGATCAGTGCAATAGACTAGGTACGTAAGATATAGGAGTAAATGACTAGAGCAATCTAGTATTTGATAGACCCCTAAATCCAAGCTTTTGGGTAAATAACTCAATATTTGACAAAAATTTCTAGGAAATCTGGAAAGCAATCTGGCAGAAACTAGGCGTAGGTGAATATCTCACATCATATAACAAGATAAGGTCAAAATAGGTCCATGTTTAGGAAGGGTAATATGATAAGCAAATTAAGGGAGGATGGAAAAAAATATTTGCCAGATCTATGGATAAGGGAAGAGTTTGTGATAAATGAGACATAAACAGGAACATGGAGGTAAAGTGGGTAATTTTTTTTTTTTAAAGCAATCGGGGTTAAGTAACTTGCTCAAGGTTACACGGCCAGTTATTTCTGGGTGTGGTGCTGAGTTGTCTGAGCCCGGGATTTGATCCAGGTCATCCCAACACTGGAGCCGGTGCTCTTACTCATTGAGCCACCTGGCCGCCCCTAAGCAATTGGGGTTAAGTAACTTGTTCAAGGTTACATGGCCAGGTGTTTCTGGGTGGATGCTAAGTGTCTGAGCCCGGGATTCAATCTCCAGGTCATACTGACACTGGAGCCAGTGCTCTTACTCGCTGTGCTACCTGGCCACCCCTAAAGTGGGTAATTTTAATTGTAAGAAATTAAAAAGTTATTGCAAAACAAACCAATGCAGTCAAAATTAGAAGGAAAGCAGTAAATGTGGGGAAAATTTTACAGTAAGTTTCTCTGATAAAGGCCTCATTTCTCAAATATGTAGGGAACTGAGCCAAATGGCCAAAAAATATGAATAAGAAATCTTCAGAAGAAGAAAACAGATATATAGGTCATATGAAATGCTCTAAATCACTGTTGATTAGAGAAATGCAAAGCAAAAGATCTCTGAGGTACCACCTCACACCTATCAGACTGTCTAACATGACAGAAAAAGAAAATGATAAATTCTGGAGGAAATGTGGAAAAATAAGGACACTAATGCATTGTTGGTGGAGTTGTGAACTGGTCCAAGCATTCTGGTAAACAATTTTGTAACTGTGTCCAAAGGACTATAAAACTCTGCATGTAGGGGGGTAGAGCCAAGATGGTGAAGTAAAAGCAGGAGGTGGTTGGAGCTCCTGCTCCATCCACCTCCAATACCTGTGAAACACGACTAAACAAATTTTAGAGCTACAGAACCCACAAACTGACAGAGAGAAACAAATCTCCTGCTGAAGGCAGCCTGGCAGGCTGATAGGAAGGATCTATTGCACCAAGCTGGGAGCTGAGTGCAGTCCTGCGTGAGCCGCCAGGGCCCGGACCTGGGGCAGCCCTGACCAGCAGCACAGATGGGCCAGAGCTGACTTCAGGAGAGTGAATCATTGACAGCTGTGGTGGTTTCCAGGCTTCTCAACCCATAGACTCCAAAGAGAAAGTAAAAGGTCAGTGGGGAACTCCCTTGGAACTGGGTGATGGAAGAGTGGGTCTGGCCCCAACCCCCGGGGGCGAGAGGTGGCAGAGGATTGGCTGCCTCCAGAGCTCCTGGCCTATAGATCATAGGAGGACCAAGTGACCTTCAGAGGGTAATTGCTCTTGCTTTGACTTGTTTGATCTGGATCATAGTCTTGGGTGGTTTTCCTGGGGTGTGTGACCAGTATACCAGAGCTTGTGGGGGCTGTAGAGAGGGCACCCTCCTCAGACCTCTGACAACTGCAAAAACCCCAATGATTTGGGACATAGCTCTCTCCACTCTGGAAGCAGAGTTATGCCATGGCAAAGAGCTCAAAAGTCAAGGCTGGCAAGATGAGTAAGCAGAGGAAGCACAATCAGACCATAGAATCTTTTGGGGGACAAAATGGATCAACACATGGAATCAGAAGAAGACAATCAAGTCAAAACTCCTGCATCAAAAGCTTCCAAGAAAAAGATGATCTAGTTACAGGCCATGGAGAAGCTCAAGAAGGATTTTGAAAATCAAGTAAGAGAAGTTGAGGAAAAATTGGGAAGAGAAATGAGAATGATACAAAAAAATGATGAAAAGCGAGTCAACAGGCTGCTAAAGGCGACCCCCCAAAATACTGAAGAAAATAACACCTTAAAAAAATAGACTAACTCAAATGACAAAAGAGTCCCAAAAAGCCAGTGAAGAGAAGAATGCCTTAAAAAGTCAAATTTGCCAGATGGAAAAGGAATTTTAAAAACTCACTGAAGAGAATAATTCCTTCAAAATTAGATTGGAGCAAATAGAAGCTAATGACTTTATGAGAAGTCAAGATACTATAAAACAGATCCAAACAAATGAAAAAATAGAAGGCAACCTCATTGGAAAAACCCCTGACATGAAAAATAGATCCAGGAGAGATAACTTAAAACTCCGCATGCCCTTTTATCCAGCAATATTACTACTAGGTCTGCATCTCAAAGAAATACAAAACAAAAAGGACCTATATGTACAAAAGAATTTACAGCATCTTTTTTGTGGTGGTAAAGAATTGGAAATTAAGGGGATGATAAACAATTGGGGAATGGCTAAACAAGTTGTAGCATTTGATTTTGGTGGAATATTATTCTGCTATAAGAAATAATGGGGGTAGCTAGGTGGCACATTGGTTAAAGTACCAGGACTGGAGTCCATCTTTTTGAGTTCAGATCTATAATGGTAATGGTAATTTGAAGATCTTCCCTGGCCCTTAATAAGTGTAAGAGAATTTAAGATCTTCCCTGCTTTGAAAATAAACTCTGGCCCCTAATAGGCTGAATGTAATCACAAGGAGCCTGTAGTGGGAGGAGTTTGCTGAAGCATGGAGCAGAGTCCACAGGAAGCTGAGTCAGAGCCAGCCAGATGGTTGGGAGGGAAGCATGCTACTTAGGGAGACAGGCTTGTAAGTAAAGGTTGGTGTTTGCCACCTGCTGTGACAGCTAGTCTTGTGTTGGTTTGTGGAAAGGCTAAAGGATGGTGTGGCTCTCTGCTATGTTGTGGCGCATTAACTTCTATATTGCTATGATGGGTTTGGTTTCCTGATGTTGAGATTTGTGGTTTTTTTTTTGGGGGGGGTGTCTAAACAAATGTTTTGCTTCTGTCTTCTATATGGAGAGTCTGTTATATTTTATGATTGAGCACTGTGCAGGTAAATTTATGGTACCTGTTGGTGCTGTAAATATTGCATTGGCACTACAAGATCCAGCCTTAGACACTTACTAGCTGGGTTACACTTGTTTGCCTCAGTTTCTTTATCTACTAAATGAGCTGGAGAAGGAAATGGGAAACACTTCAGCATCTTTGCCAAGAAAATCCCAAAAGGGGTCACAAAGAGTCAGACACACTTGAAAACGACTGAACAAAAACAACATAAGAAATAATGAGGGAAATGGTTTCAGAAAAACCTGGGCAGACTGATATGAACTGATGCAAAGTGAAGTGAGCAGAACCAGGAGAGCTTTGTACAAAGTAACAGTAATTTTATAATGATGCTCAACTATGAAAAACTTAGCTATTCTGATCAATGCAGTGGTTCAAAACAATTCCAAAGAACTCATGATGAAAAATTCTGTCTACTTTTAGAAAGAGAACTGATGATCTCTGAATGGAGATTGAAGCATATTTTTCACTTTATTTTTCTTGCAATATGGCTAATATGGAAATATCTTTTGCATGATGTCACATGTATAATGGGTATCCTATTACTTGCCCTCTCAATGAGTGGAAAGGAGGAGAGAATATGGCACTTAAAATTTAAAAATGAATTTTTTTTTTAAATTATTAAGTACCTACCATGTACTATGCATTGTGCTTGGTGCTGGGAATACAGAAAAAGGCAAAAGACAGTCCCTGACCTGAGGGAGCTTAAAATCTAAAAGGGGAGACAACATACAAATATATAAGAAGCAAGCCACATAGAGGATCAATAGGAAATGACTAATACAGTGAAGGCAGTAGAATTAAGAGTGTTTAGGGGAAAGCTTCCTTTAGAAGATGGAATTTTCTTTAGGATTTAAAGGAAGCTAGGCAGTTTAGTAATCAGAGAGGAGGGAGAGCTTTACAGGCATGGATATAGCCAGAGAAAATTCCTAGAGCTAAGAAATGGAGTATCTTGCTTGTGAAACAGGAAGGAACTTAGTGTTATTGAATTAAAAAAGTGTATGTTAGGAAGTTAAGGTGTAACAAGACTGGAAAGGTAGGAGAGGGCTGGGTTATGAAGAGCTTTTAATTTCCATCCCTCAACACCATTTTTTTCTTTCTGAGAGTATTTTTATTATTCAATACGGTGTTTCACAGGGAACAAAAAAAACCTAACAGATTAATGGGTACCCCACA
The DNA here is from genome assembly GCF_028583685.1 of Petaurus breviceps papuanus. Classification (NCBI taxonomy): domain Eukaryota; kingdom Metazoa; phylum Chordata; class Mammalia; order Diprotodontia; family Petauridae; genus Petaurus; species Petaurus breviceps. The sequence continues at coordinate 6,715,763 of NW_027187342.1, read as the reverse complement.
CATCATATCTGAGTAAAATATATAACATGTATTGGTGATAGAGACCAACTGAAATATGTATTTCTTAATTCACCCAGTATTGTTTTATCAGGAAGTCTGGAAAGTATTTTAACAACTTTTATGAAGATATCATGGTTCATTTAGAGATATAGTCCCTCTGAGTGCCTTCTAATTTCTTATAAAGTATATATTTTCTTTAGATTTTTTGACATCTTCATTTTTTACTTTTATTTTATGTTCTTTTAGGGCCATCAGATCAGCTTCTGTACAAATTTCCTTGATATCTGCTCCAGACAGGTCATTTTTAGCCATGATCAAATAATCTAAAACTATATCATCTGCCAAAGTAATTTTGCATTGTATGAATCTGAAAGATATTCTCCTAGGTATTTTTAGTTTAAGAGGACACTCAATCTTCTTGGTCCATCCTGGTCTGACTAGTGCAGGATCCAAAGTTTCTATGTGATTTGGGGTCCATAATCACTTTCACATCTCCTCTAGAGTCAAACCCATCCAACCGATTCAACAATTCCAACATTGTGCACCGAATTGCTCTTTTTCCACCTCAATTTGAGTCATGCCTTTGAAGGCATCCTAAAGGCATCAGTTTAATCAGTGAAGACAATTGACACCTCAGCTACTTGGAAAAATTCATGAAAAAGTCTGGACCCTCTCCTAATTACTTCTGTATATGCTCAGAACAAAAAACTCTGAGGAAAATTTAGCTATAAGGTTTGGTTAACAAGGTTTTACTTGTGTAAGATACCATATAGGATGAGTTCTTTGTGTGGCTTAATTCTCATGAGTGAGGGAAAACTCCATAGATTTCCTAATTTTTTTTTTTAACTCAGTTATTCAGGCAGTAAATATCAGCATATGTTTCCTGTGGAGTTTTCTCTATTTTCTTCACCATAATGAAGGAATCTTTGTCATCCATCAGAAACTCCTTTCATAGTATGGAATCTTATGGTTGAGTAAGACAGAAAAGCTTGGTTCTTAACAGATCCTTGTCTACAAACAATAATGACGTAATACTCTGATCCCACCAGAGTCAACATAATGGCATGACTATGATGGTCTCCAAGTTTCCTATAGACTTACTCATTTACCTTTGACCTTTCTTTAATTTCCTTAAGAATTTAATTTCCTTCAAGCTTCCACTTAGGTGCCTATTACTTCAAGTCTTTCCTTATTCTCCTGGTTTTTAGTGTTCTCTCCTTAAAATTACATTGTATTTATCTGTTTAAGTGTTGTGCCCTTCCCTCATATGTAAGAAGGTAAGGTCCTTGAGGGCACGAGTGGTTTTCATTTGTCTTTGTATTCTCAGCATGTAGTATAATGCTTTCCCCATAGTCTATTCTATGAAATTGCTTGGAGAATTGAATGGAATTGTAGTTTAATAATTTAGTCAATGTCAGAGCTAGAACAAATCTTAGATATTTTCTAGCACAACTTCATTTACAGATTAGAAAGTTGGCACTTATGTGCCAAATACTGTGCTAGGCTCTGGGCATATAAAGATAAAGAAGAAACATTCCCTATCCTCAAGGAGTTTACATTTTATCTGGAATATAATAAGAACCCCAGAACTCAGCTCTTTTCCCACAACTTCACTCTTTCTACAACTTATCCTCTATTAGTTGCCCTGCATTTCAGAGACTTTACTTGATACATGGAAATACGAAAAAAAAAAATGAAGGAGATATGAAAGAGGGAGAAGGAAGGGGACATATTCAGGTGTATAGGGTATCCAAATGGGAGAAAGAAATAGGGAGAGAGGGGGGCGGAGACAAGATGGCAGTGTAGAAGCAGGAAAACTGCATGAGCTCCCCTCATAACCACCTCAAATACCTATAAAATATGACTCTAAACAAATTTTAGAGCTACAGAACCCTCAAAGTAACAGAGAGAAACAAATCTCTAGTTGAAGGTAGCTCAGCAGCCCAGGCAGGAAGGGTCCATCACACCAGCCTGGGAGCCAAGCCCAGCCCCGTGTGAGCCCCTGGTTTTAGCCCCAGGGTGGCCTGACCAGCAGTAGCTGGAGCAGACCTCTGGAGAGTGGATCACCAGCAGCTGTGGTGGTTTCCATAAATATCAACCCATAAATGCCAAAGACAAAGTAAAAGGTCAGTTTAGAACTCTTTTGGAACTGGGGGGGACACAGGGAGGTCTGGCCTCTGCCCCTGGAGCAAGAAGCAGAGGAGGCACGGCAGCCATGCAGCCTCCTCCATGTGGCTGCTGCAGAGTTGCTGTCCTGCAGATCGTAGGGACATCAAGTGACCATTCAGAGGGTAATTGCTCTTGGTTTGACCTGCCTGGATCTTGATTGCAGTCTTGGGTGGTGTTCTTGAGGTGTGGGACCAGTGAGCCAGAGTGTGTGGGGGCTGTAGAGATGGCACCCTCCTAATAGCTCTGTTATAGGAGTGAGAATCTGAAGATCTTCCCTGCCCCTTGGCTCTTTGATAGGCTTAAGTGACTCTGAGAATCTTCCTTGATTTGAGAATATACTCTGCCCCCTAATAGGCTGAATGTGCTCACCTGGAGCCTGTGGAGGGAGGCTTGTTTTTCAGGAATACCCACACCTTTTTACTTTGTGATTGGGCAGTGGGTCACAAGGGTAGTGATGGTCTCAGACCCAGGATAAGACTATTTATATCCTGATGTGAGGTTTTGCTGTGGGGCTCACTTTGGGAAGAGTTGTGTGATT
>NW_027187342.1:6673711-6703056 GCF_028583685.1 Petaurus breviceps papuanus | reverse complement strand
AGAGAGAGAGAGAGAGAGAGAGAGAGAGACAGAGAGAGAGAGACAGAAAGAGACAGAGAGAGAGAGACAGAGAGAGAGAGAAAGACAGAGAGAGACAGAGAGAGACAGAGAGAGAGAGACAGAGAGAGAGAGAGAGAGAGAGAGAGAGATAAAAGTGTCAGGGAGTGGCTCTAAAATGTGGCTTCTAAAAGAAGTTTTTGTAATGAGATATTTGAGTTTGCCCCTTACAATCCAGATTTTCAAATATGTGTGTGTCTGTATATATCTATATATGTAGATAATATCTATATGTATATATTGGTTTCTCAAGCATAAAAGTTTCAGTCTACTATACCTCCCATGTTCACCCAAATCAACTTGTAACTAAACGTATTTAAGCAAGAGACTCCAAATAATGTGCTGAAATAATAATGAATAATTTATTTGAGAGGAAGTAAGGTTTAATGTAATTCACCTTGCAGAATTCAACACTGGGCAAATTATGGCCTCCAAAAGAATTGGAACCCATCCACTCTGGGCAATGGACAGAGGAAAATCTTAATCCATAATATGTAACTGATCATGAAAATAATTTACAGTATTTTTCAACTGTCCTGTGTGCTTTGTGGAGTCTTGAGCAAAGCAAGTGCCAGGCATTAACAAAGATGTTTTTCATACATAGTTTCAAACCAGTCATTGAGGTTTTATGTTTCATCTCCTTTTAGTTTGTCCTCTTACCTCAGTAGAAATACTCAGAATTCTTATGCAAAATGCCAACGTCCTCTTGGCTCCACATCTGAGATAAATAGTCAACAAATGTCGCAAATCAGTGATTTATGCCAGTCAATTTAGACTTATGATTGAGAGTTTACCATGTAGCCCTGATCTTCAAGGTTCTGCAAGTGGGCAAATTCATCCTGTCATTACTTTGTACTTTTTTTTTCACCCTAGAAATGAAGTAGATAAAGAAGAAAAATTACTAAGACAGACCTTATTTTGAAATGAGGCACCTGATTTTCCTATTTGAAAGTGTGCTGGTTATGTGGAGAACCAATTGTATATGTTAATGGTAATTTCAGGGAGAAGATAGGAAAGGATGGGTACAGTACATTTTGGTTGAGGGAGTCCCAAAAAGAGACCACAGTGTATTACCATGTGGTGCTGGTGTTTTCAGATTAAGATGGGGGATTAAGGAATTTTACTCAGCAATTTGAGATGCTTTGTTAAGAACTGAGGAGATTTGAGCTGCTTTGTTCTCAAACCACATGTTAGTGAAAAAGCAAACAGGCACTTAATCCTGACAGACAGCAGAACTTGACATCAATTTGCCCCTTGGGAGGTGACCAGGAGTTCTCTGTGACTGGCTAAAATGGTTGTTCCTTGTTTCTGTGGAGTCTAATGCCAACGTTCTATCTAAACCAGTAGTGCGGTGTCCTGCACCATAATTCATAGCCACTGGGGGCTGGTCCTCTCCTTTTAAAGTCTAAGGCAACTCTGTTTTGTTTTTCTTTTTTTTTTTAATGGCAAGAACTCAAGATGTTAAGGTACTTACTAAAGAAAGTTTAAGTATATCCCAACTTCTGGTTATTCCAGTATAAAACAGATTATGTGGGATAGAAGGGGAGGGATATGGGGGAGGCTCAGAATTTTCCTGTTGGAGATATTGGATGGGTTCCTATTGTAATAAAGGCCTACCAGCTGACACATAGATAACCAATACATATACATGACTGTATATTTCCTTTTGACATAAATGTTAATGTCTTATGCAGAGTTTAAGATTCTTTTAAAAACTAGTCACATTTTGAGGTCTTGTCCTCTAGGGTCATTGAAATGACAACTACTTTTTTTTTTTTTTTTGAAGAGAGAAAAGGAACTCATTGAACTGGATTTCATACATTGATAAACTTTTAAATATACATAAACACAAGGTCTGGCACAAAATCTTAAACTGTGTCATAAAAATCTGGCTTTTCCCTCTTGTATTATGTCATAGATTTGAAGTGTACATACTGTACTTTGAGGATTTACTGAACTTTGGCATGTTAAAGGGAAGTTACTCAAATCAGATTTCAAATTTAATCTTATTACATTAAATAGGTATTCTGGATAGTGCATCAATAGCTCATGTTTTACTATGTGATATAAAGGTAAATGTGTTCTAGGCAATATTATTATTAACAATGATAATAATATTACAGAATGCCACCATTACAGATATGTGGGAGAGCTTGGCAGCATTGTGTTTCACACTCACTTAGGTAAATAGCACCAGCCAAGCTAGGCCCCACATCAGTGCAATATTTTATAGCACTTGGGCCTTTATGCTAAAGGTGAGTTCAACAAAGCTATCTTCTTAGAGTTTTGCTGGATTCATCTGATGTGAATTTTTACCAGGATATGTACAGTCATGTAGGAAGTTTCAAGAGTATTCTGTATTGTGAACAATACAAAAACTCAGGACTCCATCAGAAGTCCAGTAAAAACAAACATATATGGTGGGAAACATTTTGAGTAAGAAAATAGATTCAGGCTTCAGGCTTCCCCTACCTGATACTAAGAATTTATTTTTTCTTTGATCTGTGGGGGGAAATGCCTTTCCCATTATCCAAAGAAATGACCATGTAAATATATTCATATGACTGCATTTTTTTTAAATTTGAAGCCCCAAAACCATTTCAAAGTGTGTGGTTCTCACTATTTATTTATTTATTATGAATAACAACTGGAGGCAATTTGAAAGTAGGAGATTTTGCAAAGGGACAAATTCATGCACTTCATTTAGAAGAATAACAACTAAGTTCCTGAGCAGGCAGATCTCTATTTTTTGCAGGTTTACTAGATAGCATTTAAGAATCAAATAATGGGTGAACTGAAATCAGGAACACAGTATTCATTCATTACGCTCTTGTATTGTAGAGCAAATTCAGGGTGACTCAAGGGACACAATGTCTTGTAAAACATATGTACTTAATATAAGGGTCATAAAACTTATTAAATTAAAAGCTAGGTTAAAAATAGGAAGAAAATTTATGCTGCTGTCTAAAATAGCAATAATTTCCCTTTGGCCTTTCCCTTTCCAACTAATATAGGTTCTGGTCAGAAAAAAAAGTCAACTTATAAAGTCTTCATTTTATAGGACCAAATACAAATCTCATTTTGTGGAATCTCACATTTAAAAAGGCAGGTGATACAACTAAACAGAAAGAAGGAAAAATGATATGATATTGCACTTTTCACTTACAATAGGAATTCAGAGACACTTGGCATTGTCCATCAGCACAAACAAAATCTATTCGCATTACCCTGGCATTGGGGGAAAGTAGATTGAGGGAGATCAGGAGGCAACTGAAATTATAAAGGGCTTAGCCTTTCTCTACAGGCAGCAGTGACGTGAACTTGGGTGAGGGGCCACATTGCTCCTCTGTCAGTGTAGCAGCCCTTTCCTGAAGGAATCACTTAATCACCATTTAAACAAAATTTGAGTTGTGGCAAAGTCAGTGGTGGCCAGGAAATTTGAAGTCAAGGTTGACAGTCTATCCTTGACTCCCACTGGCACATGGGGGCCCCACTGTGTAAAGAGATAGCAGAATGTTGGTCTGCTATGGGAAACGATCTCAAGCGTTGGGGATGCGGGTGGGGCTATTGGGGAGAGGGCTTGATTTTTCTTGTATTTTCCCCTTTTAAAAAAAGTGCAATTCAAAGCATTTAGAGCATGTGCTAATGTTTATCCCTTCATACATTTCATAACAGCTTTCCTCTTTGTTACGAAATCTGAAACTCACATCTATGTCATTTCTTTCCTCCCTCATATCCAGCTAGGGCTCTTTGATTATAGGTTTCTAACTTTATTTTAAAGTAAAGGAAGCATGCCAGATACTGGTTTGGGGGAAATAAAATGCAGACGTGATTAAAAAAAATAATCAAAGAATTGAAAAGTCTTCAGGTATGAGGCTAGGTACTAATTTACTTTTGTGCTACCTCTTCAAAAAATGATTTGCTTAAAGTTGGCTTAGAGCCACTGATCTGATAAGTGTCTTTTGTCCCAGGGACAGACTAACCACGGTGATAATCAGCACCTTCCCGTTAAGGCAATGGAAAAAGCTCCCTTTGGAAGAAGTGGGGAAGCAGAAGAAACCCATACCCTTGCAGGATAGTTCTTTGAGTGGTCAGGGTGAAGACACATTGCAAGGGCAGTTGGGAGATTGTGCTTGCCTGAGATGCATCCTCTCCCTGGGCTGAACAGAGAGCTATATTTTTGGTCTGTCACTTTTGGAAAAGATTTCTTACTTAACACACCAAAATCCATTTTCCCCTTCTTACCACCTCAAAGTATTATTATTTTTTTCAACAGGTCACATCTTGTGCCTGCTCAACAGAAAGTATCCTTGTTGAACAAAGAGGTAGAAAACACATCCGCTTTCAATCAAGCAGGGGATTCTTGAAGACACAAATTAATCTTTTTGTTTAATTTGGCACTGCTGATCACAAAAATGTAATTTTGGTCCACATGCTAAGACATCATAGACTTTGTCTGGGATTAGTTTGCCTGAATAAACCCTGGGTACTGAGAAAACACTAAACCTTTTTTTTCTTCTTCCCCTGTTTAACATGCCATTTTGAGCATTGGGCTTAGAAGAAACAATGGACATGTGGTACTAGAACACTCACAGGCCTGGTTCAAGGGGTTGTGCTACCAGAGCTTTTTATAAGATGATTATCATGAAGCTGTATGAAAATGGTTTTTACTTTTGATCTGAGGCCATTCAACTTTGGGATTCCGATGAGAAAGTAAGTTCTCTGAGAGTAGGAATTGCTTCATTTCTTTCTATTTGAAACCCTAGTGTCTAGCACAGTGGCTGATACAAAGTAGATGTTTAAGAAATGCTTTTTTTTTTCTGATTGATTTGTCCCATTATTCTGGATTCTATACTATTCAGTTTCCTACAGGGTGTAGGAAAAGCATGGATATTAAGTTGCTTCTTTTTTTTTTAAGTTTCCCTTTTGAACCCACCAACTTTCTGAAATTTAAGCACATTGTTCATTGTGTAATTATAGATGAAATATTAAAGAAGTGGACTAATTATCCACAATACACTTGAGTCCAATTAAAATAGCATCTGTGGTGAATGTAGGGGTATTCTCTTTCACTAATAAGAAATACTTTCTTAACAACAGAGAATAAAATCGCTAAATTGGATATGCTGTTGAGATTATAAATATCCTATTAGCATATAAAATGAGGATTAACCTTATTTAATCACTGCATGCTTGATCATCAAAAGTCATGTTTCACCTCTGTAATGTAGCTGTATCCATTCTAGGAAAAAACACAGCAACTTATATATTAATAAATTTAGCTAACTAGATGCTGTTCTTATGTCCTAAATTAGACTGATGGAGAAATTTGAGTATCCCTATCATTGCCTAACAAAATAGTCCAAATACTTTCACCCACTCAACATGATGTTTTGACTGATTTGAATTTAAGTCATATCAGTGGCTGGAAAGAAGCTTCTCTATAGTGTTCAAATTAGCATACTTAAAAATAAACCAAGTGTACTGCAAGTGGAATCAACAACCAATCTTATATAACAGCCTAAGTGACCTTTCAGAAATGTAAATGAAGTCAGTCCAAACACTGGGGGCATGGAAAAGACGAAACTTTTTTTTTTTAATTTAAAGAGACTGAGTGCATACTTTTTTTTTTTTTTTTTTACCATTTCTCTATTTACCACATTGGTAGGATATTGTTTCTTTAACCTGATTGACACAGTTGCCATTTTGAACATATGTTCTTGCTTTTATGTTTTGTGAGCACAGTTCAGGCCAGTCCATCTAAGAAGCGACCTCTACTGTTCACCTTCCTTGTTGATCAGATTTCAGTAATTAGCTAATTCTTTGGAAAAATAAAATAAAATTTCTATTGTGGAGCTGTAAAAAGGAACAAATTAGAGGAAAGTTAAATTGAACAAAAGGTTACCATTTCTATTTATCACTATTGAACTGTATCACAGCAAAACTAAAAATATGGAAAGAGACAGCAGTCAGGGATGGTTTATTCATTAAGGGGTATTTGTTGTGATAGGGCAGAAATCAATCTTTTATTTTTGTTTTAAAACTGTTATTGTTTATGTTCCTTTCAAGATTTAAAGGTCATTTTTCTTTCATCCCCATGAAACCCTTAAGGAGTCCAAAGTGTAAACATGCTTAGAAATATTACAAACAATTATGGCTATTACAACTTTATGTTTCTAATTTGTTGGTTTAAAACAAAATTTCACACATGAACCATGGCTATCCTGGACCACCTTTTTCTGAGTAACCTGCATACCCTTTTCCCCTAACCATTTTTATCCTAGGAATCACATTCATTCAAAACTTCTGGGACACATTCAGTGTAAATTGAAAGAGACTAAGAATAAACTGGACTTAGCCAGGCTGGAGGCTGTGAGGGTGGTGTTCTGTCAGAGGCCTGTGGGTGCAGTGACTGAATCCAGAAATATAGAGGCAGGGCAGAAAAGGTCTGTGGGTGGCAGAACATCAAAAACATGAAATAAAAAGTCAATTGCTCACATTAGAAATATAAGTTCAGAGATGTCAATACAAAGAAACCAAGAACAAGCAAAACAAAAGAATGTGAAACTCAGTCTTCAAGGACAAAACTCCTGAGCCTAAGAACTTTTTGTTCAGCTCAGCGAACAGAGTATTCATATCCCCTTTCAGTTTTCTTGGGCTCTTACGTCATTTGCACAATAGAAAAAAAATATAGGAAAGCTCCTTATGGTTTCATTTATTTTATTCTCCAGGGTGTCAGGCATAATGTGAATATAATATCAGAGGTAGCAGATATCTTTAATTAATCAATTAGCAAGCTAAGTTTTTTTCCACTAAAATTTAGTAAAATGTATACTGTGTCATATGAGTCATTAATTTGTTTTTCAAATACTGGGTGGGTTTAAAAAATTCTATTGCCTTCAATTTTTCGGTGAGGTTTTAGATTTGCCAATACAATGTCCCTTTAAATATATTTAATTTAGAAAAAAATATTTTTGGTCCTGGTCTGACTTGTGTAGCAATTTATCCTTCCCTAAGAATTGTTAGGTCCTGGGTAATGATTTGGTTGTGACATTGGATCAGTTTTACTTTAGAAAAAGAAGTAAGGGACAGTCTCTTTCTCTAAAAAGAAAACAAAAAGAGGAGGGTTTCTTGATTGAAAAGATCAAAAGGGGACACGAGTGCAAAAATGTGCTTTTCCCTGAAACAAAAGTGGGGACCACATCTCCAGTGTCCTTATTGTAATTCATTTCTTGTTTCTAAGACTCATCATACAATTCTTCCATAACATATAGAGAACTTTGTTAAATTGTAAATGAGTATTACTTCTAGCACTCTGTGGAAATATATTCTTCCCCTATAGCCCATACATTAATTCTGCTTAGTTATGGAGGCTTGCATTTTCCCGGAACTATCACAGGGAACTTAATTCAACTCATACAACATCACTTTAAAATGGTGAAGCTCTCTTAATCAACCTTTGTATCAGCCACAAATGTGCAGTATGACCTAATTTGAAAATGTCTCAAAGTGCTGACTCAAACTGTTAGTGAATGAAGGCCAGTCATTACCATTATAGCACTAATGTGATGCAAAATAAAATTGAGTTGCATCAGCTGAACATTAGTTTGCAAAAATATTAGTGATTGAAGCCATTTTCTGTTCATATTTTATTTATGCTTATATGATATTTATAACTATATATTTTTTTGGTTTGAAACAGCCCTGCAACAAAAAATCCTGAGTGCCAGAAGGAGGAAGCCACATTTTAACCCTGAAAAAGTCAAACCAGAACTATAGATCAAAGGTATATCTTGTGCACGTCACAAGATGCCTTTTTAAAAGATGAAGGCATATTGTTGCAAAATTGTTATTAAAATATTTACACACATATAAGTAAGAACATATGAAAAATATCATCCTCCTCTGCACTTTGGTGCCACATTCCAAGACTTTCCCCCTAATTTTAACAGGACTGGTACTACTTACTACTTTGTACCAATCACAGTTGTTTAGTGATTTTTTTTTTCCTGGTGGAGGGCCTCCCCCCCCATTCCCTGTCACTTACCCTTCCTTCCAAAAATAAATTTCAAAGGAAGGGGGGCTGTGCCTACTGAGAAATTTGTCATTGGTTACTTTGGGGTGGGGGGCTATAGGAATAAAAATGACTCATGATAATGCTTTATGAAATGCAGCATGAAACATTTTTCTCTTTTGCAGCTTAGATGTTTTGGGTAGGAAAACTTCTCCAGATTACTTGGCTTACAATACCTATGCATTTCTAGTGATAGCATTAGTTTTCACATCAAAACTGGTGATTTGTAATTGAAAATAAATCAGAATGAGTTGTAAATTAGTGGTATAGTTCCAGGGATATAACTGTTCAGAAATGGCATCCAGTACTCCATTTTGTGTCTCTTTAATTTTGCAGTGCCCCAAATAAAAATGATCTATTACTGATAAAATGTCTCTGACTTCATTCTTTAATGGTACCAAACAAGACACACACGCACACACACACACACACACACACAAGGGAGATGGGGGTCTTCATTTAAGTTTGAAACAATAAATTTTTGCTAGCAAATTTTTTTAACCATGTTGATTGTTGAGTTAATTATGTATATGTACATATGCATATGTATGTATATGTATATATGTTGATAGAGAGTAGAGTAAGTTAGAAAGTCCTGTTGTGTGATTATGGTTAAAACTCTGGTAAATTAATTTCATTCATTATGAAAAAGGCCTTCATATCCTAGCAGCAAAATGGTCAAGAATTTTCTAATATGGCACAACATAATATATGATTAGCCCATTTTAAATTGTTTTGAATATGAAGGAAAGCTTGTCTGTATTGTTCTTTTTTAATGGGACATTTTCTATTTCCAAATCAAGATCATCTAGATAAAAGTGAATTTGAACTATTTAAAAATAGCCAAACCTAAAACCAATATACATACTCACATTCATTCTCACAGTTTAGTATATATTTTTATTCAGTAAAAGTAGGATTGCCCATTTTCAGGTAAAATAATGTTTTGAGACTACAGGAAAAATCATCTCTGGGTTGGTGGTGTTTACAAATGGATTCCCAGTCTTTTAGCAGTTCATCATTCATAAACAATATAGGATGTACAGAAGCAGTTCCTCTGAGAAAAAAAAATCTTTTTTAGTAGATTCCACTTTGTCCATTTCAGGACAAGTTGTGTGCCAAGTTGGGATATTTCTGAGATATAAGGCACTCCATTGCTGTCCTTGGAGTAGAGGTGTATACCACTGGATTGAATATAAGGGGTGAATCCCCCCCTGCCTTCTTAATTGCTGATTTACTGTGCTTTCCCTCAGGCCATAACTGATGATCTGTAAGCTTGTTGAATTTCTGAGACAAATACTAAATATAATCAATATATAAAAATAAAAAAGAGAAAAAAATGCAATGAAAATTTATGACCTTAACATTCCTTCAGGGTCAAGCAATTTATCAAATTCTCTCACTTTCTGGTTTCAATTACACAGCTATTGTGGAAGGAACTTATTTTAGCAGGTTCATTTGCCTCAGTGGGGAATACAGGACTTTGGCCTAATGCTTCACCTTTAGTGCAGGCCATTTGAGCCTTAGAACAAATACCAATCATCACTCTTTGGGAAAAAAAATCTGCATCGGCATGGCCTATTGGAATGGGGTTTCTGTCAAGGTAAACGGTTGTCGGCAATGACTGTGGTAGAGTGGCGATAAATCCCATTTTATTGCTGAAAAATTCCAGCTTCTCTCCATGCCTGACAGCTCCCCACATTCTCATACCCATTTGGGCAATTTCTGTACTATGTCCATCTGGTTCTCATTACCTCTCAACCTGCCTGCGTCTGATCCAGAAAAAGTGCAGGTCAAAAATGAGGGAAAAGAAACCAAGGTGATGGACAAAACAGAAAAAGAAGGGGAGGGAGGAGAAAATAGAGCACAACCTTTCCAGCTGAATATCAGAGAGGTAGCCATTTAAATATATCAAAAACTGGTAATGACAAAGCTCTAAGAACTCAACAAAAACCCATTTCTTTGGACTCAATCCTTTAAATGACACTAAAAGAGGAAGGATGAAAGACCTTACCCTTGTTATAATACTGCATGCACTGCCACCATAACTGAGGGCCTATCAGCCTTTGCAGAGGGTAGAAGCCCATTTTACAACTCCTGGGAACCCAGGTTGAAATACTGGTATGGCATTGAAACTTGGGAATAAAGCTGAACCAGAGAATTAATTTAACTTCAATACTTTTTTCAGAAGAAAAAAAAACCAAACCAACAAACCCTAGAATAATTGTGTTTACAATGCTACTTTCTCTACTAATACTCTAAGAGGAGTATTAATAAATGAACAAAATGGATAATAATAAAAATAAATAAAAATTTGTCAAATAATACTGAGCAGCGACTAAGACATTTTAGGAATGAGAGATCTGTATTCTAGGCACTTGGGAATTGGAAAGCAATTCCCTAACACAAAGCCAAAACTTTCTTTGTAATTGTTCTCTATTACTCCCTGAATCATTATTTATAGGATTCCCATGCAATTAGCCTTTTAAAAAAGATTTCTTTATTCTCTAAAGCTCAAAGCCTCCTTTTTTTTTCTAACCATCTTATGGACACTGATAGTTTCCTTTAAATATATATTATGTGTTAATATAATGTGAATATATCACACACAAAATTAATTTGTTTAACTATTTGTCCTAAGTAAAAAGGGATGGTAGCACACACCCATTTAGAGGGAAAGGTTTAATATGGGAATGACGAATGAGAACCTACTACTTTTAACATAAAATAAGATCAGAGTGAAAGTTACAATTCTCTCAAGGAGATATTTTTTCTCTATATACTATTGTGGATTTTAGTAGCAGTGATGACCTTTCTTTCCTTCATATGTCTAATGTCAAAGTCCAGGGATAATTTAACTACTTGGTATCTTAGTAGCAGAATTTCCAGATTCAATCTACTGTTGCTAAATGGATTTGAACAGAGATCTGGAAGCTCAGTACCTGTTGGCTCCCACAAGTTACTAAAACCTTTTATAGATCTATTTTCTGATCATAGGTAACTTTTGGTTGCACCTTGTTAGTTTTAGCATCAGCCTTTTAGAAGCTGAAGTCTTAATATCAGAATTATAAATACTCTCAAGCTAGTACTTTCACATGCCAAATTGACTTCAATAATTTGAGGTTTTGTACCTTAATTTGTAAGCTTTGGATTTGCCAAGCAAACTTGATAAAATGTCCTTCCAAATTGGTCAAAAGAACTCCCAATGGGAATCTGAAAGGGGATAAATGCTTATTTTATAATGAGCACGTATTTAGGGCTATGTTGAATCCCAGGTGAACGGAATCAAAACTGAAAACATTTTGGGATTTTCTCATGGACAATTTTAGTCATTTAGCAATAATAGTTTTGAAGAAATATATACACTCACCCCCCCCCCCCCAAACATGTGTCTGACATTGCATCTCTTTAAACGGATCTTAATTGACTGGTATCTACAACTTGGAAAGAAATACCAAATTCTTATGGAGAAAAAAAAAACAACCTCTGAACTTTTCTTTTTTAGGCTTTACATATATCCAAGAAACTATTATTTAAACTCTAAAGGATATTTGTTTGTTTTAGAAGCGTAGCAGAGAATTAATGTCATGGTGGGAGCAAGGGGGAGGATCAACTGACAGTTTAACTTGAAGCTTGATAACTGTTTATTCAAATGTGTTCTACGGATCTAACTGTCCTTTAAGAGATAGAAAAAAAAAAAACACCATAGAAACGTGTGTGTGCGCGCGCGTGTGTGCGTGCATATGGCTTTCAGAGAATTTAAGACACATGGAATAAAGTGCTTGGAAGTCTATTGAAATATTTACAAAACAAATCATTTACATTTAACATTTGTATATATAATACTCCAAGGCCCTCCAATAAGAGAACTGACTGTTAGCAATAGAAATATTTCAGCATCAAAATGGTTAATAGGGAGTATTATAGCTTCAAAAGAGCCTATTGGCTAACCCTAAAGGATGCCCTGCAGTTGTTGTTAAACTCATCAGATGAAACTAGCCTTCTCAGCTAGCCCTTAGATTTGTCTGCTAACAGTAAAAATCCTATAATAAATCGGTAACATATGTTGCCAGACAAGGATAAGTGATATAAATAAAGAAACTAGGAGACCTAACCCAAGTACAATGTGAAAAGAATTTAACTCGCAATCTATTTGTTGACTAATTACCATTTGAAAAGTCATTTTGAAAGTGTTAACTGTTATTTGCTTATATTCTTCCTCATGTTTCTCTTCTTCTCTTCAGATTGCTTTTTAACCAAAATATTCTTCGTGATTGCCTGCTTTGCGGCTTTGGGGTAAGTCCCAATTTTGCACAACCTTAAAGAAATGCCTAACATAACAGTTGCCAAAAGGGCTTCTGTGGCCTGATTTGGGGGTGTTCTGAAATATCCAGGGGTGTGGCTGTGAACAATGAAATAAAGTGAAGGTGTTTCTTTTCAGCGGATGTGGAGGATGGTGTGGGATTGTGCATATGCAAACAAAGCTCCCATTAGGAAAACCAGCCCTGGGATGGAAATGACAAATCTTAGAACCCATACAATCAATTATTTCACTAGCACTTAAAATATAGAAAACAAAATCTGCTTGGGGAATTGACTGAATATTTTATTTCGCTTTTTTTTATTGAGACATCCTTTGAAAAATGACATAATATAAGTAGTTTTACAAAGCAACAATATAATCAATCTTTAAACCAGAATATAAATCAAGGATTTCATTAACTGCTGGTAGCCAGTTTAAATTGTAGTCTTGTCCATAATGTCTATCTATCTATGTATGTCCAAGTTATATTAAAAACCTTTAAATGGCTTTGTAATATCAGCTACATCTAGCTATTATAATAATTAATGATACTGTTTTATAAATCAATATATATATTCTTGATAAATTCATATCCAGTTAATGGTGTAATTTAAATAAAAAATTAATGTAATAAAGGACATACAGAAATGGGCAGGAAATCTTTAAAGGTTAAGAGACAAATTTATCTAAATTCATCCTTTTTCAAAACCTGTTTTGAGAAAGTTCCACACTGAAAAATCAGTTGAGACTCACCTAACTTCTTAATGGTAATATGACCAGTTTAAAAATTTTTTTGATAGTATTACATTTGTTAACTATTTCTTATTTTGTCCATAAAGTTTATAATAAATATTTAAAATGCTACTGGACCTTTTAATGACATTAATAGATTTTGTGTTTATTTAACATTCCCTAGAAAAGTAAAGAAAACTATAGTAATTTTATGAACACATAAATTACAAAAGTCTTTTAGTTGAATTTTTAGTCACTTAGCCTGATGTTCAACATTTCAAAAGCTGAATGCTTATTTTATTCATTTTAAAAGAGGATGGGAGGACAGATTAATTCACTGTTTAAATTTATACATTTGAGAACCAAAAAAAGAAAAAAAAAGGCTTTTCCCTTTATATCACCAAATTAATAGCTTAGAAATTTCAGAGCAAGAAATGCACGGAAGACCCTGAAATTGCCTGCTTTATTTTCACATTGTTAGTAAGTGGAAGAATTTGCTCACCAAAAAAGCAAAGTCTGTCTGGTGTTCTCTAAAAATCAACATCCACCCAATGTATTTTAAAGAATAACAGGATTTAGAAAAAACAATTAAATGCTGCAGACGATCAAATGTGGTCTTAAATCTCTCCAAATAGTATCTCATTCTGTTTATAGGGAGACCATTTTACAAAAAATATCCTTCAAAATTATGCAAAACAGTAAAGCAAGCTGTCCACACTGACATGATGCAGGAATGTTATTTTAATCCACTGAGATTTTCTGACATTTTTCTTAACATTGCTGTACCTTATTTAGAGTGGCAACAGAGACTTGTGCAGTTTCCTTTGACGCTGATGGGTAGTTCAAAATGTTACAGGAGAGGGGGGAAAAGAGATTTGCTGCCAGTCACTTCAGCAATTCAGCTACGGGAGCAATTACTATTTGTTAAAAGTTTACATTTCCAAATGAAGCTAAAATTGTGAAGCGACTTCATCCGTTTACTGGGTCTGTATTTGAAAGGGGGGAGGGAAAACAGTCAATTGTGACTACATATTAAAGTGCACTCAAGTTACTGTAACCATTTAAAATCCATTGTGTTTTTAGATGAAACCAGCAGCAAAACCACTCCTAAGAGGCTTAATTTAGGTTTTATAGGACGAACATAAAAAAGACCAGGTTATGGCAACACATTGAAATATGTGGTACATTTTAAATATCTTCATTTTAAAACGTATGTTTATTTTTCCTCCTGGGACCACTAACGTGGGTTTCTACAGACAAAGCAGGGACATGCTACATTCTTAAAAATTATCTGTGAAGGAGATCACATTCCAAGACATGTTGGAGCATTTTTATTACTGAAGATAACCTCTTAATTATATCACTGCCTTCCACTTGTTAATCAGGGACATTCAACAGTTAACCATAAAGTGGGTATATTTAAAAGAATATATACTTATCAGTGATTAGAAACATCGGAGTTTTTTTTTCCTATTCTCATATCATTGAATTAGTTCAGCCCTTCTATAAATTTATTTATCTGCTTTTAAAACATTGCATGGCACTCACTTCAGGAAAGGGTCAAAATGCATGGGAGACTGTTGCTAATTGTGATGAGTGACATATTGTAGCCTGTTGTTGGTTTTCCCCTCTGTTCCTACTTGAACCAGTTTTAGGTGATTTATTTATTTATTGAAGAGTGTCTGGACGTGTATTTTCTGAAATCATGAAATGATGTAAATGAAATCATTTTCCAGTGGTGTTTGTCTAACCTCCTATGTCGTTCTTCCTACTTACCAACCTGTGCTGTTAAAACCAATCAAATTACGCAATGGTGACTTTTTGGAGGCCCTCCCAATTAGATAATGACTGACTTTCAGAGGGAAGCGCCCCAGGCAATGGTGATGGTCCTTAACACTGGAGTTGGTCTATATATGGCTAGTAGGGACTAATAGACAACTGATTATTATCACTATTAGGAGTCAATATTTTATATTACATGATAGTTTTTTAAAGACTTTTGAGAGCTGCAAATGTTTGTCAAGATGATCTGTTTTGGAATGCCCTCACAGGCATCTTCAGTTGAGAATTTTTCCAACACGTGGCAGTGCCTGTTGTGGAAAGGGTAGAGTAATGATGGTTCTCAGATGTGCAAGCATCTGATTGGTTAACGTCCACCTCTTTCAGGTATGAATGGGTGTTTCTCCCAGCTAGTCAAAAAGGTTACTAGATATAAATAGTGAATTAAAAAAAAAGTTTATGTTTGAGATCTGGCATATTTGCCCTTTTTGAGGCCCCTTTTGGCTTCTTATGAAACCTTGTGATGGTGGAAACACATTTAGGCTATCTCTTCAAACAGTGAAGTTCCTATATAGATTTGGGAAACAATCCGAACTTTGAATTAGTAAGGCAATTTTTTTTTAACAATACAAAGTGGTAGGACTTGAAGAAATATTTTTATTTGTACAATGAAGAATCCTTCTCTCCCCACCCCCACTCCAATTAGGAGATATCATTATGTTTCTGAATGTTTATTTTACCTTTGTAAGAAAAAAGAGATTAAAAAAGAAAGGCTGACGTATAAGGATGAGTGTTGAAACTAATTTATTCAAAAATACTTACAGGCCTCCCTCCCCTTGTTATAATCATAGATGTTCACAATCATTGGGTTTCTTTCATATTTCTCTATCAGTTTTACTCATCAAATGCAAATTGAAAAAAAAAGTCCTTAAACCTCTAAACCTCTGTCTGTCTCTCTCTTTCTCCCTCTCTCTCTCTCCCCCCCTCTCTCTCTTTCCCTCTCTCCCACTTCCCCTCTTTCTTCCTCTCTTTTCTCCCTCCTTCACACCCACCCTTAGAGAGAACATAGGTAGTAATATTGATAAGAAATGTATTCCAATTTTACAACTCTCATACAAAGCCAGGCAATTTCTGAGCCAAACAAACAAAGGATGTGTAAGCGATTTCATTTATTTTGATAATCCTCCTCCAACACTGGAGCATTTTGCTGTCTTTGTCAAAGTGAATGACAACAATTTGGCCAACTCTCTCTGAGCTGCGCTCAACAGTGACAGGCAAATTATCAGAGGCCCTGCACTTCTTATTATCAGAGGAGAAGTCATCAGGAGGACGCATGGAGGATCCCTCTCCCTTGTCACTATTTGTCAGTGGGACAAGGGCCACTGCTATGGGTAGCTGACAGGTAATTTCAACAATAACAATTACTCCTATTACTGGTGTCATAAACAATTCGCCCAAGGCATGATAATAGCAAAGCTTTATAATTCAATGCCATATAAATAAATGCCAGCAGGTAACACGTAATTTAGCTCCAATCAAGCCTTCACCCTGGCATTAATATTGTTATTGCAAGAAAATGGAAAATTGAAAAAATTCAATATGTTAATGAATTAAGAGGGGTTCAAGGGCTAGACAAGAGAGGAGAGGAAGGGGAACCCAAATTATGATTGTTTCATATTCAGTGCTGGGATGGTAGTTGTACAGCACTATAATTGCTTTTTGATATGAAGGGGGAACATGGAGTGTTGCTATCTTACACTTCAGACCTGGTGAAAATGTGATGTAGAGTACCAAGCCTGCCTTCTCCAATTTGTGTGGGATATATCTGGAAGTATGAGAACATGTGTATTCTGTAGCACTTAATTGGATTC
The DNA here is from genome assembly GCF_028583685.1 of Petaurus breviceps papuanus. NCBI lineage: Eukaryota > Metazoa > Chordata > Mammalia > Diprotodontia > Petauridae > Petaurus > Petaurus breviceps. Next base: position 6,686,240 of record NW_027187342.1, on the reverse strand, counting down.
TTTCTCTCTGTCTCTCTCCCCCCTCTTTCTCAGTAATTCTTTAATATGGAGTAGAACTCTTTTCTTTAGGAAACATTTCCTTTTATCTAAGAAAGTCCCATCTGCACCTGCTACTGTCCTTTGCATTATGACTTACGTATCAGCAGGAACAACAACAAAAAGAATTGTTCCTATTTAATGTGAAGGGATAGAAAAAAGTCCCCTTAGCTATCTAGATTTCTACCTTTTAATGGTGGGCCCCACAACACAGTGCAGGCCTCCCCAAGTAAAACTTCCTGATCAAACCAATTTGCAATTTTAGTATTTGTCCAGAAAGACAATGGGCCATCAGCCTGACAGCAGTAAAAGAATTTGAAAATCTCTAATTAGGAGAGCTGCAGAGCAATTAACGCATGTCAAATTTCACTTCATCAAGTGCCACTCTAATTTTCCCACTAAAAATTAATGGACTTTTTTTTTTTTGTATGTGTGTGTCCCCTTAAGGCAATGTTGATTCAAATCTGTTCAAGATGCAGTGTTGCACAGCTAAGCATCTTCTTGATTACAATCCGCCACACTTCTAACTGCTTTCATTCTCACTGCCACAGATACTTTGTCAACAGTCAAATTACACCATGCTGATAACAATGCATAATGGTGTTCCTCAGTGGAGTCCCCTGTCATGAAACAGTGTTTCATAAAAATGTGATGCTTTCTTCTCAGGGAAATGAAACTCTGGCTAAATAAGTTTGTGTGGTTTGGTCATTGATACAGATTGACTTTTTTTGTGTGCATTAATCCCTTCCTCCTCCCCCCTCTCCCAAAGGATGTAAGGTGTTTGTGTATTAAAATTCTGTGAATAATTTAGAAGGAGAATGGACCATGGAAAATATTTATATTGGAAGTTTTGCCTAAGCACTTTGTTTTGGGACATTTTCAAGAGCACTTTTCTTGGTGAAATCCAAGCATTTTTTTTTTTTACTCCTTTACTTAAAGTCTATAAACATATTGAATGGAAGCCTCTCTTTAACAGGCAGTATTTAGATTAAAAGAAAGGTTTGTTTAACTGCCATCTTTGACAGAATTCTCAAAACATCACAGGACCCAGAAGATAAATGACTTTTTTTGGTTAGAGTTGCTTATATTTTAAAAATGAAGTTGGCTCATCTAAATTATTTTTTATCTTAGTGGCTTGTTGATGATCATTATGCCTGTATCATTAGCACTTTCCAAGAGTATTATAAGCTAGAAAGAAAAAAAGAGAAAGAGAAATTGAGTGATTACAAAGGTGAAGGAATAACTTTTAAAGACTTTTGAGATTATTCAGGTTTTTCTTTTCAATTTCTAAAATCAGGGAGGATCGAACTAAGAGAATGAAATTAAATAAAAGGTTTTTTTGCTCTCTCTTCAACTTTTGCAGGTAGTAAAGAAAATGTACATGGCATGGATCAAAGCTTCATTTTATTCATTATACATATGCATTTTATGGTATGTTCCTTTTTTTTAAGCCATCACATCATATAACCCCAAAATATAAATTCATGGAATATTGAATTGATTAAAAAAAAATCTTTAAGTGGAGCTCTTTTTTTAAACACCAAAAGTTAACTCAAAACTTAATCTTTAAATGGACCTTTAAAGGTTTGTATTTCTATTTATTCAATGTATTTTTCCCCCTCTTGTCTCTGCCCCTGCATTTTCTTGAGTGGTCCAATTCAAACAAAGAAAAAAAGACAACCCATTTTCAACTATCCAAATATTGTAGCATTCTCCCAAAGCTGTTAAAGGAGGCCCACTAGAAGTTCTATGAATTGATGAATGGAAATGAAAATTTATTTTCTTCCCAGATATAATCCCTTGAACTTTACAAATAGAACAATGATGGGTTTGGAGTTGTAATGTAGCTTGTTTGCCCATATAGGTGTCTTGATAAAACAAACAAACAAACAAACAAAAACCACCCAAAACAAGGTCTTCAAGTCTTCCAAAACGATCTGGAATATTCCTATATTAAAACATTACAAAATATTAGAAGAGGAAATTTAAAGAGAGATTTGATTATATAATACAATCCAGCAGTAATCAATTTTACCTTCAATATCTTGCTTTTGTTTTCAAAATGCTAAATAAACAATACATAATGCATCCCTCATCAGCCAAAACCATGGAGGCTCTGTGCTCAAATAACAGGAAACATATTCAATTTTCCTAACAGAAGACAGTTCATTAAGCTGTGCCACATCAAATAAAACTTTAATTTCTCCAGCATCAGAGTCGCAATGAAAGCAATTGAAGAAGATGAGCCATATGGTACTTCTATCAGCAAACACATATTGCTCATTCCCCCAAAGTTTTCTAATTCTGCTCCCCAGACCTGTGTAATATAGATAATGTGCTCGGAGAGCAGCAACCATGAGCTATCTAGTGTACACTTCTAATACTGTATTTAATGGGAAATAATGAATCATAAAAGCCTAGAGAAGACGGCTTTTGCTAACCTAAATCTCAGCTGTAATTTCATTGTTCTGTGCCTAAGATGCTGTTTGCCCTTTCCAAACAACAGCAGTTGAACGTAATTATGCTGCTCCAAACCTGGGCTAGGAAAAAAAAAAACCCTCCTCAGTATAACCAAGTTTCTGTTAACCCTTAAAATTCTGAATTTAATGATGCTGATTCAGGCATTGAGCTAAACAGGTAAGTGTTGCCTTAATATCCAAAGTTCATTCCTTACCCCCTGCATGGCCAGATGCATTTATGTCTAAGTTTCTAACCCTCCAGTGCAACAGGAGTAGCATATTAAAATTGGAGGACATTGCCTTGTTATAAACAAATAAGATATTTGTTTGAAGAAATGCATATAAAGTGTGAAGGCTATATATAGTGCTCATAAAACAAGACTCCACGCCAAATATCAGCTACAGGGGATGAAATATTTTAGGCAGGGGTCATGATAAAATCATTGTAATGATCACTGTATATCTCAAATCAGAAAGCTAGAATTGTCTTTAAAAATTTTAAATAGTCCTAAGTAGCTCAGCTATGAGAAACTAAGTATGCTGATACACTGGAAGAGTTTAGTCTAGTGTTTCTCCATATGGGCTTTGGTTATCAGCCTATGATGCACAGGTTTGAATGTGCCAATTTAAGTGTCGTGACACAAACCTACAAAAGTTAAGGTTTCTGAGTGAGGTTTAATTCATCTTCATAGAAAAAAAAATAAATTGGTCATTTGACTGGCAATTTCTGCTTCCTGGGTTTTTTTTTTTTTTAATGCACTGAAATGGTATTTTAAAGATACAAGATGTGTTTAACACACTGGCCAAAAAGTGTCACATATTGAAAACATATTTTAATGGTTTTGTTTGTTTGTTTGGGCATCATATGAACCAAGGACAATTAAATTAAAAAGAGACTTTTAAAAGTCAGAGATTGCCTTTTAAAAGCTTATTAAAATCAGCATGTTACATGTCTGTCTTTGAATTAGCTCTACAGACTTGATTGCCTTCATTAAAACTGGCTGTTTGGGTGCTGCTCCATGTTGGTTCCAGCCTTCACTCCAAGCTGATTCTGACTAGTTCTCGACTTATATTTTCTCTCTTTAGATTCTTAAAAAAAAAAAAAAAGCCTGTATTCTCTGGAAAACTTGTCCCCTGCACCTCCCTCCCGAAACAGTATAGGGAAGGAGGGGGGGTGCCATTAACAATGCAAAGAAAGACCAACAGGTAAAAATGATGACAACCAAACCGAAAACACTCACAGGAGGAAAATACAAACACAACAAACAACAATAACAACAACAAAAATTCCCCCAGCCCAGAAACAGCACATTGATTATATTTCATGAATGCCTTAAAACAAATGTTTGAACAGTTTTCTGAGATGGTGCAGAAGACCCTCTGCATGCTCCAATGGGTTACAATGACAATGGTCTATTGCAATGTAAAACAAACTAGAGGATAAAAAGGTACTTTTTGTTACCATTTTATCAAAGCTCTTCATCTTCGAGCCCGAGCTGCAGGCAGCATTTTGCTGGAATCGTAGATATTTCTCTGTCCAAGCTCCTTTGTTTGTGCATCTCATTTGCATCTATTTATCTCCAGCTGAGGGTGCTTTCAGCTCATTAAGGCCTCCCCTCACATTATTTCATAAGCCAGCTGCTAAGAGGGATTTCACCTGTGGTGACTGAGAAAAGAGGGGTGAAAAACCAAATTCTTCATAAAAAGGAAATCTTCTGACTCTCTTCCCCTATAAATGGGCACCATTTGTGTTAAACAGCCTCTTGTCATGATAGATGCCTCCAAGGGTCAGGGGTTAAAGTTGATTTGAAGGTCAGCAGTAAAACAACAGACAGACCAGACGCCAAACTGGTTCCTTAGCTGTCGGTGGGAGCAATGGTACAACCAGGTCCTGAACCTTTTTCAACCTCTAATAAAACAGGGGATGAATCTGAAGTGGATCAACCAGGCCCCTGAGGAAGATGCACAGAAAAACACAAATAATATCAATATCAAGCCGCCACAGGAAACAATGGGGGCATTTCTCCGTGCTACATGCATGCTTCTATTGTTTCAAGAGCTGGGGAATTAATTCCACTTATTTATTTAAGGCGTGTCAACTCACTGCCTAAACCTGTTTCAGTGTCAAGATGAATAAAACTTTTATGGCTCATAAAATAGAGCCATTCATCTCAATGTTCTTTGTGGTGCCTTTTTTCCCCCCTGGCAGCCTGATCTAGGCCTCTGATTCGAAGTGGTTACATCCGAACCCACTGTTGCTATGAACTGCAACATATTAGAAAATAAAATTATTTGATTGGCAAATAGAGCTCAGCCAAAGCAATAAAGAAAAACATTTTAGTAGCTACGAAATAGCCCTTCCCCCCACCCCCCATTCTCTTAAATATGTTCTACTGGCTATGTGTATTTGGAACATGCTTTATTTATTTTGCAGTAGAGGAAGTTCCATTATTTTAGATTTTTTTAAAAAAAGTTCTAAATGATGCCCACAAAAAAATTTTGTTTCCTAGAATATTACATATTTATTTAGAAATGCAGCCAGCCCTGTTATAACAGCACTTTCCCATTCATCCCCTTAGAGTAAGTTTTTACTATTCTATAATCAGTTTGTATTGATGGGACAATCTCATCTTTGCCTTAGCTCTTTTACTACTAAATTCTGCAACTCATTTAGAGCTTTAAATTGCAAAAAAAAAATAAAATAAAATAAATGGAAGAGGAAAAAAAAGACCTCAATATGAATTTTGCTTTATTGAATTGAGTGGCATTATTAATTTTATTTCTAATTTGCATGCCAACTCAAGTATTATTAGTAATGGATGCCATTCTGGTCACACTAACTGAAATGATAAATCTAGAATGGAAAAGACTCAGTGAATTATTCAGATTATAGGTTTGCTTAGAGTAAAAGTATTTAAGGAAACAGTGCCCTCACTGAAGGTCTAATAGGTAACTTCCAACATAGAATCATTGGATCCAGAGTGGGGAGTGACCTCAGCGGCCATCATCTCCATCTGGTGAGGAAATGGGTCCCAGGGAAGCTATTATGTGACTTAGTCACACAATGTTAGGGGTAGGATTTGCATTCAGGTTCTCTGACTCCAAGGCTGGACCTCTTTCCATCAGCATATCTCTATACCCAAAGTCTTCCCTCCAAAAAGTTCCTTGCTTAATTATTGTATTGTGAATTGAGCTGGGGTGGCTTGGTTACAGTTTGATTTTCATTGTTCATGCTGGTGAGCTCTCTGAAGAATATTGTGACTTTTTATGCTGAACTTATTCCTGCATATCATATTTTGTTTTATTCTTTACAATCACATCATATACCCATGTGCAGATTTATTTGCCCTACACTGACATTTGTCCAGATGAGTGGGACCCTGATAGATATAGATGGAAGACAAGTAGTAAACTGCATTCTCCCACTTTGCCTGTATACAAAGCTAAGGCCCTTGGGAAATGTGGTCCAGTTTGTCTGTGCCAGGCACAACTCATGATTCAACTGTGCTTTAGTCCTCTGCTGAACTTGATGCATGAACTCTGTTGACTAATAGCTACACAAAGGGTGGCCCATTTAAGAAACAGCCCTGTTTGAAAATATGACTACTTTGAAATGTCCCTAAGAAAAATGACTTATGACCAAATGGAGTTTATTTAATCTGAAACAGTATGTTCTTATTTGACTATGGATTAGGAGACTTTTCTTCTCATAACAAATTACATTTAAAAAATTGCAAGTAGTCCTGCTCCACACCAGCAGGCTTACAGTTGTGGCTGGAACATGTTTCTGACTTATTAAATGTTGTTTATATCCTCATCCTCAAAGACCCTCTGCCTTCAGAAAACATTTTACAGCACCCTCTGTAACTCACTTATCAATTTTCTCTTGAGAAATTTACACATCAAATTTAACCCCCCCACACACACCTCTACCCCCAGCCCCTAACTCAGAACCTGCAGACAGTGAATGAAAACATGCAGTCTCACCCCCCCCCCCCCAATCTTCAACCCTGTCCCTTATATTTCTTTTACTTTAATCTAATCAGTAATTCCTTAGCTTGGCCAAATAGTTAAAAATGTTAAGTGCTAGCTAGCAATGCCTTCTACAAGCCCTCTCATATCTGTCTCTGTTTATGGAATGGGTCCTGGCTGCCTCCTTTTCTGTTCAGTTCTAGGTCTTCAGGTCAGAAGACTGTAAATACACATAGCACTACCCCAACCCATAAATCTGAGCAAAGGGCAAGCTTATATATTCAGATAAGCAATGTCGAGACAGGGGAAGGGTGGGGTGGAGGTAAGGGGGGGAGGAGCATGAACAAACAGAGTCTGTGGTACAGCAGCCATGTTCTTGGAAACAAAATGAGAAAGCCAAGAAATCTTGTTGGGAAGGAAAAGACTCCCTTGTAACATCTTTCTTTGTTTCTCATGGATGAAACTACAATTGGGCCTCCCTTTCCTTTAAAATTCTTGTTTATAGATTGGTCATTGCTAAATATATTATCGTTATTTAGAGATTATTAATATATTATTATTATTTAGAGACAATAAAGTGCTATTTGCTGCAAATATAATATTTTTCTATCTTAAATATATTTCTGTCATGACGTGTGTGTGTCTGAACTAGAGTCACTATACCAGGAATTCTTCATTATAATTACTCAATTCCAAGGTCTTTGGTTAAATAACCTTGCTGTTGGTCACCATGACAATTTTCAAAGAAAAATATTGATGTAGGAGTTGGCAATGGCAAAGCGATAGATCATTGTGTAACTTTCAAGCATGGTGAATTGTATTTATTCTGCTGCCCCCTTCTCATCTTTGGGATTCATTGAATTTGGAATCTTTATAAGCTTTTGGACAGAAATCTTCCTAGATGAATTGATTATTGCTAATGCTGATCATAATCTAGCATTAAAAATAAAAAAACAAAAAACCTTTCCACATTTATTATGTCCCTTCTATGCATAAAATTCTATACTATATAGTGCCAAGAGAGATGAAAAAGATTTAAGAAAGGGCACAGTTTTTAATCCTGTTAAATCTTAAATAAAATTTAAAATAGTAAATGCCTTTTAATCCAGCAACAAGCCTTTATTAAATGCCTACTATGTACAAGGAAGAAGCTAGATGCTGAAATACAAAGATATCTGAAAAAAAAAAAAAAAACTATCTTTACCCGCAAGTAGTGTTTATTCTATGCACTCAGAGTTTATCAGGCAATAGGAAAAATAAGACACTTATGCAAACAATTACAACTTAAAATGCAATTTTATTCCACATTTATTAAACATCTACTATATGCCAAACACCAGGCTAGGTACTGGGAAGATAGAAATTTAATTTAAAACCTTGTCTGTGCTCTCTTGGATTTAATAATCTAATAGAGAGCTATTATACATACACAGAAAACAACAATAAGAGTTATATATAATAAGTGCTTTACAAAGGTTTTCAGTGAGGTCTGAAAGGAGAAGAGTTGTCATCAATTAGAAGGCCCAATCAGTCATTATACATTTATTCAGCACCTACTGTGTGCTAAATGCTGTGCTAAGCAATGGGAAGGTTTCACAGAAGGTATGGTATTTGAGTTGAGGTGTGAAAGAGGAATTCAATAGGCTAAAGGGAATGGAGGGTATTCCAGGCATAGGAAATAGTAGAAAAGTCCTAGAAAGGAAAAAGTATAGAACAATTGATGGTATAATTGATGGTATATATAATATATAATGATATATAAACAAAGGAAAGGAGAGAAGTCCAGTTTGGGTGGAATATAGTGGTGAAATGGTATAATGCCAAATGAAGATGAAATAATAGAATGGCAACAAATCATGGAAGGCCTTAAATACTAAGACTTTACCCAGTAGCCACTGAAAAAATCTTTGAGTGAAGAAATGATTCGACAAGTTCTACATAGAGTGTATATAAACTTAGTCTGGCAATGGTATGAAGGATGTCTCAGACTGAAAAGAGAATGTAGGCAAGAAGCCCCATGAGGAGAGGATAGAAATACTCTAGGAGAGTGGAAACAAACAACCCTACTAGGGTGGCAGAAGGAAATTCAGGAAACGAGAGATGTTAGAGAGTACTTCAACATTTGATAATTTTTTGAATGTGAGAGGTTAGTGAGAAGGAAGAGGCTAAGATATCACCATGATGATTCTTGGTGATGACAAAAATTATAGATTTAAAATTCAAAGATGCTTATGTTGTGGTTTAAACCCAGAGATGCCAAAAACTGTTGAGGTGGGGGCTCTGCCCACCCAAACTATTTTGGTATCATGATGTGTTGTGGTGGAACCATCTCAAAGAATTCAGAGTCAGACCACCTCCAATCCAAGTATAGGCATTTATTGAGATTGAAGCCTCTCATGAAATGGACTAAGTTCCAAGAGGAACCTGCAACTTTAGAGAAAGCAAGATGAATTTTTATAGGGTAAAGATGTAATTACATAATAGAAATTTGCATAGAATAGAGGAATATCATTAATATTAAAAAGGCAGGAGTTAAGGGATTAGGTAATGGAGGAGGAGTCTCATTTATGGTTCGGTGGTTAAACATTCTGATCCTTCTGCCCTCCAACTGGCTAGCTATTGTGGTCCTGTCTGGTTAAGACAGATAGGTAGGTATTATGGTCCTGTCTTGGGCTAGACGGATGATGTGATTGTGGCTGAATACAAGAACACACCTGTTTCTGTGGGAATGGGTCTGGGGGGCAGTGATCAGGTAGAGGCAGTAGCTGGGTTCCCATCACATGGACACACCAGCTGTTTCTATGGGAACTAAGAGGTAGGGACGCACCTGTTGCTCCAGTGAGCAGTGAGGCATATACAAAGAAGTCAGGACATTGTAGCTGGGGAGGTGGGGAGCTAGAAAGGTGCAGGGGGCCTGCTGTTTAGTACAGCTAGGCCTATAATGAAGTTAGAATATTGGGGCTAGGGGCAGCTTTATTAGAATTCCATCACTTAGACTACAACAGACTAGACCATGATGAGGAATTATCTAATCTGGGAGTAGGAACCTGTGGCTCTGCGGCCACATGTGTCCTTCTAAATCTTCAAGGATGGCCCTTTGACTGAATCCAAAGCCCAACCTCTTTATTTTAGAAATGAGAAAACTAAAATCCAGAAAAATTAAGTGATTTACCCACAGTGAAATACATAGATTAGAAGTAGCAGAACTTGGGTCAGAATCCAAGTCCTGACTCCAAATCCAGTGACCTTTCATTGTACCATGTTCCTTTCCTCTTGTGCCATCCCATTTTCTCTTGTCTTCTTGGCATTTTGACCCTCTGAACACTCCTCTCTCTCACATCTTTAATCTCTCCTTCTCTGCTAGCTTCTACCCTGTGGCCTACACACACTCTAAACTCACCTTCATTCTTAAAAAGACTTCAGTTGATCCTGTCATCCCCCTCAAGTGAACCTATATATTTCTCTCTTTCAAAGTCAAATTCTTAGAAAAAGTTGTCCACCACTGTCCTTATTTCCTCACCTCCTCAATTTCTAACTCATCAAAATTTGGCCTCCAACTTTACCACTAGACCCAATCTACCCTTTCCAAGGTTAACAGTGATCTCTTAACTTCTAAATCTGATTGTATTTTCTCAGGCCTCCTTGATCTCTTTGCAGCTTTTGATATTATTGACCCCCCTCTCCTCTTATCTGCTATTTTCCTTTTGGCTGCTGTGAATACTGGTCCCTCCTGGTTTTCCTCCTATCCATCGATCCATCAACACTCTCCTATCCTATGGTTCTACTTTCCTAATTGGTAAGAGCTGACTCTCATCATCCAACTATGCTTCACAGACATCTTGCCATGTTTACAAGAATGAATCCTAGTAAATAACTTTAATTTTTGTATTTGTATCCTCAGTGTTTAACACAGTGATTACTGTCAAGGGTACCACCATCCTTCCAGCACTCAGGGCTAAAACCTTGGTATCATCTTCAGATAACCACTGTAACTTAATCCACATGTCTGGTTCATTTCCAAATATTTTCATTTTTATGATGTGTATACATATATACATACATATATGTAGATAGAAGGATATATAGATTGATAGATAGGTATATATCCATTCATGCAACCACTATCCTTATGCAGGTCTCCATTACCTTACCTCGATAATTGCAAGAGCCTTCTAGTTGTTTTCCCTGCCTCCATTCCAGTCCATCTTCCACTTAGTTGCCATGGTGATTTTTCTAATATGTAGATCAGATCATTTTCCCAACTTGATAAGTTCCAATGGCACCCTATTATTTCCAGGATTAAATATAAAATCATCTACTTGGCATGTAAGTTCTTAATAACATACTCTCTTCCTACCTTTCCAATTTTCTTATACTTTATTCTCTTCTGTGCTCTCCATGACCTGGCATAGGCCTTCCATCTTCTGTCTCCGTTCTCTCTCACTGGTTGTTTCTTATACCTGGAATGATCTGTTCTTCACTTCTTAATTTCTCTGACTTCCTTCAAGACTCAGTTCAAATCCATTTTCTGTAGGAGGCCTTTAGTGATCTTTCTAGATACTAGTGCCTTTCCCTCTGACATTGCCTTGTATTTGTCCTGTGAATATACTGTAAGTTACCTAGTTATTTGACAATTGTCTCCCTTATTAAAATGAGAACTTCTTGAAGGCAAGGACGATTTTTGTCTTTCTTTACAATTCCCAGCACTTAGAATAGTTGTTGGTACTTAAATCTTAATAAACAATTAATGATTATGAATTAACTAGAACATAGCAAACCTTTAATAAATGCTTTTTCAAAGGCCCTCTCTTCTTGAATTGAAAAAAAATTTATGAAAACTTCATGTAGGTAACAACTTCTATGAGGGTATACCCTCATAAGCTTAAGAGTATAATTTGGCCCTTGGTCAGGATGACTGGGTCCAAGTCTAACTAGGTGGAACTAATTCAATCCCAACCTTGCATCTATCATTTAACTTCTCTGGGCAGCCTTAGTTTCTTTATCTGCCTAGTGATGATTGGATTAGATGACCTACAAGGTCCCTTTCAGCTCTTATATTTTATGTTTGGGTCAGTTATTTTCAGGCTTGTTTCCCCTTCTACAGCAGATATAAAATGAATAGAAATCAAATGTCTGTATACATGGATGGTAGAATTGAAGTTTGTTTTTTTCCCAATCGTAATCTATGAAACATTTTTTTTTGCCAGCCTAAGGTGCTAAAGTGCTTGGCCATCTCCAGTCATCCTGATGAATATCAGACCACTGACTGAGATGGCTCTGGATGAGAACGTGAGGCTAGTGTGACCTTGCACAGCCCTCCCTCACTCAAATCCAAGTCAACTGCAAATCATGTCATCATTCCCTGATGTCATGGTCCTCTTTGAAGATGAAGAACAAACAGAAGAACAAGGTCCTAAAGTTGATAAACCTTAATGTGATAATGTTAAATGGTAGAATACTATAGACATTGGCTAATTGAGCAAGCTTAGGCAAGTTGTTTTATCCCCTGGGCCTTGTTTTCAAAGAATCACAGAATTTCAGAAGGAACCCTAAATGGTTCTTTAGTCCAACCAACCCTCCTAAAGAGTCCCCATGACAACATACCAGAAAATTTGTCATCTGAGGTCTTGGAAGCCTCCAATGAGGGGAAACCTACTGTGTCACAAGGCAGCTCATTACTCTTTGGGATAGTTCTGTTAGAAAGCTTTTTTGGTGATTGACCCCAATTTTTTGCTTTTTCACACCTTTTATCTGTTGTTCTTGCTTCTACCCTTTGGAGGCCAAATGGAACAAATGCAATTCATTTTCTATATGAAAGCTCTCCCAATCCTTGAAGACATCTTCCCCTTGTGTCTTCACTTCTCTAGGCTAAACATTCCCAGATGCTTTAACTGATCCTCATAGACAGCTAGCTGGTGCAGTAAATAGACTCTAAATACACAACTATCTATCTATCTATCTATCTATCTATCTATCTATCTATCTATCTATCTATCTATCATCTATCTATCTATCTATCTATCTATCTATCTATCTATCTATCTATCTATCTATCTATCTAT
>NW_027187342.1:6640939-6673701 GCF_028583685.1 Petaurus breviceps papuanus | reverse complement strand
TATCTATCTATCTATCTATCTATCTATCTATCTATCTATCTATCTATTATACTTATTAGCTGTGTGAGCCTGAGGAATTCACTTAATCTCTGCCTGCCTTGGTTTCCTCTTCTGTAAAATGGAAATAATAATAGTACTTACTTCCTGGGGTTATAATGGGGATAAAACAAGGCAATATTTATAAAACACTTGTAAAACTTAAAGTCATGTATAAGTGTTTATCATCACAGTCATTATTATTATTATAATGTCTATAATAATAATATTTATTCTATGACATGGACTCAGTTGTTTGTTGCTGTCGGACATTTTTTAGCTTAAGAGTGTCCTTCCTAAAGTGGGATTCCTATAACTGAACACAATGAATTATCATTTCCCTCGCCTTTTGGTCCTGGAAGTTATATATCTTACAATGCAGTCTAAGATCAACTTCTTGGATTCATACTTTTGACTCCTACTGAGCTGCAGTTCACTAATCCCCAGACGTTTTTCAGGCAAACTGATGTCTAATCATGCCTCCTCTATCTTGAACTTGTGAAATAAATTTTTTGAATCCCAATGCAAAATAAAGTAATTTAGATGATCTCTAAGTCCCTTCAAGTTTGAAAATTCTATGACTTAAAAGTCTGCTTGCATTTTCCCAAGTAAATGTTTTGATTAGATCTGTGAGCTCATCATTGTGGGCACTTCTGCCAGTGATGAAGGTCACAGCCTATCCATGCCTGCCCATTCTATGCAACTCTTCTCTAAGTCCTCCATTTAAATCCTTTAAAGAGGCTATGATTTTCCTAGTTTGTGTTACACGTTTAAGCAATTTTATAAGACAATTTTTAGCTGAATAACTAACATGAAACAATTTGAAGTCGAGTTTTCTAAAGATAACTTCACTTTAAACATTCTGACCCATGTTGATACTTAAACCCTATGGTCCTAATAGACAGACAGATACATGACATTTGCTACATTTATATTGCTGAAATAGAAAATGTGAGACATTCTTGGTTAAGTCTATCGGTCCCAGTTATCTCATGGTGAACTAGTTTGGCAGCCTTGACTTTTTTGAGCATCATTTTAATACTTTAGCACTGAAATTCTTTCATTTGGGAGCTTAAGGTCAATAAATAATTTTTTTTCTTGTATTTGAAAAAAATAGCTATGATTGGATTGTTTGGACTCTTCATGAAAATTGCTAGATACCAAGGAGTTGTAAACTCATTAAAATCGACCATGTCTCAGCATGTCCACATTTCAGTTCCTGAACGGACAAATTAGTTGCATGACACAACAACAACAACAGGGCTAGGAAACAATGATGTTTAACAGTGTTGAGAAACAGGGAGGTGGCAAAATAGAGAGAATGTTGGCCATGAAGTCAGGAAGAGATGAGTTGAAATAATGCCTCAGACACTAGCAAATCATTTAGTCTCTGCCTCAGTTTCCTCAACTGTAAAATGAGAATAATAGCACCTCCTTCCCAGAAAAGATCAAGTTGTTATAATAGTCATACAGTGCTTTGTAAAATTTAAAGTGTTATGTAAATACTAGAGAAATTTGTTTTCAGTATTTTCAGATTTTTATTGATTGAACATAATTTAAAATGCCATTATTCTTTTATTGTCTTTAAAGGATGCCATTATGACTTTGTGTTTAGAACCATCAAGGAATGAAAGTTGAACAAAACGCAGCTTCAAAATCAAACATAAACCCCAAGTGAGTATCAGACCTAGGACTTCTCAGAGGGTCTGAATTTTGGCTCATGTTGGTTTTCCTCTAAATTATTCCTGTTTTGTTTTTGTTGTTGTTGTTGTTGTTTTACTTTTTGGAGGGAAGTTGGGGTTAAGTGACTTGCCCAAGGTCACATGGCTAGTTTTTATGTTAAGTGTCTGAGGTCAGATTTAAATTCAGGTCCTCCTGACTCCAGGGCTGGTGCTCTACTCACTGCACCACCTAGCCACCCCAATTATCCCTGTTTTGAAAATCTTCCTGCCTTCTATTTGTCTCCAGTTGCTATGCCCTCCATATGGGGTAGTAAGTGGAAAGAATACTGACTGTGAAGTCAGTGCAGTCAGGCTTTTGTCTTACTCTGTTACTTTGTGCCTGTGTGATCCTGGGCAACTTTCTGGGTCTCAGTTTCCTCATTTCTAAGTTGAGAGTTTAACTAGATGCAGGAGTGGGGAACCTGCAGTCTTGGGACCACATATGGCCTCAAGACCTCAAGTTCCCTACCTCTGGACTAGAAGGTGTCATAGGTCCCTTCCAACTCTAAATCTGTTATTCTAAAACCCCCACCTTATCATTCTTTTCATGTATATGAACAGAATCTAGCCATTTGTTTGAGAACACAAAATCTTTCCCAGATAGCATTAAAGACTAATAGTAAATTTCATTTGATGGAGCCCAGGCTTACATAATTTTTCCAAAGTTAGTCTATACAAAAATATGCCCCAAATGATTTACTATTTAATATCTACAAATTTTGTCATGTAGGACCTTATTATAGTATCTCATTTGATTCTTACAACAATCTTCTGGGTAAGATGCTATTATTGTCCCCATTTTGCAGATTAGGAAAGTGATGCTAGAAGAAGTTAGGTATTAAGTGTGGAAGGTAGCATTTGAATTCAGATCTTTCTGACTCTCAGTCCATTTCTTTACTCATTGTGTCACTTCAGCTGCCACAGAAAAAAGAAGGGCATCTTTAAGAGACTTGGAGGAAGTATAGATAAGTCAATGAATCAGTTGAATTTAGGACACTTAGGTTTAGTTATGCTGTTGGTCAGGGATTTTTTTTTCTTTGGTAGTAAAGTACTGAGTTTCTATGAGTAGGATTAGTTTCTTTGCTAATTAAGAAGGATAGATCAGGCAGCAACCATTGCAAACTGAGTTCGGACCAAAATAAATAAATCCATTTTCTGCTATGTTCTATTAAGGTTCCAAGAAGCCATAGCATGTGCAGCAGCCATACCCCAGTAAAACCATCTTAACAAATGGGATAAACCAGGTTGAGGGTAACTGATAAGCCTCAAACCTTTGGGTGAGTTAGGGGGATGCAACTCCAGGAATATGAAGACTTTTCTTGGTGGAATGGGCAGATGAGAGCAATTTGTTGTAATGGCCATGAGGACAACTGAAGCAGGCATTGTGGGGGCACTTAGAGCTTGATTAGCTTGATCAGAAGATGCCCAGGTCATCCACTGTATCCTGGGCCATTGCCAGTTGTCCTGACTTTTGTCTTGCCATTGGACTTAAGGCTTCAAAGAGAGAGTAAGGCTGACAATTTGTGCAATTCTGCCTCACTTAAATCCAATTCACAAGCAAGTTAAGACATCTTTCATTTGTGATATTATTGGTCTTCAAAAATGAAGGATGAACCACAACAATGTAGAGTTCAACAACACCATAACAAGATCCTGCTTCTTTCAAGTAAAAAATCACCAACATTTTTGAAACTTTAGTTAAGACCCGTATTTTTAATTGACCTATCAAAATGATCACTTAAATAATAAGCAAAAATCATTCAGTATGTGTGTAGATATGTAGACACACATACTATATACATAAATATTTAGAAAACATATATAAAAGAACTGGAATTGCCTATTTTAAGCCTTTTTATTCCTACATAAGTCATTACTTGCACTTGTTTTAGTAGTTTTAACTTCCAATTATGATTCTGAAAATAATGAGAAAAATGGTACATGAACCCAAATTTTAATATTCCCATATGGTGTAAAAAAAGGTTTATAGCTTCCCATTCATTCCAAGTAGATAAACATAGCCCAAGTACAAATCATTATCTGTCTTTAGATCTTATGGACAACTTCACCTTCCTTGGATGCTGTCCCATTTTGTAAATGTCTTCTTCTTTTAGGAGTGAAATGGTCTTCCTTCTT
This sequence comes from Petaurus breviceps papuanus, assembly GCF_028583685.1. Lineage (NCBI taxonomy): Eukaryota > Metazoa > Chordata > Mammalia > Diprotodontia > Petauridae > Petaurus > Petaurus breviceps. The sequence goes on along the minus strand of NW_027187342.1, from coordinate 6,669,808 downwards.
TCTAACTTCAGAGTGGTCCTACTTTATATTTCTGCCCTCAATTCTCCTTTTCCCTAGAAATGCATTCCCTTGATTTCTGGTTATCACTCTAATTTTTTTTAAACTCGTCCATGACGACTAAGTCAGGAACAGGCAGCAACAGACCAGGGAGGGCTCACTCCTCTTTAGGTTAGTGAGGTCATTGAGTCAGTGAACATTCTAGATCAGAAGTAGGAGAGATGACCTGTTTTGGTATTTGCTTTCAATAGAATTCTCAAAGTAATTTCCTAAAATACTTTCATTCTTAAAATGAATCATTTCCTATTGTCTATTGTTTGGAGAAGTAGGCTAATTCTATATTATTTGCAAAAGGAGAAACAAAGGAAAATTTGATTTATGTAAGTTGGATTAGAGCTTTTTCTTCTCTTGTATATCTGACAGGACAACCCAGTTAGGTTTTTGCAGTCATTCAATAAACTTCCCTCTCTTGAGAGATAGGGTGGTGAAACTTGAGAGAGTACTGGCCTACAGAGTCTTTGTTACCACCCCATCAACTATTAACTATTTGATCATGAGCAATTGGGAAAAGAGTACCTTTTCTGCTAGAAGAAATATGGTAATCTGGGTAATATGCATCATTCACCTGTTTTCTTTTTCTATGTAGAAGATTTTAGTTGCACATACTTTGAAGTTGCCATTTAAACTCTCACTCTCATGAATGAGCTGTGTCCCCAGACCATGGCTATTATACTCTCTCAGAGCTCTTGAGAGAGCCCTTGAGGTTTGGGGAATTTTTTTTCAAATGCTGGCTCTAATTCCTGGCTCAGATTGTGTTCTGCTAGGCAAGTCCTTTAATCTTTCTAAACCTTAATTTCCTCATCTTTAAAGTGGGACTAACCATAATTGTACTCCTAATTTACTGAGTTGCTATGAGGAAAGTGCTATCCTCAAATGAAAATCATCTTATAAGGTAAGTTATTATTATTATTATTATTATTATTTAAAAGTAGAAATCATTATGGGTTATCTTCAAAGAAAACTTCATAGGAGAGGTGAACTTTGATATAAACCTACTAATTAGCCATGATTGGCCAAAAATCGGTCCCAGATCAAGCCTCACTTGGGCATTTTTTGGCCAATGATGTCTCAGAGTGAGTGTAAATAGCATTTGTTTCTACTTTGGCCAGAAACTGAGGATCTTCCCCTCCCAGACTGATTTTGCTTTTGTTTTGTAGGTTTTTTTTTTTTGGACTAGGTAAAAAAGGCCATTCTTTTCTTCATTTCTTACCTAGCCTTAATCACCAAATGGGCATTGTCTCAGTCAGATGGAGACCTTGAAAAGACCTTAGCTCAAAAAAGGCCAAGGTCTCCCACTGCATCGTTGGTCATCTCCAGTCATCCTGATCCATATCTTGCTACTGGACCCAGATGGCTCAAGAGGAAAATGAAGCTTGTGACTTTGCACAGCCCTCCCTCACTTAAATCCAATTCCCTTGCATGTCATGGTATCACCTTCCTGATGTCATGGTCCTCTTTGGGAATGAAGTACAAATGATAAAAACAAAAATAGATGACCATCTCCTTTACACTCTTGACATTTGCCTTGTTGCCCACATCAGGGACCTTTCCTCAAGAAACTTCTGCCCTGTTCCTCTACAGTCCTGATTAATGACTGCTTCTCTGGGACCATTATTTCAGGAAAGCCCCAGTCATCATGCTTCAGTGAACACTCTACTCTTCCTGCATAGACTTGCTACCTGCCTGGTGGTCTGACATGTATCTTTTCTTCCCCTTCTTCTCCTTCAGTTGTAGGACCATGAACCATGATCAAATTAACTCTACCATTGCCAATAGATGGAATGTTTTCCCCAATAGGATGCAAGTTCCCTAAAGACACATCATCTTTGCTTTTGCATTTAAATTCTAGTGCCTAACACAGTTCTTGGCACATAGCAAGTGCTTCTTTATTAATTTAATTTCATTCATAGCAAAAAAAAGGAACTCTAAATAAAACAAAATAAGAATAACAAGTACATTTGAGGGGAAAATAAGACTGCTGTATAGCTGACCTGAGATTCAGTTAAGCCAGATAAACACAATAGGTTTTATAAATGAACCTGGAAGGAGAACACCAAACACATAAAATGGAATATTTTCCAACATTCCAATAGCAACTGTCTCCCCTTAAACAGTGGTGGAATCACCTCATTTGAATGCCATTACCATAGTATCCAATACTAATACATGAGGAAGTAGCCATAGAGCTTAAAAATATGAATTTGGGAAGACTAAGTATAGCCGACACAGAAAAGAAAGCCATGTTGGCAATGGCACAATTGTACAGGCATGCAGGGATTGATTTTCAAGATATTACAAAGAAAAGACAACTCCAAAGGAGTAGTAATAATAATAGCTAACATTTATAAAGATCTTATATATGCCAGGCACTGTGCTAAGTATTTTACAAACATTATTTCACTTGATTCTCATAATAACCCTGGGAGGTAAGTACTTTTACTTTCCTCATTTTACTGATGTAGGAAACTGGGGCAAATCAAAAGTGATTAAGACTTGCCCAGGGTTTTATACCTAGTAAGTGTCTGAAGCTGAACTTGAACATGCCCAGCATTATATGCATTGTACCACTTAGTTGCAGTGTATATCTTATATTTGTTGACCTGTGTAGATATTACTTCCCCCCCACCTGTGCCCCAAAATAGATTGTAAGTTCCTTCAAAGAAGGAACTATTTTATTCTTATCTTCATTTCTTTAGTACCTATCACAATGTCTGGCATATAGTAGGCACTTAATAAGTGCTTATTGAATTAGGTTACTGAACATAATGAATAAAGGATATGAAATTCTTTTATATCTCCATTTGTTGATTTATACATATAAATATATTCATACATGTATATGTATATATGTATGTGTATAAATGTGTGCATGTGTATATATTAGAGTACACATCTTTCTGTTTCTCTACCAAAGATCAAATTGGATAAGTATGTATAGTATAATTTTACATATATGTATACACATACATACATATATGTGTGTATGTATATATATATGCATATACACATTTGTGTCTAATGGTAGCCATCACTAGGGTGGCAGGGGGGAGAGGAAAAAAGGGAAAAAGTGAAATTTACTTGATAAATTTATTATGTATTTAAAGGAAATAGCAAGTTGTATGTGATAGATTTGCAGTTTCACATGCAATCTTTTTTATTATACTATGATATGGAAATTCTTGATTTATTCCATAAATTTAAAAGAAATGAAAATTAAAAAATAAGTTTTCCTCTATCATGATTTCTCCTGTGTTTGTTGGTATTATACAATATTTGTAACAGATTCAATCAGTGAAATAATTTTGTTCAATGATCCAATGAAAACAACATTAAGCAAAAAATCAAACATGGTGACATATGCTCACTGAAAGTTTCACTATTATTTTGAAGCATGTTTTGCACAAAGACCAAACAGAAAAAAACTATTATCTCTGGTATCAAGTATAAACTCCTCTGATTGGCATTTAAAGCTCTTCCCAACCTCTTTCTATCTTTTGAGTCTTTCAACCAATGGTTCCCCTCCATGCACTCTGCTGTCCAGTGGTACTGGCCTATTTGCCTAATTCCTCATATATGCTCCGTTTTCTATCTCCATGCCTTTACACTAGCTGAGAATCCCTCTCTCCTTCCCCCTCAATTCCAGGATTGTCCTTTCACTCTCTCACAGTTATACTTCTGACTCTTTGAACTTTCCCACCATGACCCAGCTGTTTTTTCACCCTAGAACAACCCTCCCCTTGCTAACTCCATTCTCCTGTAGATAAGCTCCTTCCAGGACCTCAGTTCTGGTAATGGGCTCAAGCCAATTGTGCTTTATTCCCCTCCAGGCTGTTTTTCTGATTCTCTAGACTTCACCACCATAACTCATAGTCTGCCATGCTTCATTCCTTTCCCAGTTCTGCTTCTGCCTCTCTGGACTTTACTGCTGTACCCCATTCCACTCCAGTCCTGATATTCAGCTCTTTATTTCTTTTGCATTGTCTTCCTTGTTAGAATGTAAGCTCCTTGGGGGTAAGTACTATCCTTCTTTTTGCATGCTATTTGTATCCCCAGCACTTAAAATAGTACTTGGCGAAAAGCAATTGCTTAATAAATGCTTGTTGCTTTGCCTTGCCTTGTTTAGGGTTGGGTGAGGAAAAGATAGATATTTCTTATCCTGAGCCTACCTGCCCCTTGATAGAAGGAGCTTTGAAGAGTCTAGAGGATTTAGGATTTCCCATCTTTTCATCAGCATCCTGATAATAGCAGAAGGCAGTTTCTGTATAGGGTCTAAGGAAAGCCTGGACATAGTCAGAAATCTACAAAAAATCCAACAGGAAAGGCACACATACCCAAGGTTCCCCAACCCAAGTCCAATGCCCTTTCCATTTTAAGGTACTGCACTCATAACTATGTTATAAAATGTGGTGCTTGGTTATACTTGTGCATTTTTATTTGTTTGTCAATCTAAATTTTAATTTTTTCATTGTGTGAGAGTTCACTATTGCTGAAAGAAAGAATGTCATATGTTGATATAGCATATCTTCTTTGACTTCAGCCTTGTATTTCAGAGAAAGTTTCTTGATAGTCATGTGGATAAGATATAAGAATGAAAGCAGATGATAATATAGTTATGTGAATTTGTAGCTGGTTGAACAATTGTAATAGATTGATGGCAAACTAGGGGAGGTCACTTAATGGCATATCTTGTATCTGACCTGTTCATTTTTTTTTTATTGATGACTTCTATGAAGCCATAGTAGGCGGGCTTATTAAATTTTTAGATGACAGAGCTGGGAGGAATAGCTAATATGATGTATTAGCTTGACAGAATCAAAATTTAAAATGAATGACATGGTACAATAATGAGTTGGATCCAGCAAGATAAACACAATCAGGATAAAGGTAGAATCCTGTATTTTGAATTAAAAACAACTATACACGCACATACACACACACATTGAATAAATCTGGTTTATTTCATAGCGGTTCATGGTTTAGTTGACCACAAACTCAACAAGTACTCAAAAATTGAATGCTAAGAAAGCTGTCACAAACATAGATTATGTGAATAGAAGTAGAGTTCTTAGATTGCTGTCCTATGTGATGAGCACACCTAGAATATTGTTTCATTTTTCATGCCATATTTTAATGATATTGACAAACTAGAGTGATTCCAGGGTATGGTGACCATGATAGTAAGGGACCTGGAAATCCTCATATTTCTGTCATATGAATTTTAGCAAATTAAAGATTAAATTTTAACTTTGTATGCACATTCCCTATTTTTTATTGCTTTGTAAATACAATTTTAAAGTACTTATTTTAATGTAGTATGCTATGATTACTTGGCTATATGACTATGTAGTTATAATAATTTAAAATGTACATGTTTCATGCTTTTTAAAACCAGTATAATGCAGGAAAATAAATGAAAAATTAGAAAATAAGCTAATTTGTAATAAATCTGTAATTAATTATCTAATTTCCCTAAAAATATGCTTGGGAGAGGAAAGCAATCACTTAAACTTATCTAAAAGACTGGAGGGGAATTTCTAGAATAGAACTTTAAAAAAGTATTATTTCTGTAAATGCTTATGAACATAGGTTCACCATTACTGAAAGAAGGGTTTTTGTCTATTGTTCCAGTGAAAACTTTCCATAGAACTTGGCTCTACATGGGCAAAGTAAAATGGAACTGAGTAGTCATCTCTAGAATTTGGACATGTCAAACCAGCCTCTTCACTTTTTCCTCTATGGTAATCACATTCTTCTCCTTTCCTACATTATTGTTTCAATGACTTACATTGACTTTATATATCATGACCAATGCAAATAAAAACATGTTGATGCCTCAGAGTGTTTGACTTCTATCTTAGAGACCTTTATACAAGAGCCTTTGCCTGATCCCCACCCCATCAAGGAAAAATGATTCCCTGTTACCTTTTAACTCAGTGGTTCTCAAAGTGTGATCCAGGGACCCTTGGGAATCCTTGAGTTCCTTTCAGAGTGTTTGGGAGATCAGAAGTATTCTCATAATAATACAGAGACATTCCAAAATATAACATGGTAAATACCAATGGATATAACCCACATTAAAAAAGGTATTTTTGGTGGGGTCCTCACTAATTTTCAAGAGTATAAAGGGGTCTTGAGACCAAAAAGTTTGAGAACTACTGTTCTAACCAAAGCCTACACCTTGGAGCCAAAAAAATCAAGGGACATTGAGCTCTTTTGCTATAAAGCAATCCATAGACTTTGGGGAAGATACAAGATAGAGTTCCTATTTTAAAATCACTAGGGATGATAGAAAAAAAAATCCAGGCAGGAAATATGGCTAGTATGGACAGGGACTATAAATGACTAGCAGTCTATGTTGGGCTAGGAGTCCAAGTCTTCTACCCATCCAATATATTACATACAGTACAACCCTGTTGCTCCAGGTTTGCATGATTATTTATTTCAGTATGTGGCAACATGGTATTATGTAACCTTTCTCAGACCCCTCTTGATTACTGAGGCTAGTATAAATTCTGCTTCTAGCAGAAAAGTATAACAGAGACATGGCAGTTAGATTGAAGAGATTATTTCCAGAGAGGGCAAGATCTTCCCAATATTCCATTAACTTTTGCAAATGTTGAAAAGTGAAAAAGGTGATCCATGATAGAGCTTAGGATGAATTTTACTTCCAGTGGTAAAGAGTAGAAGAAGAACACAAGAACTTGATGCAGAGATGTTAGTAAGGAGACAGTAATTTTTGTTGGACTTTCCTCTAGTGGGAAAATTCTAGAGCAGCCTCAGGAACTGACACCACAGCTAATGCTCTAGTTTCCTGGGCCTAGAGGCTCTGTTCTCTGTGACTGTTCTTTTGCTTGTGGTGGCTTCTGGAGAAGAAGAAACCTGGAGGCCTTCTTGTTCACTCTCTTGCATTCTTCCTCTTGGTCCCTGACATGACTCAGTATTCCTAGACTTGGCATTTTGATTTGAGTAAGTGATGGTGTGCTGTAACATTATGGACTTTGAGGGTTAGTGTTAAAAAATTAGAGTTGTAAATTGTCAAAGTTATTTTCAATATTTTAATATTTAGATTGAGTGAAAAATTTCCCTCCAGTGTCTATGAACTTGTGTGTTTATTTCTCATTAAATACCTCTATCCTTCAAGAAGGCTTGGGTGTGGGTGTGGATGTGTATTTGGTCCTCTGTTGGCCTGCTCTGGGAGCCAGGGAGGGAGGACTTCCTACAAAGGTAAGGTTTGAGGATCCCTATGTTCACCCAGGAAACTTGGTAGTACTGCTTTGAAATTCATATTTACAAAACTTTCCTGGGCAAAGTAGATGAAAAGATATGCCATTCGTTACTCCTTTATGCTTTATAACTCTTTTCTCCTAATTATATTATGCAGTCATGTACCTTCAAAATAAGAAAGGGCTTAGGTTCATATATGGTTATGACTCAATTAATAGGTCATCTGGGACTGAAGCTTCTCTTCACAAAGTTGAACTAGCATAGAGGAAAGTTAGCTGAGTGACAGCTTCTTCTCAGCACTGGGTCAAGGATGGAAATGACTGCAGAAAAATCTGTGATCCTGTCTTAGTTATAGCCTTTTAATGATGGACCAGGGCCCAATTGGAAATGCAATTGTTAAATCTCATGATGCAGTAGAAAGAATACCAGATTTGGGGTCAGAAGGCCTTAGTTCAAATTCTGATTCTACATCTTATTGCCTGTGTTACCTTGCCATCTGTGGGTATTTGTCAGCTAGGTAGTGCAGTGGGTAGAGCGTTGGACCTAGAGTCAGGAAGTCCTGATTTCAAATCCAGCCTCAGACACTTATTAGCTGTGTAACACTGGGCAAGTTACTGAACCTCTGTTTGTCTCAGTTGCCTCATCTGTCAAATGAGCTGGAGAAGGAAACAGCAAACCATTCCACTATCTTTGCCAAGAAAAGTTCAAATGGGGTCACAAAAAGTCAGGCATGACTGTCACAACTGTAAAAACAGCAGCAATTCCATTTTGTATATATCTGCATGGGGCTTATGCTATCCAAGTTCCTTATGTAACCCCCTAGAGAATGCAAGCTCCATGAGGGCACAGGAAATTCCATTTTTGCCTATGTGTTCCCAAAGCAGAGTATAACCCAGTAGTTGCTTAGCAAAGACTTTTTTGGTTTACTGATTGAAAGAGTGTACACACCATCTAACTTTTTCTTCTGCTTAAACAGTCTTCTTACTGTGATAGTCTGAGACTGGTAGAAGCTGCTGAAAACATTTTTCATACTTCCTTATGCCATTGGAATGCATCTTCCTTACTAAAAGTCTCATATATTCTGAGTGGGCAGGAGAACTACCAGCTTGCTTAGATTGAAGGGGGAGAAAGTGAGGAAGGAACTCCCTGAGCTGCATTTGGGAAAAGAAGGGAATAAAATCTTTGAATGCACCTTTACACCTCCTACATTATTCTTCTCCATGACAGTGAAGTTTCTGAAAATTAAGTAGGGTATAGGAATTGGGGTCTTTGATTTTGTTGCTATAAGGAACTCTGGGGTCAGGAAACTTCCTGTACCAATGCAGGTCACAATCTTCTCCAGAATTTTGTCTATGGTGACATCTGTCAAACTGAAATGGAAGCAGTAAACCAGATAGTAGGATCCCTGTGGTCACAAATGGACTTAGAAAACCACACATTAACATCATCTATATTCTATTGTATTTTTATTTAATTTATAAAATATTTACCAGTTGCCACAATGCATTTAGCAAGCCATAGTAGTTGACATTGAGTCTAAAGCACTGAGAAGTTAAGTTACTTCTCTCGAGTCACACAGTCAGTATGTGTCTGAAACAGAATCATAACTCCAATCTTCCTGGCTTCAAGGCTGCTAGGCTATCATGCTTTTGACAGTGAAATGTCTCAAAAATACCTGTGAAGAGAGGCGTTTCTTATGAATATCCTTCACTGTAAAAGGCAGTATGTTATCCTCGTTTCATTCATATCATTGACACCTACAAACGTATATTTAGTGCCTACTATGGTGTAGAACATTGTGCTAGGTGTGATGGGTAATGTGTGACTACATGACTGACTGTAGTATGAATGCAGCTTTAAAGGCTGGACTTGTCCTCTGAGGATTTGTTTGCCTGGTGGCAGACTTAATAACTCCAATTTCCCCCCTCTCCAATCTATTTTCTTTCACAAAGAACAAAAGCCCTCAAGTACAATTTGCACCCAGATTACTAGACTCTCAACTTAAACATTACCAAAAGCTATAATTTTGAAATTCTTTTATCTATCCCAAGCTAATAGCAGTTTTGCATGTCTTTTATATTGTTTTCATCTGTTTCTCCCTCTCCCTTCCTCAGTTATTGTCTCTGGAATGTGTGAGGGCTTGTTTAATTTTAGTGCTGAATTTGGGATATGGAAAAGATTACTCTTAATTATATTACTTATTTATTGTAACATAATATATTTATATGTACCTTCTGTGCACAGAAGCAGTATGCTCTGTGTTTGTGAAGACTGTAGAAATCAGGTTGAAAAAGTGGGTTCTAACTTGCTTCAGCACTATCCTAGAATGATAGACCCTTCAGCATTTCAAAACCCACCTCCTTGAGTTCACCCTGGGTCCTGAGCTAAACAGTTTAGTACAGTTTCCCCAGGTTTGAATACATCCATTAAGTTCTTTCTAAAATAACCTCAACAGCAGAATTACTATGAATCAAACATGGGGCAGGAGCCTAACAAAGATCTGCTTCATGGACATATTACCATGTTGTGAATTGAGTGAAGTCAATGGGTCATTTTTCCTCTCATTAGCCTTGTGATTGCAACCCTGTCTCTTAAATTGCACTAGGTCATACCATGGCACAAAAAACGTTTTTTAAATTTTGAAAATATAATGTTAGTGAAGAATAGGAAATAAATCCTTGGTCGAGCTATTAAGGAAAATAAAAATCCTGTCCCTCCAAACACTTGCTTTGTCAAATAAAAAACATAACCTCAGTTTCCTCTATATTTCTTTTTTTTTTTTTTTTTGACTATTTGTAAGACAGAAGTAGTAAGGTTCCAGCCCACTATACTGTCACGGCATATTGCTAATCAGCCGTTCTGTAATAGATCATGAAAAAGTCATCAAATTTCACTGGAGGTATAAATGTCCCTTTACTTCTTGCCTGTTCCCCAGCCCTGATGACTTCAGTTTATTCAGCAAAGCACTAAAACATTTAGGTTTTCTTGGCACTTGTCCCCATTTCCATTTGGATGCTGCACATCTGAGAGGATCTCTAAGCACTTCACGCTTTGTGGCACCAAATAATTTCCTTCACCACCAAGTTTTCAGAGTAATTGATGAAAGCAGACAGAAGGATGAGAGGAAAAATGACCTTAAATGGACCAATGCTTTTCTTTCCCTCAGATTGCCCGACTAAGGCTTTTCTGTTCAATCTGATGTAATTGGTTTGTAGATCCCTCAAATACATCTCCAACTATGGAGTTTTCTCTCCCTTTGATTCTGACAAAATCCTTTATAATTCTCTTTAAATGTTCCAGGGCTTTTTCAAAATGATTGTTATCAATGCCTGCCAAATTCTTTAGATCTTTTCCCTTCCTTGTCTTTACTGTAAATACTTTCCTTATTTTTAAGCAGCGGTATTACTACTATACATAGTAACAAAATCTCTGCGGAGATCTGGTTTTCTTTATCCTTTAGATCTTGAAGAGTTCCAAGTCCCCAATCTATTGGTGTTTAGTTAATTGTTCTAATATGCTTTTTTAAAAGGAAGCTATAATACCTACTCATAACCTCTTCTATAAAAGGTAAAATACATGTGTTTTGTTGGGCTCAGAGTTGGCTCCAGAAAGGATAATTTGGGGACACTGCACTAGAGTGTGTGGTGGTGGGGTGATAGTTTAACCAAAGAGGAGGTTTAACCATAGAGCTTAGAACTAACTGCCTTTGAAACAAAGGAGTAAAACCTTCATGCTACAGTCATAGTTTGGGGTTTTTCAATGTTATTATTGTCTGGTGTCTTCTTGCCCAGTAATCAACATCAGGCCCTCCAGTTTACATACACTTCTAAATCATCAATTTAATTGAAATAGGAGAATTCTGACAAGCTGATAGTGGACAGTGGGATATAATCCTGAAATGTAAAAATGAAAATTTTAAAAAGTGTGAATGAATTTGTTTCCATGAAAAACACGGGAGTGGCAGTCAGGCAACTAGGATTCAGATTCAGCCTTAATGGATCGTAATCCTAGAAGAATCATTTATCATCTCTAAGACTAATTTTCTTTATCTATAAAATGGGGATAATGATAATTGTATTCTCTAACTAAGGATTTTTGTGAGGGAAGCACTTTATTGAATGCTATAGGAGTATGAGCAATTATTATTCTTTTAAATTTTATTTTTAATGTACTCTCCCTGTGTTCTTTCCCCATTGGGGAAAAAAAAAAAGGAAAAACAAACCCTTGAAATAAATATGCATAAGAAGGCAAAAGAAGACCACTGGCTATATTAAAAAACAGTCTTAGCCTGAAGCCTGAGTTCATCATCTCAATGTCAAGAGACAGGAAGCATGTTTCATAATGGAGCCTCTGGAATTGTGGTTAGTCATTGTATTTATCAGAACTTTAAAAGTCTTTCAAACTTTTATTTGTTTTCACAATGTTGTTGTTATTGTATAGATTTTTCTCTTTAGTCTATTCACCTAACTCTTCTTCAATTCATACTAATCTTCTCAGGTTTCTCTGAAACTATCCCCTGCATCATCTTTAATTGTTGCTCAGCCATTTTACAGTCATGTCCAAATCTTTGTGACCTCATTTGAGGTTTTCTTAGCAAAGATAGTGGAGTGGTTTGCTATTTCCTTCTCCAACTAATTTTACATATGAGGAAACTGAGACAAACATAGGTAAAGTGACTTGCCCAGGGCCACACAGATAATAAATACATTTCTGAGGCTGGATTTGAAGTCAGGTCTTCCTAACTGTAGACCCAGTGCTCTCTTCACTGCGCCATCTAGCTGCCCAAGATGAATACAACAGTATCCCATTACATTCAACTATCACAACTTGTTTAGTCATTACCCAGTTGATGGGCACCACTTTAGTTTCTAATTTTTTAGGGTTATTATTCTATGATCTGCTCTGGGTTGTCACTTGTCTTGATTTTATATCCACATAACTTTGGGGCATGCTAATTTACTATTGGTAGTATGTAGCTCCTTCTAGACACAATTACTGTGCTCGTTTATAGATGAAGCAATCTAGCAGTTAGAACCATGGACTAGTTAATTAGGAAATATGAGTCTTGGTTCCTAGTCATATCTGCTCATAATTTTCACTATATCCTTTCCACTTTTCACTTTGGTTTTCATATCCGCAGAATGGTAATAATCTGAGTGATACTGATTCTGATCTATTCTGCTGGGGTGCTTGAGTCAATTCAATTCCACCAGTATTTATGCTCTTGCCATGTGTAATACGTACTGTTTTGGGATACTCTTGCCATGTGTAATACGTACTGTTTTGGGATACAAAAAACATGGCTCTTGATGGAGCTCATAAAGCAGTAGGAGAAAGAGAGCATGTAAAAATACCCTTAATATGTTTTTAGATATATGAAAAAAAAAATCTGTTCAAGCTTTTACAACAGTAATAGCTGAAATTTGCACCTTTTTAAGTTGTGCAAGAAGTTTATATCTGTGGTCTCATTTGATAGGATTTTATTGTAAAAATATAGTAGTAGAAGGAAATATATAAATATATTAATATATAAATATATTTATTTATTAACAATTTTATAATTTAATTATAGAATATAATATATATTATAAATATAATTAAATAATTTAACAATAATTAATAATAAAAATTTATTTAATAATAAATAAATATGTATATTAATATATAAATGGCATTTATATATTAATATATAAAAATATAGTAGTAGAAGAAAGACAAATATTTCAGTTGTGATCTGCTGCTGTAGCTTTTCTCTGCATCTTCTCATTTCCTACTTTGCTATATGGAAAACAGGAAACAAGTGAGGGTGATAGCACCCAACCTTGGGTCAGTAAGCAAAATAATACACATTTGGACTGGAACTTTGGACTGTCTATCACTTGAAAGATTAACGCTTTTGAAGATTCAGAAGTTGAGAGCCATATCTGTTTAGATACATTTTTGCTGCAGCCATTCAGGTTTCTGAAGGCTACTTACTACTAGCTAATTACCTTTTTCTGACTTTAAGTTCTGATTGCTTCTTTCTCCAGGTCCTTAGAATGTATATGAGGGGCTGTAGGACAAATTTTTATAGTAAACTTGAAAGGAAAAGAAAACATGAAGCTGTTATACATCATATTTAGGGATATTTGAAGATAGTTCCATGTACGAGCTTAATAACATACTAAGCTCTCCCTCAGGTGGAAGCCAAGATATTTTCCTACTGTCCTTGTTTTATCATCACTAATAATGGTACCGTATACTATTTCACTTAACAGTGTTCAAAGCAATGATGCTAATGAGAATACTATGAAGTTGGGAGCACAAGGATTCCTACCCCCTGTTTCATTGATGCCTTCCTTGGTTCTACAGTTCCATATCTAGTACTTTCAAAAGCCAGCGATAGAACTCAGGGCTTTGTGGATCTGTGAGCTGATCTAACCATTCTGGGAGCAACTTGGAACTATGATCAAAGCGCTATAAAAAATACGCATACCTTTTAACCCAGCAGTACCACTTCTAGAGCTGTATCCTAAAGAGATCATAAAAATGGTAAGAGGACCCACATGCACAAACAATATTTATAGCAGCTCTTTTTTGTTGTGGCCAAGAAATGAAAATTGAGGGGATACCTATCAATTGGGGAATGGCTGAACAAGTTGTGGTATATGAATGTAATGGAATACAATTGTGCTATAAGAAATGATGAACAGGTGGACTTCAGAAAAACCTGGAAAGACTTATATGAACCGATGCTGAGCAAAGTGAGCAGAACCAGGAGAACATTATACACAATATAATTGTGATTATTGTTGCAGTGTGATGACTGATTTTGATAGACTTAGCCCTTCTCAGCAATGCAAGGACCTAAAACAATTCCAAAGGACTTATGATGGCATATCCAGAGAAAGAACAATGGAGTCGGAATGCAGAGTGAAGCAAACTTAATTTTCTGTTTTGTCTTGTTTTCTTTCTCATGGCTTCATTATAATTCTTCTATGTAACATGACCAATATGAAAATGTGTTTAATAGGAATGTGTGTGTAGAGTCTATATTGGATTGCATGCCGTCTTGGGGAGGGGTGGGGGAAGGAGTGGGAAAAAATTTAAAACTTATGGAAGCATATGTTGAAAACTAAAAATTAATTAATAAAAAAAACCTCAGGGCTTCTAGCAAAATACCTGGTGCTTAATAAATGCTTGTTGACTGACTGATACTACCTTTTCTCCAAAACAGAATTTCCTGAAAGATGAGCCCATTTTAAGCTTCCATGGAGTAGTGAAGAGGGTCCTGGACTTAGATTCTGGAAGACAAAAGTTCAAATCTAACCTCTTTACATTTACTGGCAAGGTAACTATGGGCAAGTAATCTCACCTTCAGTTTCCTTGTCCATAACACAGAGGTAACAATAGCTGTTGCACCTACCTCACAGGATTTTTGTGAGGGAAGGTAGGTAGCTAGGTGGTTAAGTGGTTAGAGAGCTGGGGTTGGAGTCAGGAACAGGAGTTCAAATCTGGCCTCAGACATTAGCTGTGGGACCTTGGGCAAGTCATTTAATGTATTTGTCTCAGTTTCCTCATCTGTAAAATTGGTATAATAATAGCACCTGCTTTTCAGGGTTGTTATGAGGATCAAATAAGATAATAATTGTAAAATATTTAGCACAGTGCCTGGCATGTAGTAGGCTCTATGCAAATAGTAGAAAGGGAACTGGTTTTTAATCTTTCAGAACTTCTTCCTACCTTCATATAACTAGTTTCTTCCTTTTGGACTGAACCAGGTTCATTCTGGTTTGAGCAGGAAAATAATTTTTTTTTCCTTCTCCTAATCCCATAGCTTTTCATCCTTTTTTCCCATGTTACCTTGAGCAGATTTCCATGGTGTTTTCACATGTTCTTCATGTAATTTTTTTAATAGACTTTTCCCTGAACTTTAATCCTTTGCCCTGATATCTTCCATACCATTATGTTCCTTAAGCTCTTTTCAAAAATCTTGAGCTCTGTACCTCCTGTACTTCTTTAAATAGTTTAATTTCTTCTATTGTTTTCCCTGGTGAAGTTCCCACTACTTCATTGCAGTTGTGAATAGCTCATTTTATGGTAGTTTCTGTTTAGTGAGTGATATCTATATATACATACACATACATGTGTATATACATACATGTCTACATTTAATATGTGCGTATACACATGTGTATACACATATATGCCTAAATTTTGTGTGTGTACATATATATGTGTGTGTATATATATGTGTATATATATGTGTGTATATATATATATGTGTGTGTATATATATATATATATATATATATATATATATTTTCTCTTCATTTATTCACTTGCACATACATATTTAGGGCCAGGCAAGACTATGGCTTTCATTTTACTCAAGAGTTCAAGTTGGACAATAATTTTCCTTTTAATTTTTCCCTATAATATGCCTTAAAGTATGCTAAGAAATCTTTTTGTTTGTCCTTAGAATATCTGAGAAAGTTACTCAACAAAAAATTTTCTTATAAAAATTATGTCTTTAAACATTTGTGGTTGAGTGAGAAGCTGAATTATTGTTTTCAATCCTAGTTGCATAATTAGTTGCCGGCAAGGGCCTTCCTCAGTGCCTTAGTAAGTAGAATAAAATGTTTTGGCTTAAATAGTTGCAACCAACCAAGCCTCCTAAATATATTTGCAACTTTATTTTTTTATACTGAAAAATATGTTAGACTTAAGTCCTCACCTTTGGTGCTAACAAGATCTTTTTCTCTAGGTTTCATGAAAAAAAAAAAAAAAGAACCAACCACAAACCAGAAAAGGGCATCAAATTATTCAGAAAGATTTAAGTTATGAGCCAAGTTGATGAAAAGTCCAAAACAAGGAAGAGTGAGCTGCAATTAAAAGTCTAAATGAATTAAATAAATATGAAAAAAATTTGATAAATGAAAACCAAATTCAGTTGATTTTGTCTATTGTATATGTGTCTAGCTTTAACAAAGGTTACTTCTGTTATCTTAATGCTACACAAATATGCCTTGTCTATAGTTAGTTATTTTCCATCTCTTTAGGATAGTTCTAGATTTTTTCATAAGTTTGAATAGATTTTTTTTTACTGCATGAAATGATGAATTTTAATATTTTAGTATTCAAAGCTCTGAATGCGGTAACCATGGCTGCCATCTAGATGATATGATTTAACCCTGACAAGCCCTGGTGCCTCCCAATATTTCCCCCACCCACCTACTGTAGTACCTGAAATTTATACCATTTCTTACTCCAGCCATGGAACCCATGGAAGGATAGCAGCAACCAAGAGGTAGTGCTGGCAAGTGCCTCAGACACCATCTTGTCTAATCCTCTCATTTTAGAAATGAGGAAAGTGGATCTCTAGGGAAGGTAAGTGCTTTGCTTAAGGCTGCATAGGTAGCAAAGACTGGAGGTATTGACTCTCTAGAGTGTTTCTTTCTGTTAGATTAAACAGAGCTGGACTATACCATTTGTTCAAAACCTTGCCCCCATATAGCCTTTTAAACTGCTTTCACATAAGGAAAGAAGCAATGTTTTTCTCTCCGGGGAATGTCAGGACAGATGATCTCTCTTTTTATTGATTGTTAATACTTGCAAACAAAACAAAATAAAACTTGTCCATATGGCCAGAAGTTTGAAAAGTCCATCCTTACCATTCTAAATATCCATTTCTGAATTATGGGGAAGCCCGGAAGGGAAGAGCCAGGATATTCATGTATTTACCACATCATTTGGTTTTTCACAAATTCCATTCCATTCTATAAATTCTGTTCCAGAACAACGGGGCTGATCCTTGAGACCTACAGGAATAGGCTGAGTAGTATGAGATGTCAAGAGGAGGAGAAAAATAAAAGGGAAATGTTAGAAATCAGAATCTGCATTTCTCCCAATAATGACCAGTTTCACTAATGGGATGTCAGAAAAGAAACACAGATCCCCAAAAAACAAAAACAGAAAAAACAAACCCCCAGGTCCCCCAGATATTCTTTTGGGGAAAATGTCAACAAAGGTTCATATTCTATGACCAACTCCCTCAACCTACGCTTACCCCCACCTTCCTCCTCAAACAGAATTTTGCTGTTAATGAGGAATGCAAATCACTGAGCTTTGAAAAAGAAACCTCCTGGTAGAACACAGCTCTTGTTGGCAATTAGCTGGGGTTTCAACGAAAATGAGGAAGAGCACATGCAAGATAACAGCATTTCTGTTTATACAGCGCGGGACGAGTTTTGAAGTCTCCCAAAGGACAGAGGCCCTCTGTATTACTTCAAGAGCTATTTTCATGTTTTCGAAATTACCAGAAATTATGGGCAAAACCCCCTTCACACGTAATTTATTTTACCTGATATCTCATATTTTGTGATAACATGCAAATGCCATATGTGGGACTTTCTCTTTAGAAATGGAAGGAGGGGAGGAGGGAGAACCAGCAGAATTATCACTGCACACTGCAAAACCTTCTATTGAAAGCCGCATTTACCATAGTGACACTTACTGATTATGGCAGAGTTGATCAACTGCAGATTTTCCTGTGGCTGAGTCTGAGTTACAAGCTGCTCATAAGGCCACCAGAGGCTTCTGGCTTTTCAGCCAATGAGAACTCTGGGAATGCGTTTTCCCTTGCCTTCCTTCTACCGAAACAGCCCACCCCCCTCCCCCACCCCCCTTGCCACCATGCGGGCAAAGTCGGCATACATTCTACCACATTTGAACTGGCTCGACCTCACACAAGACTTGTGGGGAATAAATGCAGCTCCCATATTCTTAAGGTTTCAAAATGCTCAGGCCAGAAATCTGAGTGTATTCCCAGAGCCTTCATTTTTGTGTTCCCTAACAGGTATTTATTTTCCTAAATGAAATGGTCAATATCTAGAAACATATATTATTCATAAGACCTAAGGAAAAACATCTTGTGTTCTGCTATTCTGTTTCATTGGCAGCAAAATGCTTTATACCAGGCCAAGTGAGCCAAAGACACAAAGCTATTATTCAACATACAGCCGCTTCAATCATTTCTGTACCAACAATGGTGAAAAGATGTGATTTTACAAGCAAACAGGAAGAAAAAGCTTGAACACACCCTGGGAACATGTTTAAGAAGTTGATTTATGTTTCCACGCTGAGTCTTACACCTGCAGTTCAAGCAAAACCCAACTTGGCTGCCCCACTGAGTCTGGTTTATTAGGTATCAAGGAGTCACAAGAAGCCGCGTAATTAAAACCGTAATTAACTGGAAAAGGAAAGTGCCACCTGAGTTTTGAGAGGCTGTCAATTTTATTTCCATTACAGCTCTCCTTCTGGTTCTCCTCTCAGATTTTTTTCCCTTTGCTTAATAAGAAAACAACTTATTTTATTTATTTATTTTAAAATTTTAACATAAACCATTTAAGGGAAAAGTTAACTTAGTCACTGTGGCCTTTAATTCTGCCAATCCCAGAATTTTTAAAGTTGGTCTTTAACTCTCCTAATCCCAGAATTTTTAAAAGATAGTTCACTCTTGAGAGAAGAGAGAGAGAAAAGAATAATAAAGACTAAGGGGTGTATGACGTGTGTGCGCGCGCTCACACGTGCATGTCAGAGACACAATCTCCTCTTTTTTTTTTTTTTCATCAGCCTCTTCTGTCTACCTCCCCATCTTTGCGGTAGTGGCAAAAAAGGTATCATACCAAGATTGCATAGATTCAGTTCCATGTGTAGAATGTACTTCCTCTTTCCAGAAGTCCTGGATTTCTTCAAGACATAACTCATGGATCACCTTCTTCAGGAAACCTTTCCTGATTTCCCTAGTTGCTAGTGTTGTCTCCTTCATCTGATAATCATATGCATTCTTTTCATTCAATGGTATCTCAAGAGCTTGAGCTCCTTGAGGGAAGGAATTGTTTTCCTCTTGGTCTTGCAAGTACTTAGTGCTCTGTTTTGAAAACAGTAACATAAAAAAAAATCTCTCTCTCTCTCTTTTTCTCTCTCTCTTTCTCTCTAGTTATTTATTCACTAATTCATTTATTGATTTGTCTGCTTATTTGTTTATTTTTTCAGTTGGGTCTCCCAATTTCACCCACACTGGAAGTGCCATAGTCACTCATGGGCTCGATCCCATTACTGTTTGGCAGGGAAGCTGTGACTCGCTAAGTTTTTCCAAATGGGGCTGGTTCATTCCTATTTAGTTAGCTTGGCGTCCCTCTGCACTGGCAGGGAAGGGAGTGGCTGTCATTGTATTGATGCTGGACTTAGTGTAGACATCCTCATCAGCTTTAGCTCTACCACACTGAGAACTTTGGACCTCAATTGGTCTATCAGGATTACCATCAGCCTCTCTCAGCATCAAGAAAAACAACAGGTGTTGGCTACCATACCTGGGCACATAGTAGGCTCTTAGCACCACCGTTTCTGGCTACATAGCAGACTTAATAAATGTTTGTTGGGTTGGATTGGAGAATGTGGTGGGTATTGAAACCAGTTGAAGGGCACTGGAATGTGTTATTAGTGCATGTGTTTGCAATTGTCTGATTGTTCAAGTTTATTTCTTAGGAAAGGAATTGAAAGGAGATCCCTGAGCCATACTATTAGAATTTCAAGGATTCTTTCTTCCCTTGTTGCCCTCTGCCCAACAACAATTCAAACATACTATGAAATAAGTTAGCACCAGAGTGAAGAGTGTTAGGTGCTTCAAACAACTGTACTGAAAGCTATATCAAAACTAATATGGGCACCTTAATTTGTGAATTAAAAAGCACTGTTGGACCAGTCTTTTTTTGGGGGGAAAAAGTCAGTCTGTTTGCATTGTAGTCTGTAAACATTCATCTTCCATTATTATGTCATCTTTCTGAATCCTGTCAGCCCTTTGAATGTTATAAAAAGGTTTTGTAATAAAGAGGCAATTATATAAAAACAGTTGAAGGTAGCCAGGGAACTTTCTATCAGAAACTATTCCTGGAACTCGATATCAGAAGCTAGTCAATGAAGATATTTAGGAACTAAATGAAGAGTGCCTTGAAATCATTAAGCCCAAACAATTTTATTTTAAAGAAATATTCTTAGCACAGCCGTTTGTTTATTTTGAAATGAAGGATTCAATGAAATCCTTTTATTGATTCTATAGAAGGGACTGGGATTTTGTTTTTCTCTTTATTGTTCAAGTATTTATGAAATCCATCTATTTTTAGAATATGTCATTTTTGTGTAGGGTGAAAATGTTGCCTCTTCTTAGTCTGAATCACTTGGCACTTTGGCTACTTAGCCAAAGTAGAACAGTTTCAGTACACTATTTGTCATAAGGTATGGGTCTTTGGAATCTTCCAGATTAGAAGAGAAATATGTCAGTGCATAATGTGGAGAAGTGAACCTAAGGTACCCACAGCAGATGACACTCGGGGTTTAGGTTCCCATTCAGCTCCAAGTCAGCAGGGGCACTCCACGACCATCTGTGTTCTATAAATTACCGTAACACCGGCACATGCGGCTTGTAAATCACCAGTGAACAGGCTTCACCTTGTGACACACTACATGAACCCTCTTGTATATTCCAATAAACTCCCATAAACCATCTGATATAAACTCAGGATTATGTTTCTTCAGGGGTTGGAAGACTTAGATTTTTCTTTACCGTTATGATTCTCCCTCACATGTGAATTGAATACTTGTGGTATGTTTCACTGTCTATTTACATACACACACATACACACACACAGAGGGAACATTAGACTAACTCTGAAGTCAAAGTTTTGTTGTGGTGACTGACATGCATTTCTATGGACTAGACTTTCTTTTTTAAGCACTTTTTTCATTAATTTTTTTTCTTTAAACTTCATAAGGAAAAATTAATATCTTAGAGTTACATGGAATATCTGAAATATACAACATATAATAATAAATATATAAATACATGTAAAATGAACAAAATCAAATATCAAATTATCAACAATCTAATTCATTAAACATAAATAAATACTAATCAACATGTTTTCTGTCATTAAATATGGCATTAATTATGCTTTATTTTCCCCTGCCAATTGGGGTGTCTCTGAATGACATGGAGGGAGGAGGTCACTTTGATATTCTCTTTTAGAGCCAAATCTATACATAGATTTGGGGGAGAAATGGGTTGCTATGGGTGTAGGTGCCACTTAGAACTTTTCTGTATGTATATTTAAGATCTTATAATCTTTCTAGTTCTAATACACCCCTTGGTGTTTGCAAACCACTCTGTGATTAGGATAGAGCAGGCATCCTACAACTATGTGGAGAGCCCATCTGTGCCCCTGCAAGGACTTCAGTCACTGATGCAATGTCCATGTAAACATACTGAGGATGCTCTCTGTGGTTTTATGGAAGTTGGCATTACAGTCCATAAATCAGAGATAGAGCAGATTGAGACCTCGAATGCTAACACTCTCCTTTCACCCAACATTACTACTTCAGGGTAAATGATAATTATGCCTATTGAAAAGACCTCTCTTCTACTTTTTTTTTTTTCCTTTTTTTCCTGCCTATCAGGCTCTGTCTTCAGAAAATTCTGCCAGTATGATACATTTTGACAAAGTTAAAGGTCCTTCTCTTTCTTTTGTTGTTGTTAGAAGAAGATGGGCATGGCTAATGAGAAATGTTTCCCCTTTGGTACAAAGTTGAAACCATATGAATAGGAGTCAACTATGTGGTTTTGCAAATGCCAAAAACTAATTTTAAAAGGATTTTTCTTCTGATTTTCTTCACTGATTCAACCTTGCTCTACTAATGCTACACCAAATTCTATATCCCATCTCTCTCTTCACTTTCTGCAAAATAAATTGCATATCCTATCCCCAGCTTCACGTATGTCTCACTTCTTTCCGTGGTTTTGGTTGTTCCTCACTTGTTTCAGTCATGTCTGACTTCATGACCCCATTTGGGGTTTTCTTGGCAAAGATATTGAAGTGGTTTCCCATTTTCTTCCAGCTCATTTTACAGATAAGGAAGCTGAGGTAAACAAGGTTAAGTGACTTGCTCAGGGTCACACAACTAGTAAATGTCTAAGGCTGTATTTGAATTCATATCTTCCTGACTTCGGTTCTGATGCTCTATCCACCATGCCTCCTAGCTGTCCTTCTTTCTAAGGTAGCCCACAAGAATAAGTAAAGTTATCACAATGCTGTTTATATTTTTCATAGATTTAGAGAGGATTCAAGTACCCAATGAAATTAGAAATAAACGTTTTAGATATATGGTTGAATTTGAGGTGTATATAAAAGGAATGGATACAAATGCAATAAATGTTCATAATAAATACTCATTAAAGGGATATGCTAAGGAAATTTCTAAAATTAATTTGAATTTCTGTATTTTCTGTTGGTAGAAGACTTATAAATTAGAATTTTTGTTCGGACATATAGCAAAAATGCTGTGAACTAAAAGACATAACTTCCAAAAATACATGTATTCACAGAACCCTTCTTTAATTAATTGGGTCCATCCTGAAATTTCAAAGATTTATTGATACTGGCAGAAACATTTGCAAATAACTTAGGAAAGTTCATGATATACATGTATCTCAAAGAATTTCATTCATTTTTTTAATCTTTTCAATCACAATCAATAAAATCATTCAAAACTCTTAACATGCTGAGTTAGAATATAGTTAAGATATGATTAGAAATTCTCAATAGAAGAATTTAAGTAAACAATGATGAACTTAATATGTTGTCCTCATCCATTCACATCATTTTGAACATGTTCTGTTTCTCTTTTCCATTTGCATCCCTAAATTGTCCTGCTTCTGATTCAATATCAAGGAGATTTGAGTGGGTGAAGCAAGTGAGAGTTTGGGTTCCCTCAACATATTAAACTAGTTTTCAAATATTTGGGGTTTGATAAAACCCAAAGTGCATGTTAGAAGCACTTTTTCCATTAATTGTTAAACCCATGTGCATTTTGAGGGAAATTTAATCCATATGTTTCTGGTTCATTTATGCTTTACTCATCAAAATACTTTTTTTTTTCTTAAGCGCTATGTCCAAGAAATCTTTTGAGCCCTTTAAAGCTTTTTGAGCCTTGCCAAGAACAAACAAAGCCGAATACCAAAAGACTCAAGCTGGTTTGAAACTCTATACCTACGGCGTTTTAGAGTGTTCTAAACTTGGATTAAGCACATACTCTCATCCATAATAGACAGAGAGATGTAAAATACTTCCACAGGGACATATTACTCCTGATGTGGAAAGCAAAAGTTAAATATATGTCAACAAAGGCACCCCAAAGTTCCCAGAATACATTATGATTCGTGGAAAATGACAGATGAGCTGGATTTTGAGCATCATTTCACAGCAGTATCTGTTGTTTATAAGTATAAGTACACATAAGTAGTGTAGTTCATAAGGAAAAGAGGACACAGAGTCTAGGAAAATGAAAAAAAAAGCAGAATTAAATGATTACTGGAATTCAAATATGTAATTTTGCCTTCCTAGGAAACTCATCAGGGTTAGAAAAAATATTAGAATCTTTAGGGAAATAAATTACGTATGTGTACAAAACAATTTGGAGCCCCATTAAAATTATTTCCTTCTTAATGAGAGAAAACATGTTTCTTCCTCTCTCCTTGATTTTCTTTGATGATGTTTGTCTTTCAATTTCAAGCTAAAATGAAGTCCCCAACAAAGTAATAGTGAATTATTAGCTAAATTATATAGTTCAGGCTCCTCTGAACTCTGAAGCACAGAAAATTTCAGAAGAGGGGCTTTTTAAACTAATTAAAAATGAAGCCACTTACTTTTTTTGGGGGGGAGGCAGCATAGCGTGGTGATAGAGAACTGTTTTCAGAATGAAGAAATCCTGAGATTGAAATCTGACTGTCACTTACTGCATATAAAAACTTACAAGGAATTTCCTATATCCATTAATTTATTCATATTAATATATTGTTATTATACATATACACATAACATATGATGTAATTAATATGTAACATTATATGGTGTATATATTATGCACACATGCATGCATGTATTCAATAATATAGCAATAAATGTGTATGTTATATATAGATATGTGTATATGCATAAATGATATCTATGCATCTATGTAATTTCTACAGGGTAAAGGAAAAAGGAAAATGAATTGCTAAGTCTAAGTTAAGGGGTGTATATAATTACTGACATTTTTAGAATTATTCTAAAAAATAAGATTTCATAACTCCACCAGCAATGCATTAACATGCTTATTTTTTATTTCTTTGAAAAAATTTTTTTGTACATTTTGAGTTTTGACTGGCTCTCCCCTCTGTCCCAATCCTGTGTTAGAGAAGGCCAACATTTGATATAGATATATTTGTAGAACCATGTAATACATATTTCCATATGTCAGTTCTTTCTGTGGAGGTAGATAATATTTTCCTTCATTAAGGCTGTCATAGTTGATTTGAATGATCATATTACTCAGAATAGTTAAGTCATTTATGGGTACACTTTGAACAGTATTGCTATTACTGTATACAACTTCTCTTGGTTCTGCTTGTTTCACTCTGCATTACTTCATGTGAATCTTTCCATTTCGTTTTCTAAAATCGGTTACCTCATCATTTCTTATACCACAATAATATTCCTTTACGATCATATACCACAACTTGTTCAGCCATTCACCAATTGATGGGCATCCCCCAATTTCCAGTTCTTTGGCATCACAAAGACAATTGCTATAAATATTTTTCGAGCACTTAAGTTCCTATTCCTTTTCCCCTGATCACCTTGGAAAATGTATCTAATAGTGGTATTGCTGGGTCAAAATGTATGCAGAGTTTTATAATTCCCTGGGCATAATCCCAAATTGTTTTCCAAAATGGTTAGATGAGTTTACACTTCCACCAATAGAGTATTGGTGTTACAATTTTTGTATATCCCCTGCAATATTTGTCATTTTCCTCTTCTATTATTTTAGGCAATCTGATAGGTGTGAGATGGTCCTTAGAGTTGTTTTAATTTGCATTTCTCTAATCAATAGTGATTTAGATAATTTTGTCATATGACTATATGTATAGTTTTGTTTATATCCTTTGACCATTTATCCATTGGGGAATGACTAATATTTTTTTTATAAATTTGACAAAGTTTTCTATATATCTGAGATATGAAGCTTTTAGGAAGTGCGCATAATTGCTGATATTTTAAATATTAGCCTAGAATAGTAAAATTTTGTAAGTCTACCATCAATGTATTAGTATACTTAATTTGATCTTTGCTAATCTGATGGCGTGAGGTAAAATCTCATAATTATATATTTATATATATATATATATTTATATATCATATATTTATTTACATTCCTCTAGTATTAGTGATTTTGAACATTCTTTTAGATGATCGTTAATAGTTTGGATTTTCTCTTTTGAAAACTACTTATTCACATCCTTTAACCATTGGAGGAAGTCCACTCTAGAATAGCCCTTGTTCATATATATATATGTGTGTGTGTGTGTATGTTTATCTACATACATGTATATGTGTATACATAAAGATATATCTATATCTATATAGATGTGTGTGCATTTAGGTGTGTGTGCATTTAGGGACATCTCTAGAGAGTTTCCTGAGTCTCAGAGAGATTGAGCTTTGTCTGTGGTCACATGTCTTAGCATCAAAGGCATTTCTTCAAGTCAGATCTTCCAGGCTTCCCCTGCTATGCTTCCTCTCATAAGGCAGTCACTTAAGGTGTGTCTGCTGAGTTCAATACATGTTGAATTCAATCAACAGACATCTATCAAATCTACTTATCACTATCTGCAGATTTATTTGTAGTCGTGTTAATTTTTTTTCCTTTGGTTTATATTATTCTAGTCTAAAATAAGGGTAGTAATACTGGCCTGCTTTGCATAATGATAATGGTGCTAAAGTGAATAATTGTCATGTGTTAGGAATGGGCAAAATTATGTCATTGTTCTCATTTTATAGATGAGAAAATTGGAGCTCTCAAAGAGTATAAGTGTAAGAGGCAAAATGCAAACTTATAACTTATGACTTGTAATTCTTTGGAACTTTATATATACTTGTCTTCTCCCTATTCTCCTTCTTTTCAGGGACAGGAGGAGCCATCTTATACTTCTTTGAATCTGATGGGACAGTGATTGCAATACTTGTATATGGTACTTAATATTTTTGAGTCAATGTTGAATGAAGCAATGGTGGAAGAGACATATTCTACAATTAAATTGGGGAGAGTAAAGTATGCAAAAGAAAAAATAAAAGGGACACAAAATAAAGTGTGACTATTATGTTATTTATATATAGCATAAATTTCATATATGAACTATTGCATCATTTATAGTAAACCTGCACCAGTTTTTTCATACATGTCATTTTCTCCTAATAGAATGTAAGCTTTTTGAGGGTAGGAACTGTTTTATTTTGTCTTTGTAATCATAGCCCAAGAGCAATGCTTAACAGATGATAGGCAGTTAATAAATATTGAATTGAATTGAACTCCTCTAAAGTCTGGTGAAAGAAGGATGAAGGCCTGGAGGACACATCACAGACCACAGACTTAGAGTTGGACAGACCTCAAGAAGTCACCAGGATCAGTACTCTCTTTTTTTGCTTTTCAGATGAGCAAACTGGAGCTTATAGAGGTTAATTGACTGCCAGAGTCACACACTATTCAGTACCTGCCTGAGGCAGGATTTGAACCTAGATCTTTCTGGTTCCAGACCTAACATTCTACATAGCACATGTTCAAGGCATGCCCCATCCTAATGGAGAAAGACTAAAAGAACTGAGAAAATTATACAGCTTGTTAACTTTAATATTCTCTTCCTCAATTTGCTCACCTTGGATATCTTTATGCACTTTAAGCCCCAAAGGTAAATCACCAGAGCTAGCTGGGGAGTTGGAAAACAACCACTCTTTCCCTCCCCCTACTTGCCCTCCACCTAAACTGAGAATTTCAGATGTACTTGAATTGCCTCCAAAGAATACTGTCTTTCCATTAAAAATGAACACAAAGAAAAGTCACCTGAGTCTGCATATAACTCAAAATATCTTATAGACAAAACAGCAGAAAATTTATATGGAAGCTCTCATGCCTCTTTGAATGATGTCATTTACAGAGAAACTTAATTATAATTGAATACCAATCTTTCTTGTCAAACGATACAGTGTACGTAAGCTAAACCACGTTTAATGTAAATCTAAATGGTTCTATAGAGAAACCTCTGGGAAGATGTGTCCGGTTTGGAGGATAGGACGTATAAAGCAGAAAGTGCCAAAGAGTCATTCAGTTCTGAACCTGTTGAAAAACCTAGAGGTGCTGAGGATGGTGGATGGGATCAGGTGTTTCAAGTAATCACAATATAAAGTTTACCTAACATCTTATTTGGCTTCTAGCCCTTAATCAGATAAGGAGTTAAGAAATATATGTTTGCTCTGACAATATGATGGCATGTTTTTCTTAAATTTATCAGGTTTAGTCTTTTGATAGATTTTAACTACTATAGATAGTTTTCTGGAGTTATCCAAGAAAAAGTTTTAAATAAAAATGCCAGTCTGGTGAAAAAAAAAATGCTCACAGAAAATAGTACATAGTGATGTGAAAACAGAAAATATAGGACTGGAAGGGCACTTCTTAATACATATACACAGGCAGTTTATACTTCATTTGAAGCTGAGATCATCCTATTTCAAAGGCTTTTAAACTTTTGTAGTAGCTCAGGGCACATCTTAGATCATGATGGAGAAAAGTAGATTGCTGGATGCACACCCAGTTCTTGGGAATCATAGGATGATCATCTTTAACAGCTGGCTCTAAAAGATTTCTAGGGACCATAAAATGTACATTTGAATGTGAATTTAAAGCTGAAAGTGACATCAGAGGTCTCCCATTCAAACACTTCCCTCAATCTGGATATGAGAAAATTGAGGCTCAGAGTTTTTAAGGGACTTTCCTGAATCTTGGAATAAGAAATCACCTCAGGGGCCATATACTTCAATTCATATCACAACTCCACCTCTCCACCCTACCTGACAAATGATCATTTTACTTTGGCTGGAAGACCTCTGATGAAGAGTTGAAAGGCACTTCCTGAGGTAGCCCATTCCACTTTGAAATATTTCTAATTTTTAAGAACTTTTTCCTCACATCAAGTCTAAATGTGCAATTTTTTGCAACTTCCACCCATCATTCCTAGTTCTGCCCTCTGGGGCCATGCAGAGAAAGTCTAGTCTCTTTTTTATTTAATCAAAAAGTTTTGAGG
Source organism: Petaurus breviceps papuanus (assembly GCF_028583685.1). NCBI lineage: Eukaryota > Metazoa > Chordata > Mammalia > Diprotodontia > Petauridae > Petaurus > Petaurus breviceps. The sequence continues at coordinate 6,641,322 of NW_027187342.1, read as the reverse complement.
TACTAGTTATTTATATGCGTGTATATTAATATAGCTTTAAATTTTACATCTAAAACAACAAAAACAGTATACCATATGTAATGTATATATTGTGTATCATACATTATATATGTATATGCATTTATATTGTATATGGCTATACAATATACATTAGGATAATTTGGAATAATTTCTTAAAATGAATCAACTCTTTAATAAACAGTTATGGAACCTACTATATGTATGTATAAACATATTGCCTACATGTATATGAGTATATCATATATACATGGGTATATATGAATGTATATCTCTATATAGACATTCATACAAACATACATATACATACATACAGAAAGAGAGAGAGACAGAGAGAGAGAGAGAGAGACAGAGAGAGAGAGAGA
>NW_027187342.1:6624486-6640839 GCF_028583685.1 Petaurus breviceps papuanus | reverse complement strand
AGAGAGAGAGAGAGAGAGAGAGAGAGAGAGAGAGAGAGAGAGAGAGGAGAGAGTACTGGAGTTATGGTGGCGACATGTCTTGATGAGAAGTACATGGTAGTGCAACAACAGGGCTTATGGGAAGAGAAGGAGCCCTCTGTCACCTACCAAACAAGAACCTGTGTCTTTTCTAGTATATAGCAGAAGAAGAAGAATCATACTTCCCATCTGGAGTAATGTGACTGTAGAGCTTGCAGGCACTTCTGGAAGGGATTACCTTGGGGATGAGCTTTGCATCACTTTATAAAGAAGGAGTTCAATGCTCAAGGTATTTGGATAAATTAGAAATAATCAATAGAGGAAAGGCACTAAAATGAAGAGGTATTGGGAAAGATTTCCTATAGATGGTTGAATTTTAGTTGGGACTTGAAGGAATCTAGGGAAGCAGGAGGTAGAATTGGTGAGGGAGAGCATTCCAGGCATGGGAGACAGAGGAATTTCCTGGAGCCAAGAGATGCAGTGTCTTGTTCATGAAACAAGGAGGACAGTATCGCCAGATTAAAGGGTATGTGGAAGTCAGTTTCTCTACTTCTCGATTAAGTATCTCTTCTTTGGCATAAGTTATGCCACCTTTACTCTACCATTCCTGAGCAAACCGGCACAGCTATATTAATGCTGTGGCATTTCCCTGTGCCAGGGGAACAATAGTAATGTCTTTGTCCCCTTGAAATATTTAATCATTTATTTATTATTTAATTCATTAAACTACTTAAAAATGAACAATAAATGCTTATTAGGTACTTATATGTACAGTAAACTATGCTAAGTATACAGAAAGGTACAAAGCTGAGGTAAAATCTGGGCCTTATCCTCAGAGATTCTGTTGCCTAGTAGGAAGATATGAAGCATACACAAACACAGAATAATTCATAGTACAAAGTACTACAAACAATACAGAACTACAGTTTGAGGGCTGGGTGAGATTGAATGGACGTCATTACCAGATAGAACGTTAGTGACGGTTTCAGGGGGAAGTGATATTTGTATTAGACTGTATTTTATGGATAAGAACTCAGCAGCTTGGGAGCAGGTGCGACAAATGCATTCCAGACCTAGGTGACAGCATGGAAAAAGAAAAGAAACAGAAATAAAATGAAAGACCATTTATAAGTGATAGTAGATACTCTAGTTTGGTTGCATTATGGAATCAATATTTAGAGAAGAGTAGTTTGAAGTAAGTTTGGAAAAGTAGGGCGAAATCAGTTTGTGGGAAGCTTCAACTAAGATGTCTGGATGGCAGGGTGGAACCATTGAAGGATTTCAATAGAGGAGTGACATGGCCAGATCCATACATAAGGAAGACTAGTCTCCTCAATCCATGTGAAAGATGAATTATATGGAGGAAACAGGGGGAAGAATGGAGGCAGAAAGAATTATTAATAGGCTGTTATAATAAACTAAGCAGTTGCTATTCACAGGGACAAAAATCACAAGTGGCAAGTCTTATGCCAGACTTGGCAGCCATTGGCTGCAATGCTTCAGTGTTTCCTGATTTGACTTTGTGGTTTAGGAAGCAAGTTCATTTGCAATGGTAATTTAGTTGTGTCTTCCTGACCTGAAAGAAAAAGCTTCATTGTTCCCACAGTGATCCATTGCTGGCACCTCAGGCTTGTGCCATTGCCAGCTGCTAATGAGTTTTGGTGAAGCTACACAGGGCTGGTGAGTTGGCTCTCCTTTGTGCTTTATTTGTTATTTGACAAGTCTGGGTTATGTTTCAGAAGCTGCTGTTGTTGGGTTCTCCACCCTTGCCATAAGACTTCTGATGACTCTGATAGAGAGAGTAAAGTAGATTTTATTTCAACCCTTTAAAGAAAAATTTCATAATAACAAAAGCTATTTTAAAATGGAATGGATTACATTAAGGAGTAATGAGTTCCTTGTTACTAAAGGTCTTCAGACAGAGGCTAGATGACCACTTGTTCAGGATAATGAAAATGGAATTCATGACTTGGGTAGAGAGGAGAATTAAGTGACTTCTGAGGTTCCTTACAATTCTAAGTCTGTGATTGACCAAAAGTTGTCATTTTTCTTTAAGGTGATGACCTTACTACTATTATGACTATTTTAGTTTGTTATGATTAAATTTACATTGTATAAGTAAAATGTGCTGACATTGATGGGTTTGGGTGAAACTAGACACAAAGCTGGTTTACTCTCACCAAGGTTTTCTTAAAACTATGGCACTAAAATGGGAGTTCTTAATCATTTGTGAACAGTTTAGACAACTAAACACAAACACCATCTCAGGATATAACCTTCATTGGATGAAAGAATCAAGATCCCCAAAATTTGAACAAGGTGAATTAGAGGAATTTAGTGAAAGCAAATATAAATTTCTACATGTGGGTTAGAAAAAAATTCCAAAACTGTACAAGCACAAGAATCTTGTGATATTATCGTTTACATAACAAAAGATCTAGGGATTTGAGTAGACTCTAAGCTTGCAATGAATCAACCATGTGATTTGGCAACTAAATAAACTTAACTCTTTTAGGTTGCCTTAATGGGGGCATAGGGTCCAGAATCAGAGAGCTGACACTGAGGCTTTATTCGGAACTGGGCAGACCACACCCATAATATTATTTGAGAGGTTACATAACACAATGGAAATTATGAATTTGTAGTCAGAGAAAGCAAGTTTCAATACTAGCTGTGCTATTTACTCAGTCAATTTAGGGTAAATGATTCACTTCTTTTCACTTCCTCATCTGACAAATTAAGGAGTAGGACTGAGTATTCTCTAAGGTGTCAACCTCCAGCCCTAAATTAATGACTATATAATCCAATATGGTCATTTGGGGTGCCAGAAGAGGCTGACAAATATGGTGAAATGACTTGAAATTATGCAATATAAGGATTGGTTGAAAGAATTGGAAATGAGAAGACTTCAGGGGAACATGATAGCTGACTTGATGTATTTGAAGGACTGTTAAGTGGGAGAGGAATCAGACTTGTGTCCATATGGCAGAAGGAAGAGACCTCAATGGGCAGATATTTGAGGGAGACAGATTTTATCTCCAAATAATGGAAAACCTCCTAACAAGTAGAACAGCTCCAAACTACAATGAGCTCATATAAGACATAGTGGGTTCATTATCACTAATATCTTTTTTTGGGGGGTTAACAATCTTGCTTTAATCAAACATATGTCATTTACCTAGTTCAGGGGAAAAAGTTCAGCACCCCTAACTTCAGAGAATACAGACAGAGGTTACAAGCAGACAACAAATACAGAGAAACATCAGCAGACAGGCTTCCAGCTGTCTGACCATTACATCCATACCTAGTCACTTACCAGAGATGGAAGCACCAACATCTGAGTTTTCAAAACTGGGGCATTCAGAGTCTCATCTGGTCAAATCACACAACTCTTCTCAAAGTGAGCCCCAAAGCAAAATCTCACATCAGGGTATAAAAATATTTTTTATTTTTTTTCCCATTTTTCAAATGCTTTATTAACTTCTGATTTACAGCATTCATTTCTGCCAGATTTTGAGTTGCAAATTTTCTCCCCGTTTTTCCCCTACCCACTGCCCCAAAATAGCAGTCCCACAGGATATCCCCTCCTCCAATCTGCTCTCTCCCATATTTTCTCCCATACCCCTTTTGACTTTTCCAGTAGGGCATGGTGGATCTCTATGCCCCAGGGCCTATATATCTTATTTCCCAATTACATGTAAAATAGCATTAATAATAGTATATATAGGGGGGGGCCAGGTGGCTCAGCGAGTAAGAGCACTGGCTCCAGTGTCGGGATGATGTGGATCAAATCCGGGCTCAGATACTCAGCACCACACCCAGAAATAACTGGCCATGTAACCTTGAGCAAGTTACTTAACCCCGATTGCTTAAAAAAAAAAAAATATATATATATATATATATATGTATGTATATATATATATATATAAACATTTGATTTTAAAACTTTGAATTTCAGATTCATTCCCTTCCTCCCTTTCACCCACCCTTACTGAGAAGATAAGGAGTTCAGTATAGGTTGTATATGTGTAGCTAATGGAAAACAATAACATAGTAGATATATTGTAAAAGACTGACTATATTTCCCTCCCTCCTATCCCACCACCTACTTCTTCTATTTTCTACTTTGATCCCATCCCTTTTCAAAACTGGGTGTTTCCAACTTCTCTCCCCCCCAGCCTTCCCTCACTTCCATCATCCCCCCTCTCATCCCCTTCCCCCTACTCTCCTATAGGGTGAGATACCCTATTTAGTGTGTATTTCATTCCCGCCCCAAGGCAAATTCAATGAGAAAAAGGTTGACCCATTCCCTTTTGCCTTCCTATTCTTCCCCTCCATTGTAACCATTTTCCCTTGCCTCTTCTATATGAGATAGTTTAACCCATTCTATCTCTCCCCATCTCCTCTCATTATATTCCTCTCTCACCTCTTAAATTCACCTTTTAAGTATCATCCCTTCCTGTTAAATTGGTCCTGTGCCCTCTATCTATGTATACCTGTAAACATATATACACACATTCACACATGTATTCATATGCCCATATACCCTCATATATAGACATATATATGTATATATACATATATACATATGTATATATACATATCTACATCTATATATACACACACACATATATTTCTATTCCCTTCAACTATTTCCATACTGAGAAAAGTTTCATCGGTTACAATTATTGTTTTTCCATGTAGGAATGTTAATAGTTCAGCTTTGATAAGTTCCTTATTATTTCTTTTCCCTGTTTACCTTCTCATGCTTCTCTTGCTTCTTGTATCTGAATGTCAAATTTTCTATTCAATTCTGGTTTTTTCAGCAAGAATGCTTGAAAGTCCTCTATTCCACTGAATGACCATATTTTCCCCTGAAACATGATACTCAGTTTTGCAGGGTAGGTGACTTTTGGTTTTAATCCCAACTCCTTTGACCTCTGGAATAACATATTCCAAGCCCTTTGATCCCTCAGTGTAGAAGCTGCCAGTTCCTGGGTTATTCTGCTTGTGTTTCCACAATATTCAAATTGTTTCTTCCTGGCTACTTGTAATATTCTCTCCTTTATCTGGGAATTCCAGAACCTGGCTATAATAATATTCCTAGGAGTTTTCTTTATGGAAATTTTTTCAGGAGGTGATCGGTGTAGTCTTTCAAGCTCTATTTTGCCCTCTGGTTCTAAAACATCAGGGCAGTTTTCTTTGAGAACTTCCTGGAGGATGATTTCTAGGTTCTTACTTTGATCATGGCTTTCAGGTAGTCCAATAATTTTTAAATTATCTCTCTTGAATCTATTTTCCAGGTCAGTGGTTTATCCCATGAGATATTTCACATTGCCTTCTATTCTTTCATTTGTTTGGATATGTTTAACAGCATCTTGATTTCTCATAAAGTCATTAGCTTCCATTTGCTCCAATCTAATTCTGAAGCAATGATTCTCCTCAATGAGCTTTGGTGATTCTTTTTCCATCTGGCAAATTTGGCTTTTTAAGGCATTCTTCTCCTCATTGCCTTTTTGAGCCTCTTTTGCCAATTGAGTCAGTCTGTTTTTTAAGGTATTATTTTCCTCAGTCAGGCTGTTGACTCTCATTTCATAATTTTCTTGCATCGTTCTCATTTCTCTTCCCAATTTTTCCTCCACTTCTCTTATCTGCTTCTAAAGGTCCTCTATGGCCTGTAACCAGCTCGTATTTTCCTTTGAAGCTTTTGGTGCAGGAGTTCTGACTTCACTGTCTTTCTTCTGTTCCATGCTTTGCTCCTTTTTGTCCCCAAAATAGGAGTCTAATGTTGGAATCTTCTGTCTGCTTTGTTTCCTTTGCCTGGTCATGTTGCCCCTCAGTCACTTGACCCCTGGGCTTTTTGCCACAGTAGGACTCTGCCACCACACAGGAGAGCTTTCGTCCCTAATGCTGGTGTTTTCTCAGCTGCTGGAGGTATTAGATGGGTGCCCTCTCTGAGGCTTCCACATGCTCTGGCAAGCTGGACACACACCCCAGGACCTCCACCCTAGACTGCAATCGAGATCCAAGCAGGTTAAAGCAAGAGTGATTACCCCTCAGACTGGTTGCTTGGTCCCCCTATACCCTGCAGGCCAGGAGCTGAAGCTGCCATGTGGCACTGGCTGGCTGTGCCAGCGTCTCAGTGGCTTCTTGCCTTGGGGGCAAAAGCCGCCGCACTCCTACTTACTGGGTCCCAAAGTCCAGACTGCACTGACCTCTCACTTTGTCCTTCACATCTATGTGTTGATAATTCTGGAAACAGCCACAGCTGCTGTTGATCTGGAGTCCCTCTGGCCAGCGGCTGGTCAGACCCACCCTGGGTCTAAAACCTCCACTTCATGGGGGCCTGGGTTTGGCTCCCAGAGTGCTGTGCTGGCTGATTCCTCCTGGCCTGCTGGGCTGTCCTCAGTAGGAGGTTAGCTTCTCTGTGTCATTTTGTGGGTTCTGCAGCTCCAAAGTTTGTTCAGAGTTCCCTTTTTACATTGATTGGTGAAGGTGGAAGGTGGAGCTGCTTGGAGGTCCTGCTTCTACTCCGCCATCTTTCACTAATATCTTTTCTGAGAGGTTGAGTAAACCTTCTAGAAAATTTTGCCTGGGATTCTCTATTTAGGTATAGGTTGATTCTAGGATCCCATCCAGTGGCAAGTTTCTATGATTTATTAGCTTACTTTTCTTAGACCATAGAATTGCATAAAATAAATGATGGCTTCTAGAAGAAAGACCATATATTAACACCTACATTTATGATGTTGATTTTTTCTTTTACAGTATTAAGATACATTTAATTTTTTTTCACTTATCAAGCATATCTAATTCTTATTCCATGGTTAGAAACCACCAGATAAATGAACTCTCACATGACCTTTTCTGCTATGTACTTCATGGGGTACTCTTCATTTTTATGGTGAATGAAATTAGGCATTATTTTAGTATAATAATTTTTTGTATTACTATCATTTCCTTCTATTGTATTATAAGATATATAAGGGTACTCTTATCTTAACCTAAATTTTGTGTTCCCCAGTAATTGAGTGCTCTGCATATTTCTGACATATAATAGTTATTTGTTGAAATGAATTGAACTTAATTAATCAATCAATATTTATCAAGTACATACTATGTGCGCTGTACTGCAGGAAATTAAAAAAGAAAGGTGAAATCTGGAAGGACCTTGCTCTTAAAGTGAAGAATATGCAATATGGTTTGTTCTAGGTATCTTCACTAATGTTTTGTAAATGTTTCTAGCTAAATGTCTTTGGTTTTATGTTGGAGAGGCTAAGCTTCAGCGTTTGAGGTCAAATTTAGGTAATGAAATCTGCACTTTAGCGATAGTATTTACAGAGACCGAAGGCTTTTTTGAATGGAAGACAAGGTCAGGACAGAAACAAAGATTCAAAAGTGACTTGTTAGCCTTGTGGAAACACCTCTTGACTTATTATCGCTTACTTATATGAAGAATTCTCTAATTCTCTCTCTCTCTTTTTCTCCTTTCCCTCTCTCTGTCTTTCTCTTTGTCTCTGTGTGTCCATCTCTCTCTAACACACACAAAAACTGCCACTTTCAGGATCAAATATAGAATCCTCAGTTTGGCTATCAGAACTCTTCTTAACCTGGCCCTTTCCTACCTTTCCAAGATTCCTGTACTTTACTCCCCCTCCACATGCTCTGTGACCCAGTAACACAAACCTACTGGATGTTCCTTGAACATGACCCTCCCTGTCCTAACTGAGCATTTTCAGTAGCTGACCCCCATCTCTGGAATTCTCTCACTCTTCTCTATCTGCTTACTTCCCTGACTTCCAGCTAAAATCACAACTTCTATAAGAAGTCTATCCCAATACCCTTCAGTAGCAGTGCCTTTCAAATATAAATTATCTTCATTTTATCATTTATGTATTTTGCTTGTATGTAGCTGTTTGTATGTGATCTCTCTCATTAGACTATGAGCTCCTTGAGGCCAGTGGCTGGTTTTTTTTTTCTTTTTCTTTGACTCCTTAGTACTTAATACCATGTCTAGCACATGAAAGGTATTTAATAAATACTTGTTGAATGACAAATACACATGCAGTAATGTTATTATAATGAAATGAATTTGACCTTGTTCCCTAGGTAGGGATGTAAGAAGGGATGAATAAGATTTCTATATATTAGAGGTGTTCTACATACTTCTGAAAAAGCAAGGATGAAATAGCACATAATTATATTATCATATTTTAAATATGGCAGAATAGATTTGCATGAACATGTTTTATGTATGTATGTATGAATGTATGCATGTTGATAAGTGATTCATGAGAGAAAAACTACTATCCTGGTGCCTGGATCCTTATGTGATGTGTCTAGTTTCAAAATGATGCCATGGGCAAGTTATAATTTTAACTTAGTAAACGTGAGTAAATCTTGTATTTACTCTTTTTCCAGGATGAACCAGATTTCTATTGCTAATTTAGTATTACAATGGCACACAAACCTTTGCATAATGAAAACTGAGTGACTTTGACTAATGTAATATGAAGGTGGTGTTTTGAGAAATGAAAGAAAAGAGAGAAAGGAAGAAAGAAAGAGAGAAAGAAAGAAAGAGAAAGAAAGAAAGAGGGGAGGAAGGAAGGAAGGAAGGAAGGAAGGAAGGAAGGAAGGAAGGAAGGAAGGAAGGAAGGAAGGAAGGAAGGAAGGAACCAAGGAAGGAATCTAGCCAGTAAACCCCCAAGTTAAATGGGCAGCTTCTGGCAGTCAAAATTAATCTTCCTTTGAAGAGGAGAAGGGGAGGGAGAGGGAGAAGGAGAAGCAGAGCATGAACTGAGTTACTCAACTAGCTTCCCCGTTCAGGCAGCTTGGTCAACTCACAGGTTGTGTTTGTCCTTCATTTTTGAAGAGGAAATCAGGGAAATGATGACATGACTTGGAGTTGACTTTGATTTGAGTGAGGGAAGACTGTGCAAGGTCACCAGCCTCACTTTCTCCTTCAGAGCCATCTGGATCCAGTGACCTGATATTCATCAGGATGACAGGAGATGATCCAGGATGCAATGGGGGACCCAGGCCCTTTTAGGCTAAGACCTTTACAAGTAGTCACTTAGGGTGAGGTAATGCCCATTCAGTGAATAGACCTCTTTAAGAAGTGAGTCAGCTTCAGAAGCTCATAGATTAAACCACAATAGGTCCCTGCCCAAGCTCCACTCAATGGCTATGTTTTGGACCTTCCAGGCTTAGAATGAATGTCAATGGTAACTGTTTCTCTTTGGAACAACAACCCTGAGGGTCTTCCCCTCCCAGTTTGACTTTTTTTTTCTTTATTTTTTTCCTAGTTAAAGGGGTTATCTCTTAACTCACTCAAATGTATTAGTATTTTTGTAGTCAGTAAGGAAATAACCAGTAGAAGTAGAAAAATTGAAAATAAGTGAGCACCCAATCTAGAAAGAGTGGGAGTGATAGAGAAGTCAGGCAATCTGTTGGAGAAATCTAGATGAAATTAAGTCATTTGTCCATCTGGAGAGATTTGTCTTGGCAAGGAGAAAGGCCACCTTCATCTGACATAGGAATGAAGGAGGAGATAGAGAGGTAAAGCATCTAAATGGTATGAGATAAGGAGGAGAAAAGAAGGAATTCTTGGGGAAGGAATGCAGTTTTTTTCAGTGAAATGAGATAAGGTTCTCTACTGAGAGAATATAGAGAGGGAATGAAAGGTTTGAGGAGGGTGAAAAGGTGTGGAAAGCCTGTAATGAATAGTGAGTCAATTAAGAAGACTTTTTATAAAAGGACTGCTTCCTACAGTGAGGGCTTCAGGCAAGGTTATGTTATATAAGTTTTAGTGGACCCAGTGAGCATGGTTTCATGATTTCCTCCAGCTCATGTGAGTAGGAGCAAAGGATGGTAGGAGTAATCGAAGTTATAGACCTGTCAAAGCAAGATCAGTGATAGGACAAGGGGTCAAGAATCTTGAGAGATTAGAATTGTGCAGAGTTGAACTGGTTCATCAATTCATCAGATTGCGGGGGGGGGGGGGGGGGGGGGTGGGCGTTCGGAATATAGCCCGTGCAGGAGTGAGAGCTAGGGAAAGAACTGAAGAATTGGAAGTACTAGTGAGGATGTAAAGAATAAGGTTTTTAGGGTTGCATGGCAGAGGAAGAAGTGGAAAGACAATAGATGGTCATCAGGTAAAAGGATTTTGGAGTGCATGAACATGGAAGTGGAACATATGTGGGTAATGGCAAGATCAAGGGCATGTAATATCAAAGATCAGGGAAAGAGTTGCTATCTGCCAATGAGAAAAGTCAAAAATAGTTCAAAACAGCTAAGTTATGTAACTTGACTTTCTGGTTACCAGTACAGTATGTAACTGTGTGGCAGAGACGCTAGACGCTTTGCAAATCTGTTCCCCTGATCCTTACTCTACTTTGTCCTGCTGGCAGGGGATACCTTTTCTTGCTTCTTGTTTCCTTCCTTTTCCAGTTCCCAGCTTACCACTTTCTTGTGAGGATGGAAGAATCTGATGATGCTTCCGTGATATTAGCTCTCTCAATTCTTTCCTGGTTAGTCAGTTTATTACTGTTTTATCACAGAGAAGAGAGCATCTGATAAACTAGTTCTCACCAAGGTGTAAAGAGAGGCACAGACAGAGTTTCTGATAGTCATGCTCACCACTGAAAGGTGGATCCATGTTATTATCAATATTTCTAGGTTTAGAGATGGCAAGGGGGAATAAAAGCAACAACTGGAAATCCTGGTATATGAGCTTAACTTCATTTTGGGGGTCAGTAGCTTTTTTAGATGACATCATACCATTCATATTCATGGTTCTTGTTCATATCTGTCATGCAGTGTTATGTTGCCTCAATATGAGGTACCAGAGGAAGTAATGGTGCTGGTGAAAGATTTAATTTCTATTGAAATGACTTAATTGGAATATCCAAGTATGAGGAAGTAAAAAAAGGCCAAATGTGCTTATATTAGATATGATCTAGTCAAAATGGAGAGTTCAGACTCTTCTGACACATGGACTAAATTTATGACAGTTAAGCTTTTCACATTCATCTTTCGAAGTTCCTACTTACAGTATTTTCTTTTCTTGGCCCCTTACAGATAATGAATAAGCTTTGCTTCATACCCACAACTTGAGATATGGTGTGTGACCTGATCCTTCTGATGATAAAATTCCTTTTGGAAACACTCACTTTTAGTTTACAGACAAGAAACAGCACACACTGACTGGGAATGCCAAATGACCAACGTTGTTAGGTTAACACATTAAGATACTATGGAAATGTTGTGCTCACAGGGTAGGAGTCTAAGGTTCGTCATCATCATCTCTACAGAAAAGTTGGCAGAGGATTTAATTGTTAGGTCTTTTGCTCCCCCTCCTCCCATGTCATATTGTCTCAGCAGTTAAGTGGCATCGCCTTTCACCCCTTTGCCACTTCGTTCTGCCCAGCCCTCTGGGTAGTAGAAGGCAACCTTGATAACTTTGGCAAATCATTGTACTATAGGATTTTTCTAGTTTATTTGAAAGAACTGAATTTCTTTGGCTCTTTGGAAAATCTATCTAAAATGTACTTTGTCATCCTGTTTAGAGTTTTCTACTGTTTTCAAAATAGTTGCTAATTCTCAACAATCAGAATGTTCTACTTTTGTGTAATGAAATATTTTTATGACTGAAGAGGATAAAGTCAATGCTTGGCAAGGTAGTAAACATAACAATTTAAAAATAACATTCATATGCAAAGAGATTACATTCTACATGGTCTGTTCATTTTGTCTTTCTCTCTCTTTGACACAGGACCAAGAAAGGAAACATTTGAAGGGATGGATAGAAACGGATGGTTTGTGAGACTGTCCAACTCTGATTCAGAGGCCCTCAAAGTAAGTGTCCTGGCTGCGTGAGGAAAATGGTATTAGGCCTGGGGGAGTGTAACAAGTGATTAGTAAATTGGGTTGCTTTCAACACAATAACAGTATAGAATAAATATGGATTAGTCCTGTGGTCAGAGTTTTTGTTCTATGAGGCATAGTTGACGTGAGTGGAGGAGTAGCTGAGACAAAGATTTAACCAGAAAAACATATTTTCCATGCTAATCCTTCTGGGGACTTATTATTAAGCCTTCATGTTCCATTTGTTAACAGTTTGTCGCCTTCGTAAACTCAGAATGACTGAAACTCATCTTAGGTTTCTGGCAAACTATTGGGATGTAGCCATTTTAGTTACAGTGGACTTAAAAAAAAAGATTTTAAAGCAGAAGTACATGTCTTTCAACTTCCTTCTCTTGAAACTAGCAGCATCATTCCAGACCTTTTCTTTTGCAGCTGCTTAGGGGAAGACACTATTTACTCTGGGCAACATACATGTGTCTGAGAGGGTAGAACAGTAGTAGTTCTCTATTGCTATTGTTCCATCTCTGACCATATGTGCATATTAGCAACAACAATAAAACATTGCTGCATTATCCAGAAAGCATGGGGCTCTGATAAGATAAAAGCTTTTCCCCAGAGGGGCTGGTTAGTGTGTGGAGGTGGGGACTGAGGAAAGAAATACATTAAACCATGGTTCTGATAGAAATGGCCTTTTCCATTATGGAGAGAGTGCATACACTAAACACATGTGACTGGCAGAACTGTGGGAAAGAGGCTACCCTCTCACCCTCCTCATTTCTGTTTATATGGGCTAGTAAGTGGTTAGAATACTGGGGAAATGGTGATTTGTCCAATGGGAAGTGGGCCATGAAAAAAACAGTGAGTGAGAGTAAAGGACTCTGATGGAGAAAGGGTATTAGGGCCAATAGAAACCACAAGCACTTGGAAGCTGGGCCTCTCTTTTGTAAGAGTTCATCTACTGTTCGCTTCTTTTCATTGTCCTGCTCTAGGAGTCTGTAGCCTCTGGCTTGCTTTATAGTCAGATATCTGTTTAGCTTTCATAGGAAGAAAAAGGAGAGTCAGTTGACTAGAGCCTTTTTCTCATTCAGGTCACAGCTGGTAGATAGCACCTGAGTAGACACTAGGCACCTTCCTATTTTTCTGCTCTTCTTGGGTTCTGTTGTGGAGGCAGGTTTTAGTGCTACCTGGGCCTATGGAACTTGGCAAGACAATCTTTGTATGATTCTTCTAAGTATAATTCTACTATGATTCTTATCGCAAAAGTGGAACTGCGATGTATCTCTGAATCATTAAAAAAATATAATATGATATCTGGGAACTTTCTGCATATCAATTCTATATTGAAATTTAGAGCTAGAAAGGAAATTTTGGATAATTTTGTCCAATCCCCAGATTTTACAGATGACAAAAAAGAAATTGGGCCAGTGCATTTCCCATTACACAAGCTACCATTTCTTAGTAGAGATTTTGCCATGAATATTTGTCAGGTATAGAAGTCACTTTGCATCCCAGATTCAGGATAAAAGACCTCTCTGTATGCCATGAAAAGTTTCAAAATGGCATCCTCTATATATTCCTGTCAATTTGCAACTTCATGATAAAACTAGCAGCAACATAGTGCAAAATAAATAATTGTCTTCTGTACAGGGTAGACTTCTCTAACATTAAGAATGTGGTTATTAAAATGATCCTTGGTGCTACCTTGGTGCTATCTGTCCCCATTTGCACATTGCTTCCTAAATAATTGCCTATCTTGACTACTCCTAGTTTCCCTTCTAGACTATGTTATAAACCAAATGAGAAATTTAATTAACTTACTAGATATATACTCAGAAAGAATTGTTTTGTTCTATGAATACCTACTACTTCTCAAAGTCTAGAGATGGTCTTGACTTTGCTGATGAGTCACAATTCTCAGGATTCAAGGGAGTCAGTGACTGTCATTGACCATATTGTCCTGTTTGCTGTATTGCTCCCCAGTAAATCAGAAATGAAGTGATTCAGTCATTAGTGATGAAACTGGACATCTTGAGATGAAAGAGGCATTGATCCTAACAGTGATAGATTATCTGAGCAGTGTCTAATATGTGGGCCACACTTACATAGACTTAGAGAATCATAGTTCTCTATGATTGAGCTTCAAACCACAGCTACCAAAAGATCCAGGCTTCAGATTCTTGTAATGCAGTACATCAAAATCACTATGATTTCACTGGTGTGCATATTGCCTCCACAGAAATACACGCTACCTGCACCATACCCCAGTCTTTACGAATTTCCATGACCTAAAGATTTGTTACCAAGAGGCCAGTGATCTACTGATAAATTTCTCGTAACTTAATTAGCCTTGTCCTTGATTATAGACACAGTCCATTAACTGGACTCACATTCAAAGCCTTTCTAGCTGTTTTGTTGGAATGATCTTGAAGAATCCAAGATCATCTCCATGCCATGCTGAGCTATCAGAGCAGGACATTAGCAGGGGGCTAAAATGCTTATGATTGAAAAGGAATAGCTGAGAAATAAGGTTAAATAATAGTTTTTGTTCCTGAAGGAATGATCTAAATTTAAATGGAGGCAGGAAGAAACAGGATTTAGTTATAAAGTTCCGAATGCATTTGCCACTTTCTTCCTTATAGTACATTGACATTTATCTTTGCTATATCATAGATAACATAATATAATAATATTAATATTATATTAATAATATAATAATAATATAATATTGTTATATTATATAACATAGCTGATGCCTGTTGGAGAATATCCATAAAAAGTGTTGGCGGTCTCTAATGAAATGATCAGGGTCATAATGGTTCTTTTTAGAGGGAAAATAAGAGGTAGATTGCTTCCACAGAATCCCAAAATACCAGTGTCGAAAGCTGAGAGACCATCTAGACCAATTTATACCTGAACAAAAAATCTTTTCTACAGAATACCCAAGTGATCATTGAGTTTTCAATTGAAGACTTCCAGTAAGGAGCTGAACCACTCAATACCTCCTTGGTATAGGCCCAGGGGTGGGGAACTTGTCCCCCACCCCTCATATAGCCTATTAAAATTTTGGGTAGCCCCATGAAGAATTTTTTTTAATATGAAATCTAAATTTGCTTCTTTTCAACCTTCACCCATTACTCCTAGTTATGTCCCCTCAGGAAAAGCTGCACAAATCTGATATCTCTTCCATATGATAGACTTTCAAATGAACAGTTATCATTCATCCTGCTGGTTCTGATATCTGTTTGTTGTCTTTTGTTCTCTAAGAGGGCCAAAATGATATCTCTATGTTGGGGTCAAGGTACAGTGTGTCCAGCTGTGGTTGATCAGACTAATACAAGCTTGGAAGGCTCACCAGAGGTCAGACATAAATAGTTCACGTGAAGATTAAGAGTAGAGATGTCTTTAAATTTGCTCATCTCACATTTCTTTTGAGCTACTGCAATTCTACTTTGCTTGTAAAACACAGAGCCTTCTTTGATGAAGACATGACATTCTGAACAGTTCTGTGCCATTGTCTCCCATGTGTCACAGTTGATTTCAGAGTTCTTCAGAGAGACCTTGAGAGTGTCATTGCATTGCTTTTTTTGATCTCTGTATGAGTGCTTGCCTTGTGTAAGCTCTCCATAAAATAGTCTTTTAGGCAAAGGTATTTGGCATTTGAACAGTGTGGCTAGCCCATCAGAGTTGTGCTTTCTGCAGCCAAATTTGAAAGCTTGGCAGTTTAGTCAGAGAAAGCACCTCATTGTCTAGTACCTTGTCTTGCCTTTCAAACTGCCCTTCAGAATCTTCCTAAGGCAATTCAAATGGAGGAGATTCAGTTTCCTTTCTTGGTGCTGGTAGACTGTCCAGGTTTCACTGACATAGAACAATGGGGTTATCACAATGGCACTGTAGACCTTCAGTTTGGTAGGAAGTCTAATACCTCTTCTCTCCTATACTTTCCTTCAGAACATCCCAAACTCCACTAGTTATCTCTTCATTGAGTTAAAAATTCCCAGTTCCTTCAATTGGCTTGGTGTGATGTAAACTTCCCTCACCAGCTTTCCTACCATATTGTGGTTTCTCTTCTGTTTATTAATAACATTACTAAAATGTAGCACCTAGAAGTGAATGAACCACCAGCTTCAGATATGGTCAGACAAGAGCAGAGTAAAGTCAGGCTATAACATCCCTAATTCTAGATACTATGCTGCTTTTAATACAATCCAAGTTTGTATTATTTAACTGCCATATCACATTGATTTCTCATAATAACCTTACAATTCACTAAAATCCCCAATGATTTTTCAGATATCCATGTCTCTATCATCTTTTTTTCCTCAGACAGATTTTTTAAACCCAAGGTCAAGAATATAGACACATACATACACAAATCTGTCTATCTGTCTATCTGTCTATCTATCTATCTATCTATCTATCTATCTATCTATCTATCTATCTATCTATCTCTCTCTCTCTCTCTCTCTCTCT
>NW_027187342.1:6586860-6624476 GCF_028583685.1 Petaurus breviceps papuanus | reverse complement strand
TCTCTCTCTCTCTCTCTCTCTCTCTCTCTCTCTCTCTCTCTCTCTCTATTCATCTCTCTCTCTATCTAACTACATGTTCAGATATTTTTGTATCTTGACTCATTCAATATCTTAATTATACATCCAGGCATAGTTAACTGATAGTTAAATTTTCAGCATGGTTATTTGCACCTTGGATGGTTGATGGCTATCCAGACTTAACAAAATGATGGAAAAAAATTGATAGTGAAGATTAAACTTGAAAATCCAGAGAGTTTGGTGTTAAATATTTACCAGCAGGCTCCTCTAGTGGACTATTATGCTGTAAAAAGGACTAAGGGAATCATTTTAAAGCGACCTAAAACTACTTCAAAGAAGTGATAAGAGACAGAATAATTTCTTTTTTTATACATTTTTTTATTAATTTGTTTGTTTACTTTTAGTTTACAAGATTCAATTCCACAATTACTTGAGTTTCAAGTAATTTGTCCCCCAGAATTTGTAATTCTGTCCCCCTCCCTCCCTCGCCCCACCCCGACCATGGTGGCATACAGTCAAGTATAGCATCTGTAAATGTAAATTTATCTGTAAATCTGTAAACTTTCACATTAGATATTATGCAGGTTATAAAGATGGATTGTATCAATCAGCTGGAATGAAAAAATGGTAAAGAGGAAATAAAACCAAACAAGAAAAGGAAAAAGATCAGGTAGTTTGCTTCAATCTGGTTATAAACTCAGTTCTTTCTAGTTCTTTCTCTGGATGTAGACATCTCTCTCCATCCTGAGTCTTTTGGGATTGACTTATATCACTGCATTGCTGAGAAGAGTCCAGTCTATCAAAGTTGGTCATCACACATACGTTGTGTCTGTAATTGTGTACAAATTTCTCCTGGTCTACTCTTCTCACTCAGTATCAGTTCGTATAAGAATCTCCAGGTAAATATGAAGTCCATCTGCTCCTTGTTTCTTATAGCACAATAGTATTCCATCACATGCATATACCACAACTTGTTCAGCCATTCCCCAATTGATGGGCACACCCTTAATTTCCAATTCTTTGCTATGACAAAAATAGCTGCTATAAATATTTTTGTACATATGGGTCTATCTCCCACTTCTATGATCTATTTGGTATATAACCTCAGAAGTGGTATTGCTGGGTCAAGGGGTATGAAATTATTTATAGCCCTTTGGGCATAATTCCAGATTGCTCTCCAGAAAGGTTGGATTAGTTCACAACTCCACCAGCAATGCATTAGTGTTCTAATTTGCCCACATCTTCTCCAGCATTTGTCATTTTCCTGTTAGGTCATCTTAGCCAATCTGACTGGAGAGATGTGGTACCTCAGAGTTGTTTTGATTTGCATTTCTCTAACCAATAGTGATTTAGAGCATTTCTTCATGTGCTTATAGATATCTTTAATTTCTTTCTCTGAAAACTGCCTGTACATATTCTTTGACCATTTATCAATTGGGGAATAGCTTGTATTCTTATAGATTTGACTCAATTCTCTGTATATTTTAGAAATGAGTCCTTTATCAGAGACATAGGTTGTAAAAATTCTTTCCCAATTTCCCACCTCCCTCTTAATCTTGGTTACATTGGCTTTGTTTGTACAGAAGCTTTTCAATTTAATGTAATCAAAATTATCCATTTTGCATTTTATAATGCTCTCTAATTCTTGTTCAGTCATAAAGTCTTTCCCTCTCCACAAATCTGACAGGTAAACTATTCCTTGTTTTCCGAAATTGCTTACAGTATCAACCTTTATACCTAGATCAAGCACCCATTTAGACTTGATTTTGGTATATGGTGTTAGATAATGGTCTATGCCCAGTTTCTGCCATACTATATTCCAGTTTTCCCAGCAGTTTATGTCAAATAGTGAGTTCTTAACCCAAAAACTAGGGTCTTTGGGTTTATCAAACAATAGATTACTATAGTCATTGACTGCTGAATCTCGTGTGCCTAATCTATTCCATTGATCCACTCCTTTATTCTTCAGCCAGTACCAAGTAGTTTTGATGACTGCTGCTTTATAATACAGATTGAAATCTGGTATAGCTAGTGTACCTTCCCTTTTCATTAATTCCCTTGATATTCTGGACTCTTTATTCTTCCAAATGAATTTTGTTACTATTTTTTCTAGCTCTGTAAAGTAGTTTTTTGGTAAATTGTTTGGTATGGCACTAAATTTATAATTTAATTTGGGTAAAATTGTCATTTTTATTACATTAGATCTACCCAGCCATGAGCAATTGATATTTTTCCAATTAGTTAGACCTGACTTTATTTGTGTGAAAAGTGTTTTGTAGTTGTTATCATATAGGTCCTGGGTTTGTTTTGGCAGGTAGATTACCAAATATTTTATAATGTCTACAGTAACTTTAAATGGGATTTCTCTTTCTATCTCTTGCTGTTGAATTTCATTGGAAATATATAGGAATGCAAAGGATTTATGTGGGTTTATTTTATATCCTGCAACTTTGCCAAATTTATTTATTGTCTCAAGTAGTTTTTTACTTGATTCTCTAGGATTCTCTAAGTATATCATCATATCATCTGCAAAGAATGATAGCTTGGTCTCTTCTTTGTCTAATTTGATTCCTTTGATTTCTTTTTATTCTCTAATTGCTACTGCTAACATTTCTAGTACCAGATTGAATAAGAGGGGTGATAGTGGACACCCTTGTTTCACCCCTGATTTGGTTGGAAATGCTTCTAGCTTATCCCCATTACATATAATATTTGCTGACGGTTTTAAATAGATGCTACCTATTATTTTAAGGAAGGCTCCATTTATTCTTATACTTTATAGTGTTTTTAATAGGAATGGATGTTGTATTTTGTCAAAAGCCTTTTCTGCATCTATTGAGATAATCATGTGGTTTCTGCTAGTTCTATTGTTGATATGATCAATTATACTGATGGTTTTCCTAATATTAAACCATCCTTGCATTCCTGGAATAAATCCTACCCGATCAAAGTGTATAATTCTTGAGATAAGTTGCTGTAGTCTTTTTGCTAATATTTTATTTAAATTTTTTGCATCTATATTCATAAGGGATATTGGTCTATAATTTTCTTTCTCTGTTTTATCTCTTCCTGATTTAGGTATCAGTACCATATTTGTGTCATAAAAAGAATTTGGTAGGACTCCTTCTTCACTAATTTTCCCAAATAGTTTGTAGAGTATTGGAATCAATTGTTCTTTAAATATATGATAGAATTCACTAGTAAATCCATCTGGCCCTGGAGATTTTTTCCTAGGGAGTTGACTGATGGCTTGTTCAATTTCTTTTTCTGAGATGGGGTTATTTAAGCAATTTACTTCCTCATCAGTTAATCTGGGCAACTTGTATTTTTGTAAATATTCATCTATTTCCCTCAGATTGTTAAATTTATGTGCATAAAATTGGGAAAAATAATTCCTAATTATTGTTTTGATTTCCTCTTCATTGGAGGTAGATTCACCCTTTTCATTTTTGATACTCATAATTTTGTTTTCTTTCTTTTTTTTTATCATGTTGAATAAGGGTTTATCAATTTTATTGTTTTTTTTCATAAAACCAGGTCTTAGTTTTATTTATTAATTCAATAGTTTTCTTAATTTCAATTTTATTCATCTCTCCTTTGGTTTTCAATATTTCTAATTTAGTATTTAATTGGGGATTTTGAATTTGTTCTTTTTCTAGGTTTTTCAATTGCATGCCCAATTCATTGACCTCCCTTTTCTCTAATTTAATCATGTATGCACTCAGGGATATAAAACTTCCCATAAGAACTGCCTTTAATGCATCCCACAAATTTTGGTATGATGTCTCATTCTTATCATTCTCTTGAATGAAATTACTGATTGTTTCTATAATTTCTTGTTTGACCCACTCATTCTTTAGGATTAAATTGTTTAATTTCCAATTAGTTTTTAGTCTGTCTTTCCATGGCCCTTTATTGCATATAATTTTTATTGCATCATGATCTAAGAAGGATGCATTTAATATTTCTGTCTTACTGCACAGAATTGTGAGGTTTTTATGCCCTAGAACATAGTCGATTTTTGAGTATGTGCCATAAACTGCTGAGAAGAAAGTATATTCCTTTTTATCCCCATTCAATTTTCTCCAGAGATCTATCATATCTAGCCTCTTTAAAATTCTATTCGTGTCCTTAACTTCTTTCTTGTTTATTTTGAGGTTAGATTTATCAAGTTCAGAGAGGGGGAGATTAAGGTCCCCCACTAGTATAGTTTTACTATCTATTTCTTCCTCTAATTTCCTTAACTTCTCCTCTATGAATTTGGACACTATACCACTTGGTACTTATATGTTAAATAATGATATTGCTTCATTCTCGATGGTGCCTTTTAGCAGGATATAGTTTCCTTCCTTATCTCTTTTAATTAGATCTATTTTTGCTTTTGTTTCATCTGAGATAAGGATTGCTACCCCTATTTTTTTTTTTACTTTAGTTGAGGCATAATATATTCTACTCCAGCCTTTTACCTTTACTCTGTGGGTACCCCTTGTTTCAGATGTGTTTCTTGTAGGCAGCATATTGTAGGATTATGATTTTTAATCCATTATGCTATCCACTTCTGTTTTATGGGGGTGTTCATCCCATTCACATTTATAGTAATGATGACTATCTGTCCCTTCCCCTCCATCCTATTCCCTCCCCTGCTTATGGTTTTGTTTCTTCCTTATCCCTTCCCCTCCTTGAGGGTTTTCCTATTGACCACCACTTCCCTCAGTGTTCCCTCCCAGTAACTTCCTCCTTTCTTTACCTACCCTCTCCCCGTACTACTATTTCCCTCCCCTCTAGTCCCCCTTTTTTCTAACTCCCTTACTCTCCTACTGCCTATAGGACACAATAGATTTTTATACTTACCAGAGTATGTTATTCCCCCTTTGACCCCAAACCAATGAAAGTAAATTTCATACAGTGCTCCTCTCCCTCTCTCCTTTCCCTCTACTTAATGATTTTTTGTGTCTTTTCATGTTAGAATCTTAAACTTAACTGCATATGTTGATCCCTCTTTGAACCAGAACCAGTAACAATAATTTCTTTCCTTCCCCTCTAAGATAGTGTGTTTTTATGCCTCTTTGTATGGCATAATTTACCTTTTTCTGTCTCATCCTTTCCTTTTATCCCATTGCAGTCCCTTTGACCCCTTTTATAAGGTTTTTTTTTTTTTATATCATCAGGTTAGTTTATTTATACCCACATCCTCTATCTATGTATAACCCTTTTAAGGGTCATGATAATCATATAAATTTCGATATTGACAGTTATCAGCTTCTCATATAGGGATGTGAATATTTTGCTCTTATTGTATCCCAAGTTATGTGCATGTGTGCGTGGGTATGCGTGTGTACATGTGTATATGTGGGAGTGTGTGTTTTCTTTTTTTTCTTAAGCAATTGGGGTTAATAACTTGCTCAAGTTTACATGGCCAGTTATTTCTGGGTGTGGTGCTAAGTATCTGAGCCCGGATTTGATCCCAGGTCATCCCAACTCTGGGGCTAGTGCTCTTACTCACTGTGCCACCTGGCTGCCCCTAAGAAATTGGGGTTAAGTAACTTGCTCAAGGTTACACGGCCAGTGTTTCTGAGTGTGTCCTAAATGTCTGATCCTGGATTCGATCCCAGGTTATCCTGACTCTGAGGCCGGTGCTCTTACTCACTATGCTACCTGGCCACCCCGGGAGTATGTGTTTTCCTTGTTTACCTTTTTATGTCTTTCTTGACTCTTGTAATTGGAGATCAGATTTTCCATTGAGCTCTGGCCTTTTCATCAGGAAAGTCTAGAAGTCCCTTATTTCATTAAATGACCGTCTCCTTGCCTGAAAGGTTATGCTCAGTTTTGCTGGGTAGTTAATCCTGGGTTGCAGCCCTAGCTCTTTTGCCCTACGAAATATCAAATTCCAATCCCTCTGATCTCTTAATGTAGAAGCTGCTAGGTCCTATGTGATCCTTAGTGTTGTTCCAAGATATTTCAGTTGTTTCTTTTTGGCTGCTTGCAGTATTTTCTCCTTAATCTTGTAATTCTGGAATTTGGCTACTATCTTTCTTGGAGTTTTCAATTTGGTATCTCTTTCGGGGGGAGTCTGGTGAATTCTTTTGATAACTATTTTATCCTCTGATCCCAGGACTTCAGGACAGTTTTCTTTGACAATCTCTTGGAGAATGTTATCCAGGCTGCTTTTTTCATAATGGCTTTCCAGTAGACCAATAATTCTTAGGTTATCTCTCCTGGATCTGTTCTCTAGGTCAGTTGTTTCTCCAGTGAGATATTTTACACTTTCTTCCAACTTTTCACTCTTCATGTTTTGTTTGATTGACTCTTGGAGCATCATAGAGACCTGAGCTTCAGTTTGACTGATTCTATGTTTTAGTGAATTATTCTCTTTGGTTAGTTTTTGAAGGTCCTTTTTTAGGCAGGTATTTTCTCCAGTTAACTTCACTAATTTTACTTTTTAAGGATTTGTTTCCTTCAGTGAAACTTTTTTTCCAATTTGGTCACTGTAGATTTAAATTTGTCTTCTTCCTCCCTAATAAGCCTTTAAAATCTTTCTTGAACTCCTCCAAGAGTGCTTTTTGGGCTTGAGACTAGTTCATATTTCCTTCTGTGGTCTTAGGTGTGAGTATAGAGTCCATGTTGTCCTCTGTATTTGGTTTTCTTGCTCGTTATAATAAGCTCTAATTGATTTACTTGTCTTTCCCTTCTCCTTCTCAGCTTCCTTCCTTCCCATTGTAGTTTCCTATTTCCCAATTTCTGGGAATGGCTGGGAGCTAGGTGCCTGGTTTTTGGCTTTGTGTCCTGTAGCCTCTGGGTGTGTAGATTGAGGCCAAGGCAAGGGCTCTCAGTGTTTTAGTTAAGTTATGCTGATGCTCACAGAGTGCTCTGTGGAAGAAGGGTGGTCTGGCCACTCCAGATTTCTGCCTCTATGCCCCTGGGCTGCTGCTCTGGCAGGCTTTTGCTGGTCAGGTGAGGTAGGGTTTGTTGGGACCCCTCCCCCTCTTCTCTTTACACTCTTTGCTGTCTCACTTACACCCCTTCTCCATGACTCCCAAGCCTGAGGCTATTTCCACTGTTTCAGGATTTCACTCTGGGTGGGACATTTATCTCTAGGTCAGGGAGGGGGGATGGGAGCAGCCAGAGTTCACTTTGTCATCCTAGGCTCTGGAAAGTTAGGCAAGAAGTTTCTAAACTTCCAGGCTGCTGGCTGATAGCTCCAGAAGAAGCTGCTGTCTCTGCTGGGGACCCTGTGCCCTCTCTTACCCTGCTCCAATGGATTCTCTCATCCCCTGGTGAGATGCTAGTGAGATGGCTGCGAATCGCCCTTGGGGTGGGTAAATCCACTGGCTGGGGCTTCTTCTCTCTCTGATGTAGTCTTCTTTCTAGTCTGAGCTGCTACAACCCTCACGCACTCTGTTCTCCCTTTGCCCCGACCCACGTGGGTACTTTCCTGGGCTGGATTCTGCCAGGCTCTGCCTCCCAGTGGGTTCTGACACTCCAAAATCCATTCAGATTCACTGTTTAAAGTTAGTGAAGGGATTCGTGAAGGAACTTAGAAAAATTACTGCTTCCATTCCGCCATCTTGACTCCACAGCCCCAACAATTAATAGTATAACATTAATACTATAAAAATGAATAGTTTTGAGGACTTTGATAAAATGGTGAAGAATGAAATGTTCAGAAGCAAGAAAACAATTTATATAATAAAACAACAATGCAAAAAGAAACAACTTCTAAAGTTGTAAGACTTCTGATAAATGCGTTGACCATTCTTAATTGCAGAGGACCAGTGATGAAACATGTGATCCATTACTGAAACATGACAGATTTAGAGTGTAGAATGAGACATAAATATTTTTGTATAAGCCACTGAGATAATTTTTTTTCTTCACTGTTCATATTTGTTAAAATAAATTTCTTTTTCTTTTTTTTTTCCTCAAGGGAGTTAGTGGTGGGGGAGAAAAATAGATTTTTCATTTAAAAAGAGAGATGGGGGGAGTCTTATAAATGTGAAGTGTTGCATGTACTTTAAGATGGTTGGTGCATTATTAGTTTTACTTAGCTGTTTTAACATCATTACAGTTGACCGTTCATAAAATGGGAGTGTGGAAGTAATTTGTAAATGTTAATAATGTAAAAATAAAACCTAGTAATTATATTAATGATGTAAAAACATATCAATGAAACTAAAAATAATTAAACCAAAAGACAAAAGAAAGTTGCAACTCTAACCCTAACTATCCACACAGATAAAACTAAGTGGATCAAGAATGCCTATTATCTACACTGAGATGAAGTTGGATGGACACCCCATATATACTGGACAGTTATGTTTAAAGGACAGTTAACTTGACCTAAAACAGAATTAGAGGAGAAAGGTAGACTGGTTTGTCCTTGGGAAAAGCTATTCAAGACCCCAAGATTCCCTAGAAAACAAGAGTTTGTATGTTTTTAATACCAAGATTCCTCTGGTGGTAATGTCTGCCCTTGAGCTACAGTCGCTAAAGAATAAAGTTGTGGGTCACTCAAAGGGAAATGGAGAGGTAAATTAGTGGATGAAGGTTGCAACTGAGGAGAAGTTACTGAAAAGGATATTATCACAGAAATATCCCTCAAGAAAAAGTGATGAGGCAATTAGGAAGTAAGAATGAGAGATGCTTGGCAGTTTTTATGTTTTATCAATATCTATGTGATTTCAGGGAATTTAGAGGAAGACCCTTCGCACCTTAGTTGGAGGAGGAGGGTATGGAAGATTTATGGGAACATGTGGACAAATATCACACAAGATGAGAACATGTGGATTGGTTGCATACCAGGCCACTGCATGTAGCACTTACCAGTCTGTTGGAGAATAATAAAAAATAATCTTTAAACTTTTGGTTTTGCTTTATTTGTACTTAAGACACTTCTGTTGTGGACAGGTGATGGGAATGGAAAGAGGAGACAAAGCTATTGCTTTTTTGAATATTCTGAGAGTTCATTTAAGATAGGGTCTGTCTCTTTTGAAGGACCCGAGACAAAGCACTAGGAAATATCTTTTGGGCTAATGTGCATGCATGTATCTTATATATTTTTCATGATCAAAAAAGCCTAAGGTATGTTGAAAATTTAGCATATTTGGATAGCTTCATTCTACTTGTGACTGCATTTCCCTCTGCCAAAACATTCTGGTGTAGTCAATTTGGGGCTGTCCGTGATTCGTCCAGTTGCTATTGCTCTCCCCCTTTTCACATTACTCTATGTTATGCTTATAAGTCACATGTTGGATCCTTGATTAAAGGAGGAGAGGAGAGGAATTCTTGTATATTCCTTAAAAGAAGGGACTAACTTCTTTCCCTTTGCTCAGAATAATGTCTTGTGCATAGTAGGTCTTTGACATATTTTTGTTGAATTTGGATTGAACTGACTTGAAAGAGGCTTAGCATTCTGCACATTGTCAAGACCTCCTTTTCATTTATTGTCAGTTGGCTAATCCTACTCCCAATTGAGTCATCAGTTGCAATTCCTGCTGCGACTCCAGTTTATACACCCTGGACTGGAATTCAGAGTATCACACCAGTCAGTCATCTTTCAACTGATGCTCTAATCAGCAGTTTCACAGGACTTGATCTCCCTTTTCATTTAACCTGTGTCTTCTTCCCTGGTGGCTGACTTTCTCAGAAAAAAATGACTATGTCAGTAAGTAAATGTAACTCTCCAATCCTAATCCTCTTCCCACTCCTGTATAATCAGTCAGTCATCTTTTCATTCCTTCCATTAAAAATCTGCTAATCTTTTAAGGATTAATATGATATTGCTGACAAGTATCTCTTTGGTATCTAACGTTTATATGTGATCTGCACCATGATATGGTTTGGTAGAAGATGGAAGCTAGACGAGGATATTGCAGAATCATGAAATCTCAAGATGTGGGAGACCCCAGAGGTCATGTAGATCAGTCCATATGGGATTAAGTATTTTCTTAACAATGTATCTGAAGCGGCCATCTAACCTTTGCTTAGAGACCTCCTAGGGGAACACATTACCTCCAGAGACAGCTCATTCTAATTTTGGACAGCTCTAATTGTTCACAAGATCGTTTCCCTGTCCTGATCTCAAGCCTAAATTTGCTTCTTTCACTCATTTCTATGAAATCTTCCTTCTGGAGCCAAGCTGATCTGATTTTCTTTTCACTGACATTACTTCAAATGCTTGAAGACAGCTTTCTGATAACTGTGTTTTTCTCAGAAAAATTCTAGTTTATTAGCTTATCTATCTATCTAGAAGGCATATTTTTACCTCCCTCTCCTCTCTGCAGTCCTGCAGTCTCTCATCTGTCAGTCAGTTAACATTTATTAAGCACCTACTATATGCCAGACCCTGTGTTAAGCACTGAAGATATTAAAAAAAAGTATAAACAAACATAACTGTCCTTGCCCTAAAGGAGCTTACGTTCTAATTGTCTATTAGACATCTAGAACTAGATGTCCTATAAACATCTTAAACTGAACATATTTTCCCCATAAAATTCTTCCAAACATTTGGAGACAGTTGGTAGTACAGTGGCTAGAGCTCTGGTCCTGGTATCGAGAAAACCCAAGCTCACGATTAGTCTCAGATACTTACTTACTAACCTTTTACCTCTTAAGACTAAAACTCTGTTTACCTCTGATTCTTCCACCTTAAAACAGAAATAACAACAATACCTACCTCACAGGTTGTGAAGATCAAATGAAATATTTTAAAAATCAATTAGCAAAATGCCTGGCACATAGTAGGCATTGTATAAATGCTTTTTCCCTTCTTCTTCCACTGCCTCCCAAACTTCCCTATTACTTTTGAGGGTACCACCTTTTTATTAGTATCCCAGGCTTGAAATCTAGTCCTCCTTCTTTCTTACCCTCTGTATTTCCTGTTGCCAACCCCTGTTGATTTTACCTTTATAAAATCTTTTGAACATGCCCCCTTCTTTCTTCTGATACTGCCACTACCCTGGCACAGACCCTTATCTCTTCATGCATGGATTATTGCAATTGGTCTGCCTGCCACAAATCTCTCCTCTTTACAAGTCTAACCTCTACTCAGCTGTCAAGATGATTTTCCTAAAGCATAGGTTTTACCATGTCATCTTTCCTACTCCACAAACTAGTGTTTCCCTATTACTTCTTTTTTGGTATTTGAAGCCCTTTATAACCTAGTCCCTTGTTCTACTTTTCCTATATTCTTATGCATTATGCCCCCCACTCCCACCCCCCAGTGCATTTTCACTGGCTATTCCTCATATGTGGAATGTTCTCCCTTCTCCCCTTTCTACCTCCTGGCTTCCTTCAAGTCCCAGCTAATCTCCAACCTTCTATAGGAAGTCTTTCTCAATCTCTCTTAATTCTAGTACCTTCCTTCTACTGATTATTTCCTGTTTATCTTTCTATATCTCTCTGTCTGTCTGTCTGTCTGTCTATCTATCCTATCTCATGTTGTTTGTACATGCTTGTTTGCATGTTGTCTCTCCATTACATTGTGAGCCCTTTGAAGACAGGAACTGTCTTTTGCCTTTCTTTGTACTCCTAGTGCTTAGCATACTGCCTGGAACATGATATTTACTTGAAAATTTTTTTTGATGACTTACTATTTAACCTTATCTTATTAGCTCTATTTTTTCTATATGTTCATCTCTTTTATCTATAATGACCAATGACTGACTTGATATTTGACCCACAATGAACCACTGTTCCCAAGTTCCACTCTGCTGTAATATTACCAAGTAGAACTTGTCCAATAATATTTCAAAACAATTGGCTTGGGTCTTTTCTTTCACTTCATAATGATGACCACTTGAGTATTTGATAGTAGGCAGTGTTTCTCAGGAAAATATTGTAACTCTAGCCCCAAAGCCCACTGGTATTGGACTCTTTCCTTATTGGTAGAGATCAATCTCTCAGACTTACTAGAGGGGTGGGGGAGAGTTAAAGAGAATAGGAGAAATGAGAGTCCTTCAATTCCCTTGAAGAGAACTCAAAGAAGACTGAAGAGCGAGAAGCATTTTCTTGTTCCTGTGGACTCTGCCCTGCCTCTTGAGCAGGTATGGGTCTCTGATCTTAACCAATAAAGAGAGAGTCACATACCCCGGGCTTTGGGACTGGGGCTACAATCTAGAATAATGGATTTAATTCTGCGAGGAACATTAGAGAAGATCAAGTACAACCTCCTCTTTTTATAGATGAAAAAATTAAGTCCCCAGGGTGTGTGAGATTTGAATTCAGGTTCCTTACTCTAAATTCAGGCTGACTCATTCCACTCTTCACTTTTTGTTTCCCCTTTAGTGCATAGCATAGTACAGAGTAAGTCCTTCATGAACACTTTTAAACTCTTGTTTAATTGAAGTGACTTGAAGACCATGGACAGAAATGGCTCAGAGAATATAGTTATTACAATTAATTCTTTTGTTAGGAAAGATAGACCAATAAAATGATGTTTTATGGTAATGGCATTGGGGACACATAGCCATAATAACCAAAATTAGACTTTTCCTTATTAGGGTTTTAACTTCGACCAGCTGGGCATGACTGGTCTCTCTGAATTTGGATTGCTCCAGTCTATGTTGTCTGGGAAGAGGTACACTGTATAGCTCTATAAAAAACAGCACTTAACAAAATAGACGGGAGTAATTCCTTAGGGATATTGTTAAAGAGATTGCTATTACTTCCAGCAATACAATTTATGCTTCCTGAAAGAATACTACTTTGGGTTCTTTTCCAAAAAGAAAAAAAAAAGTAGCTCTCTGTGTGTGTTCAATACTGTGGCTTGGCTTCAGGAATGTTATTTGCTGGCCAGGGCAGTCCAACCATCAGTAGTTTGAATGAAACCTTCCCTTTTTGGTGATATTGTAGTGTCAGTGGAAAGTAAATATTGTCCAGGCAAAATCCAAGATTTCCAGTGGGAATTCCTTAGTATTCAGAAGACTTATAATGAAGTATTGTCTCAGACGACATTATTTCACTTTACAGAGACAAGAACTCAACAAAACATTATGGAAGAAAAATGTCCATTTAAAAAATTGTTTTTAGGAATAGAAGTTAGATAGGGAACCTACAATTTATGAAATTGTAGTTGTATTGGACCAAAAGCATTTCTAACAGCCCTTTAACTCTTCTCCCATCAAGAATATCTACTTAAATTTTCTCACAACTAATGGGGTAACCCAAAGGCTTCATTAGTTTTATCATCATTATAATAAAAAAACCCAAACATTTCAAAAGTACCTAATTGTCTATGGTTGTGTACTAAATGCCACATTAAAATGACCTATTATGAACACAAGCCCACCCATTCAATTTAATATGAAGAGTATTTTTCACACGCTTATAGATGAAGCATTTGGGGGGGGGTAGGGATAGGGGTGTGTACCTATGATTTAATTGGTGGAAGGAACTCTTGGCAGGGAAACTTCCTCTTTCAAATCATATCAAAAAGTGTTCTGAAACATATTCTTAAAGAAATGTTTGGGAGTCCTGAGAATTTAAGTGATTTGCCCATGGTCAAACAGCTGGTGTGAGTCAGAAGTGGGACTTGAATGCAACTATTCCTGAATCCGAGATTGATTTTCTCTTGTAATAACATGATGACTCTCATTAGGAAGTACATTAAAACTAGCAGAAATAAACATTGAGCCAGGGTATGGATAGAAAATAAATTTTTTTATATGTAGGTAAAACTTAAGCATGTTTTGTAATACAGGAGAAAGGCAAGCACATATATGGAGATAAGGGATAGTAGGTTTGGAAATGTTGCATAAAGGGTGAAAAGATCTTGTCAGCTCCTCTTTGGTCAGTCTAGCAAGACTTCAGGGAGAAGGTGATTTCCAATGATATCTCAGCAATGAATAAGAGTTTGTTTTTGTGGTAAAATGGAAACTTGTCAATTCCTAGAAATTTGAGAGAGAAGTTGCCTCAGAGATCATCTAGGCTAACCCCTTTTTATGTAGATGAGGAAACAAGTCCAGAGAAATGATGTGTCCAGAAGTGTCACAGAAGGAGACAAAGTGGTAAGCAGAAGAGCCAGCTTTTGAACATAGGTCAGAGGATTGTAATTTTGGATGGGACCCTAGAAACCATTTAGTTCAAACCATACCTGAACATTGTGAGAAATGAATTATTTCTCTCTTCTGTGTAATAACTAATTATTTTATTAGGACCAATGTTTTTCCCCTTTTCTACTTCCTCATCCAGAAACCAACCAGTGTGGGAAATTTCTCTTACAGA
The DNA here is from genome assembly GCF_028583685.1 of Petaurus breviceps papuanus. Lineage (NCBI taxonomy): Eukaryota > Metazoa > Chordata > Mammalia > Diprotodontia > Petauridae > Petaurus > Petaurus breviceps. The sequence continues at coordinate 6,610,238 of NW_027187342.1, read as the reverse complement.
TTTACCCAGGTCAAGATCTAATCAGACAGTAAAAGTTTGGGTTAATGGGTGTATTCCTGTTCATTGTATTGCTCAGACAGGTCTGGGAAAATGTTAATTCTCACTATTATCAAGACAGGTGATATGGAAATTGATATTTCCTTGACCAAGATTTGAGTGAGCTAAGTTACTTACACCAAGATAGCCCACTTCCCATTGTGTTAACCAATCAGAGGTGATTAGGCATCCCTCAGAACACCTCCTCTTCAAAGGGCATATAAACTGTGATCCCACCACCCTTAGGGGTCTCTGGTCTAAGAGAGACAGCCAAATGACCATCCTTTTATTAATAACCTACTGTCCTTATTAACAAAATTATTAAATTACCCAGAAACTATGTCTCTTAAACATTTTTAATTGTCACATGAATGCCCTCTATAACACTAACAAGTGGGAATCCAGTCTCTGCAGGAAGATCTTCAGTGGGAAGGAAACTAGGAACAAGCTCCCAAGGTAGCCCACTGCCCTTTTAGATATCTGTAATTGTGAGGACAATTTTCACCCCTTGTACCTTGTTCTGCTCTCTTTGGTTAAATATAACATGCCTTATCCTTTTTCTCTCCATATGTTTGCATACTTAAATAAAACCATCATGTACCCACTCCCTCTCTTCTTCTCCAGGCTAAAGATCAATTCTTAAAATTTCAAATTCAGAGCTTTCCATTATATCATGTTAACTGGGGCTTAAAAGAGAGAATGAGGAAGAGGATCAAAGAGAAATGGTGATGCTTTGGAGAATATCCAGGAGTATGAGAACAGAGAAAGACAACTGACTCAGAGACAAAATATCAGCTATGAGTGGGAGGGTGGACACTAGGGGAGGCAAAATTAGCTTGGTGAATAGGATTGGTGATAAGGATGAGGTAACTGACCAATGTTCACATTTTTGTTCTAGATACCCTGTGTGGGAGAGCCTTTTTGTGTCATTGAGGGCGTGCAATGAAAGTTTTTGGCCCTCTGGGTGAAATTGATGGGGGAGGGGTAGGAAAGTAGAAGGAAGGAGCAACCCTATCAACCTTCCCTGCCTCTTCATATATTGTTAGTGCAGTTTGACTGGATGCTATTTCTGTCCTCTTTGTTCCTTATCTTATATCATATTTGCCTGCATATATTTTGTATTCCTTTAGTAGAATGGGCCGCTAGATGGCACAGTGGATAGAGTGCTAGTCTCTTGTTTTCCTGAGTTTGAATCTGGCCTCAGGAACTTGATATCTGTGTGACCCTAGGTAAGTCACTCAACCCTGTTTGCCTCAGTTTTCTCATCTGTATAAGGAGCTGGGGTCACAAAAAGTCAGACATAATTGAAAAATAACTGAACAACAAAGTGGCATACAACATTTTCGAGGGAAGAGGCTGTTTAAAAAAAACACGAATGAACATAAAACTTTGTATCTCTAGTGCCTATTGCTCTCCTTGAACGAATGGATCAAGAACTCTTACTCTAGTAGCTCACATTCTGACTGAGGGAGACAACATATAAGAGAAAGAAAATTCAGCTGTAGCGTGGGTGGAAAAGTCTATAAGTAGGAAGAGTACAGTGGCAGATCTGGACCCAGAGATCCTTAGGAGGCATCTGTAGGTCAGAGGATAATTTCTGGGTATCTGGTGGGTATAGATAGAGAGCTGATGTTAAGGCCCAATGGTGCTCCATATCACCAGAATGAAGAGATTTGACTCCCATCTCATTCAACTGATCAGGGCAGTGAAGAACGTAAATGGGGTTTGAAAGGTCTTATAATGTTGGGGGGTTGGAGGCAGGTGATCTTTCAGGTTCTATTCAGCTTAAAAAACTATACTTCTGAGGTCTTGTAGTGCTTTATATGTTTCAAAACACTTTCATATATAGTATTTCATTTGATCCCAGTGGTAACTCTGTGAAATAGATAAGGCAGCTATTCTTTCTATTTGTCAGATGAGCAAATTCAGACAAAGAGAAGTTATCATTTGCCCAGGGTTGCAAGCTATGTTAAGTCATAATCCTGGTCTCATTATTGTAATCCTGTATTCCATGCTGTCCATTTAGTTGACCAGCTGACCAGCAATCTAGGCATAAAACCTTTATTGAAGGAATGGGATATTGTCCTTGGGTACCTTGCTTCACACTTAGCAGAATCTAGAACAGTAGCTGGTATGTGAGAATCATTTGATAAATGCTGGTTTGCTGAATTAAATTGAATCCCTTTTTGTTGAGTTCCACTAGAATGAACACATTTCCATGACTCTGATTTTTCTTTTAAAGCTCCTTTCCCATCTATTAATGATATATTTTTTCTCTGGTGACTGGAAAACCCAAAGGCATATTTGTACATCTCTCTGTATTCCTCATTTTATCTGCATCTCTTGCATTCAGTTGCTTTGTTTTCTATTTTATAATGTGCAGAAAACCACACCAAGCCAGAGTTGAACTTCTGACTTGACTAGAGCAGTAAAGAAATTTTTTTGAACATTTTTCAAGAAAATCTGACAAACCTAAACTGTTCTCAAGGAGTGCAGACACAACTTCTCAATAAATGCCTTTCGTTGGGAAACGACAGCAGACAGATTTGAAGTCTGAAGAAAGGCACTGGGACTCCAGGAGAGAAAAAAAAATCAAGTGCTTTTGGAAGAAATCTGGTTACCAGGGGAAAACTGTGAGTGTCTGCAGAAGGATAATGGGCCTGAGAAGAGTGATTGGGAGACTGGGAAATAACATTGAGCTTCCCAAGAAAAAAGTTGAGTGGTTGAAGAAAGACATTGGGAGTTTGAAAGAGAAACAGAGAGGCCTGGGGCTAATTTTTGCTGGTTTATTTTTTTCCCCATTTGTTTATTTGCTACAAGTCAGATTTTGGAGCAATTAGCAAAATATCATGCAAATATTCCCAGTGTGACTACACATGAATAACTTTAATTCTTCTGAACATTTGTCTTGTTGCTACAAAATACATCTGCTATTTGCATTAACTTAATCTGTTAAGATATTGTGAACTAAATTACAGATTTCAAGATGCATTTAGGAAGTAACTTCAAATTTTTTTATTGACCATTTTTTTAACTAGGAAAGTCTGCTTTTGACATCACAAAGCCCCACTCAAGGAGCTCCCCTTTTTTCATATGTTTTGCTCATGGTAACCTCTCCACCCCAACTCCAACCCCATACCAAAAATAAAAAAAAAAGAAGAAAAGATTATGCAACATCTTACAGTGTTGGTCAGGGTTTTGAGGGAGAAGACAATGCTCATTTACTGAGGTAGGTTTATCTGAAATGAACAATGATGGAAAACTTAATGTCCACTGAGAAATCCAGATTAAGATAATGGAAGAATAAGAAATCAAAATAAATTTGAAGTTTCTTTAAGGTAGATCCAGTATTCTACTTTGAAAGTAATCATCAGAGCTGGGCATGATGGCGCATACCAACTAACAAGGAGACTAAGGATGTCAGCTTTCTTGAACTTGAGAGTTCCAAGCTGTAGTGGGCTAAACCAATTGGGCGCCCTCTTTAAATTTGGCATCAATACGATGAGCTCTTAAGAGCGGGGAGGCATCAGTCAGGTTGCCTCTGGAGGGACAAACCAGCCTGGTGTTGGCAATAAGGAGATCAAGGAAAGAGGTAAGGGAGTGTAATGTAATACCAAGCAAAGGCAACTTCCCAGGTTCAAAATACCAGCATAGGTGCTCTCTATTTTATTCAGTAACAAACCCAGAACAGAGAAGATCAAAACATGACATCATTCAAAATACAGCATTTACTAAGTGTGATTAAATCATCTCCAAGGCCTACCCCACCCCAGGACTTTCCAATCATTCAATCAATTACAAAGTCTCTGTTCCAAATACTTCTCCACCCCTCTTCTCAAATGGAGATTAGTTTCCAAACATAAGTAAAATACATTCATTTGCTCAACCATAGAACACAAAAAGGTTAAAAGTTCCCCACCCCTGGATCACAATTGAATCTACCCCAGAGTTACATCAAGTTTAAACACAGCACTTAATACCCAAATGGAGGTCTTTTCTTCATCTTGACACGAGGCAAGTTCTCAGCAATCTTAGTTCCTGGAGAGACAAGGCTTAGCAAGGCCATAAGATACATTGCCAGTCCCTTCATGAATTTATCCTCTGTCTGTAGAACAGTCCTAGAACCCCTGAACACATTAGCAAAGCCCTCTCCCAGGATTTCTGTAAACATACAACAAGAAAATCCTTCTTCAGGGCTTCTGAACCAACAGAAAGGCTCCCAGACCCCTGCAACAACAGCACTGTCCTTCACCAGTGGACAGTATTCATTCTGTCTGCCGGACAGTCTCCAGACCCCTGCAACAACAGTACTGTCCCTCACCAGTGGACAGTATTCACTCTCTGTCTGCAGGACAGTCTCAGGCCTTCTTAACCAAATGCCAGGTTCCAGGACTTCTTCAACAGGACAGTCTTTCACCAGTGGACAAATCTGGCAAAATAACATCAAAACAGACAGACAAAGTACCAGCAAAACAGCCATGTCTCCTCAGTCCTTGGCAGCTCAGGGGGCAGGTCTCAAAAGTCCAGGGCAATTCAAAGCGGCCACCAGCAATCTCTTAGTCTCTCCCTCTACACGAGGTGCTGCTTCCAAAAAGAACTTCCGCCTCTCTTTTGTCTCTCCAAATCTACGTCACCAGCTCCTCCCAGTCAGGACTTTCTTTTCACATCAAAAAGTCCATCCCACAGGTGGGATTAACAAGCTCTGGGTTTTAATACAATCAATTTGAAAACCAAGCCAATACAGGGGAATCTTTAATTGCCATTACTATCACAGGGAGCAAGCATATAAATATATGGTGCCTACTATGTGCCAGATACTATGCTAAGGATATATAAATAGCATCTCATTGTTGGGATTTGGCCCATGAGTAGCCCCTGTGATTCTAGCCTGGGTGAATTTAGAGTTATTTAGTCTTTAAAAAAAGTGACCTATTCCTCCTTTCCATTTCCACTGTTCCCTAGTCCTACTCCTTTATCTATGCCCCAGACTATTATAATATAATAGTCTCCTAATTGGTTTCTTGACTTCAGTTACTTCCTTCTCCAATCTATGCTTTGTGCTACTCTCAGATTAGTCTCACTACCTGCCCCACTCACTGCTCCCAAGATACTTTTTAAGGCTTACCAATGGCTTTTTTTTTTGGAGGGCACTTGGGGGTTAAGTGACTTGCCCAAGATCACATGGCTAGTTTTTGTGTTAAGTGTCTGAGGCTGGATTTGAACTCAGGTCCTCCTGACTCCATGACTGGTGGTCTCTTTTCAGGCTGTTTCCTCCATTTAGATTTCTATCATTAACATCTCCATCTGTAAAAATCTTATCTATCTGTCAAGGCCCCATTCAAATGGAACCTCCTCCATGAAGTCTTTTCTAACTTTTTCCTCTCCATACCAGATGGCACACCTTATTGTGGTGGTTCAGTGACTTCCAACTCTTTGTGACCCCATTTGGAGTTTTCTTGGTGTCTTTTTGTCCTTTCATTCTCCAGCTCATTTTGAAGATATAAACTAAGGTAAACAGGATTAAATGACTTACCTAGGTTCACAGAGCTAGTAAGTGTCTGAGGCCAAATTTGAACTCAGGTCCTCTGGACTCTAGGACTCTCATTCTACCCCCTGTATCACCTAGCTGCCCCTAAACGGCATGCTGAACTCCTTTGAACAACGTTAACTCCTTTATGAAACAGTTCAAGCATATTTGGAATTTTGCCAGTTTTCCACATACCTTAGCACATTACAATCCCTTTGTGGGCAGGGGCCATTTTACTCATTTGTTCCCTTAGGCCTTCCATGGCATTTAGCAGCATGCCTTGCACATAACTGTTCAATAAATATTGTTGGATGAAATGAAGGAATGAACTTCTGTGGTCCTCTCCCTACAGCCAAGAAGGGGGTCTTATGATCCATGATCTCAGGACTAGCACTTTGCGTTAGTTAGCTAATGACGGGAGAAAGGAGCGGGAGTGTGAAGTTTCTTCCTGAATAAGTACTTTTCTTCCTTATCCCCAAACTCCGTTTTCTAGGGTAAGCCCAATTTGAAGTTCATATCTTGCTGTCATGTCTCTGCAGAGAGCAATTTGGTAACATTTAAAAGGTTAAGATTGAATAGAAAGACTCTTCAAGTCCATCCTAAAGATTTGTTCTTTTCCTTGGCTTGAATACTAAGGAAGGCACCTTTAAAGTGCTGTTAACATGGGTATTTAATATTCATAATGTATCCTAAGGACTATGTATATCCACAAGTCATTCTCTATCCATAATATTGTTATCTATTTCATCTTATCAGTTGGATCCCTCAGGATTTTGCTGATAATTCACAAAACAAATAAATCTGCTCCTTTGTCCCTGCTCTCCCCCAATTAGTCTCCCAATTTATCCAGTATCACTTTCCTCTCTCCCTTGGCACTGATTCCTCAAAGAAATGGGAAGCGATTGAAATAGAAGTGCTGGCTCATCCACATAAGCTGCAATTGATAAAAATGAGTTGTGACCTTTTGCTAGTTCAAATGCAGCCTCCCTTCGAGCTCAATCTCTTCCATTGTTAATGCCAAGGAAATGCCTTGTTGTGTCCCCATGTAACGTAAGACTCATTGGGGTCAGCCACGCTGTTGTGTTGAACTGAACAGGAGTGGTGAGGGTTACTGAAACTGAAATCTAACCCAGTGTGCCCCAAAACAGCAGCCATGACACAAGGCTGTATTTGTGGTTACACACAGAAATGGTTGGTGTGGAAAGTATGTTCAGTGTTCATTAGATGATTGCTGTTTTCTTCTTCAGTAATGAAAATATGACCATGTAAGAAAATACACACACACATATTTATAAAGGTACAGTATATTTAATAAAGGTACTATATATACACACACATGTATATATATGTATATATACACACATATGCATATATGTATACACACATGCAATATATGTACATATGCATGCATATGTATGTGTATGTACATATACATATTACTGTCTCCAATATCTTATATATGTATGTATATAAAGACATGTTTATTTATGGTTATTCAATCATTTCAGTCAATTATGACTCTTCCTGATCCCATTTGGGGTGTTCTTGGCAAAGATACTGGAGTAGTTTACCATTTCCTTCTCTAGCTCATGTTATGGATGAAGAAACTGAAGCAAACAGGGTTCAGTGACTTACCTAGGGTCACACAGCTAGTAAGTGTCTGAGGACGGATTTGAACTCAGAGTCATCCTGACTCCAGGCCTTGCATGCTATACATTGCACCAACTAGCTATCCATCCTTTTTTTTTTTCAAACATTGTTTGCATGTCTCTCCCCCACTAGATTCTGAGCTCCTTAAGGGCAGGGACCATACTTTTACCTTTTTTTGAGTCCCCAGGGCTTAGCATAATGCCTGGTACACATAAGGTGTTTAATAATTGTTTACTGACTATATAAATGCCTTTATTTACTTAGTTTTTTTAGACTTTGTGATGACTTGGTGCCAGAATTTGAAAGCTTTGATTAATAGCTTATATTGTGAAGACAGAGTAGTCTATAATTTATTCGTACAATTAAACCATTTGCATATAGGCCGTGTATATATGATTTAGCACTGATCATTCATGATGTATTTCAATACCTATATGCTTCAAAGTCTGTGTGATCCCATTAAAGGGACTGTTCCTCCATTAATGCATTCTTCAACACACCCACGATTTCTCTTCCTTTTCTGGAGGACTTATGCCAAATTTCTGAAGAATTTGTAGATGCCAGTGTAAGACTCAGGTGGCATATCTATTATTTTTTGCTTCACGACTCCTCTTTTTCTAATCATACATTTTCTGGATATTATCATTTATGCCTCTTCTTATTACAAGAGCAATCTTTGGTAATGTTCCATCATCTACTTTCACTCATTATGCATATCTCCAATGCTCTTTGGACCACATAGAATTTTAATTCTATTTAGAATGTGATATTTCATGATTCATAGCCATTGAGTGTTATTGGGAGAATATTCATGTGAAAAAAAACATTGCTTTTTTGTGTTGAATCAACTCAGGTTCATTGAATACACTGCAAAATTTCCTAGATCTAATCTAGTTCATTGTTTTCTCCCTGTTCAGTTTTGGGTACACTTCATTGTTTGGCTGCAATGCCTGTGTTATACGCACACCCACACCCACAAACACACACATACATAATAATACACACATTATATATGTATACATATGTACACACAGATATACATGCATGTATGCATATAAAAGAAATGAACATTTTTCATCCACTTGTGTTTTCTTGTATGGATTGATCTTAGGTTCCTTTTAGCTCTAAATATCTCTGTCACTTGCTATCTTTCTGACCCTAGTTGACTTATTGAATCTCTTTATGTTTCAGTTTCCTTATTTACAAAATGTACTAGATGGCTTCTAAGCTCCCTTTAACTTCTAAACCAACCTTCCAGTGATAGCTGTTTTGATTGGATTTCATTGCTCTCCCTTTTCCTGCATTGCCACTTGGTATTTATCAATTCTTCCTCTGTGGATGCTACAATTTAGGAAACTTTCAGTGGTAAGAAATTTGAGACATAATTGTGTCAAATAGAGACAGGGAAGGGGTGGTCAGGTAGCACAGCAAGTAAGAGCACCGGGCCCAGATTTGGGATGACCTGGGATTGAATCCAGGCTCAGACAATTAGCACCCGCCTAGAAACACCTGGCCGTGTAACCTTGAGCAAGTTACTTAACCCCAATTGCTTTAAAAAAAAAATAGAGACAGGGAATGTGGCTCTGAAGAGCAGAATGAAGGGTCCCATGCGTGAAATTCTGGGAACACGGATGATTTTTTCACATTAGGAAATGTATAAAGAACAAAGTAGGTAAATGATTATTGACTGACTTGGAGATTAAGAAAAAAAAACAAAACCTCAGCTATTTCCTTTTAAGCAATGCCAAGATAAACATACCTTAGACAATAATAGTAAGAAATATAGTTAGAGATTAATCTCCTAATTTGTTCTTTACAGTCAATTCAAATCAAGATTATAGTGCCATTAGAGTTGAAGAGACAATATTGACAAACATGAAACAATTTGAGAACAAAAGAAGACAGTTTAATCAAATGCTAAACTACCTACTTTGCCTGACTATCAGAGTGCTCAATAAATGCATAGCAGGTAAGTACAATAGGAATTCAGTAAAGGAAACTCATCTTTAATTGGGAGAGTAGGAGGTTTCCCGGAGGAGCTGGAACTTGACTTTGGTTTTTAAGGAATAGGTAGAAGAGAGTGGGGGTGGAAAACTTTATCCCTGGGGAAGATAATAGGAGAGGAAAAAAGCAGTGGGAATGAAGAATGTGTTTGGGACAGGAAGAAGAATGATTAGAAAGGGAACTGTCTACATTGGAGAGTAGTGGGAAATGTTTGGAGAGATTTGAGGTATAATTAAAGGTTGAGTTTGAATATTGGGTTCAGTAAGTTTCTTGAGGGTAGATACTGTGTTGTTTTTGTATTTATGTTCTTGTTATGTACCTGTAAGAACTTAACAAATGTCAATTGAATTGAGGTGACTACATAGGGCTGAGGATTCTAGGCTAAGGAATTTGGAATGAATCTTATAGAAAAATGTTTTATATTCTTGAACTGGAAAGTAACATTGTGATAACTCCACAATCACGGCTTTGTTTTCAAGAAATATTTCTTTTAATATTGTTCAAGAGTTTCCTTTCCCCCTTTTCCCCTTCCCCTCCTCCCTCCTTCCCCTGTAAATCCCCTCCCCCTCCTCCTCTTCTTACTTTTCCACTTCCACTTCCTCCTTCTCTTCTTCTTCTTCACCATATGCTCAAAATTAGATCAAACTTCTTTATAACATTAGAGGCTACATCTCTGTTCTGTTGGTACTAACAAAGATCTCAAGCTCTATTCCACTGGATGAAAGCACAATGACAAGACCACACATTTTCTGTCAGTGTGTGTGTGTATACATAGGGGATCACTGATCACTTCTTACTTGACACTTCTATTTTCTTCTACCTCCTTGTACGCGACATTCATTAAATACAGAAGGGAAGCAGAAGGTAGGAAAATATAATAAAGCTGCTTAAGTGTTTAATATTTGACTTTGGACACAACCCTTGTTGACCAAACATATTTCCATAAGGGATTTTTTTCTTGAGTGCTCATTACAAAATAATGTCATTGAAGGAAGAGAAAGGAAAGAAAAAAGACTCCCCCCTGTCCCCTTTCAGCAGTAGGAAAGGCTCTAATGCTCTGGAATAGTATAGGATGGTACTTGGGACTGAAGAATCTGGCTCTGTGGCCATTGGGGGTTATAAAGGGGCTCCATAAAAATCATGAACCTTAGGAACCTTTACTAGAGGGCAACATATTTAATGATCAGTGCTCCTTTGTATTTTTCTCCTCATTTGCACATCTGTGTGAGAGAGATTTTTACATTCATTGGGGAGCCCTCTTCTGTTTTAACATGTGAAGGGATTTGTGGCTTGGTTATTTAGCATGCTGATGGGTATGTTTTCTGGGCATTTTTTCCCTATTGGTGCAATTTGCCTTATGCTGCCCCCAAATTTGTATTCTTTTTGAATATATTCTCATTTAAAACAGAGAAGGGGTGGGAAGAAGTTCTACTCTATAGGTTTCTTTGGTATAGATGAAAAGAAAACACTGTTGGACCATATCTTCTTTCCCTTGCTTTTCAAAGGAGCACTATGTGACACTTCCTATGTGTGTCCTATGAAAGAAAAATGGTATATTACCACAGAGTGGGAGGATAGAGATTTTTGCCTGGAACATGTTTAGCATGTCTCATAAAGCATTTACAGATGCTACCATTGCTACCATCCAGTTCAATTGTTGGGCATTTTCTCACTTAGCCTAGCACCTCTCCAATTCTTTTGTTTAGAGTTTTCTCAATCCAAAAATAAATGGTACCTTTTGTATTTTCTCCAGCCCATATTTTTAAATGCACTGGGAAGACTGGTCAAGAAGATTCAGTACTTAAAAGATGATTAGATCTACCTTTCTATCTGAGTTATGCAATATGTGTGCATATATATATATATATATATATATATATATGTATATATGAATAGTCTCTGGTTCCAAGTCTGTCTGGTTGCAATCCAAAACATGGAACTTTGGAAGCTTGTTTTGAGTTATGCATGACTGAGGGGCTGGTAATGTCATGACAAAAGTCTTTTAATTGGCTACAGAGCCTGAAGAACTGTTAATAAAAGGGACAATCCACTGATCTCTCAGTCTGCCCCTCCAACCCTCCCCCCTTTTTGATGGTAAATAAAGCAGGAACTTATGTGAGCTGCTAAGTAGAGTTTGAGGTGGAGGGGCAGGAAGAAAAGGCAGCTCTACTATCACTCACCCAGCCACCTGTGTCTGAGCACATTATGTCTCTGTTTCTTTTGTATTTCTTTTTCCTGATCTTCTGTAAATCAGTATTCTGAAAGATGAGTGCCTGAGCAACTATGTGAGTTTGGGAGACCCATTGGAACCTTCAGAGGTTCTACCCACCCAGATGTAGTCAGTAGCAGAATCCACTTGAGGTGATAGCAGTGCCACTAATGTGACAATAGAGGAAAGTAGACAAATGTGGAAAGAAAATCACTTAAGGATCCCTTTAGGGAAGCGACTTCCAGGATCATAACTCCTCATGAGAAAGAGGAATTGCTCTGAACTACAGAAATAACCATTCCTTGAAGACCAGTAGAAAATTATGTCTAAAGTGAGATTAATGAAAAGTCCATGAAGGGAGAAAAAGATCTCTAGGATGAGGAATACTATGTATGTTCTCCACAGACGTACCTCATTACCATTGTACTTTAAATCTGAGTCTACTATTCCTAGGGACCTCTGTGTGCAGGTAGACAGGGTACCCCCAATGTTTTGGAAGTACTCTTCTTACTTTTTAAATTTCTTAAGAAATATCCTTATGTAAAACCAAGGAGAGTTCAACTTGTTGATTGGTAATAGGATACACACTGGTGGGGGCTCAGGAGCTAGAGTGTTAGAAACTTTAACCCCAGACATCTAAGAAAGGTGTGAACTCTCAAAAATCTGAGGTAGAATTGCCTTCTGGGTACCCTAACATAACTGAACTTGCCTAGTTAGGAAAGGGAGCCCCAGAAGTGATACTAGATAAAAACTTGATATTTTCATCTAAAAAAATCAGAATCCCCCCCTTTTCACTAGCCAGTATTCTTTAAGAGAAGAATTTAATCATGACCTTTGTCCAGACCTCATCATTAGCCCAGATGTGTATGTGTCTGTTTGTGAATGTGTGTGTACATATATGTATGTAAGCAAATTGTGGAGTCTGTTGGGTAGTGCTTGAGCATAAAAACTTCTAGTAGACAACAATGTGTTGGATGTGCAAATTAGACCTCCAGTGATTCTAGAATTTACCTCTTTAAATGTAAGATGAATGACTCCTTGTGGTCTTAGGGTCTTGGCCTTGTTTCCTGTTACCACTCTAGATTCTCTTATTAGATAGCCTGACCTAGGCACTAGATTCCCTACTGAGACAAACTCCTCCCTGCCTGGATTTCTCTGTTTCTAGTTCTGCTTATTGTCCTTGGACTTCCTTTTTCTGAACATGCAGATTCAATCCTTCCTTTTTCTCCTTTGCCCAGATTTCCCGGCATGACTGGCCCCAAAAGCCTCTTGTACTTTCTCCATTTTTCTTGATTGTCTAAAACTCTCTGTGATGACATGAATCTCTTTTACTAAAACTGTGGGTTGGGTGTTTTGGGGAATCTAATCCATGATCTGAGGTCTCTGCATATCATCAACGACTAAGTATCAACACGTCCTTTTCATAAATGAGGTTATTTTGCATGGCCATGCTGAAAGGAGAAAAGAATGAAATACAGTTTAACATAAGAGGTCCAGTCATTCCCAAGTGATATTTTCAGAAGTGGTGTAACAACCAACAGAGTAGTTTATAAGCAAGTCATTTACTTATTCCCCATATAAATATAAAGAAAAAAAACCCTCTCACCTTAAAACCTCATGAACTGTATTCATTAAGAATTCTGCACGCCCATTTATGTCAACTCCTTTGCAGACATTACTCATAAGTTGTTTTTTTTTCTTTGCTCTTCAATAAGACTCTTTTCACCTTTGTGTAAATTAAGTCCCACTGAGGAGGGTGGGTGTGCCTGTGTGTGGATGGTGGTCCATAAACTAACAAAGATTCTGACTCAGCCGGAGGAAATCCTTATGTTCTAGGTAAAACATGGCCACATTTTTACACATGGATGATTCTTAATGAGCCAGGCTTAATGCCCCCTGGGCAGTTTTCTGGTCATAGAACATATTTTATTATTGAAGGGAAAACAGTGTTTATTATAATAGCAAGATGCCCACTACTTGTATTCTCCCACTGGCTGTCCATGCTCTGTAAAAAGTATTTGGTTCATGTGCATTCTGAAAAACCATGATAAGAAATAAGACTGAATGAAGAGATACGTCATTTTGTATGTTTAGGAGCACAGCCAGGTGGCATCATGGTAGGGTGCTGAATTTAGAATCAGGAACATCTGAGTTCAAACCCAACTGCAGACACTTACTAGCTATATCATCCTGGACAAGTGACTTAATCTCTCTCAGGCTCAGTCTCTTCATGTACAAAGCAGCAGATAACAGTAACACCTATATCAGAGGGTGATTGTGAGGGTGAAATGAGCAAGCACATTTGAAGTGCCTTTAAACCTTAAAGTGATATTATTATTACATCACATTCTCCCACATATTCTAGTTATGGAAGTGTGTGTATTTGTGTGTATGGTGAGATATCTATATTCATATCTCTCTATGCACATGTATATATATAAGCATATGTATATATGTACGCATGCATACACACATATACACAATACACATACCACTAACTATATAAATGAATGTATGTATCAATAACAACTAAATGTGTTTTCCCCTTCTCATTAGTTTTCAAGCTTCTTGAAAGCAAGGTTTGTGTGACTTTCTAATAGGGTCCGTATCTATCTTTGTGTTCCTATCACATAATACAATATCTTGAGCACAATGGATGCTTCATAAATGTCTTCTGAGTTGCATGGTATGATGGAGAGAGCACTGGATTTTGAGGCAAAGACCTGGGTTCAAATCCTAGCTTTGCCAGTATTGGGTAAGTCACTTAAACTCTCTGAGCCTTGGTTTCTTTCCTTAAACATAAAATGAAGGATTCACACTAGATCCTCTCTAAGAGTCCTTTGAGGTCCAGAAACTGTGACCTTGTTAACTGAATCTTCTCTAAAAAATCATGAATTCTGGTTTATAAATTTTATCAATTCCCTTTCCCATCATCAAACCTGATGAATTTTATATTAACTTGTATATGTCTTTGGGGCGTGTGTGTGTGTGTGTGTGCTGCGTGTGTGTAGTGGTGGCTATGTGTTACCATGTATACGTCAAGAAAATAGAAGTGATCATTTGAAAAAAAATTGTCCTTTTTGTAGAAGCAGGTGTGTAGAATCATTAAGAAATTCCTCTGCTGAGTTCACTTCATTGCAGCACTTGCCCTCTACATTAGCTTTTTCAAGTCCAGGAGAAATGGGGCCTATCCTGAGGCTGGGATTTTTCTTTCCAAAGGTGCTCTTTTAGAGAGTGGAATCATGAATAGAGAGACAGGGATCACTTCACTTCTTGGACTAATAGGTGGGAAATGTATTGCCATGTAGGGAAGAAAGTTGGGTAGTGAAACCAGTTGCAAAGAATTGACAGCTTAGAAATGCTCCATCAGAAAGGACAAGAGCTCCGAGAATAAGAGACTGTGTGGTCTGTTCTCAATAATCCTTCACCATGCTCATTAGTTTCTAGATGAGAAAAAAAGACAAATAGCATGTAAGCTGAAGGTTAAATGACTTGAACATCTTATTCTGGTTGTGCCCACATTGTCAGATGGTAAGGAGGTTGCTGGCATTTTTCTGGGGAATGCAGAGTGTAAAGAACCAAAATAGATTTCCCAGGGCCAAAGAAAACTACCCATTAAAGCTTGACTGGTCTGAATTGCTATCTGCAGTACAGAAAATTCATGCTAATATATTATATTTATATAGCACTTTATTCTTTTTGAAATCTTTTCACATGTATTGTCCATTTTGATCCTTATAACATGAGACATTTAAAAGGTGGTAAAGCTGAGAGAGTGAGAGAGAGACAGAGAGACAGAGAGGAAGGTTGTAATTTTCTCATGCTCCCACAGCAGCTAAGTAGGGGGTGTCAAGACTAGAATCCAAGTTTTCTGACTCCCAGATTTGTGTTCTTTTCACTCAACCATGCTATCAGTCAATAAGTGAGTCAACAAGCATTTATTATGGGCCTATTGTGTGCCAGGCATTAGACTGAGTTCTGGCAAATTTCTCTGGCACTAACTTTTCTCCATGTAGTTGATGTATGTAGGCTCTATCATACCCCTTTTCTATCTTA
The DNA here is from genome assembly GCF_028583685.1 of Petaurus breviceps papuanus. Classification (NCBI taxonomy): domain Eukaryota; kingdom Metazoa; phylum Chordata; class Mammalia; order Diprotodontia; family Petauridae; genus Petaurus; species Petaurus breviceps. Next base: position 6,594,756 of record NW_027187342.1, on the reverse strand, counting down.
AGAGATACGATATAATGGAAACCTTGGTGATTTGCCTTAACTTAAAGGACTGTCATTTCTGTTTAGAAGAGATCAATACTGTTGGGAATGAGTGAAGCAATTGACAAAAAATCACACAGAGCCATCTGTATGCTCAGCATTGTGTTAGGTACCATAGAGAAGACAAAAGAAGCAGGGTATCTTAATCTGTTTAGGAGCCAGAAAATGGGTTGAGTAACCTGGAAGTGTCCTATTCCAGTTCTCATCTTGAACATGTGTATGTGGATCACTTCACTACTTGGGCTGTTAGATGGAAAATGCATTTTCATGTAAAGAGCTGTAATGGTAATGGGAATTTGAAGTTCTTCCCTGCCCCTTAATAAGCCTAAGGGAATATGAAGACCTTCCCTGCTTTGAAAATATACTCTGCCCCCTAATAGACTGAATGTAATCACATGGAACCTGTGGTAGGAGGAATTTGCTGAAGGGTGGAGCAGAACCCATGGGAATCTGGGAGTCAGAGCAGTTAGAAATGGTTGGGAGGAGAGGACACATCTGCGGGAGACAGGCTTGTGAGTAAATGTTGGTCTTCTGTTGGTGTGTGGGAAGGCTAAAGGATGCTGTGGCTCTCTGTGTTGTTATGGCTTATTAACTTCTTTGCTACTGTGATGGAATTGGCTTAGTGGTTTGGGGATTCAGTTTTCTGGTGTCAGAATAGATGTTTTACTTCTGTCTTATATATGGGGAGTCTGTTATATTTTGTGATTGAACACTCTGCAGGTATATTTATAGTGGCTGTTAGCACTGTGAATATCACATTGGTACTATAGGAGCAAAGAAAGTTCAGTAGGGATGCTATCAACAAGGACTGAAAAATATTTCTAAATGATGAGTGAAGGAAGAGGAAGGGAGAGAAGTGGTTGGATCAATGGCAGTATTTCAATAAATAAACAATACTGTGAGATAATCCATGTTTTCTAAGTTTCTGAATCATTCCAGGTGATATACAGAAATATAGACATAGAAGAGTAACCAAAGACTACTATTGCTTATAATAATCTCTAGAAGTCCAATTAGTCACCTTCACTGTATGCAAATGTTTTGGTTTTCATGCATGTGCACATTGGAGGAAGCAGAAGCAAAGGAGGGAAGTATCAGCTAATGTGATGTCCCTCATGGACTTCATGTGACCCAATATTGTTATGGTAGCCACTTTCCCTCTGCTGATTATTTCCAATTTGTCATATATATATCTTTATGCAAACTTGCTTGTATGTTGTCTTTTCCATTATGCTGTGAGCTCCTTGAGAGCAAGGACTATGTTTTGCTTTTTTTTTCTTTTTTTCCTATCCCTTGAACTTAGCACAGTGCCTTGCACAAAGTAGGCACTTAATAAATGTTTATTGACTAACTGGCAGGAGACCTTCAATACTGTCAAATTATACTATGGTGATACCACTGTTTGGGTTAGCATCCTGGTTAGTGTCATAGTAGTAGGAAACTATTCCTAAAATTAAAATAAATAGATAAGGTAGTATGAGGTTGCTTGATAGACTTACTTGACTTTATCATGATGGTCATCTTTATGCAAGATAAAGGATAGTGAAGTGTGTTGTACTCTTTTGTGTCCTGATATTACAAAAAGGCAAGGTAAATTAGAACAAATAATAAATGCAAATGTGCTTGGAAATGTTTTAGTAGAGATAATGCTAACCTCTAAAGTGGTAAAACTATGAGAGTACATGGAATGGACTAAAGATGTGAATATTTACATTTCAGGCAGGTATTATATCATAAAAAAAGGAAACAGGTTTCTCTAGTTATAGGCAAGGCTATCTTCAGTCTCACATAGCAATGTATTGCTAATGAATTGGGGGGGGGAGGGGTTAGTGGCAAATAAAAGGAAAAAAAAACCCTTCATTCCCAGTCCTACAAGTTGAAATCGGGTCCATTACTAAAATCTAAAGAGATAAAAGTCAATAAACATGAGATCAGTGAAAAATCTTCATTTAATGCAAACTCCATAAATGCTACTAAAAATGAAGCATTGCAAAAAAATGAAAAGGAGATAGGAATTCTTTGAATGGAATATTGAAAAAGGTTTTTTTAGTTAAGTAGTATAGCTCCAATTAGAAGAGAAATTATATTAAAATAGAACATTACAAAAAAGCTGGCATTTGTAGTAACCATCATGAATAAATATGCTTTGCCATAACACTTGATATAAAGTAAGAAAACATTTCAAGGCTTGAACACAACAGTGTATATGGCAGCCCCTGCCATGGTAAGACACAGAGCAGAAAAGGGAGAGCTATCAAGGTATACTCCCAATAAACATACCTAATAAATGTGTCAAATACCATTATGGGCGAAGCAACCTGAGAATAACTATTGAAGTCCTACAGAAAGGCACTGGAAAACTATATTAATATCTTCCTGGTACATACAGTAGAAAACCTGAGTGTTATATTATCCAATTAAAGGTTCCGATGACAACAATAAAAATAAAAAGTAGAACACTATCTGGGGGAAAAATTAAGAAAAACCCTAGATAAACTTAAACAGAAATTAAAACCAAAAAAATTGAGACATCAAAGTAGCACAATTAAACCTCATTAAAAAACAATAACAATAATAACAACTTTACTACAAAGACTTGAGAAGCAAAAGAATTAGAGGGAAAAGAGAACTCCTCAAGATTGATAGGCAAAATTTCTGGTTATTCTATACAACCACAAAAGTCCAAAACAACAAGAATGCAGTTTGAATTAAACAAGAAACAGAAAATTTGAACACATTATAATAAATGACAGAATAGTTACATCAAGGGAGATGAATGAAACTCTAGATTTTTTACAGAAGTGGAAATTTGTGGAAACTGTATCAGTTTCAAGTTTATTAGCTCAAATGGGTTGTATCAGTTCAACAATTATTAGCAAACATTTTACCAGCTTCTTCTCAGACATAAGTTAAATCCCACCTGTTTTAAAAGAACACATCATGTATCTATTACAAAAAGATGAGAATACTAGTGATCTTTTCAAATATAAGTCAATTTCATGTTCATTATACCTTATGTAAAACCTTGTTCTCACCACAAAAATATAAATGCTTTCAAAGATGTGCTAGTAATTCAAATGATGTAACAAACAACTTATTGATTCAGTAATTACTGAACAAGCTTCCTAGAAGCATGATAGCATTGCAATGCTTTTATTGGTCATCGCCAAGCCTTTGACTCAGTTCCATACTCATAGCTCATTCATTTACCGCAAATATAGAAAAAAGGCACAGGAATAATATCACTCTGTTTATTTGATGTCCACAAGAAAACTACCTTCTATTTTAACCATGCCACCAATGATATGTCAAGAATAATTTTTATGATAGTTGGTGTTTTCCAGGGAGACTGTTTAAGCCCATTATGGTTCTGCCTAACCTTAAATATGTTATCACCCCTCAAAAATAGAAATAAATGTGGCTTATAAGTTAAAGAGAGAATTGAACCAAAACATCTTATTAATCACTTGATGTATATGGGTGACATCAGTCTATATGGTCCTGCCAAAAAACACATTAAATAGTGCCTTTATCTCATGGAATCTTTCTCTAATAACATAAAATGCCATTTTGAACTGATAAGAATAAAACTATTAATTTATGCCAAGAAAGATAGAATGAAGTCTTCAAGCTTAAGTCTGGATGTCAAATTAAAATAATGGATGAAGGCAATAATTACAATACCTTAGTTTCCTCCAGGCAATATCCATAGAGCATAAAGCTAACTAGAAGAAAGCTTGGGCTGGATATATTAAGGGAATTACTGGCATGATGAAATCAATGCTCAGCAGAAAAACATGCTTAAAGTAAATGACAGCTATGCATACTAGTCTAATGTACACTCTAGGAATTGTAAATGGACCATAACTGATTTGGAAAATATTCTAAAAAAATTAGTAATGTTAATTAAATACATGACCCATAATTCTAAGGTAGTTGGACAAAAGTTAATACTTTCTCACCAGAAAGGATGAAGAAGACATTCAGAGGGTATCTAAGTAGGTAAAAAACCTACAGAAACAATTTTGGAACAAATAGACATCACTTCACCAAGCTATAATTAAGGCCCAAAACAAGATCTTGACTAACTGATTACATTCAAATTTGTTGGATGGAAGTAATAAAATAACTAATATCTGAGAATGAGAATCAAAAGACCCTTTATGGGTGATATATGATGAAGTAAGCAAAAGTGACATTGACATTTCTATATTGACTGAGTCATGCAGATTTCTTAGGGGAAATGGAAGGTTTTATGATGACAATTCAATATTAGGTCATTCCCATCAGAAATTGCAAAATGGCTATTTTTAAGGAGCTCAAACTTAGTGACTGATGTAGATTATGCAAAGAAATGGTAGACACTGTGATACTCATTATCAAAAGCTATAAAAAATTGTCACCTCCTGAACACTTAGCTCGACATGATCTGATAACTAGAATTATAATCCAAAACTCATTATCTTTCTTAGATGAAGAGACAACAAATCATCATACAAATTCAAACCTCTAAGTATCCTTTGTTCAGTTAATTAATAGCACTGAAACCTGACCATTACCACAAACAACTGTTTTTCACCATCATCTTGACATAAAATTGATCCATATTAATTTAAGAATACTTCTTTGGCAAATGATATACCAAATATACCAAAATACCAAACATTCACAATATCTATACTACATGTAATGAAAAAATTTCAAAATATAAAGACCTAGCAGAAGCAATAAGAATCTGAGATGCATGTTATCCCTGTTTCTTGCTGCTGCTGAAGTTGTACAAAGAAGACTTTGTTCTTGTTTTTGTTCTTCCTTTATTTTCAAATAGGAGCAATGACCTCACAGGATGATATCTTGACTTGCATGTGAATTGGATCTAAGTGAGGCAGTTGTGCAAAGTCGTTAGCCTTACTCTCTCCTCCAGATTCATTGAAGTCCAGGATTTTTTCAATGAGCTTAAAAAAGATAAGCAAAACACTAGGTATAAAAGAATTGTAGCAGACTAGTGACTTGTCTCTTGATTGTTTCTTACATGAAGATAAAAATGTTATGATGAAGATATTAATAATGATTAATAAGTTAATGCTAATTAGAGCAATAGTATCAATACTAATATTATGAAATCTTAATACTATATTAATGATTAACCAACAATTAATAATAAGATGGTAATAATAATGTGATGTTCATTACATATTATAATATATATGTATATGATCTTACTGAAATGGACAATGTTTCTAAAGGTTCATGCACTTATCCATACCTTCCATGAGAGAGACACTATTGCCTAACTCTTCAAAACAGATGGCAAATGTATTTAATACTTGGTAATGAAAGACCTTTGTGGGAATCAGGCAAAAGTCATCACATTTTTTCCCCCAAAATGAAAAAAAAAAGGTTTTTCTTCTCACTCTTTCCATGTATTGTTTCCTTCTCAGTTTCATATTTATATTATTACTAAATCGCTAGGCTTAGAGTCAGGAAGACGTGAGTTCAAATACTGCCATAGCCATTTGCTAGTTGTATGATCTTACACAAATCATTTAAGCTCTTTCAACTTTAATATCCTCATATATAAAATAGTACCTACCTCACAGGTTTGTTGTGAGGATCCAATGACATAATATATGTAAAGTTCTTTTCCAAAAGCTCTTAAAGCTTGATATAAATATTGACTATTTATTATTATTATTTCAGAAGGTTCTAAAATCTCATTCTCTTCAGAAATCAACTCTCAATAGTTTTAGTAGCAACTTTCACAGAAAGTTCAAGCAATAGGGTATTTATCTATCTGCAAAAAAAAGTAACAGGAGGATCCAAGAGCTACAAGAGAAGTTCAAGATAAAGCAGTTTCTATGAAATTTTGACTATCCCTTGAGTGTGTGTAGCAGCATACCAGGATGGCTGCTAGCACAGGTTCTTAGATCTGCTTTTCTAAAGGAAAGCAACTCAAAATGGGTTAACAACCTTACTTTAATCAAACATATATCGGCAGGATGGCTGCTAGCACAGGTTCTTAGATCTGCTTTTCTAAAGGAAAGCAACTCAAAATGGGTTAACAACCTTACTTTAATCAAACATATATCGGTTACCTAGTTCAGGGAAAAAAGTCAGCACCCTGAACTTCAAAGAATACAAACAGAAGTTACAAGGAGACAAAAAAATACAGAGAAACAGACCAGCAGACAGGGCATCCAGCTGTCTGACCATTACATCCATACTTAGTTTCCAGAGAAGGAAGCCCCAACATCTGGGTTTTCAATGCTGGGGGGCTCAATGGCTACCCAGAGTCTCATCTGGCCAAATCACACAACTCTTCCCAAAGTGAGCCGCAAAGCAAAACCTTACATCAGGGTATATATTGCCTTCTGGATTAGAGAATGTCACAAAAGTAACAAGGTGTGGGCATTCCTGAAAAACAAACCTCCCACCACAGGCTCCATGTGACCACATTCAGCCTGTTAGGGAGCAGAGTATATTTTCAAATCAGGGAAAGTTCTCAGATTCACTTAAGAGAATTAAGATCTCTTAATTCACATTAAACATATCAAGGGGCCAAGGGGCAGCGAAGAACTTCAGATTGCCATTGCCATTATAGCGTGTTGCTTTCAAATACTTAGCAGTCAGCTTTGCAAACAATCTTGATACTTGGAATGGAATAATAGAAATATAACTGAATGCAACTCTGGAGGCCATGTAACCCAATCCTCATATTTAACAGATGAGGTAAAAAAGATTTGCTACACTTCATGCAGTGAGATTCAGGGTTCTAATCCTGCCCTCTAAATCAATGTTCCGAACTTTTTGCTTCTATCCACCATTTTGACTGATCACCATTATGTACTCTCTATCTAGTGCAACATTCTTAAAAATGCATATCAGACTCATCTTCCTTTTGAAGGAGAAAAGGGATTGTGATGGAGACAGGGAAAGAAAAATCAATCTGCTTTGAAAACTGCCTTTGATTATTAAAGAGTTGTGAGTAATTTCATAAGGGCCAGTTTCATGTCTTTCTGACTTCCCTTGGACATTCTCTAGCACACTACCCAGCATAATGACACACCTAGATAGGAATCAAAAGAGCACATTTTGATTACAATTAAGGATTTTCTCAGATGTTAAATCGTGATGATTTCAGTTGAAAAATTCTATGAGTAGGTATGGATATGTTTCATTTTTTATATGCATCTTAGATGCATGTGAACAGGTTTCTTTCCTGTACTTGGAAATATGTCTTTCTATGAATCTTACCAAGGTTGTGAGTCGCAAATCCGTGTCAATGAAACAAAAGTAGAATTTATTTCTTTATCCTAAATATTTTAATAGTGGCCTTCTAGAGATAACCTTCTAAAAACCTTTGTGATCTAACACAAAGCAGTTTTCCCAAGATGAAGGTCTTGGCTATGTCATTCACTTAAGCTCAACAACTCTCTTTTGTCTTTAAATTCAGATATGAGCTCTCCTTGGCCCCATCCTACCTTTGGGACTTTACTTCATTTTTCACACTTAGATGACCTACCTAAATTGGCCTACTTGTATTTTACATATGACAGTTAATCTTTAGCTTCTGTTGCTTTGCACTAGATGTCTTGCTTGCCTGGAGCATGCAGACACTTCATGTTAGGCTCTTACAATAGCTTTGTTCCTCTAAAACTTGGCTCAAGTGACACCTTCTACATGAAATCTTTCCTAGTCTCTCAAGCCATTAGAGAGACATGTCCACAAATGTGCCTTATTTTGCACATACTTTATATATACTTTTTTTTTAGTGTCATATAGTTTCTCATGATAGAATATAAGTTCCTTGAGTGCAGGGACTGTTTCTTTTTCCTTTCCTTTTCCCCTTTCCTCTCC
>NW_027187342.1:6513033-6586460 GCF_028583685.1 Petaurus breviceps papuanus | reverse complement strand
CCTTTCCTTTCCTTTCCTTTCCTTTCCTTTCCTTTCCTTTCCTTTCCTTTCCTTTCCTTTCCTTTCCTTTCCTTTCCTTTCCTTTCCTTTCCTTGCCTTGCCTTGCCTTGCCTTGCCTTGCCTTGCCTTGCCTTGCCTTTCCTTTCCTTTCCTTTCCCTCATAATTGAGCATAGTGCTTGGATACATCATAAATACTTTATTTCATTTGCTGTTATTTAGTCATTTTTCAGTTATGTTCTACTGTTCATGACCTCATTTAGGATTTTCTTAGCAGAAATACTGGAGTGGTTTGCCATTTCCTTTTCTACTTCATTTTATAGATGAGGAAACTGAGACAAAGAGGACTTAATGACTTTCCCAGGTACTTAATACACATGTATTGGTTAATTGGAAGGAGGGACTCTAATACTGGAGATTTCAGGCCAGAAGCTAGGGGGAATGGGGGTTGTGCTGGGATTGTGGATAGGTAATATAGATGGAACCTTGCAATACTTTGAAATTTCTGCATAGCTAGTGTGGTCAGTATCTTTGATTTGCTTGGAGAATAGCTACTCCTTAAAAATAAACAACAGTCATATTCACATTATAGGTTTTGCATTTGGAAGCCATTTTACTTTGAAAGAAAATCTACCAAACAACCTTTAAAGATTGAGGCCTGGGCTGCAGCAACTAAGTCAAACAGGATTATTCTGTGAACATAGTAAGAACTGTTATTGATGATGACAATAATAATATATGACATTTATATGGGTTTTTAAAGTTTTTAAAGCACATAATTAACTCCCTGATAATACTTAGGGTATTTTTTTTCCAACAGGAAGAAGGATTTCATGGGAGATAGAAGGCTGGGAATTTCTTAACCAATCCAGATAGGTATCTTTTCTGCTAGTTAAAGGGTTTTGAGGATACTTAGAGGTTAAGTGATTAGCCTAGGGTCACATATTCAGTGGTGTCAGAAAAGAATCTCTCTCCTCCTAACTCTAAAGTCAATTTTCTATCCTTTACACCATGTTGCTCCTCCAAAGGCATTATTCTCTCCATTTTCACAAATGAGGAAATTGAGGTTCAGAGAAGTTAAATGATTTGCTTATGTTCATACAACTAGTTAATTATTAGAGGAGGGATCTAAATCTAGGTCTTTCTGATTCCAAGTTCAGTGCGCTGTCCATATTTCTTTGATTTTGACCAAAAATATTAGAAGTCCATATACATTTCAGAAAGACAAGAATTCTTTCCTAGTATTTAAGATTTCATCTCAATGACTACTTTTCAAACAGTAGTTTTCTTCCTTTCTGGATGTTGTGGCTAAATTATGGCCTTTTTCTTTTCTTGGTTGAGGTGTTAAATAAGAGAATTTATGGATTTCTTTTTCTAGACAGTTTAGGACTAAGGACCACAATTGGAGCTCTGGTCTTATCTGCTTCTTACTGCCATTAAGTCCTCTTATTTATAAAGAAAAATATCTCTGATTTGTTATTTGAGACAAAAGAAGGGTAGATATTTGGAATGACATTTTCAGACAAGCCTTCACTTTCCCTAATCTCTCCAAGACAAGCAAAGCCCTGCCTGAAGCCATGGGGGAGACTTCTCTGATTCAGCCAAGGCTTGAAGACCACAAAAGCTGAGCTATATAAACAGCGCTGGGGATTTTGGCTTGTGGTCAGAAGTAGAAAAGACCAGTGGATCAGAAGTGATACTTAAAGAGGTGTGAGGAGGTGCTTGGGACCTTTTGACAACACCCAGACTGCAGAGTAAACTTAAACAGAGTGACGAAATAAGAACTAAAGCTAGACAAATTGCTTTTTTCCCAAACAAATCATGGTGTTTTTGTGTTTTTTTTTTTGTTTTTTAGGACCAATCCACTAGAACATAGAGGTTGCAATTTGACTGGTTTGCATTACTGTCATTTCCTGTCTTCTTTCTGGAAGCTGTGAAACATGTCATTTTTTAGACTTATTGAAGTGGTCTTAGCCTGTGTTGACTAGGCCTCTTTTGGCTTGAGGGAAGCTGTAAGACTAACAGAAGGAGTCAGACAGAAATAGAGGTCATTGGATTATAACTTTAGAGCTGGAAAGGGCCTTAGTGGTCATCTAGTCTAAGCCCTTCATTTTACAATTTAGCAAACTGAGGCCCAGAGTGGTTATGTAACTCACCCAATTTACATAGGTAGTTAGTGCTAAAACTTGAGTTGACCCAGCACTATCTATTCAGAACCTTAATAAACTACTTAATGAATCACAGCTGAGCCTGGAGCAAATTCAGTTGTTAGGTATATGTTGGAGGATGTTGGCAGCATTTATGCTCAGGACAATTTGACCATTTAGAATGGTTGTTCTGAGAGAGGGACCAGCTGTTCCTCAGAGAGTTTATCCCTTCTCTTCTTGGGGGCTGGAGAGGAAATAAGGCTCCCTCACAGAGTGCCAATGTGATAGGGCCTTAGGCATGATGGCCCAGTGACCATCCAGAGGACCTTTATGTGACATGCAAATAGAGTGTTACTAGCAAGAGGGAGGTATATTTTACCCCCATGTTGGTGCTCTGGGAAAAAATCCCATTTAGACCTGTATTAATTATAGCTCTGAAACTCTTACATTATGGCTTGCCCAGAAAAAGAGATAAACATGCTATCAGTCTTTGATCCATCTGTCAACAAGCATTTATTTATAGTCTGCTGTTACATGTGCTATTCATTCTATTAAATGCTGAAGATGCAAAGAAATGTCAAAAGTAGCATCTGCCCACAAAGACCTTAATAAGTAATTGTTACCTGCCTACCTACCAGTCAGTATGTGTGTCTGTGTGTGTATACACATGAATAATTTTTATCTATATCTTGTATATATTTATTTACATATAGGTCTTATATGTGTTGTTTTATTTATCTTGTATATATTCATATGTATACACACACACATATATATATACACATATATACATACATTTACCTATATATATGCACACCTAAAACACACACATAAGGCAGCTAGGTGTTACAGTGAATAGAGTGCCAGGCCTAGAGTCAGAAACATTTCTCTTCCTGAGTTCAAATCTGGCCTCAGATACTTGCTAGCTGTGTGTACTTGGACAAGTCACTTAACCCTATTTACTTCCATTTCCTCATCTGTAAAATGAGTTGGAGAAGGAAATGGTAAACCACTCCAGTAACTGCCAAAAAAATCTCAACTGGAGTCATGAAGAGTTGGACAAGATTGGAAAATGACTAAATAACAAATGTATACACATATGAGACAAATAAAGAATAGACTGAAGATAATCATAGAGTGGAGAGTACTAGGTGGTGATTGAGCTAAGTGTGTGGAAATCAGAGATTCTAAGAGTAGGAGGTGATGAAGGAGAACATTCCAGGCATGTAAGCAGTTAACAAGCTTTTAGTAATCATTTACTATGTGTCAGGCACTGTGTTAAGCATTGGAGTTATAAATGCAAACAAAAAGAAAGGCCATCCCAGCCCTGCAGTGGGGAGGATAGGGAGAGATAACATAAAAGAGAGGTAAAAAGCTGGGCAGAGTAGAAAATACCTGTACAGGGAGTATGTTGGCTAAGTCCAGGGAGTTGGGAAAGGAGTGAAGTATGACAGGTCTAGGAACATCTCCAAAACAGAGGCCGCTGAAGAAACTCACTAATGGGAGAATGGAGCCAGCATGGTGATTTTCCAGGGTGAAAACCCCTCAGACATGGGGGCAAGTTCCAGTGTGTGAAGGCAGAGGAGTCACAGTAGAAAAGTATGGAGAATCAATAGCAAAGTTGTGAGAAAAGGAAAGGTCATCCCAGGAATAAGGGATTCCCAGCAAGTGTAAAGATGTGGAGATGGGGGATGGAGCATGTATGAGGAATGGCAAATAGGCCAGTATGGCTGGACAGTAGAATGCATGGAGGGGAGTCAAGTTGAAAGGCTCGAATGACAGGAAAAGGTCATGTTGGGAAGATCTTTAGAAGTCAAACAAGAATTTATGTTTGATCTTAGAGACACTGAAGTTTATAGAGTTAGGGTGGGGGTGGGTGATATTTAGTCCTGTCACACTAGAACATTGAGGTTTGAATTGTCATTAGACATTGGGTGCACCAAGGCTTTATTTTCCTAAATTTCTTTGGGTTAGTTTTCCTTATTAGACATATTTTCATCTCTAGACATAAAATAAATGCAGTGCCCTCAACTAGCATGTTCCTTCATAAGATATCTCACTGACTATACATGCATCATTTTGACTCAGGTAGCGTTACAGCTTGGTTAAGGCCAGAAATTGGCAAGAACCTTCTGTCTCCTGACATGTGCAGCTCAGTTTTTCATCTCTTTCAAAAAGCATTGATATTTAAGCTCTTTGGTCAAATGCAAATTGTTTTTATAGAAAGGTTAAGATATTTATTAAAATAACTACACTAAAGGGGGAGTTTGTCTTTTTTATAAAGCTTTAGTTTCACTTTAAAGATTAAATATGAAATAGTCCATGGCAAGGGAGAAAAGTGCAACACATAGCAGGAATGATGGATTAAAAGCATTCCACTTTCATTAACAACATCTTTCTAAGCAGCAGGCAATTAGAGCAGGCTTATCAACACATCATTTGCCAAAGCTTTGTCACAACTTTTTCAGATTTGGATGGAGGTGGGAATGTCAAGAGAGGGAAGGAGAAAAAACAGAGAGTGAGAGAAGGCTTTGTGTTCCACACACATGGAGTTGTCTACTTGTATTTGTATGATTCAAAAAAAAGAAAGAAAACCTAAAAATCTTGTAAAATCCAGTAGGGTTTACCAGAGAACTAGAAGGCCTAATTTTGATACCAAATCAATGATATTGACTCATATGTGTACAATATTTCAAGAATGGCAAATCACAAGAAGCCTGAGAGGGAGGGATATGGATTAGGATATGATTTCATTGCTATTTTTTTTTTTTGTTCACTTGTGTCTCATTCTTTGTGAGCCTGTGGACCATGGGATTTTCTTGGCAAAGATATTGGAGTAATTTGCCATTTCCTTCTCCAGTGGACTAAGGCAAAGGTTAAGTGACTCGTGCCAGGTCACACAGCTAGTATGTGTCCGAGTCTGAATTTGAACCACCATAAACCTGATCCTAGGTCCAGTGGTTTAACCACTATACCATTTAGTTGCCTCCATTTTCATTGCTATAGGGAACCCCTGAGTGAGGACACTTTACCCATGCAGGACAGCACCAACTCAGTCCAGTTTTGTTTTAGAGTTACCTAGAGCACAAGAGGATAAATGACTTGCCCAGGGTCACACAACCAGTATGTGTCAGAGAAGAGGCTGAGTTTCAAGCCAGTTCTTCCTGGCTTTGAGTAGGGAGATAGTCTAAGTATTACTAGCCCTATTTTACAGATTAGAAAACTGAGACTTGGAGAGGGTAAGTCATTTATCCCTGGTCACAGGAGACAACTTTGAATCTCAAATCTGTTACTCCATTATCTTTGCCAAATTTATTGAATATTATTTGATATTATAATATACTATAAAATATTATATATTTGGAGTCACAAGACCTGGGTTTAACTTTTACTTCTTCCATTTACTATCTGTGTGACCTTGAACAAGTAACTTAATCTCTCTGCGACTCATTTTCTTCATTTGTAAAATGAGGGGAGGGGGGTTGGATTAGATGACCTCCAAAATCCTTTTCAGATCCAGATCTATGCTCTTAAGGAAGTGAGGTTTGAACCCAACTCTCAATTTCACATTCAGCAGACTATCTACATTGCCTCTTTACAAAATGCAGTTTACTTTGCTCAATGCAACTGATTTAATAAAGCATGTTTCTAGATCTGTATTGGACCCAACTCCTGTTGTTAGATTTTCAGTGTGAGCAGTTGCACCTTGTAGATCAACAAACCCTACCAATCAGGCTTTAATTAAATGTTTTGTTGATTACCTGAACTTAAGAATATGATGGAGAAAATGTTATTAATGTAGATTAAACTTAAATGTATGTTATGTGTGTATTTTTTTTTTCAGAGAGCTGGTGATGAAATATTTACTAGCGAACTCCTGAAACTTTTGGTAAAATTTTAGCCTGTGTCTACAAAAGCTAAGCATTTTCAGCTATTATGCTTCAGTTTGATCCTGGTTTTCTATTCAGCCCTTTCTCCACGGATCAGTACCCCTTGTCTTCAGAGAAGGAGCTAAACACATGAGGAATTTTTTGTGTCAAGGTGTCATACCAGATCATGTAATTTAATCCACTGTTTTTTTACAGTTAAAGAAACTGAGGCTCAAAGAGGTGAAATTACTTGCTCATGCCCAGATCTTGCACACACACATATACTTACACTCACACACATATACCGCCCCAACATAACTATCCATACATATCCATATCCTCCACCTGCACAGCCACATCCTCCCACACCCTCACCCTCACCCACATACCTATACACAACCATACTTACACATTCTTACACAAACCCTTCACACACATAGCTACACATGCACCTGTGATAGTAATGGCAATTAAAGATTCCCCTGTATTGGCTTGGTTTTCAAATTGATTGTATTAAAACCCAGAGCTTGTTAATCCCACCTGTGGGATGGACTTGTTGATGTGAAAAGAAAGTCCTGAACTGGGAGGAGCTGGTGATGTAGATTTGGAGAGACAAGTGAGAGGCAGAAGAAACTTTTTTTTGGAAGCAGCACCTCGTGGAGAGAGAGAGGCTAAGAGAATTGCTGGTGGCCGCTTTGAATTGCCCTGGACTTTTGAGACCTGCCCCCTGAGCTGCCAAGGACTGAGGAGACATGGCTGTTTTGCTGGTACTTTATCTGTCTGTTTTGATGTTGTTTTGCCAGATTTGTCCACTGGTGAAAGACAGTCCTGTTGTTGAAGAAGTCCTGGAACCTGGCTTTTGGTTAAGAAGCCCTGAGATTTTCCTGCAGACAGAATGAATACTGTCCACTGGTGAAGGACAGTGCTGTTGTTGCAGGGGTCTGGAGACTGTCCTGCAGACAGAGTGAATACTGTCCACTGGTGAAGGACAGTGCTGTTGTTGCAGGGGTCTGGGAACCTTTCTGTTGGTTCAGAAGCCCTGAAGAAGGATTTTCTGGTTGTATGTTTACAGAAATCCTGGGAGAGGGCTTTGCTAATGTGTTCAGGGGTTCTAGGACTGTTCTACAGACAGAGGATGAATTCATGAAGGGACTGGCAATGTATCTTATGGCCTTGCTAAGCCTTGTCTCCCCAGGAACTAAGATTGCTGAGAACTTGCCTTGTGTCAAGATGAAGAAAAGACCTCCATTTGGGTATTAAGTGCTGTGTTTAAACTTGATGTAACTCTGGGGTAGATTCAATTGTGATCCAGGGGTGGGGAACTTTTGACCTTATGTTTGGAAACTAATCTCCATTTGAGAAGAGGGGCTTTGTGGTGGACTTAATTAAGGTATAGCCTAGGGGTGGAGAAGTATTTAGAACACAGACTTTGTAATTGATTGAATGATTGGAAGGTCCTAGGGTGGGGTAGTACTTGGAGATTATTTAATCAGGCTTAGTAAATGCTGTATTTGGAATGATGTCATGTTTTGATCTTCTCTGTTCTTGGTTTGTCACTGAATAAAATGGAGAGCACCTATGCTGGTATTTTGAACCTTGGGAAGTTGCCTTTGCTTGGCATTACAGTACAGCACCCCATGCTCACAGCCTGCTCCCCGCATCCCTACATATCCACACTCATACCTGTACCCATACATATACTCCCACATACCCATACCTAGAGCTTTTCCACACATATCCCCCATACCTCCCCCCACACACACCCTCATGTCCCGTGAGCACGAACACACACACACACATGTGCACACACACATACACACAGGACTCAGAGTTAATGTTCAGCCATTTCATTCCATAGAATGAGTCAACCAGGGATAAGCACAGTGTCTGGCACGTAGGTACTTGATAAATGTGTTTTTTATTTGTTCATTCATTCAGGTAAGATGCTGTGTAAGGATTTCCCTCCCCTGCACTTCTCATCATGTAAATCCAAATCTCCCCCTCATCTGCACATCTCATTGACTAATTGTTTACATTTTCCATGCCCATGGATCACATGCAGAATTGCAGAGCTCAGAGGACCTTAGAAGTCATCTCATCCAGACCATAGCAGAGACCAGAAAAGTTAGTATCCAGCCTCTGATTGAAGACCAATGTGATGGGGAATTCATTATCTCATAAAAACACTTGTTCCACTCTTGCGTAGCCTGAATTTTTAGGAAGATTTTCCTGACATAAAGCCTAATTTTGCCTTTCTATAATTTCCCCTTTCTGGGACTAAATAGCACAAATCTAATTCTATATCTACATGATAACCCTTCTCATACTTAAAGCTTGTCATCATGTAATATTTTCTGGCTAAACAGCTCCAGTTCCTTACGTAGCATGTTTTCAAATCCTCTCATCATCTTGGTTATCCTCTCTTGGATATCTGTTTGCCCACATCTGTCCTAAATTGTGATTCCCAGTACTGAACACTTTAGTGTATATAACATTGGATAGGGCAGAGTACAGTGAGACCATTGGTTCCTTCATTTTGGATGCTAAGCTTTTACTAAGGTAACTTAAAATCCTGTTAGCTTTTGTGATCATTGTGTTACATCATGGACTCATATTGAACTTGTGTCCCCCAAATTCCCAGATCATTTTCACACAATCTTTGATCTCAACAGTTGTACTTGTGCTATTGATTTCTTCAACCTAACATCTTCAGACTTTTAGTAATACTTTTCCAGAATCCTATCACAATATTTGGTTTAGAGTAGCTTATGGGTTCTAGAAGGTTTTATCAATAAAAAGGAAGCTGTGGTAGTTCTGCCAAATTGTAAAGGCTTTCAAGATGGGTCATCAACAGATCATATACTCACACACACACACACACACACACACACACAATCTATTATATGAGGACTAGCCCTGTTCATAAGATCATAGAATCAAGACTAGAAGGGATGGGAGAGATCAGTTTTCCCAACTCCTTTATTTAATAGTCAAGGAAGCTGAAAATCTTAGGGTTGCAATAACTTCCTCTAAATCACACAAGCAGTTAGTGGAAAAGCCATGATTCAGATGTAGGTCGTCTGACTCCAAACTCAGAATTCTTTCCCATTTTATCCCATATTATGCTGGAAGAAAGGAAACAGTTGTCTTTAGGCAGGGTGGTCACAAGCTGCACCCCAAGATCCTTCTTTGACTGTTTACCATCCAAGGACCAGCTATATAATTGGGAAGAACTCATCACCAGAAGGCTAACTACAGGGTGATGGATTTTTTTGGTCAAAGTAGCCAACCTCTTGCTCAAAACAGTCCACTAAACAATAAATTGGTAATGTTTGTGCTGGTGAAGGCAATACACATAATGATGAAATCATGGCTACTTAGAGCCATGTGGTACTGTTAATTAAAATTGACCTTTTGGAGGTAGTCACAACAACTCCAGTTCTATTTATATTAATTACTTAATTATTATATATTAATCTCCCTATTTTATAGAAGACTCCAAGTCCAGCTCTCTATTCACTCTCTGTGCCTCTATAAAATATGGAAATTAGACTCAGTGGCTTCTAAGGTCCCTTTCAGCTCTATGTTTCTATAATGGATTTGGTCAATAAGGAGACACCTATGAAGGCTTAATTCCTAGATGGTAGCCATTATCCTGATTACATTTAATAGGAAGAATTAGGCCATGTATATTCTCATACTTACCATGGTAGTGATGTGCATTATTCCCACTAGGTAAAAACTCTGTGTTCTCTATGGTTCTTAGAATCAGCTACTTTCTACCCTTCAGCTCTGCCTTTCTCCTTGTCTGGGAAATGGTGGAAGACTATTATGGGATTTACAGAAATGGAATAAACTCTTCTATCATCCATCACCTTGGACAAAATCTGCCTCTTCCATGACCTGATGTTTTCTCAGACTCATCACATGCCCTTGATATAAAAGGCTTGCCACTCCATATGAATAAACACTGTTTGTATAGGGTATTTACCTTTGGCATAGAACTCAACTAACAAACTATATCAATTCATTAATATCAAATCTCCAATGCATAGCAAAATATCTACCATTGTGCTACATCTATTCAGCCTCTTTTGGCCATTCCCCCACCTCTCACCAAAGTTCCCAGATAGTATTTAAGATCACTCAAACTGCCAGTGTTTTAGGAAATGTACAGTTTATGTTTGTTTAGCTGCCCATGGCAAGTCCTTTTGCAAGTAGGCAAATAAAAGTGGAAAATGAAATACAACTGAGTTGATGGCTCAGTGGACAGAGCCCTGGGCCTGGTGTCAGGAAGGCCTGAGTTCAAATCTGACCTCAGACACTGACTAGCTGTGTGACCCTGGGCAAGTCGTTTTACCTTTGTCTCCCTCACTTTCCACAGCTGTAAAATGGGTATGACAATGACTACCACCCCACCCCATCCCCAGGCTTGTGATGAGGATCAAATGAGTATAAAGTACTGAGCAGAGTGCCTGGCACATAGTAGGCATGCTACCTTCCTTCCTCTCTCCCTTTCTCCCTTCCTTCCTTCCTTCCTTCCTTCCTTCCTTCCTTCCTTCCTTCCTTCCTTCCTTCCATCTTTTCTTCCTTCCCTTTTGCTTTCAGTAGAATCAGTCTCTAGTTGAAGACTCAAGAATTCTGAATTTGGGAATTTAATTCCCCTTCCAACACAAAGATGTGGACTCAGGTTCCAGTAGACACAAAGCATCAAATTTATTTTTTTTAATTTAATTTTTGCTTTTTGGAAGGTAATTGGGGTTAATTGACTTGCCCAAGGTCATGTGGCTAGTTTTTGTGTTAAGTGTCTGAGGCTGGATTTGAACTCAGGTCCTCCTGACTCCGGGGCCGGTGCTCTATTTACTGCGCCACCTAGCTGCCCCAAAACATCAGCTTTAGAGTGGAGGAGAGCAACACTCTTTCCTCACTGTGAAAGTGAGAACCAAGGGCACAGAATGGTTGCACTACTTACCCAAGTTCACACAGGTAGAAAATGAAAGAGCTATATTTTCGGCTTAGGTCCCTTGACTACTAAATCCAACATTTTTTCCACTTCAGAGAAAGGCAGACTCAACACTTTGTCAGTGATGACTGTATTTTCTCTATAGCTAGCACCTTACTTGTATCAAACAAGGTGAATAGACCCAGTGACTGGTCCCTGAAAAGAGAGACTTGCCATGACCACGTGACCCTAGAATATGCTTGACCTTGACCACAGCACCCCTTCTGCTGCTACTCACTCTCTGGGGTGCATTCCCTCACCCACTCCCCTTCTCATCAGTAACCAGACATTGCTTTTTTCCTTCTCTCCCAATGGCAGGAGTGACAGGATACTGCAAATTCGCCACCACCTCTTGCTCTTGCTCCGGCTTACCCCACTCAGACATCTGGATGGCTAGGTTGAGGCTCAGAGGAACTCCAGGGTGACAGACCATTTTGAACATCCATCTCTATTATAGCTAGTAAGCATTTTAGTTAGAGTCCATAACTCAATGTAATGAGGTTTTCTACACAACTTCTTTTTGAAATATCTGGCCAGAGAGGAGACCCACCTGGTTGGGAAGAGTGACCAAATTAAGAATAGATTAGGTAAACTTTCTCCCCTTTTGTATGCTATAAACCCTGGAGTTGTCTGGGAGTGGGAAAAGTATGTGTATCTGTGTGGGAGCTGACTTGGGGTTGCCTCTTGGTTGTTTGAAAGTGAAAGTGGAGAATCAGGTTTCTGATATTTTACAAAAGCAAAAAAGGAAAAGAAAGGAAAGGAAAGCAGCTCTTACCATTTTTTGAGAGATAATTATACCCTTAAAGAAGTTCTGTAGGTAGGTATGAAAGATCATGCCTATACGGCTGCATCTGTACTCACTGAATTTGGTGCAAGATTTATGAATTCACTGCAAAGCTGGCATTGCATCTACGCTAGCATAAACTTGGAGGCTGGCCCCATTTAAATAGCGTAGGAGCCTAAAGTGATTTCAATAGTGCAATGAAGTGATTGTGCTATTGAAATGCTAATTCAGTTGCAGCAGCTGCCTAATATATGGCGGGTGTCTAATAGATGCTGCCATACAAGCATCTACCCTTCTCAAACCCAAACAGGAAAGCAGATTTTCTCCATTCCCTGTGTGCATGGCTTTTGGTTTAAACAAGTCCCACCCTGAGTGTCAAATATGGCCTGCTCTGTCCGTCCCCTGAGATTTTTCTGTGGCTGAGTTAACACAGATCCTTTATTACCTTTCATTGAACACATTAGCCCTTCTTTTCAGACAGTGCCTTATGGTTGAGAAGACTTGGCCCGTTGCAGATAAACATCTGCATGAGTATCCTTGGATCAGTGGCTCTGATCATGGGCTGGGTAATTTGTTTGATTAGGGCATCCACCTAAGACAAAGGGAGTATAGCTGAGTGAATCAGGACTCTGGTCTCCAGGAGAGGCCCAAAGATGCAGGAAGAAGTCATTTACCCCAGACCTGGACCACCCTCAGGTAGAATAGCTTTTCTCATCATCTCCTGTTATCCTCAATCAAATGATAGGCTTTGGGGAACCACAGCCTGGGCTCTGACAGGACCACAGTTAATCATACAGACAATATCAGAACCACAGGCTGTGCCTGCAGTTATTACAGATGCAAAAGCAGATGAATTAAAAATAATAATAGATTTTCAACCTTAGCTTGATGATAGCGTTACTTACAACAAATCTGTCTTCATGTTTTGGGCAATGGAGAGAAACTCCCTCAGGAAAAATGTCAGTGGCTCGAGTTTATTTATATGTAAGGTAACCATGAAATATGCCAGCCTACCACTAATTGTGGGGCATATTTATTCTACACAAGTTGTTTTCCGCATTAGCACAGTTGTTAAAATGTACGGCTCTGCCCTGGGGATTTTTACAACTTTATCTTCCATCATGATAAACGTGGATGCTGCCTGGCCCTGGTACATACAGGGCATCAGGAGTCAAGACTGGCAGCCCAGGAGATGCAGAAATAGAAATGACCCAGGGGTGAGACCCTGGAGACAAACAGCAGGGAACAAAGCTCAGGAGATGTGCTCAATAAGGACAAGCCTCAGCGAGCAGCTTCAGAACTTTGTCTGCCCTTTGGTTTGTCTGTCTTTTCTCTTCAAATGGGTTTTAGCTGAAACCAATTAAAGTGGACCAATTGGCAGGGTTCACACTTGTAGTGTTTATGGTGTGTGCATTGTACTGATTTATGCTGGCCAGCAGCGACGGTGAAAGGCAAACTGAAGAGGAAGGGAAAACCTCACACTATGGGGGTATTGCAGTGTGCAGGATTATTGCTGGAGCAATAATGAACGGCCCCATAAAGAGAACTGCTGACCCCACAAGATTTGGCGACCAGGAGTATTTTTAAAGGAAGACAATGCAATGGCTGCAATTTAGTGGCAGGTAATTATGCAAGAGGCCTAATATTGGTGGAGAATGCAGGTGCTTTCAGTGGAAGTAGCACAAAACAAAGCAGCCTCTTGCATTGACCCTTTTGTAGAGGCTTTATGTAATAGAAGTAACATTCTGGACAGAGGTCTGGCTCTGCAGGTGAACCTTTTTACCAGGAAAGGAGGTTAAGAGATCTTTGTTTTTATGTTAAACCACAGGCATATTTGGGAGAGCAAATAAGCCACACAAAACCAAGATACCTGGACAATCCCGGCAAAAGGTAGAGCTACTAGGATAAGGGCCTTCCTGGGAAACTTTGGCCTTTAGGTGGCTACACTGGTGATATCTGTAGGGGGTCATTTAGTAGTAACTCTTGGGCAAATGCCCTCTCTACTGGATTGTAAGCAACTAAAGGGCAGGGGAGGGTGTCATTTTGCAATGGGATTTTTCCTCCTCTCACCTCCCTGCCCTTTCAGATGTTTAATACAGAGCTTAGGATAGAGGCAAAAGCATTCATCTTGGATGCAGGGGACCTAAGTTCAAATGCTGACACTTATTATCAGCATATCATCAGGTAAGTCACTTAATTTCTGAGTCTCAGTTCCCCCATCCCCCAACAACAACAACAAAGGAATTGAACTAGATTCTAAGAGGTCCCTTCTTACTCTTGATCTATCACCAATATGTGCTTAATAATTTATCCTTTTAATACATTAGCATTTTAAAATGTAATAAAGGAATAAAGAGGGGAGAAACATGGAGTAGGCAGGGGGGACATATTGGGGAGATAAAAGGATTTGATTTAGAGCTAGAGAACTGGGAATTTAATTCCAGCTCAGGTCCTTAAGAGCTTTGAGACCCTGGACAAATTGCTTCTCTTTTCTGAACCTTGTTTCCTTACTTCTCAGGTAAGGGGGAGCTAGGCATGGTGGCAGCTCCCAGGGAGGTTGGGGTTGGCAGATCTCCTGAGCTGGGGAACAGTGGGCTATGCTGATCCATACTAAGTTTGATTAATATGGTGAGGTCCTGAGAGCAAGGGCCATGAGATACCCCAAGATGGGAGTTAGAGGTAAGTCTTCAATGTTGGAATAAGAGTAGGCACTTGCAAATCATTGAATAGTTAAGAAAGGGAGGTTTGGTTTGCACATCAAGGATTGAGTGGCACTCAGTTTCTCTGGATATGTCCTCTTGTCTCCATGTGGAAATGTATCTGGCCACTGAGCAGGCTGTGGTAAAAGATATGGTGATTTGTGTGGTCTTCACAAATCCACCAAGTCTGATGGATTCTGGCTTCAGCTGAGGGGGACTTTTTATGTTCTTAGGTGACAAGGAAGCTGAAGGGGCCAATTAAGTCTCAAGATTAGATTTGTTGCTTTTTAGGGAAAAGTAATCCCTGTGACAGAGGAGGATGCATGGGTCAATCTAATTCATTTTTTTTTTGAGGGGGAGAGGAGGTATAGACCTTACCCATGTTATAGAGAAAAGTGGTAGGTATCAGACCTGCAAAAAGGGATGAAGTGAAGAGGATGGAAATGGGAAAACCTGCATGCCAATCAGAGTGGGACCCAGCTTGTGAGGAACCCTTAAACTTCTAGCCTAGATCCTCTCAATCTAAGACGAATGCTTTTGTCTCTCCTGTGACAGGGGTTAGTTTTCCCTGAAAAGCAACAGGAGAGACCCCACAAATATGCCTCTGTTTTCACATACATATCTATCTAAACATATATGTTAGATATATATTTATACTACAGGCATACCTCAGAAATATTGTGTGTTTGGTTCCAGACCACCACAGAAAGGTGAATATTCACAGTAAATTGATGAAATTTTCTGTTTCTCAGTGGATGTAAAAATCATATTTATATTATACTGTAGTATTGTGTATAGTAGTATTATGTCTAAAAATTTACATACCTTAATTAAACATACTTTTAAAAAATGCTAGCCATCATCTAAGACTTGAGTGAATCTTAATTTTTGGTGGTGGAGGGACTTGCCTCAGTGTTGATGGCTGCTGACTGCTCAGGGTAGTGGCTGTTGAAGGTTGGGGTATCTGCAATTTCTTTTATATATATCTATATATATATATACATATATATGTATATACATATGTATATGTATATATATCTATATATATATACATATATATGTATATACATATGTATATGTATATATATTTGTTTTTTGGAGGGGGAAGGTGGCATTTAGGTTTGTGACTTGCCCAAGATTACATGGCTAATAAATGTTAACTGTCTGAGGTTGGATTTGAACTCAGGTCCTCCTGACTCTAGGGCCGAAGCTCTATTCACTGTGCCACTTAGCTGTCCCTTTTAAATATATTTTTAAAAATTTTATCTTATTTATCTATATATTTTAGTTTTCAACATTCATTTCTACAAGATTTTGCGTTCCAAATTTTCTCCCCATCTCTCTCCTACCCCTCACCCTAGATGGGTGAGCATGCCATCAGATGGTAAGCATACTGATTACCTCTTCTCCCAGTCTTTCCTTTCTTCTATGCCTTCCTATCCCCCCTTACCCTCTTTCCCCTTACTTTCTTGTAGGGCAAGATGGATTTCTATATCCTATTACCTGTATATCTTATTTCCTGGTAGCATGTAGAAATAATTTTTTAACATTTGTTTTTAAAACTTTGATTTCCAGATTCTCTCCTTTGTTCCCTATTCACCTACCCCCACTGAGGAGACAAGCAATTCAGTATAGGTTATACATGTGTAGTTATGCAAAAAATTTCCTTCATTTATTTCCCATCATCCTATCCCTCCCCTCATTTATTCTGTTTCTTCCTTTGACCCTGTCCCTTTTCAAAAGTGTTTGCTTCTGATTACCCTCTCCCCTAATCTGCCCTCCCTTCTATCACACCGCCCCCCTCCCTTATACTCTTCTCTCCTACTATCCTGTAGGTAAGATACCCAATTGAGTGTGTATGTTATTCGCTTCTTATGCCAAATCCAATGAGAGAAAGATTGACTCATTCCCTTTCACCTCCCTGCTCTTCCCCTCCATTGTAACAGCTTTCTCTTGCCTCTTCTATGTGAGATAATTTACCCTATTCTATCTCTCCCTCTCTCCTCCCAATATATTCCTCTCTTACCTTTTAATTTTATTTTTTAGATATCATCCCTTCATATTCAACCTACCCTGTGTCATCTAAGTATACATAAACACACATTAACATATACATATATACATATACTATATGTGTATATGTGTGTGTGTGTGTGTATTCCCTTCAACTATCCTAATACTGAAAAAAGTCTCATGAGTTACAAATATTATCTTTCCATATAGGAATGTAAACAGATCAATTTTAATAAGTTCCTTATGATTTCTCTTTCCTGTTTACCTTTTCATGTTTCTCTTGATTCTTGTATTTGAAAGTCAGATTTTCTGTTCATCTCTGGTCTTTTCATCAAGAATACTTGAAAGTCCTCTATTTCATTGAATAACCATATTTCTCCCCAAAGTATATACTATATTTTTGGGTAGGTGGTTCTTGGTATTAATCCTAGCTCCTTTATCTCTGGAATATCATATTACAAACCCTTTAATTCCTTAATATAGAAGCTGCTAGATCTTGCGTTATCCTGATTGTGTTTCCACAGTACTAAAATTATTTCTTCCTGACTGCTTGTAGTATTTTTTCCTTGACCTGGGAACTCTTGGTTTGGCTATAATACTCCTAGGAGTTTTCTTTTTGGGACCTTTTTCAAGGGGCAATCAGGTGGATCCTTTCAATTTCTATTTTACCCTCTGGTTCCAGAATACCAAGGCAGTTTTCCTTGATAATTTCTTTCTCTCTCTCTTTTTTCTCTCTTTTTTATTTTTTAGTTTACATCATTCATTTCTACAAGATTTTGAGTTACAAATTTTCTCCCCATTTTCCTCTCCCCACCACCCCAAAGCAGCGATCCCACTGAATATCCCCTCCCCCAATCTGCTCTCTCCCATATCTTCCTCCATGCCCTCCAACTTTCCAGTAGGGCACGATGGATCTCTATGCACCAGTGCATATATATCTCATTTCCAAGTTACATGTAAAATAATAATAATAATAATATGCATATGTATTTTTAAACATTTGATTTTAAAACTTTGAATTCCAGATTCTTTCCCTTCCTCCCTCATCACCTACCCTCACTGGGAAGATAAGCAATTCAATATAGGTTGTACATATGTAGCTATGAAAAACATTTCCATAGTGGATATATTGTAAAAGACTGACTATATTTCCCTCCATCCTATCCCACCCTCCAATTGTTCTATTCTCTACTTTGATCCTGTCCCTTTTCAAAAGTGGGTGCTTCCAACTTCTCTCCTCCCCAGCCTGCCCTCCCTTCCATTATCCCCCCTCTCTTCCCCTTCCCCTCTACTCTCCTGTAGGGTGAGATACCCTATTTGGTGTGTATTTCATTCCCTCCCTAAGCCAAATTCAATGAGAATAAGGTTGACCCATTCCCTTTTGCCTTCCTGTTCTTCTCCTCCATTGTAACAGTTTCCCCTTGCCTCTTCTATATGAGATAATTTACCCCATTCTGTCCCTCCCCATCTCCTCTCACTATATTCCTCTCTTACCTCTTAATTTCACCTTTTAAATATCATCCTTTGCTATTAAATTGGTCGTGTGCCCTCTGTCTATGTATACCTGTACGCATATATACACACACATACATATGGATTCATATGTCTATATACCCTCCTATATGTATATATACATACACATATATACACACATACATACATACATATATATATATATAAAATATATGAATTTCTATTCCCTTCAACTATTCTCATACTGAGAAATGTTTCATAAGTTACAATTATTGTTTTTCTATGTAGGAATATAAGTAGTTCAACTTTGATAAGTTCCTTATGATTTCTTTTCCCTGTTTACCTTCTTACGCTTCTCTTGCTTCTTGTATCTGAATGTCAAATTTTCTATTCAACTCTGGTTTTTTCAGCAAGAATGCTTGAAAGTACTCTGTTCCATTGAGTAGCCATATTTTACCCTGAAACATTAAACTCAGGTTTTCTGGGTAGGTGATTCTTGGTTTTAATCCCAGCTCCTTTGACCTCTGGAATATCAAATTCCAAGCCCTTCGATCCCTCAGTGTAGAAGCTGCCAGATCCTGGGTTATCCTGATTGTGTTTCCACAATATTCAAATTGTTTCTTCCTGGCTGCTTGTAATATTTTCTCCTTGATCTGGGAATTCCAGAACCTGGCTATGATATTCCTAGGAGTTTAATTTTTGGGATCTTTTTCAGGAGGTGATCTGTGGATTCTTTCAACTTCTATTTTGCCCTCTGGTTCTAAAACATCAGGGCAATTTTCTTTGAGAATTTCTTGAAGGATGATTTGTAGGTTCTTACTTTGATCATGGCTTTCAGTTAGTTCAATAATTTTGAAATTATCTCTCTTGGATCTATTTTCCAGGTCAGCGGTTTTTCCAATAAGATATTTCACATTGCCTTCTATTTTTTCATTTGTTTGGATCTGTTTAATAGTATCTTGATTTCTCATAAAGTCACTTGCTTCCATTTGCTCCAGTCTAATTCTGAAGGAATGATTCTCTTCAGTGAGCTTTTGAGATTCTTTCTCCATCTGGCAACTTTGCCTTTTTAAGGCATTCTTCTCCTCATTGCATTTTTGAGCCTCTTTTGCCATCTGGGTTAGTCTATTTTTTAAGGTATTATTTTCTTCAGTCATGTTGTTGACTCTCATTTCATAAATTTCTTGCATTGTTCTCATTTCTCTTCCCAGTTTTTCCTCCACTTCTCTTATTTGGTTTTCAAAATCCTTTTTAAGCTCCTCTATGACCTGTGACCAGCTCATATTTTTCTTGGAAGCTTTGGGTGCAGGAGTTCTGACTTTGCTGTCTTCTTCCTGTTCCATGTTTTGATCCTTTTTGTCCCCAAAGTAGGAGTATAATGTCAGAATGCTCTGTTTGTTTTGCTTCCTTTGCTTGCTCATGTTGCCACTCAATTACTTGTCTTTTGAGCCTTTTGCCACAGCAGAATTCTGCTTCCTGGGAGAGCTTTGTCCCAAATCACTGGGGTTTGCAAAGCTGCTGGAGGTATTAATTGGGTGCCCTCTCTGAATCCTCCACATGCTCTGGCAGACTGCTCACACAGCCCTGGATCACTACCCTAGAAAGCAATCCAGATCTAAGCAGGTTAAAGCAAGAGTGATTACCCCTCATACTGGTTGCTTGGTGCCCCTGCAATCTGCAGACCAGGAGCTCTGAAGCAGCCACATGGCGGGTGTCTGCATGGCCATGGAGCCTCAGCTGCTTCTTGCCGTGGGGGCAAAGGCAAGACCGCACTTCCAAATTACCAGGTCCCCAAGTCCACACTGTACTGACCTCTCACTTTGTCCTTAGCATCTATGGGTTGATAATTCTGGATACTGCCACAGCTGCTGATGATCTGAAGTCCTTCCAGCCAGTGGCTGGTCAGGCCACCCTGAGGCTAACCTAGGGCTTGAGCAGACCTGGGCTTGGCTCCCAGAACACTGCACTGGCTGCTTCCTGCCAGCCTGCCAGGCTGTCCTCTGTGGGAGGTTAGATTCTCTGTGTGATTTTGTGGGTTCTGTAGCTCCAAAGTTTGTCTAGAGTCATTTTTTACATGAATTGGAGGAGGTTGGAGCCGGAGCCGAGCAGAAGTCCTGTTTCTACTCCGCCATCTTGACTCCACCCCCCTTGATAATTTCTTGAAAGATGATGTCTTGGCTCTTTTTTTTGATCATGGGTTTTTTAAATTATCCATCCTGGATCTATTTTCCTGGTCAGTTTTTTGCAATGAAATATTTTACATTGTCTCCTATTTTTTCATTCTTTTGGGATTTGTTTTATAATATCTTGATTTCTTGTACAGTCATTAGCTTCCATTTGCCCCATTCTCATTCTTAAGGAATTATTTTCTTCTGTGAGATTTTGGACTTCCTTTTCCATTTGGCTAATTCTGCTTCTTAAGGCAATCTTCTCCTCATTGACTTTTTGGACCTCTTTTGCCATTTGAGTTAGTCTATTTTTTGGATGTAATTTTCTTCAGTATTTTTTTTGAGTCTTCTTTGGCAAGCTGATTGACTCATTTTTCATGATTCTCTAGCATCATTCTCATTTCTCTTCCCAATTTTTCCTCTACTTCTCTTACTTGATTTTTAAAATCCTTCTCGAGCTCCTCCATGGCCTGTGTCCAATTCATATTTTTATTGGAGGCTTTTAATGCAGGAGTTTTGATTTTGTTGTCTTCTTTTGGTTCTATGTTTTGATCTTCTTTGTCACCAAAGAACTCTTCTATAGTCTGATTTCTTTTCCTCTCTTGCTCATTTTGCCAGACAATTACTTGACTTTTGAGCTCTTGGCCATGGTAGAACTCTGCTTCTATAGTGGAGAGTGCTGTGTCCCAAATTTCTGGGGTTTTGTGCAGCTGTTGTCAGAGCTACTTCTAGTCACCTTCCTCAGAATTGTGAGGAAGATTTTCTCTCCATAGCTGCCACAAGAGATGCCCTACCAGTTCTCCTCCTCACCGCAGGACCGCCACCCAAGACTGTGACCTGGATCCAAGTAGGGCAAAGCAAGAGAATCCAGCCTCAGTGCCAGAGAAGAGATTCCTGCAACTGCCCTATGATAAGCTTCTTGATCCCCCCATCATCTGTGGGCCTGGAGCTCTGGTCGCAGCTGTTCTGATGCTTCAGCCACTACTGCCTTTGCTGTCCCAGAAGAGTACTGCCTTCTAACAGTGCTCTTCTTGCAACAAGTCTGAGTTTCCCCACTGACCTTTTACTTTCTCTTTGCCATTTATGAGTTGAGAAGTCTGGAAATCACCACAGCTGCCAGTAATTCAGCCCTCTGAGGTCTGCTCCAGCCAGTCTGTGCTGCCAGTCTATGCTGGCATGGCCCACATGCGACTGTGCTCCATTCCCTCTAAACTTTGTTTAGAGTCATTTTTTACAGGTATTGGAGGTAGTTGGGGCACTAGCTCAATCAAGTTCCTGTGTTTATTCTGCCATCTTGGCTCTGCCCCCTTGTGCAATTTCTTAAAATAAAGACAACAGTGAAGTTTGCTGCATTGACCAACTCTTCCTTTCACACATTTCACACTTTCACATTTACAGAGGTTAACTGGCCTAATTTCAATATTGTTGTGTCTCAGGCCATAGGAAGGCCTGAGGAGAGGGACTAGGAATGGCTGGTTGGTAGAGCAATCAGAATACACATGACATTTATCAATTAAGTTCACTTTCTTATTTGGGTATGCTTCATGGTGCTCCAAAACAATTACAATGGTGACTGATCACACATCACCATAAGAGATATAATAGTAATGAAAAAAATTGAAATATTGGATGAATTTCCAACATGTGACACAAATGCATGATGTAAGCACATGCTGTTGGAAAAAAATAGTGCTGACAGATTTGGGCAGAGTTGTCACAAACCTTCAATTTGTAAAAAATGCAATATTTGAGAAGCACAATAAAGTGAAACATAATAAATGAAGTATGCCTATATATGTATATCTATATGATTTTCTTTCTATCTATCCATCCCTCAATCTATCTATCTATCTATCTATCTACTTTTAATTTTCCTTTTTGTTCCCTGAATAATTGTGCCAGTATCATACACATTGTCTTGGATCTTCAGTAGATCTCAAGGAGGCATTGACTATAGGGATGGAGCTCAATTCTTTACTCTGCATTCCTGCCTCAACAATAAAATGTCCCCATACCTGTTATGTTTTCCTTCATTAAAAAAATCTCTTCTTCCAAATCACACTATAAGTGAATAGGCACACCTCTTAAGTGCATATGGAAACATTCATTGATTTTCATATAATAAGTTATATGCATAGTATACTAGGTACAGGGGTAGGTCATGTGCATATGTTATACCTAACAGAAAAAATAGTATTACATGAGTCAAAAATGCTTTAGTTTATAGAGCATCAACCTCACAGCTGCAAATGCTCCCCCCTAAACTCCTGAATGTGGTACAACTAGATAAAAGTTTAATTAGGAAATATTTAACAAAATAAATAAAAAATACAATTTAACAATGGTAATTTGTGGCTTTCTAAGTCAATATGGACTAGCAGGCATCTATAATTTAATTTGATACCACTGCATAGAATATATAACATTACATAATAAAATCACATACATCAAATCAAGCATAGAGGTCATACAATATGTAATAGATAATATCACATGTTGAGATTAAAAGCCAAGTACTTGTTACATATAGTATCCTCAAAACTTTTTCCCCCCAAACACTTAATACAGTCTTAAGCTTTATCAACTTCAGAAGTATAAATGATAAATTTATGAAAAAAGCACATTTTGAAAGGTTATTTGTGTTTTAAAATATTGATGTTTCTTATAAAATTAAACATAACCACTGTTTTGGGCTATATATTACTGCAGTCAGTTTTTTTTAAATTTGTAAAAACTTTCATCAGCTACTGCTCAGTGATTGAAAGGATTTTATTTGTAATCTTAGCCTTAAGATCATTTAAAGGAGATTTTGATGTATACATGACAGTTTTGATGTGACCCCACAAGAAAAAGTCAAATGGAAAGAGATTAGATGACCAAGAAAGAAGACCTCTTATATCTATCCACTGGTCTGAAAAAAATGTCATCCAGAAACTGTCACACATGCAGTGCATAATGACAGAGTACCCTATCTTCTTAAAATGACAATTACTTTTTTTTTAAATTTCAAAACTATAGGATAAAGAACTTAAATAGTTAAACTTTTAAATGATTTTTATTCTTCTGAAGTTATTAAAGCCTAAAACTGTACCACCAAGACTTTTAGGGCATTCTTATTGATGTTTTGACTTTTGTTCTACCACATTTGTTGCCTTCTCTCCCATTATTCTTATTACATCACATGATAGGTTCCTTATTTGTCAGGTAGTCCTGGCGTTTCTGAGGTGATTGGCTATCAGTTCTGTAACCTCTAGATATTATTGAACAGATTAGGTTGTTTAACTCTTTCTAGAACATAATGATTCAGGCTCCCTGGGTGGCCTTTATTACTCCATGCTTGAAAAGCAGTTCTAGACTCAGCTCAAGTGTCATCTTTTCCATGAAGCTTTTCCTGATTCCTCAACTACTAGGGTCCTCCTGTCACAAATTTAGCACATATAGTACTTCTATATGTGTATGGTATCTTCTCTAATAGAATATAAGTTCTTTGAGGCCAGTAACTATTTCACTTCTGTCTTTGTATTTCCAGTGTTTAGCAAAGTGTTTGGCAAGTCATATGGGGTTAATAAATGCTTGTGATTAATCAAATCTGAACTGAGAGAGGAGATCTCTATATTCAGTCCTCTACCTTTCTCTGGAAAAAACTACTACAGTATGGAGAAATTTTAGCAGGTTTCCCCCACCATCAAGCAATATGAAATTTCTTCAGCATCTAAAAAGTAATTTAGGTTCTCCCTATATAGGCCATTGACAGCCACCAATCATCTGTCTGTACCTGATGGACAAAGTCTTCATTGAGTCCACTTTTATGGAATCCTCCTGCCTTACTATTATCATCTTGGCCCTTGGGGATTGGCAGTTAGTCTTTTATGAGTAAAAAGATGGTGGAGATTCCTCTGGGGCATTGGCCATTTGCTGGTGTCATTTAATAAAGAGTTGGAAGGCTCAATCTTTCAACTCTTTGACTTGAGTTAGCTTTCTTCTGGCACTTTATCTTGTGAATTCCTTGGACAGTAAGATTTACATAGAAGGATTTTAACACAAGATTGGAGCTTCTGACAGAGAATAAGGGCTTCATGTGTATGATATCTTCCCCAACAGAGTATAAGATCTTTGGGGGTAGGAACTATTTCACTTTTGTCTTTGCATTTCTGGGGTCTAGCACATTGTTTGGCAAGTCATATGTCATTAATAAATGCTTATTTGTTTAGATCTGAACCAAGAGAGAGGAAGTCTCTGTATTCAACATTCTTCCTCTCTCTGGGCAGAGGTCATCTGTTTTTTGCTGGGTTTTTTTTGTGCCTCTCCAAGCTCTTTTGAGCTGAGGTCCTAACTAAGAGGTATGACAATTGTGAGTCTCTTCATTTTTTCCACCTTCCATGATTCCAAAGCACAGATTAAGGGACAAAAATGACCTTCATCCACACATCAACATGTAGCAACATTCATCAGGGGTGGAGTCAAGATGACTGAGTAGAAACTGCACTTCCCCAGGGCTTCTGCTTCCACCCTCCCCAATCCATGTAAAAAGGGGACTCTAAACAAACTTTGGAGCTGCAGAACCCACAAAATGACACAGAGAAACTAACCTCCCGCTGAGGACAGCGCAGCAGGCCGGCAGGAATGCGGTGCTCTGGGTGCCAAGCCCAACCCTACACTAAGGCTTTAGCCCCAGGGCAGGCCTGACCAGCCACCAGCCAGAGGGATGCCAGATCAGCAGCAGCTGTGGCCTTTTCTAGATTTATCAACACACAGATGAGAAGGACAAAGTGAGAGGTCAGTGCAGTCTGGACTTTGGGACACAGTAAGTGGGAGTGCATGGCTTTTGCCCCCCAGGGCAAAAAACCATTGAGACACCAGGACAGCCAGCCAGCTCCATGTGGCAGCTTCAGCTCTGGTCTGCAGAGTGTAGTGGGACCAAGCACCAGGCTGAGGGGTAATCGCTCTTGCTTTAACCTTCTTAGATCTGGATTGCAGTCTAGGGTGGAGGTCCTGGGGTGCATGACCAGCTTGCCAGAGGGTGTGGAGGCCTCACAGAGGGCACCCATCTAATACCCCCAGCAGCTGAGATGGGATGAAAGCTCCCCTGTCTGGTGGCAGAGTCCTACTGTGGCAAAAAGCCCAGGGGTCAAGTGACTGAGGGGAGACATGACCAGGCAAAGGAAACAAAGCAGACAGAAGATTCCAACATTAGACTCCTATTTGGAGACAAAAAGGAGAAAAGCATGGAACAGGAGGAAGACAGTGAACTCAGAACTCCTGCACCAAAAGCTTCAAAGGAAAATATGAGCTGGTTACAGGCCATAGAGGACCTTTAGAAGCAGATAAGAGAAGTGGAGGAAAAATTGGGAAGAGAAATGAGAACGATGAAAGAAAATTACCAAATGAGAGTCAACAGTCTGACTGAGGAAAATAACACCTTAAAAAACAGAATAACTCAAATGGCAAAAGAGGCTCAAAAAGGCAATGAAGAGAAAAATGCCTTAAAAAGCTGAATTTGCCAGATGGAAAAAGAATCTCAAAAGCTCAATGAGGAGAATCATTGCTTCAGAATTAGATTGGAGTGAATGGAAACTAATGACATTATGAGAAATCAAGATACTGCTAAACAGATCCAAACAAATGAAAGAATAGAAGGCAATGTGAAATATCTTATGGAAAAAAACACCGACCTGGAAAATAGATCCAGGAGAGATAATTTTAAAATTATTGGACTACCGGAAAGCCATGCTCAAAGTAAGAACCTACAAATCATCCTCCAGGAAGTTCTCAAAGAAAACTGCCCTGATGGTTTAGAACCAGAGGGCAAAATAGAGGTTGAAAGAATCCACAGAACACCTACTGAAAAAGATCCCAAAAAGAAAACTCCTAGGAATATTATAGCCAAGTTCCAGAATTCCCAGATTAAAGAGAGAATATTACAAGCAGCCAGGAAGAAACAATTTGAATATTGTGGAAACACAATCAGGATAACCCAGGATCTGGCAGCTTCTACACTGAGGGATTGAAGGGCTTGGAATATGATATTCCAGAGGTCAAAGAAGCTGGGATTAAAACCAAGAGTCACCTACCCAGCAAAACTGAGTATCATGTTTCAGGGGAAAATATGGTCATTCAGTGAAATAGAGGACTTTCAAGCATTCTTGCTGAAAAAACCAGAGTTGAATAGAAAATTTGACATTCAGATACAAGAAGCAAGAGAAGCATGAAAAGGTATACAGGGAAAAATAATCATAAGGAACTTATCAAAGTGGAACTATTAACATTCCTACATGGAAAAACAATAGTTGTAACTTATGAAACTTTTCTCAGTAGTTTAAGGGAATAGAAATATGTCTATGTATGAGGGTATATGGGTATATGAATACATATGGGAATGTGTGTATATATGTTTACAGGTATACATAGATAGGGGGCACAAGCCCAATTTAACAGGAAGGGTTGCTACTTAAAAGGTGAAATTAAGAGTTGAGAGAGGAATATAATGAGAGGAGATGGGGAGAGATAGAATGGGGTAAACTATCTCATATAGAAGAGGCAAGGGAGAATAGTTACAATGGAGGGGAAGAATAGGAAGGCAAAAAGGAATGGGTCAACCTTATTCCCATTCAATTTGGCTTTAGGAGGGAATGAAATACAAACCAAATAGGGTATCTCACCCTCCAGGACAGTGGAGGGGAAGGGGATGAGAGGGGGGATGATGGAAGGGAGGGCAGGCTGCGGGGGAGGGAAGGTGGTAGCACCCACTTTTGAAAAGGGACGGGATCAAAGTAGAAAATAGAACAAGTGGGAGGTGGGATAGGAGGGAGGGAAATATAGTCAGCCTTTTACAATGTATCTACTATGTGATTGTTTTGCATTAGCCACACATGTACAACCTATACTGAACTCCTTATCTTCCCAGTGAGGTTGGGTGACAAGGGAGGAAAGGAATGAATCTGAAATTCAAAGTTTTAAAATCAAATATTAATATATATATATGCTATTATTAATACTATTTTACATGCAATTGGGAAATAAGATATACAGGCACTGGGGCATAGAGATCCACTGTAAAAGTTGAAAGGGGTATGGGAGAGAACAGATTGGAGGAGGGGATAGCCTGTGGGACTGCTATTTTGGGGTGGTGGGTAGGGGAAAAATGGGGAGAAAATTTGTAACTCAAAATCTGGTGGAAATGAATGATGTAAGTCAGAAGTTAATAAAGCATTTGAAAAAGAAAAAAAACATGTAGCAACATTCTTGGGAGCATTGCATGCATGTACTAAAATGACCATGCTCTGACTTCACTTTGCATTTTGTACAGGTTTTGTGGTCTGTAACATGTTTATTAGCAGTGTTTAGTTAAAATCCTCTCCAGTTAAGGTGTCCTTGGGAATCCTTATTTTATAATGATAGTTACAAGTTTTTGCTAATGTTCATCTCTCAAATAGTCAATAAGCATCTATTAAGCGCTGACTATATGCTAGGAACTCTGCTAACCATTGGGGATACAACGAAATGCAAAAGACAGCTCCTCTTCTTGAGGAGACCATAGTCAAATGTGGGGGATGACATGAAAACAACTATATACAACAAGCTACATACAGGATACAAAGGATATTCCCCTGTAGGGAAAGGCTTCCTGTAGACAATAGGACATTATATGGGACTT
Organism: Petaurus breviceps papuanus; assembly: GCF_028583685.1. Lineage (NCBI taxonomy): Eukaryota > Metazoa > Chordata > Mammalia > Diprotodontia > Petauridae > Petaurus > Petaurus breviceps. Next base: position 6,558,653 of record NW_027187342.1, on the reverse strand, counting down.
GGAGGAAGCCAGAAAGTAGGGAGGAGAAGGAAGAAAATTCCAGGCATGCAAGACAGGAAAATACCCAGACTGGTGGGATATAGTGTCTTGTTTGAGGAGGAGGCCAGGGTCCCTGGAAATCAGAGTACCTAGGGGTGGAGGGAATTAAACATGAAAGGACTGGAAAGGTGTGTGTGGGTTGGTGGTGGGGTAGGTAATGAAGACCTTTGAATACCAAACTGAGGTTTTACTTCTGAGCTGGAGGTGATGATTCCACATTGAATTTGAATTGTTAAGAACAACCAGCATTTCCCCTAGCAAGGAAATCTCAACCATAGACTACTATAAATATTGAGGATTATATAGGTCCCTGGGATAGGTGAAAGCTGTCTTGACTATTTATGGATTTGAGAGTAAGTCCTTTGTGCTTTTCATTTTTTTGTCAGTTTAAATACAGTCTGTCCTGTATTTATTATACCATTAGCCTGAGTGCATGGTAGCTGAATCCTTTACTTTTTTTGTTGAGACCTACATATGAGGAAATTCTTATCTTCTTAAGAGAAAGCCTGGATGGGGGGCAAAAGTCAAAGAGAAATTTTTGAGAGATACTCCCAAGATGGAACCTGGAACCTTTGGTTTTGGGATACAGATTGTACATCCATATTCATATAGCACATCATTATAGAAATATGTAGCACAGGTTGGAACATTCACCTAATCTTAGAAATCTTATGGTTTCTCTAGCTTGTGATATATATATATATATGTATATATATAAATATAAATATATTATATATAGAGAGTCACACATATACACATATGTAAATACATATGTGTGTAGTATATACACATGTATATATGTATTTGTGTATATGTATATATATACACACACAGAGACACAGACACACATATATACTTTGAATGCAGGGGATATATAATTTCCTCTTGGATGTTAGCTTTTGGTTTGAATGCCAGAAGTGACTATCTTTTATCATATATAACTTAATTTACTAGAGAAAAATGCCAGATTTGTAATCAAGATACCTATCCTAGCACTGGGCTGTTACAGTAAGGCAATTGGTTTGAATTTCTAAGGTCCCTTACAAGCACAAAATTATATAATTCTATGAACTCTACTTCCTTCCTCCACCTTTTATTCCACCAAACCTTTTTGGAAACAGAGAAGGCAACTGGCACTTAGTCCTGTGAAATGAAAGATGGTTCTGTGAAATGAAAGATATTAACTTCTCATTCCTATTAATATCTTTTCTCTCTAGTACCTTGAAGTTCATGGACCTATTTTTGACTTATATTATTCTTTGTTGAGTCCAGAAAATGATCTATTAAATGCTTTTAGAATCAATGTTGAGTATCATTCATTCACTCATCAAAGCCCCTATCTAGTGCCCTGTGTTAAACACTGTGGAGGATATAAAAGTTATGGAAAACAGTTTTTGTCCTCAAGGATATTCTTTAGTGGGTCTTTGTTGGAGAACTCTTGAATGAGAGTGATTATTTGGGTTATTGTGGCAATTAGTAAAATGCCACCTGTCTTCAGTGTTCTGTTTTTCCGTAGCTTTCTCTAGTCATCTTGTTGTGTATCTGGCAGCTGGACCTAGATTGCTCCAGAGCAGAAAGTGAAGCTGGTGACTTGGCACTGCCCTCCTTTACTAAAATCTGATTCTCTTGCATGTCACAGCATCACCTCCATGATGTCATGGTCCTCTTTGAGAATAAAGGACAAAGCATAACAGACACCTTAGTGGGCCTTGGTCTCTTTATCAGCAAAATGAGTGACTAAGAAAGAAGGAGAAAAAGAATTTATATTGTGCCTATTCTGTCCCAGGAATTGTGCTAAGTGCCCTTTACAAAATATTATCTCATTAGGACCTCACAATAGCCCTATTAGGTTGACACAGTTATTATTCCCATTTAAATATGAGGAAACTGAGGTCAAGTGACTTCTCCAGTGTCACAGAGCAAGCAAGAGTCTGTGGTTGTATTTGAACTTTGGTCTTCCCGACTCTAAGCCTGGTACTCTATCCATTTGACCACCTAGCTGCCCTGACTAGGTTAGGCTAGATGTCCTCTGAGGTCCATTCTGGCTCTGGATTTGAGATTTATGCTTCTTTTGGATGTGTTTAGCAAGAGAGGAAGACAGAACACCGCACTCAGCTCTTATCAAAAGTCAAATGTATACCCAGCCCTGGATGTGGTGAGATCACCAAACCAGTTCAGTTTCCATTCTCATCTGGGGAGATTCAGTGATCATCAATTTGATCTGTTTTATTTTCTTGGTATCAATGTAATTTCTGTATGTGATTGTGTGTGTCAGATCCTGTTGGAGTTTGAAAACAAATTAAAAAGTCCAGATATTGTTGTTTAATAATCAAACATTGCACATGAGGTGGAATTTTTTTCTCCAAGTCTCTGTGGAATTTTTTTCACTCTGGACAACAAAACATAATTACACAACATCTCAAACAGCTTACATAATGCCCTTTATAAAAATTTGTCTTACCTTAGAGACATTTCTTGAGGGGTTAAGGGAAGAGGGACTTAATTACACATCTCTTTTTTTTTTTAACCTACTTAATTAAAGACTACTGGAGAAATAATTTTTTTTCATAACTTTCCACAGAAGGAACACATTTATGCAAACAAGGAAATCTGGCTTTACCTAAAATTAAAGAATCAATGTTAGAAAGGCTCTGGAAACCAAAACCATGTAATATTTTTAGTGACTCAGTTGACTTTGGATATAAAATATGTAAACTTTATCGAGTCTCAGGTTTGGATTTTGGTTTAAATTCCTATGCCCATCTGGAGGAATATAATAGTGTTTTACAGTGCAGCTTCTACATGGGTCATTTTGATAAAATTGTAATTAAGGGAGTACATGAATATATACCCATCATTAGACTTTTCACATGGCAGAAAGTTTGAACTGTACTTTTTTGATGTATTTTGTATTTGACCTAAAGTTGACCTTGGTCAGCTTGGCACACCACATGACATTGTCATCCCAGAACCGTTTGGATGTTGAGGCTCAGGGTCCCAGAGAAACCTTGATAGTAATCATCCACACCATCATCATCATCATCGTCATCATCATCATCATCTAGTAATTCTATAGTACCTTAAGGTTTGCAAAGTACTTTACATAGTTCTTCACAACAACATTGGAGGGAGGAGATATTATTAACATGATTATATAGATGAGGAAACTGAGGCAGAGAGAGCTTAAATGGCTCATATAACTAGTCTGAGGTCAGATTTGAACTTAGGTCTTTGTGATTCCAAATTCAGTGCTTAATCTATTGTGCTACCTACCTTAAGATTAGTGTTTATTTCCTCAGATGGTATGTGTGGAAGGATGTGGGCATCAGACCAAGAAACTAAAATAGTAAACCTGATATAGGAACCTAATCTACAGTACATAAAGATCAAATCTGTGGGAGAGGGTTTTTACAGATTGAAAGTCTTCTCCTTTTGCTCCTCACCCCCACCCACATTAATCATTTCCCATGCCGCATATTTGTCTGCCAGTAGAACTTCTTTACCTTTAAATAAAAAGATGGTCTTAAAATAAGTAGCTTTATCCACTGTGAAGAAGCTACAGATACTTGGAAACAATATTTTCTAAATATTTATAAGGTCTATTTCAAAATCTGCTACATCCAATAAATTGTATAAATAAATATCAGACCTACAAGTCACCATCACAGCGCTCTAGAGCAGCATCTCCAATCACTCATCAACAGACAAGCCATGATTTCAAACACTGTCATCTATCTCTCAGCCAAACAAATCCAAAGTGAGAAACTTTTTCTTGTCTTAAAAAGAGTAGAGTCTTAATTTTTATGTGAAATGAAGTACCTGAGACTAAGCTGGAATGGGGGAGAGAGAAGAATTGAAAGGGGAGAAAGGCAAAGTCAAAACAGAGTGGCATTCACTTAAGGGAGTACATCTCCAGGCCTCAAGAGTTGCAGATTTATGCTCAGAAAAGGTTAAACTAGACAAAAGCTAGTCAGATGGCAGAGTGGTGTCCTGAATAGGACACAGAAGTTAGAGTCACAAAATCCTAGATTCAAGTCTTACTTACTATTATGATACCCAGTATAAGTTAAATTATTTTTTAGTGATTCAGTTTCCCCATCTGTAAAATGAGATACTTGAACTTCTAGCTCTAAGTCTATGATCTGAATGCTATAGGAGGGTTTCAACTATATTTATGGAATTTGATCTTGCCTCCATTTTCTGTCATCAGATTGTGGAAATAATTGAGTGACTACATAAAGGCAGGAGGGTTTCACAAAAAATATCAGCTCCATGCAATAGGCTCAATACTGTCTCTACTATGTGTCCAGGAGTGTGCTAGGAAGTGAGAAGATCAAAGATAAGTGTAATGAGATGATAGCATTAGACAAGAGAAACCTCAAAACTCTCAGTCCCCTAACACCTTGAGAATCAGATATAGCAGATCTTACTTGCAGGGTAAGTAGGCCAGAGCACCCTCGTTATGTGTAGGGGCTCATTTGGGAGTGACAAGGGTTTGAGACACACAAAGAATACTTCTGATAGTATCTCCCCAAGTAGAGAGGACAGACTGCTTCAGGAAGTGTTGGGATAATATGGAATAGAAACATCTTGTAATGGCTGTGGACATTCTTTAATTGGCTCCAGTCTATTAACCACATAGTTAGGAGATAACTTTGGGGAATAACTTGTGATAGTTGAGATGAGGACTTACCCAGCAGTTATGCCTCACCTGGATGTGAACTTGGTGGGACCAATATTATATAGGAACTGAACTAAATTTAAAACAATTCTCCTCAGAGAAAGATGATTTCAGGGAGTGTATGGTATAGGGGCAAGCTGTGGGGTTGGTGTAAAAATGCTTTTTTTTCTCTTGCTATACTTTTGAAATAAATCCCTTTGAGAAAGCAGATTGGTCTGAATGAAATAGGGAATTAGTCAGTCTCTGGCATTTAATAGTGGAGGGAATATAGCAGATGGGGACTCTAACCAATTTTTAGAGGAGAGTGCCCCAATCCCTTAGGATCCCTCTCGTAACCTAAAGGGCAGAAAAAGCTGATCTCACTCTGGAAGAGGAAGCTGGAGCATATTCATAACACTCACTAAAGACCCCAAGAGCCTGCAGCCCACATAAAGAACCAAGAAATACAAAAGCCAGGACCAAAATGAATGGCAGAGACTGAGAGTACTTTATAAAATCAGGAAGAATCGGATTTCTTAACAGACACACTAGGCAGGAACTAAAGGAAGTGTTGATGTTTTGGGTTCTGCTCTTGAAAACCTGATTGTATGACACTGGTTCCAAAAAGGTTGTTTAAATGAAAGAGCCTGACTGCATTTAGTATGTTGATTGACTCCTAATTGAGATAAGTGAAAATGCCTACTTGATCCTGTGTGGAGAGACATATGTAAAGACTATGGTAAGATCTGAAGTCCTCAGTCCATGGATTCTTTGTGTACCAGACCTTGGGCCTTGTTGATCTGGAATCATCATTCTTACTTTATTTAATGATTGGTGGGCTGACCCTGGCTTTGTTGCTGAAACCAGCTCTTCAGAGGTTGCTTACCCTATGACTTATCATGTTGGCACTTACTTGTGAATGACTAGGTGGTTTAATTCCGGTGGGCTTTGGGATTTACCTACTAATTAATGCACTCTAACAAATAAAGAGATCATGAGTGGATCTAAAGATAAGAAGGCAATATGTGTAGCATTTAAACAGCTTTTCCATGTTGACATAAAAGTATAAACACTACTTAAATGCATCCAAATTATGATTTTTTGCCCTGCTTCAACAACCATTTGTTGAGATACAGATTGAGTCAAATATGTCATAACTATTTATATTATAGCCTAGTAAAGTAATGATTTTATGACTTGTTTTACTTTTTTATCTTTTTCTTTTCCTTTCATTTCCTTGTTTGCTCTCCTTTCTTCTCTGCTCCTCTCTACTTTGTTTAGTGATTTTTTAAGTTTAATATTTGAGACTATAATTCTCATGTTATTTGGGGGTATATATTATTTGCCCAATTTTTTTCCTTGACTAATTGTAAGGTTTTCTCAAATTTCTTTTCTTTAATATTGTAATTTCATTGTTTGTAATCAATGTAAATTGCTTATGAATGAGAATGCCATAGGACATGATGGCATGGTTGCCTTCTGCATTGTTGCAAGCTATATCAGAAGTGATGAAGTCATAGTAACCAAAGTAATAATGAACCAAAACTCTTTTATTTTCTGAATCAAAGTTTTCTTTTGAAACTTCACAAGTCTTTGTAATATATCCCAAATTCAAAACAGGAAGACAATAGAACAGTATAAAGGATGATTAGTCCATGACATATGAAGATTTCAATTTTGAAATATAAAATAAATGGTAAAAAACTAACTCATAAATAAAAGAATAGAATATTAAGCCTTATTTCTACTAAAATAGAAATATTTTAAGATATTTTGTAATATTAATTTAAATTATATAGTTGTTTTAAAAAAGGAAAATACTTTAAGCTATGAAGAAAGGGTTCATCCCAATGCCCCCTCAAGTCCTACCATCCAGTTATAGTCATACCAGAGGACTTTAATCAAACAGTGAGTTTCCATTACCTTCCAAGGTAGCCCATTCTACTTTGGGATTAATTTAATTGTTAGGGAATTGTTCCTTCCTTTCTAAATCTGTCACTCTGATATTGCTATCCATTACTCTTGGTGCTGTCCTATAGGACTGATTCATCTTCTCTATATTTATAGGGCAAATTACCATTCTTCCAAAAGCTGAATCCTCTTTAATTCCTTTCTCTTTTTTCTAGCTCCCTAAAATTTTAATTAATAGCATTTGCTTAATGTGCCTTGTTTCTGCCCTTTCGCAGATCTCATTTTTGTTTTACTTCTCTTGCTTTATTGAAATTTCTCTATAACACAGTGCCTGGCACATAATTAATGTTTATTAATTGATTGATTAATGTGGTAGGAATAACACTGGACCTGGAGTCACAGGACCTGGGCTTACTTCCTGGATTGTCCATTTGGCCTTGGATGGATCAAGTGACTTATCCTTGCTGTGCCTCAATTCCCTCATTTGGAAAAAAAATTAATCAGCATACAAATATTTGCATTATATAACTCACAGGACTGTGAGGTGTTATTAGCATTACACACATATATATATATATATGTTGCTTCTTCCTTCTTTCTTTTCTTCCTTTCTTTTTCCTTTTTTCCCTTCCTTCCTTTTTCTTTTCTATATATCTAAATCAATTCACTTATATCTATCTATTGATAAGTATAAATGTATATATATACATTAATATTAGTAGATATATAGGGAATATTGAGACACATAAAGATCAAAGCCCTTTGCAAAACTTAAAGTATTATGTAATATTAGCAGTGGTTATCAGGCACCAGTTTCTTCCCCTCTAAAAACAGTATTTTTGTGAAGTCGGCAGTTTTAGATTTGGAGTCAATGGGCCTGGATTCAAATTTTAGTTATCTTACTACCTGTGTGACTTTTGGCAAATCACTTTCCCTATTTAGTAGGGCAGGGAAGTGCCACAGTGAATAGAGGTCTGGACTTAGAGTAAGGAAGAACTGAATTCAAATCCAAGCTCACACACTAGTTGTTTGACCATGGACAAGCCATGAAACCCTGTTTGCCTCTGTTTTCTCATCTGCAAAATGAGTTGTAGGAGGAAATGGCAAACCGTTCCAGTATTTTTTCCAAGGAAACCCCAAATGGCTAATGATGAATCAGACATGATTGAAACACCTGAACAACAACAACAATTCCCTCTTTGGGTTTTGCTTTCTCATCTATAAAATAAAAGCATTGGTGTCCAATTTCCATTCCAGATCTGTGATTGTTTAATAAAATATATTTGTTATTTTTAAGATTATCTTCCCTAAGTGTGATTATTCAGTCTAGATTATCCCCCCTCCTCAGATGATTGTAATGTCTTGTTATTATTCATCTTCTCTAACTAAAGTTCCGGCTGATAGGCTTCCATGCTCTTTATCAGCCAATGAAACTCAAAACATTTTGTGCTTCAGTCAGACCAGGCTGACACTGTCCCAATTATAGGCACATTTTTAGAAAGAAACTGAAATAATTTCTTTAGTTTAATTCAATAATTGACTTTTAGGTCTTTGTTATGGGAATGGGAATCTGAAGATCTTCCCTGCGCCTTAGCCCTTAGTGACTTAGCTTAAGTGACTCTGAGAACCTTCCCTGATTTGAAAACATACCCTGCTCCCTAATAGGCTCAATGTGGTCCCATGGAGCCTGTGGTAAGAGGCTTGTTTTTCAGGAATGCCCATACCTTGTTACTTTGTGATTGGGCAGTGGGTCAAGAGAGTTATGACATTCTGACCCAGGAGAAAGCTATATAAAACCCCAGTGTGAGGTTTTGCTTTGGGACTCACTTTGGGAAGAGTTATGTGATTTGGCCAGATGAGACTCTGGGCAGCTGTTGGGTCCCCTGGCTTTGAAAACCCAGATTCTGGTGCTTCCCTTTCTGGTAACTAACTAGGTATGGATGTAATGGTCAGACAACTGGAAGCCCTGTCTGTTGATATATTTCTCTGTCTGCTTGTAACTTGTTTGTATTCTGTATTCTCTGAAGTTCAGGGTGTTGGCTTTTTCCCCTGAACTAGGTAAATGATATACATTTGATTAAAGTAAGATTGTTAACCCATTTTGAGTTGCTTTCCTTTAGAAAAGCAGATCTAAGATCCTGTGCTAGCAGCCATCCTGGGTATGCTAGGGTGCTTGCTAATACAGGCTTACAATCTGAAAATTCAAAACCATGTCTCCTGTCTCTTTTCTCATGGGTGGCTTTTCACTTGCTGTTCTCAATTTCATTCCCCACTAAAGACTCCAGGGAGAAACAAAGTGATGGCTTCATTGGACCCAGGAAATTAGAGCTTTTGTGCTTAGCTCAAATTGTGGCCACCACTGTTAAGGGTGAAAAGAATGGGCAGGAAGAAGAATATAAAATTCAACAGAATCCTAATAGAGAGAGTAGAAGTACATGTGCTTAAAATCTTGGGTTGGAGGAATGAGGTGGGTGTGGGTTGTGGCTCATTTGAACTTTTGCAGTGAAATACCCAACTTGTGAAACAAATCAAAAGCTCAAAGATGACAATTAAAAAAAAACACCCAAGGTCATGATGAGTGTTATTGAAAATATAGACAGGCTTGCAATTATAATGGGTACAGCTACTACCATCCAGGGTTAAAGGGTCTCTTAATAGTACACCAGCAATTGAGCTACCAGCTCTCCCCCTTCCCCTCTAATTTGACTGTTTTACAACCTACACATAAATATTTTTTAAAGACCCTAAATTGGTCCTTTAAGGTGAGAGTGAAGGACCCAATTTTCTCTCTGCCTTAAAAAATAACCCAGCTGTTCGGAAGTAGCAGAGTACTCCAGGATCCAAGAAGATGTATTTTGTCCAAAAGGGAATGTGATCACCATAGCATTGATTCTTACTGATAGACTTCTCCATTAGAATTTTGGGTTGACTGAGAATGCTAGTTAAGTGAAAAAGGGCTACAAAAGTGCTTTGAATCTCCTCTGACTCACTTCTGAAGGCTTTATTTTGAGCAAAAGAGGCATTTTGGAAGTTAATATTCACTAAGACTAAAAGACCCTCTGGCTACTGCTGCCACCTACATTCAAAAGCAAATATTCAGATGACAGCAAGTAGGCTCATTTCTATCTGATCTTGCAAGTGATTCAATGAGAGTTGTGGGTATTTTTAAGAAGTCATAGTAATGTAACTTAAAAACAAAGTTTCTAAAAAAATATTTATTGCATAAGACCTTGGAGATGAAAAGAATGTAACTATTATTCTTGGTTTGTTTTGAGGTTATTTACTTAGGACTAAGCACCTCATTTTTCTTGTGTACAAAAAGTAATTATGCAGTCAAAAGAATTATAGCTCATATACTTCAAAACATATGAAAAATGTAAAACTTTATTACACACATTAATTTCTAACAAAGGACATCTCCAGCATCAGTGTAACTGGGATAAGCCAGATAACTGATGTATATATGCGGATGTTTCTCCCAAATGGGTTTTATAAAGGCAAACAAACAAATAAACAATTTCTCCTGTTATGTCTCTCTTTTATAAATTTTCGCTTCCTGGTAGAGGCAATAGTTTTTGGAATTTTTTTCTATGCTAATATATTCTCCTCAAGTAGCCTTCCCAGTCACCCACCCATTTCTCATTTTATTGTTCTTAGCTCTGCGGGTGGAATCCATTTCTGTCAGTGGTAGAGCAGAGGTAGGAAAACATATGTGCTACACACACATTATAGTCCTAATTTTGTTCCTGCCCATTCTGACCTTCAGGATAGAATGTACCAGGTGTCCTTGGCCATACTTGTCTTGTGCTAGGACTGCTTCATTTGTTCTTCCTGTCTATTATTGAAGGGAAGCCTCCTTTGGTAACCGCATCTGGACTTTTGTCACCATATGGAATACTTAGGTTAAGTTTTAATTGCCCCAAGAGTCCCCAAATGACCTGGCCTACCTATTACCAGTGGGATGTTGTGAAAATGTTGTGAGAAAATGAAATGAGAAATGTTGTAATTGTTTCAGAGCATAGTGAAAAGGCTGCTAGTCAGTTCTCAAATCTGGGAGACCAAATTCTTAAAAAAAAATGATCCTGAACTTAATCATATAATAACACCAACATTTTCATATATACAGTTTCAACATTTTCAATATACAACATAAAAAATGAACTTGAAGGTGGAACTACACATCTATCGCATATAGATTTATTTTCATGTTAAGTATAGAATAAATTCAACTTGTATTTTCAAAGTTGTCTTGTTAGACTGTTTTTCTGTCTTCCTTTCCTTCTATTCTCAGGAAGTCTTGGATTCTAATTCGGCCTGTGACATTCCCTAGTGGTGAGATTGTGGTCACACCATAGCTTCTCAGTCTTAATTCTTTCATCTGTAAAATGAGGATAATAGCAATAGTATTGCCTGACTCATAGGAGTATCATGAAGCTCAGATTACATAATGTCTATAAAATACTTTTCAAACTTGAAAAGCTCACATAAATGTGAACTATTATTCCTATATTCCTTATGTCAACTTGTAGAAGTCATTCATCATTTTACTGTTTTTTTTACTACAGCCAAAATATTTTTTTTACTTTTTAAACTTAATTTAATTATTTTTAGTTTTAATGTTCATTTCCACAAGATTTTGAATTCCAAATTTTCTCCCCATCTTTCTCCTCCCCCCACCCCAAGATGGCATGTATTCTGATTACCCCTTCCCCCAGCCTACCCTCCCTTCTATCAGGCCCTCCCCCTTGTGCATTTCCCCCTTATTTTCCTGTGGGACAAGATAGATTTCTAAAATTAATAATATTTTTTAAAATGTCCCTTGGTCCTGTGGAGTGCCATTCTACTTCTGCAATGATAGTGGCAGAGAACTGGGAAAGGGGAGGAGAAAGTGTTGAGTCATAAAGCTTTTAGATCATCAACTTTAATTTAGTTTTGGTACCCTAAATATCATACATAAATATCATTTGTCCAGTGAGCCAAGAGTAGACAAATTAATAGAGATGCTGAATCATATTGAGCTTGACATTCTGGCTACATATAAAATCAGAATTAAAAAATATGCAGCTAAATCAAAGGATGGCTCAGACTTCTTAGAGAAGCAGTGGAAGAAAATGGTAGAGTATATCTTACCATGCACCCAAAAGCTATAAGAAATATGATTTCATGACACTTTGATCAACTTGCATTTCAATGCTAATAATATTTACAAATACTTGTAAATATATACATGAAAATAATTATAGTTTACACACTGAAGTAGTTTCTGTGGATGAATAGAGAAAATCTATGAAGAACTTGGTAAGTTTTTCCAAACCAAATTAACATACTCTCTGACACTTGGTGACTTCAATGCAGAAGTGGGGGTGGGGGAGTAAGAATGGAGATAAATATATCAGAAAGTATGTCTTAGGAGAAAGAAATGAGAATCCAAGTCTTGCTGATTATATACAATCTCATGACTCCCTACTGGGAGAACTTCCTTTACAAAAATTTGGTAGATACTTGACATGGCAAGCACCAAATAGCATCACAAAGAAGGAAATTGACTACATGTTAACAGACTGGAAAAGATTCATCATGGAATTGGGAGTTATTTCTGAATTCGTTGTCTGTGCACAATTAGATGAGTCAATCAAAATTTGTAATAGACAATAAGAAAGAATGGTAATGAGAAAAAAGATATGACTTACAGTTAAGTAACCATGATGCTGAATTGTTTAAACAATTTACTGAAGACTAATAGAGATAGCTTTGGTAGAGTGGAGGAAGAGCCTTAAAGTTAAGTCATTTAAAGTTCTACCTCTGAGACATATTAGCTATGTGACTCTGTGTAACTCATTTGATCTCCCATTGTTTTAGATAACTCTCTAAGGCTATAAATTTCAGAGAAGGCACCAAACTACATTGTTAGATAGTTTTCTCATCTAGATGTTTTCTACACCAGTGAAATCTTAGGTTCATTTCTTGTCTTTATACCACTGAAAATTAAAAATGGGAAATGGACAACAGAAATGACATTGACACAGACTGTAATTTCATCCAGAAGTTAAACCAATGTCTCTTGAATGATTAAGACAAAGAGATCAAAAGATTCCAGAAAGTGCTTTTATCTGTACCCAACTTGCCAAATTGAGAGATCACTGCCAAAGGCAAGACTGAGTTAGAATATTAAATTATCTGTAAAATCTAACAAAGAAGTATGATGGATGCTTATGAACAGTGTCTTCTCATAAAGTAAAGAGAAACACTGGAGAATTGAGAGACCAAATTCTTTTAAAAATGATCCTGAACTTAAACATATAATAAAACCAAGATTTTCATATATAGAAATTTTCAACATTTTCAATATAGAACATAAAAAGGAAGTTGAAGGTGGAACTACACATCTATCACATATAGATGTCTAAAACAGTCTAAAATGTTTGACAAGATATCCAACTAAACAGTCATCCCAATTACCTTCAAAAATGAAAATGGAAAAATAGAAAGAAAGTGGAAAGATGCAAAAACTATCACAACAGTTATCTCAGTCAAGGATAGTGGAAACCCCACATTTCACTACTAACATCACAGTCCCTGAAGTTCTTTACGATGGAAGAAGTAGTAGCTCTAAAGAGAACAAAGATGGAAAAAAACTGCAATATTAGATCAAATATATACAATTGAGATCTATATTAGAAATGATATGAATGTGAGATCTGATTTATAAGTTATTAAAAAGAGAAAATACAAAATGTGTACAAAAATTCAAACCTTATTGATACCCAAACAAAATGACAGAGAGACTATCAATAATTATTATTATGTTTTTTATTATTCATTTGTGTCCAACTCTTTGTGATCCCATTGGGGGTTTTCTTGGCAGAAATATTTAAGTGATTTGCCATTTTCTTCTCCAGCTCATTTTACAGATAGGGAAATTGAGGCAAACAGTATCAAGTGACTTGTCTAGGGTCACATAACTAATCAGTATTTGAGGCCAGATTTGATATCAAGATGAGTCTTCCTGACTCTAGGCCCAGCACTCTATCTACTATACCACCTAGCTGTGACAGTGCATCTCTTGCCTTCATTCCCATTCCTATGAAATACTTATGAGGGTATTTTGTATAAAAATTGAGGGCATCCTCCTTAGGATATTAGTAAGGTACAAGCAATGATGTTAAATAATGGACCAGAGTTCAAATTTGACTGAAAGATGTAGAGAATATAGGATATCATTTTATTGTTTATTATGGAAAGTATTCAGCTTGCTGTAACAAAACATCAATAGGGTCTTTTACAGGATCTCTCCCATTTATAAATAACAAGTCATTCAAGATTCCTTGGAAGATATAACAGCAGAAATAACATTGTTCAATAATCCACTGATAACAAAAATCAGGTGAGGCATAAAATAGTAGATTATGCTAAACAAAATGTATTTGCCACTGTGATAGAGGAGACCCAGCAGAGAATCTATGTTAAGGAGGAATTTCCTGTGGATGTTTAACCTATTACATATTAAGGGCTTAAAGAAATGTTTGTTGACTGAGTGACTGATAGTAAGATCTTCTAGATACTTCTGTTAACATATGAAATTGTTTTGATTGAGTCCAGCCCTTAAAAACTGCAGAATTTCCTGGAGAAGATTTGTCATCATTCAAAGAAGCATAACTAATCCACCCACACAGGAAAGACAAAGTGGACAAAGAATTTAGATTGCCAAGATTTCAGTATGCATTTCAATAAATACCTATTCAACAGCATACGTGGACATGACAGACCATATAGCTGAATTGTGCCCAGAGTTGAATAGTAGGATGTGAGGGAAAGATTGCATTGAGGCAATTATGAAGCACAATTATTAACCTCAAGCTTCCCTTGAAAGTAAAAACCCATCATTTCAATGCAAAATCTACCAATATGGTTGAATAGAAATGAAATCTGAAGCACCACTACCTCCGAAGAGCTGAAGATGAGCACCGCACAGAGACCAAAGGGAATGGCCATAGTAGTAGTGAGCAGGTTGTAACATGATTTATGAGAAACTCCTGAGCTCTATAGGAGTAAAGGATATTGTAAAAGAACTGTATCACTGAAGAAGAGGACAGGCTGATCACATGGCAAGAGTATGTGATGATGGATGAAAAGTCAGAGCATTCCATTGTTATCTCCTTTTTGGGGGGTAAGGAGGAAGGGAGGAAGTCTTCTAGCACATCAGATGGATCCTTTGATGAGAACCTTTGGAGTAACATGGTCATGAGTTACACAGAATTGCTAGGTATAGATGCATCATGATCTGTTATCCTGAAACGATGAAATCACATATCCATTGGTGTATTTGAAGTGTAAGACCAGACTAGTAATACATACACTGCACATTTAATACTAATATACTTCATATACTATTAACTCCAGGACCACTAGCTAACTACTTCCTCCTTCAAATAAGACATTGTCTCCTGTGTGTTTGAACAAGTAGTCCCCCAAATCTGTGATTCCTTTCCTCTTTACTTCATAGGTTCTTTCAAAGCACAACTCACATGTCACTTTCTGCATGAAACCTTTTTGTAATCTCTCCAATTATTAGAACATTTTCCCTTTTGAAATTTGAAATTTTGAAACTTATAGAGCCAAATGAAGCCAGTGGCCACACTAGTGTTAAGCTTGCGATCTCTAATTACAAGAGCTCTCAGCTGTGTTTGAGTTTCCCTCTTTTATAAATCATAGGGAATTAGTTTTTCTGAAAGAAGGTGAGGACGTTGTTAATAGCACATCCTAGGAAGACAGATGTCAAAGGTGAAAATATTTTCAAAACTATGAATGATGTAAGGTCTTTGTATAAACTCTGTCCCTGTCTGTCTCTGTCTCTCTCTCTCTCTCACACACACACACACACGCACAAACACACAATGGAAATAATTAAATTCAGTCAAGCTCCCAAATATAGTGTGACATAAAACATTATTAACAGTTTAATTCCATCAATAATTTTTTCAAAGCAACAATCAAAGTTAATCAAATGAGCCATTTTGAAGGAAAAGGATTGAATTTAGTTAAATTTAGTAAATAGGCTAAGAATCTGATTTCTGTAGTGTGGGAACTTCTGGTATAGGAATTCTGTCCACTAATACAGACCACAAACTGTCTATAATTTATAACTAAATCCTAGGGACTTGACTGGATATAAAAAGGTTAAATGATTTGTTCAAAGTGACAGTTAATAGTGTCAACAGGCCCAACTTGAAGTAAGGTCTTTCTGACTCTAAGCCCAAGGCATTCTATCCATTAATACCCTTGCTGCTGCAATTTTTATGAAAGAGATGTTTATTGTTAAATGTAATGGTATTTGTCTGCAACCTGGTTTCAATGTATACACTAAGCCCAATTATATTTTAAAAAACAGGATTTTCTGATCCCTGGAAAAGAGACTAAGTTTTCATGAACTCAGGGAAGGAGGTCTTTGAGTCTATTGTGAATATAAGTATTAAGGCTTTTCTAAAGAAACATTCAAAGTGAAGATATGGAATGTCAAGGAAATTCACTGGCTCTAAGTATTTCTAAATGACTTTTTCATTCCAGGAACTGTCCTAGGTGCCATGCAAATATGTGTATGAATAACAAAGGACTCCTTGCTTGAATTGAACTTACATTCTAATGGGGAAGACAACAAAACACATATGAAAATGTATGGAGCATAAATATAAGGGGAATAAGTACAAATACATACAAAGTAGGGAAATACTTTGTAGTAAACAAAGTAGTGAAATAGTTTGGAAGGTAAGGAATTAGCAGTTGGGAGATTGGGAAATAATTCATGCAGAAAATGGTGCCTGAGCTGCCTCTTCAAGGAAGAGAGGGAACCTATGAAGTGAAAGTTAGGAGGTAGTGCATTCCAGGCAAGAAGAATGATCAGAATAAAGGTTTGGAGATTGGAGATCAGCACAACAAACATTTATAAATAACTTAGTATAAACTAGTCCCTGGGCTCTGTTACACTGGTAATCTGTAGGGCATCCTAGTATTTATTCTTCCCTGTATGTTTCCCAGGACCTAGAGCTGTCCCAGTCACTTTGTAGGTTTTTAGGAAATGTTTGTTTGATCGCATACATTAAAGATGTCAGATATCTTGATGATGTTGTACTTTATCTGCTAAAAAAAAGAGTCCTGTTGGAATCCCAATCAAGATTCCATTCAAATGCCTCATTGTAACAAGGGAGAAACACTGGATTCCTTATTTATTTTTGGTCACACAAACTCGTGATGACTGTATTCCAAAGGTGTGGAGGTCTTAAAATTACATCAATTGAAGAAACATCTACATGAGTGAAATAATAATAATAATAATAAACAATAAGGATAATGATTATAATAATAAATTAATAACATTGATGGAACTCTATAGAATGACCTTCCTTGACTTTCTCTATAATACCCCATCTTAATATCTTCCCCACCCTTCGCACTTTTCAGCTTCCTTTTATATATTATCCTCCTTCATTAGAATGTAAGCTCCTTTAGGACAGGGACTGTTTTTCTTTCTGTTTGTATGTCCCCAGCATTTAGAACAGTACAGTCACATGATAAGCATTCAATAAATGCTAGATGACTTGACAGGTACTACTTCTTTTCATACTTGAGACAGCCTTGCGAAGTAGGTATTGCAAGTGTTTACTGAATTTCCAGAGGATAAAACATCTCAGAAAGGTAAAAAACTTGTTTGTGGTTACTTGGTACCTTTTAAAAGATTAGACTGAAGTACTGGTACCTCAAAATATAATCCTAAAAATGGGAAAAATTGATTACAAATGAATAGTGTGGAGTTTACTATGGCTCTTTGAGAACTCTGATGTTAATGCCTACTCTATTTATAGCCTTCTTTCTTTTTAAAGTATTTCCAGCATTTTTTTTAAAAGGAGGTGGTTCTTCTATTAGTATAGGGTGTCCCTTAAAAGTGTGCACAAAGGCTTTTGGAATACCCCATATTTATTACAGATCATTATTATTTTAGGGGGAGAAAGGCAGAGGAACTTAATGAAGCCTTTGAGAGATTCAGCAGAAATGACAACCTTGTACACCTAAAATTATAAAGTAATACAGTGGAAGATCAAGCTGCAATTGACAAGAATTGGCTTTATTGACACTTCCTAGGAACATAAACATTGAGCCCAGTCAGCGCCACGGGTACAGTCTGTGCCAGCAGACTCTCACTTACATGGCTATCCTCTCCAGCTATTCTTGGGGAAGTGTGTGACAAGAAAATATGGAATATTAAACCTTGAAATGATACATGCTCACAAATTCCCCCCAGAATGTGAGATATTTCACAACAGACCTATTGTCATTACCTAGGTTATCATGATTGTTATGTATGGAATATTTCTTCAGAGGTAGACAAACTGTTTCATTTACCTACACAACAGAAAACTGGAATAGATTCAGAGGAGAGGACAGGATGAATTGTTGAAATGGTTTTTGAGATTGCTTTGACTATTCCAATTTGGGAAATAAGCAAAGCAACCAGTGTCAGTTCTCCCCAGCATCTGAGGATGTCATTCATTTGAAATTAAAATGGATAATAAAACTTGCCTTCTAGGTATGGGAGGGAGTGTGGTATTGAGTACAGTTTCACTTGCAATGAGATGATTGAGAACTGAGACTCAGGCTGCTTCCTGGCAACTTCATGGGTAGTACTACCCACCTCCTAGGTTGGTTGTTGGGGAAGTGCTTTGGGAACCTTAAAGCCCTATTATAAAACTTGAATTATATTTAATCTTACTTAAATTTAGGAATAACTAGTGTAGATTTTCACAATTTTTTTTTTGTTGCTATATATGAGCTAGTGAAATTCTGTAGCGAGACTGCTTTTCAGGGGTGAGGGTAGATGAGAATAATTATCTTTTTAAAAACTGCTTAAAATTCCCTGAAGCTTTGGCAAGGGCAAAGAGGAAAATTGAATATATTATGTTGGGAAAGACCTGGAGGAGTGTAATGTGATGTTTTAAATTATCTTGATCCTAATTTTGCTTTAAGTGAATTATCATATCATACTACATCATATCAATATAGCATGATATCAGATCACATAATATATCATGTCATATATCACATATTATCTGTAACATCACATCATGGCTTGTAGTCATGCT
Source organism: Petaurus breviceps papuanus (assembly GCF_028583685.1). Classification (NCBI taxonomy): domain Eukaryota; kingdom Metazoa; phylum Chordata; class Mammalia; order Diprotodontia; family Petauridae; genus Petaurus; species Petaurus breviceps. Next base: position 6,539,912 of record NW_027187342.1, on the reverse strand, counting down.
ATGCCAAAAAACTCATTCTTTGATGACATCTTATAAAGTATCTCCTTTGCAAATGTGTTTTGTAATACCAATGATCTATCCTGCTCACGCTCACCATGCCCTTTGGGTGATCCTGCAGTTTCTAGCACACCCACCAACCCCACCAAATAATCAGGTTATTTATTTTATATATATTCTGCATGAACCCTTCCTTGAACTGGCTGTATTCTTCCAATTAAATGTCAGCCACTTGTTGTCAGGGACCATGTCTCACTATGTTATGTTATGTTATGTTATGTTATGTTATGTTATATCAGGTAAGGTCATGTCATGTTGTGTCATATAATATGATATATTGGCACAGTGGATAAAAGTGATAGGCTTGGAATCAAAAAGATCTGTGTTCAAATTTAACCTTAGACACTTATTAGCAGTGTGACCCTGAGCAAGTCATTTAACCTCTGTCTGACTCAGTTTCTTCATCTGTAAAATGAGGATAATAATAACACCTACCTCCCAGGGTTGTTGTGAGGATGAAATGAGATAATAATGGTAAAGTACTTAGTACTGTACCTTGATGCATAGTAGGCACTATATAAATGGTAGTTTTTATCATTGTTATTATATCTGATAACAAAAAGAATGTGTTAATGGCTTAGTGAGAACTTGGAAAGAATTTCCTAATGAAGTACCCCAGTGGTCTATGCTTGGCTCAAAACTATTTAGTTTTTTTTCAGTGACTCGGAGAAAGATGTAGATAACATACTTGTCAAGTTTGAAGATTCCATAATGCTACACTAGATGAGTCAGGATCCAGAAAAATCTCAAAAAGCTAGTATATTGGTTTCAAATTGAATAAGGTTAAAATGAATAGGAATATATATGGAAGTTTAAGACTTGGGTTCACAAAATCAGCTTCATAAACACAAGATTGTTATGGAGCAGTTTGTCTCCTAACAGAGGGCTGTGTTCCACATCCAAAGTCTTGAACATTGTTATACTGGTGGTATTTTTTTTAAAGAGACTAGAGTTACATCATTCCCACTGTGGGTGTAATTCAAAAAGGCAGTAGATTTGGAATCAGGAAGACCTGAGCTCAATTTGCTTCAAACATTTATTATCTCTATGACTCTAGGCAAGTTACTTAATTTCTCTCAGCCTCAGTTTCCCCATCTTTAAAATGGGGATAATGGGTAGCCAGGTGGCTCAGAGAGTAAGAGCACTGGCCCCAGTGTCGGGACGACCTGGGGATCGAATCCGGGCTCAGATACTTAGCACAACACATAGAAATAACTGGCTGTGTAACCTTGAGCAAGTTACTTAACCCCAGTTGCTTAAAAAAAAATGGGAATAATGATAACACCTTCCTGAAAGGATTGTTGTGAAGATCGAATTCTGAAAAATATTATTTGCAAAACACTCTGCTGATCTTAGCTCTATGGTTGCAAATTACTTTAGCTTATTCACCAATATCAGTTACAGAAGATGAAACAGATAAATTCTGCATAGAACTTACTCACTAAATCCCTCCAAATTAAATCCACATTCACTTTGATACTCCATGACTTCAATGTAAAGAAAGGCATAGAGAAGGCAGTGAAAAATAAAATGAGAAAATGTGTTTCAAGAATTAGGCATTAAAGTAGTCAAAAACTTCTCCAATATAAAGAAACCTCATCAATCAATCAGTAAATAAGCATTTGTCATATCTGTTATTTTCAAAGTACTGTGGGCTAGGGGCAATGAGTACAAACATCAGAGTGAGATAGTCTCTGAACACAAGGAGCTGCATTTAACTAGGTGAATACTAATTCAAGGAAACTTTCATGCAGAATATATACAAAATAAATATCCTTATTACTGGTGGGTCACCACCAACTGCACAATCACTCAAAGGGCATGGTGAATGTGAGCAGGATGGACCACAGGGATTACAAAGACACATTTGCAAAGGAGGCGCTGCATAAGGATGTCCACAAAGAAATGTATAATTGAAAAAAAAGATGTGCTGTTCATATAGTGAGATTCAGGGATAAGTGACAACTCACATGTTCTGGTAGCCCTGATATGATATGTTAAAGAACTCAAGGTAGGCTCTCACTAAGGGGGTGGGATCCCCCCCCTTCTGGAAGGTCAGGCATTACTTGAGAGTCACCTAGGTTGAGCAGACATAGTCTATTCCATTCCGGAGAATACCCATATTGATGAAATCTCAGAAATACTGGAGTATTGTAGTGTAGAGTACTATGCTAAGTGGTTGGGGTGGGGGCTAGAAAATGTTTCGATAAGGCACTCAGTTTAGTCCATGTCCTTAAAGAGTTTATGAATCAAATTCTCATTAAGGATTAGAGAAACATTGGTATAGTAAATTGAAAGGTCATTATACAAATCATTCTTAACATAGGGCTGACTGGCATTAATAATATGAAACTTACATTTATATGTGCAATGTCCTTTTCTCCCAATAGCTCCGTGAGGCAGAGAGTGGAAGTATTATTATCTCCATTTTACAAATGGGGAAATAGACCCTTGGAGAAGTTGCTCAGGTTCACACTGGTAGGTGTCACATTGGATAGAAGATTGGTACTGGAGTCAGTAACACTCATCTTCATGTGTTGAAATCCAGGCTCAGACACTTATTAGCTGTGTGACCCTGGGCAAGTCACTGAACCCTGTTTGCCTCAGTGTCCTCATCTGTAAAATGAACTGGAGAAGGAAATGGCAAACCACTCCAGTATCTTTGCCAAGAAAACCCCAAATGGGTTTTTGAAGACTCAGACTGACTGAAGAACAATTGAACAATTAACACCACACAGCTAGTAAATAACAAAGCTGTTATATGAACCTGTGCTCCATCTCCCTCTCTTTAGATCCAAGGCTTTCCCCACTGCATCATGCTGATTTACCCTTTGACTCAATAGGCATGGATTAGAATCTGTCATGCTGGGTGCTGTAGGAAATGCGACAAGGTCCCTGACTCCAAGGAAACTCCAGTCTCGTTGGACATAAAATCTTTAAAGGATGATGAAAAAATTAATCTCTACAAACGTGACCACTTTGCTCTGATCCCTTTCAAAACTGTCTTTGTCTTAGTGCCTCAAAAAAGATAAGGAAACAAACAAAGAAAAAGCAACCAAACAAATCAAATAGCAGTAATCTGCAGAGCTCTTGGAGATAAAGGCTGAAAGTGAAAGTCATGTAGATGTATCCCACTACCCCTGATGGATAGATGCTTTTGAGCCACTGGGGACAAAAGGGGATGAAATCCCCTTTGGGGCAAATTCAGAGAGAAAGGTAAAGTTACTTTTGTAAGCAGAAAGGTAGTAGGAGATTATAAAGTAGACTATCCCATGAGAAGTCACACATTGACAAATTGCTAATATTAGCCCTATTGCTCAGAGGTACAATTGTGTGTTTTATTTTTAGAGTCTAAAAGGCTGAAGTTTTTTTCAGCCCTGATTTTGGCCTGCTGCAAGGACAGAGCCAAATGACAAAAGGAAAAGAGAATGTCTCAGATTTTACATAGAACTCAAGTTTGCTGCAAACCCAAGTTCTCTCAGAGAAACTTCTCATGATAAAGAAGGAAGATAAAAGACAAGGTTGTTGGATTGGAGCCTATAGGCTCAGTTCTGGAAATTACATTACTTTCATTTATAGCTTAGTCCTTAGCTGGTGTGAAAGTATATTAGACCACACACAAAATGTGAGTTTGACCCAGCTATACCATCCCTAGGCTTATGCCCCAAAGAAATAAAGAAAAAGGATCCCCATATCATGTCTCTAGCTATATCAGCTGTTTTTGTGGTAGCCAACAATTGGAAACCAAGGGGGAAATGTCCTTCTTTGGGGAATGGCTAAACAAATTGTGGCACATGGATATAAGGGTGTATTATTATATCATAAGAAATGATGAAATGGGCAATGTCAAAGGAAACAGAGATGATTTCTTTAGATGAGCGTACAGAAAAGTGAGCAGAAATAGAACAATTTATACAAAGATAACATTTTAGAAAAAAACAAGTCTGAAGGGCTTTAGAATGCTGATAAATACAATGATAAACCATTTAAGTCCCAAAAGTTGATAAAACCTGACACCTCTTAGCAGAGAAGTATGAACTTAAAATTCATGAACAACCATACATTTTTAGATATGTCTGATATGTGCATCTATTTCATAGGCCATGCACAGAGCTTTTTTTTAAAAAAAATTTCTTTCCCCACTGGGGGGTAGGGGTGGGGGTGGGGCTAATAACTCATAGTAATTTAAAATGCTTATTATTTGAAAAAAAATAAAAACAATGGACTATTTTCTAAAAAAGCAAAAAAGGAGAGGAGAGGAGGAAGACCCTGTAAGCAAAAGCGACGTGTAGATTTTTATATATTCTACTAGAACAGTTATGGTTCAACAAAGTTCTACAAACCCTTTTTAGTCTCCTGCTCAGGAAAATATGCCCATATCGATGGAAATTTGTATTGACTGGGAAAAAGGGGATGCTTTTCTACAACAAAGATAGCCAAAGAGAGTGAGGAAAGGAAGAATTACAGGCCAGTTTCCTCCAGGATTAAGAGCTATATGGACCATATGGATGAGTCCAGAGCAAAGGAAACCTTTGGGGTTTTCTGCCTCATATCAAAGTGACAAGCCCTTTCAGCACTGAACCCCCACACAGCTGGAAGCATCCAGGAAGTCCTCATACCCAAAGGGTCCCAAAACTGAATCGCCATATCTCTAGATCCCTATTGGCCAATTCAACTTCTACCTAATCTAGTTTTTGAGCTGCATCATCCAGTCTAACCCTCTCCTCTTACAGATGAAAAAACTGAAGCCTAGGGAGGTTAAGTAATTTGTCTGAGGTCAAACAGAAAGTAGTATAGGAAGGATTCAAAACCAGACTTCTGCCTCCCAATCCATTTATAATGACAACTTCATTGCAATTGTCTCCAAAATTATTTATATGAAAAGTCTTTGCTCTGGTCATAAGTGGTTAACTTAGTTAAAGATGGATGTATCCAGGAATTCACATCATCTCAATGAAAAAGGAAGCCATTTGTCAGTTGTAGAAAGAAATTCAGAAATTCCTCCAGCAGGAGTAAACTTCAAGAGAACACTTCACTTGCTGTATTGAATTCATTAAAATTACAATAGACTCTCCCCCATACAATAAATAGCCTTCACTGAAGAAATTTCTATTTCAGTTCTCAAGGTCTTGCCTCAGAGTTGTGGTTTCTCAAAAACTGTCCTTCCTATTGTCTGTTTTCCCCATTCACAAATCTCAGTTCAAAAATTTCTCAATTCATATTGATGTTTATGAGCACTCAGTAAACACATTACCCAGGCAGAGTTCTTTGAAGAATTGTGGGGTGACAGTGTGTGTGTGTATGAAAATTTTTTCTTAGCATTCAAGCAAACAGTTAATAATTCATAGTGTTGGGAGGCAATATAAGTAGAACTCTCTCTTCCAATTTGCATTATAAGTTCTATGAATGTTTGGGAGCAGTTTTCTTTCTTTATGGATCAGGTTTATCATTCTTATTCTATCTAACAAATAATGTCAGATACATTTAGTTTACAATAACAAAAATTCCCCTTCCAATCCCACCAATTCTTATATGTGAATTTCTTGGTTTCTATCAGTTTATGTCATAATCTTATTTTTATTTCCCCATAGGAGCATGTTTCTCATGCTCTGCCACCAGAGGACAGCTGCCCAGTTGTCAAAGTCTAAAGAGTTAAAAAGTGAGTGTGAGATGAGGAGTAAGTATAATAAAACATGTTATCATATCCACTAAATGGATAATAGTAAAGAAGGCTTATTAATTTGGGGCCCATAAACTTTTTAAAATATATTTTTAGTAACTGTATTTCAATGAAGTTGGTTTTCTTTGTATTACTACATTTTCATTATGTATTTGAAAATATTATTCTGAGGGGTCCATTGGTATTCACTGGACTGACAAAGAAGAGAGGTAAATCTATGACCCCAAAGTGATTGAAAAACTTTCTTTTTGTTTTTCTTTGGACAAGCTTCTGCTAATGACCGAATACATTCCATCTAATTATATGACTCTAAAGGCAGTGATCTTAGTAAATATAGAATGGGGATTATTTCTAGGAATGAGAATTTGCTGTGTTCAATTCCCTAATCATCTGTTCTTTGGGGTTCAGATTCCATCCAGTTAACGTTGGAGTTTGGTGTCAGATAACCAGTTCCAAGAGATTCCCCAGCTCCATACTTGAAGGTAGGCTGACCAAAGCAATGTGTTGATTCAGACCACGATCCTGAACATTTGTAAAATGCCTTTTAATGAAAGAGGAGTGTCCTGAGTAACACGCTAAATCCCGCCTGTAATCCGCACCCCAAGGAGGAGACAAAGGAGCTCTCCCTTCCCCTAATATAGCAGCAATAAAGATAGGATGATGGCCCCTGATGTAAACATAAAATAATTGTACATTGAGGCTTATGCAAAAAGCCTTTGTTCCCCGGTACTGGAAAGGCAGTCACCCTGAAACAATGGGGCAAATTAGCATGCATCCAGCCCAAGGCTCTTAGCAGCACACACACACACTCTTTGGTGACGGATGCTTAGCTCTTGCTGGGAGGTCACCACTAAGAATCTTTCTTGGGAAGGCAGCATGTCAGATTTCAGACACTTTCTCTACAAATGGGCTTTTGCAGCTCAAAGGGGGGGCTTTCTGATCCAGATAATAAAGTCCATTTACATGAAAAGATGCCGCTTTCAATGACATGATTAATTTCGGAAATACCTGGCATCTGAATGAAGCCAAGACTTCAAAAAATGACTGATGATGAGAAAAGATAATTAGGCAAATGTCAAGAGTCAGTGTTTTCATTGGTGACTGAGGGGCTGGTCTGTCTAGGTTATCGTATACTCCTTCCAGATGGAAATGAAAGGTCTTTGTGGTAAGTTTGGGATGATCAACCTATGGTTAAACATAAACTCTTTTTAGTTACATTTCCCCTAGCTTTTTGTCCATCATGGCCAGCAGTGAGGTCTCATGCTTTCCCTCAATGACTTTTTAGATAATCCCAAACAAAGCTGGTCCTGTTACTCACCAGGTCTGAAAAATGTAAATTTATCTTGCCCTGCATGTCATCTGTACAAAAGTAGCTGCTCTGTTCTGAGCCCTTTTAAAAGTCTCATTGACTTTTTCCCTCAAAAAACTAAAAAGTCAAACAGAATTTAATAATCTGCAAAGAGGACTTGAAGACAAAGGCTGAAATGGAAGGTAATTCAAATGTACTCTGTTCCAATGTCTTCCTTCCTTCCTTCCTTCCTTCCTTCCTTCCTTCCTTCCTTCCTTCCTTCTTCATTTTCCCACTTTTTTTTTTTTCTGATGGGGGCTAGAGAACCATTTCTTCACCATTCTTCTTTAGGTTTTCAATTTTACTTGGGTGATCAAAATCTGCACCATGAAGATCAGTGCCTTCTTTGGAAAAGGACAAGAGGAACACATGACCCATATCTCATTGGACTATGAGACTCCTCCTCCATCTATATCCTCTTAAAGAAGGAAATTCTAAAAAAGACAAGGGAGAGCTATTCCTTTTCATTCCCAACTGGACATTAGGGCAATGTAGGCTAACACTACTCTAAAAGATCCTGTGAATTTATTCCTTTAAAACAGTGGGCTAGTTGGATATCCAGATTGCCTCTCAGCTTTTCACCATGGACACTTACTTTCCTGTACTGGGCTGTGAAATTGATCAGTTGATCACTCCATCAAATAAACTACTGTCCAAAGAATTTCTTGAATAAGAAAGGAGATAATACAGAGGAAGCAGGGGGTTAACAAGTCATGGACTAATTTGGTTAAATCATTTGAGATCTGCAGCTGCTATTAGTTAATCTTTATGTAATTTGGCATAGCAGACTTTCTGAAGTACCAGGAAGATTGTCTCCTCTCTACCTCCCCTCCTCCCTACTTCTGTCACTGTGGGCAGCTATGGGCTTAATATGAGATACTATCTTGCAAGCAGAAATGGTAAAGGTTTTATAGCTGTGCATTAGCCAGAGGTGGATAACCTATCTCTGAAAGGCTTGATTGACTTGAAACATATTCTTAGCCTACTTAAAACTGCTTAGAGAGTGTCATGGAGGTCCCCCCAAAATAAAACGTTCAGTGTATTTAGTGAAATTCTAGATTCTGAGTTACATGTAAGGGCACTGTAAGATACTAATTAGGTTGTAACATAAAACACCGTAAAAAGCCAGGACATGCCATAGAAAAAATCCGGAGTGTCAGCCAGCTTTATTCTGTTAGAAAAAAAAATACATTAAAATATATTCATGGCAAATATATGAGGCCATTGACCAAATCTGTTTCTAATAGTGGAACAAAGCTGGAAAGAATTGAAATTTCTCTTGGTGTGGAAATTTCTTCTTAAATCAGTGCAATTCCATCATTTTGGCACAATATTAAAAAAAGCTATCAACTAGAATACTCAAAGCTTAATTATTATTAACAAATATTACACATGATTTAGTATAGAGTAACTTTTGCTAACTTTCAGAAACTTACTTTAGAAAATAAGTTGTTTTGTGGTAGTTCTGAAAATAGTGGAATATTAAAAATAACGATTACAATAAAGGGTAGTAAATCATTGTTCGTCATCTGTCATAAAGAAATATAAACATAATTAATGAATTATGCCCCCATCTGTAGTTTTGATATCTTGCTACTATTTGAGCTATCTTTCTTGAAAACTCATACTAAAAAGATTTGAAAATAGAAAGATGCCTTTTGGTTCAGGGATTAGAAATTGCATGGTTGGGAGGCGGATAACACAATCCAAATAGAATATGGTTATGTTGTCTTATTTGCTTTTAATCATCTGTAAATCCTAAGATGCTTAACATTTTGTGTTTAAATATTATCCTTCAGTACAAAGCTTTTCCCCTGCTTATGCATAATTTCATCTAGAAATTAATATCTCCCACTTATAATGCATCAAAAACAAGAAACATTTTCCTTCCTTAATGGTGTAGGAATTAGTGTAATTTTAAAGCACTCAAGAATATAATTATTTACATGCACTAGAAATATTAACTAGAACTATCTGATGCAAGGTATATGGAAGGTTAAAGAACAGAAAAATAATATTCCCCCAGTTAATAAGCAAGAAGCTACATTAAATGTTGCTGAAGTAGAAACAATTAGGTCTGGGAGGGTCAGAGGGAAACATTCCAAATTATAGAGGGATGTGTTCTTGGATGCTTGGAAAATTAAATCTGTTTCTGCCTTTAAAAAGAGCCAAATGTACATCAAGATTGTTTACCTTATTCTCTGCTAAAGTTCCTTTTTTTTTTTTGAGGGAAAAAGAATTTTGGCAACATTGGAAATGATGGAAAGGAATGAAGTATTAATTTTATAAATGTGTTGCTAGTTGTGTTAAAATTGAATATAATGCATATATGTCAATTGGATGTATATCCAGTTGTAATAATTTTATCATTATTATGAAGTGTGCTTTGTTTTATAAATGAGTCGGCACATTGCAAGGATTCCAGGGTTTGTGCTTAAATGGGAGTTATCATTTTTCTTCTTTTGTTTGTAAAAGTACAGTTTATATTTCTGCTGTGATTGATTATTTTCCTGGAAGGTTTTGTGATTAACAATATAGTATTTTTTATTGAGTTATTTCACACACAAATGACTAGGCCCAAAGGGTATTCTAGGTTTACAAGATTTTACTAATATATGGGCTCCCCTCTGTATCAAAGCTGCTAATTAGTGCTTTTAAACAGCTCAACATTTAATTCTTGTAAGGCACCATATCAAGGGCTAATATAAAACTGTTTATGTAAAAGGATATATAAAATAAGGTGTTAAACCCAACACAAATTGAGTGGCAGGGGGTTCCCACCAGTGCTAATTTTATGTTTGTTTTCTCTCATTTAAAGTTAAGATGCCTGTGTTATAATTGTGATGTGGGAACATGGCTCACATACAGATGAACTGAAATGTGTCAATTTACGAGCTGTGATTGTCTGGCAAAGAAGTCAATGGGTACTTTTATCAGGGAATAGCTTAGTTCTAAAAATGACTTTTTATTTTTAACAGAGGGACATATGGGGACTTAAAATATGGATCTATGTTTTTATGTGTGATGGTTATGTGAGACATGCTGAAAGTCCCAATTCCTGCTAAGCATGTTTAGAGAGATTTTTATAGTATTTGATACTTGTATCTCAGAGCAATAACACACTAATGGGCTTTCAAATTTCTTAAAACAGTTTGATCATGGAAAGCTAGAACTATACATGCAGTTTAAGAAATGTACTTAAGTATCTTAAGTCACGTCAAAAGTTCTTTAAGTATCTTAAACCAGCCCCTTAAAATCTGTATACTAGGCCCCAGACTCCTTAGGCTCGAAGTGACCTTGTTCCCTCCCCTTGCCTTCAGGGTTAAACACTATTCAATTCAACATATAATTTATTAAATCAGGAAAAAAAGATAATTTATTGAGTTGACAATTAATGTCTATTAAGTGCTTACTATGTGCTAGGCACTGGGGTCAAAAAGTAAGGCAAAATATTCCTTGCTCTAACGAGGCTTACAATCTAGTGGGAATAGAACAGGGAAATAACTTTGTGCACAAACAAGATATATGCTGGGTCAACTGGGGAGGGGCTTTTAAATGGAAGACTTTGGGATTAAAGAAGACTAGAAAAGGCTTCTTGAAGAAGATGGGACATTAGCTGAAATTAGAAGGAAGCCAGGGAAGCCAGGAGCCAATATCCTTCCATATAACACTCCATCTCTCAACTCTCAGCATATTGCTGACTCTCCCCCAGCCTACAATGCTCCTCCTCCTCATATTTGCCTTCTAGCTCCCATGGCTTCATTGAGGTCTCAGATAAAGTCCTACATCCTGGATGAAAGCCTGTCTCAGTTGTCCTTAATCTCAGTGTCTTTCCTATGAAATTACTCAAAGAAAATCTTTGAGTTACTAAATCATTTTGACAATTACAAATAGCCAAATTAACTACAAAGGATACATGAAGGAAGATGCTGTCTACATCCAGAGATGATAAACTGATATAGAACTGATAAATAGAAGTATGTATAGAATGATTGTGTGTGTATTTATATATTCATATATGTGTGTGTCTTTCTGTAGACATACATACATACATATATTTTTGTGTCTAATGGAATCCTTCTCTAGGGTGGTGGGGAGGAAAAAAGGAAAAAAAAAGAAATTTACATGATAAATTTATTATATATTTTTAAAAGCAATAGCAGGTTATACATAATAGATCTGCAGTTTCATGTGCACCTTCTTTTTAAAAAATTATACTGTGTTATAGAAATGCTTGTTTTATTCCATAAATTAAAAATAAAATAAATTTCAAAAAAAAATTACTACCAGTTTATACTGTATATATCTTTTTCCCTGGGAATTGTATGTTATCTCCCTCATTAGACTGAATTCTTTGAGAGCAGGGACTTTTTATTTTATTTTATGTTTTTTTATCCTTTCTTTGTATTCCCAAAGCTTAGCATAGTGCCTGACAGTGTTGTTCAGTTTTTTCAGTTGTGTCTGATTCTTTGAGACCTTATTGGGGGTTTTCTTGGCAAAGATATTAAAGTGGTTCTCCATTTTTTTCTCCAGCTCACTTTAAATTTGAGGAAACTGAGGCAAACAAGGTTAAGTGACTTACCCAGGGGCAAACAGCTAGTAAGTGTCTGAGGTCAGATTGCAACTCAGGAAGATGAATCTTCTTGATTTCTATGCCCCACAGTTTACTCATGGGGCTACCTAGTTGCCAGACACATAGTAGGTACTCAATAATAAACTGCTAGTTGATTAACTGAAACAAGGTAGTAGAGAAGAAACAAGAAATCAGTAGGGAATGCTAAAGAAGTTCACATGTGCATTAATATAAAAATTATGAAAAATTCTGATTAAAATTTTTTATTTGAGACAAAGTCAGTTTTAGAAGCATATCAATCATATACAATACATATTTCAGTGTTTGAAACATCTTGAGACATAATTTTGATGTGATATTTTGAAACTAGAATTTATTGGGATTTCTTCTGAAGAAAATGGGGACAATGTTGGGAAAAGAAAAGATAGTGGACTGAGCTGTCTTGTTATCATACGATTCTAAAAAGTGGTCACCCTGCCCACCTTGTTTGTTATGAACAATGTCAACACATTGTGGGAGCATAATAAATACTAAGTAAGTTTAGTCATAAGTAGTTAAGTGTCTACCAGACAATAGGAGTATCAAGAAATAGTAGCTGTGGTGCCTCTGAGGAATTTGTAATCTCAAAGAAATGCCATAGTGTGAGTATATTGGATTTTGTTTTTATTTTTTATTTCTTAAGGTATGGCCTTTGCTAAATGCAAGACAGGAGCTTCAGAGAGAAGATAGGACTAACCCTAGTGTAGTAAGGTAGTTGTCAAGTGTTTTGGTCTCAGGACTTTTAAAAATTATGGAGAATCCCCCAAAGAGTTTTCCTTTATATGGGCTATATCTGTAGTACTTCCTTTATTGGAAATTAAAATCTCTTAGTATTATTATGAAAATAGTTTTGACCTCTCTGATTCTTTGAGAAGTTCTTTGGGATCCCAAATGGTCTCTGGACCATACAGTGAGAACCACTGAGGTAGTAGAATTAGCAATGAACTTGAAGTCATAAGATCTGTTTTCTAGAAAACTCAACTGTGTCACTAAGTAGCTATGTGGCCATGGGCAAAACAGTTTTTTTCATAGACTCAATTTCCTGATCTGTAAAGTTGAGATAATACTGGAACCCTAATTCACAGTAATGTCATAAGCATCAAATAAATTAATGCATATAACTTTTTTTGTGGGGGGGAAGGCAGGAAATTGGAGTGAAATGACTTGCCCAAGGTCACACAGCTAGTAAGTGTTGAGTGTCTGAGGCCGCATTTGAACTCAGGTCCACCTGACTCCAGGGCTGGTGCTACATTCACTGTGCTACCTAGCTGCCCCAACTTTATAAATAATAAATCTACTCATAAATATAATTTAATGATAATATGTTCATTCAGGATGAGAAGCAGTATAGAATAGTGGGGAAAGCATTGACTTTGGAATGAATGGATATGGGTTCAAATGCTGCCTCTGATGCTTATTACCTAAGTGATAATTTGACAATTCACTTTGACCTCACTGACTCTGTTTTTCTCATCTATAAAACTAACTAACTAATAAGACAGAGATGGCCTCTGAATATTTTTTTCAGCTCTCAATCTATATTGTCATGTTCCTGGTGTTTTGAGATTTACAAAGATTTTACTGCAGCATCAGTGAAATCCATAGTATAAGCATAAATTCTATTTTAAAGATAAGGAAAATGAGACTTAGTGCCTCATTAATGTCATTGAATGAGTGGTGAAGCTGTGGGATATCTCTGGGCATTGAGATTGCTGAGGACCACTGTATAAATAGAAGAATAGAAAGCTAAGGGGAGAACCTTGGGGGATGCCTGCACTTAGGAGTCTAAGGAGGCAGAGCTGAAGAGATGGAAGAGGAACTATGTGTCACGTTGTCTTGGTTCTGGTCCCCTGATTCCCTTGCTTTCCCCCCCCAACTCCTCCTCAGTATAGTAAGTTTGTAAGTAGCCAGGATAGAGTGGTAAGAACAGGAAATAAGATGGCAAAGCTGAACTTAGAAGTCACATATAAGGCATGCCAAAGATCAAAGGAACATAATTTACAAATTGTATTATATGTTAACCAAAAATCACATCCTGCTAATATGTGCTGAACCAGGGGAAGCCATCAAGGCTTTGTTGTCAGGGCCTTTTGGTCCTATGATGTGTAAATCTCAGACAAGTTCCAGAAGACCAGCAGAAGACCAAATGGTGCTGATAACTTAGAGATGACGTGGGTATGTTAACTTTAAAGTTTTACTGACAACTTTGAGATGATTTGGGTATGTTAATGAAGAAAAGCCAAAATGACACCAATAAGAGTTAATCTGTTTTTCCCTGAAACCCTATAAAAATGAGACCTCAAACTCCTACCTCTTCCCCTCTCCCCATGCGCTCTCCCACCTCCATTGGGTTCATGCTGTGTAGTGCTCCCCCATGGTTACATGAGTGATACTTGCTTCCTATCCCCCTTTCTATCCTCTTCCCCACCACCGACTGTCTTCCTTTACTATCCCATCCTCTGATCCCACACTTTCTAGCAGTCTATTTGCTGTACCCTGCTTTTCTCTGTACTTTCTATATCATTTGCCCCTACACTCTCTGTTCCTTTTAAAGTGTGATTGCAGCCTCATTTCCTGCTACTATTGTGGTCTCTCCCAATGAGTATCCAAAGAACAAGGCCTGACTGCCCCATTTCGTGTTTTCATAAATTATTGATCCAGACTAGTAGAGGGAAATTTCGTGGAAGCTAAGGGAGAAAATCTGAAGAAGGAAGGGAGACTAACAATATCAGATGATGTATATAGATTGAGGAAAGTGAGAACAACAAAAATGAACTCGGGATTTGGAAGTGGGAGGTCATAGCTGATCCTGAAGGGAATGGTTACCATAAAGTGGTTGGAGTGGAAGCCATATTGAAAAGGGTTAAGGAGGTACTGAATAGAGAAATATACTCAGTGACCATAGACTTCTCCTAGGATTTTGATGGGAATGGGAAGGAATTAAATTAGATAAGGAAAACAGTTATGTAGTAGATAGAATATAGAATCAAAGGGCTGATGATTATAATATTATAACAATGTACTAGGAAAACTATATATATATGCATATTTGTGTCTATATAAATGTATGTATATATGTGTACATACATATAAATATAAATATATCTGTATATATACATATATGTATGTGTGTGTATTCCTGACCAAATGCAATTCAAACTATATTGGACCAGTGTAAGAGGTTTCTGGTCTGTGTTTATTCCAAAGATCATGATATATAATCAGATTTTGAACAGCAAAAGCAAAAACCAGCTGAGGGAGTTTGGTGTTGGTCAGATGAAAACATATCATCTAGTAATCTAGGGAGAGATCTAGTTTCAGTGATATGACTCCCCAGAGAGAGAAGTGAGGAAAAATAAGGAAGGAATGGGTTATGAAAAGGGGAAAGAAAAGGAATTTGGGAGAAAAATATTTAAAAGAGAAGAGCTTTTGTTTGATGGGGATGGAGGAATTGGGAGGTGGGGGATGATTAGAGAACTGTCTTTAAGGGAAGTGGGGGTCAGTCTAAAGGAACTGCAGACAAGTGTGGTGGAAGTCAAGCTGCTAATAAAGATCAGAATAGGAAAACGTTTCCTGTTAAAGCATAGGATGTATGTCTTTAACAGCTCTAAGATTTTTTTTTTAAATCTCTCTATTCAACTATCATTTTCATAGTTAATGTAGCACCTAATTTGCTGCCTTCCCTACTCTGAATTATTTCCAGTAATGCATACTGATTTTGAAGGCTGTAGGTCAAATCATCTCCAATCTGAAGTGACTTCTCAATGAACTGAAATATATATTTGATGTGCAGTGATCAGATAATCCCTGCTCCCCAAGGATTCAATTTTAATAATATCTCACATTTATATGGCACTTTAAGGTTCACAACCCATCCCTACCCCCACAACTTTTCTCATAACAACCTGGGCTATAGGCAGTTATGTGTATGTGTGTATGTGTGCTCTGTGCATGCATGAATGCATGCAAGGAGGCTGCACAGTATGGTTCTGTTATTTCTTCAGTGCAGGGAACTCCTACTGTAAGAAACAAAAACATTCTACTGATGCTGAGCCCATCAGCATCTCCAAAACTCAGATTCTTTGACAGTCGCCCTGGGACATATATAGGAAAATTGCCATACCCATGGTCACATTGCTTATATATACCAGAGGCAAGATTCAAACTCAGTTCTCCTGACCAAGTCTAATATTCTATTAATTATGCCCTCCTGCCTGACCCTATTTTAAAATTGTACTAGAGAGAGTAGGAACAAGACCAGTGGCTGAGTTTTAAACAATAACAGCAACAATTCAAGCTACTTCCATACTTGCCACATTGTGTGAGCCAAAGGCCTTGCATGTTTAATGAATATCTGTTGATTGACTGATTTTGTGACATGTTGTCATGACACACCAGGGTACTGGGACAGAGAAATTGAACATGACCCTTTTGGCTTTTGAGGCCATCAGCAAACAATAGGAAGTAGTCAATCCCTCTATTGGAGGGAGGACATCTGCCTTGAGAATGAGCCTGTATTTCAGTAGATTTATAGACAGTATAAGAAGGTACTATCTTGGGATATTTCTTTCAGTTAAAATAACCACTTAGACTTAAGTGACTTGGCAACTCCTGAGCTAGTTAGATGAAAATTTTTCAAGCTAAGCATATATTTTGTAAATAGCAACATGTTCTTTTCCTTAAAAAAGCATATCTTTTTGTCATTGGCTATTTCCTTTTGCCTCAACTTTATGTTAAGTCAAGTCCAGGAATTTTATTCTCCTTATTTGGTCATTTTGTAGCTCCAAAGAGAAAAAATTTATATTGTGAGTCTGCATTCAATATGCAGTATTTGGAAAATTAATTTTAAGTTCATCAGTGAATTTTCACATCACCAAAAAAAAAGTCCCTCTGAGTCCTTAGAAAGGCTTATCTAATGTATTTGGTCAGATAGATGCCTGAATCTTGTTGCTATTTTTCAGTCATGTCTAATTTTGTTTCCCCATTTGGAGTTTTCTGGACAAAGATACTGAAGTTGTTTGCCATTTCCTTCTCTAAATCATTTTACAGATGAGGAAACTAAGGCAAACAGGGTTAAGTGACTTTCCCAGAGCCACACAGCTAGTAAGTGTCTGAGGCAGAATTTTAACTTAGGTCCTCCTGACTCTAGAACCAGCACTCTCTCTTATGCCACCTAGCTACTTTAGTTAATAGATTACTTATTCTATATGGTGTTCTATAATCTACGATCTCTAATCCAATAATCTAGGAGTTTCTCCAGGAGACTTTAATCCTAGATAGGTTTAACAGAAGTATGAAAGACAGACTTAACTGACATTGAGTAAATAATGTCCACATAAAGTCTATGACCTTAAGGCTGAAGCAATTACCACAGAATCATATAATTTAATAGTTGCAAGGAAAAACAGAAATCATTCCACCCAGATCCTATATACTTCCACAAAATATGGTCTAGAACATATTCCATGAGTGGCTAGCCAACGTTTTCTAGAAGTTATCAAATAGCAAGCCTTGCTTCTGCCCACAACATCTTATCTCATTTTGGGTTGGCTCTGCTGTCTCTTTTCTGACAAATTTTCTTTCATTTCATTTCATTATTTCAAAGTCATTGATCCCAATCTGTTAATCCCTCTTTCATTTCTTTAAAGAGGTTCTCCATCATGGATTCATGTGTTCCTCACTAATCTACTAAATTGTGCACTTTAATTTTATGTGGAGAGATTTAATTACTGACTTTTATTAATTCCTCATTTCTTTTTGTAAATGTTATTTCTCTTTTGAACCATTTGAATAATTTTGAACCATTCTGTAGATCTTGTTCTTGATCTATGTTCTCTGAAGATGCTGCAGGATTCTGTCTTTCATTAGGTACGCTTGGTTCACTTTCTTTTATAGTACACTATTTGTTAAGTGAGCTTTGCATTCTATTTGAAGTATTTTTGCATTGTTATTTCTGCTTTTTGGAATTCTTCCTATTGATTTGTCTGCTTATACATAAGGCTTTTGAGTCCCCCCCTTCTTGAGATATTTGGTGTTTTAGTCTTTTTCACATATGTCTTATTGCTCAGTCTAGCTTCTCTCCCTCTGCTGGTGAGCAAATCACCAAGGATGGATGTAATGCTCTTTCAGGCTCCTCAGGCTGATGGACCTAAAATTTACTAATCTCATTTCCTGTTCTGAGTAATCTTTGAATATACAGGTTTGGTCCCATACTGGTTTGGGTCCCGTCTTCTTCAATCTCAATGTAGCCACTCTTTCATTATTTTTCTTCCCTCTCCACTCTCCTCCTTTTTGTCATTTTAATGGGTAGAATAAGCAAGTATTGCTTCTCCTGGGCAGCTAGGTGATGCAGTGGCTAGAGTGCCAGGCCTGGAGTCTGAAAGATTCCTGAGTTCCTGAGTTCAAATCTGACTTTAGACAGTGACTAGCCCAGTGACCTGGGCAAATCTATAAAATGAACTTGAGAAGGAAATGTCAAACCAGTCCAGTATCTTTGCCAAGAAAGCCCCCCCACCCCCCACGGGGTTGTGAAGAGTTGGACACAACTGGAATGATAGAACAACAGGAGTTTAAGCATCATCACCTGTAGAAGTTGATAATCCAAAGAAGAATCCCAAGCCTATGAGTTCACTTTAACTGGAAGCTGGGCCTTCTTAGGGGCTGAGAGGAAAATGACACTGAGGAAGCATGCCAAGAATATCCTAATTATTATAATTTTCCTGCATTATCATGGAGAATTTTTACCTTGCTGGAAAGTCTGTCTTCTTCTACAGAATTTATTGTAATTACCCTACACTCATAGATAAATTTCCAGTGAGGGAGTAAAGAGCATTGGGTGTTTTAGAAATTGAAGTGATTGTCAGAAAGTGACGAATTCACCACTTGGAATTAAATTCACTAAGAGTTTTTTGTCCAATTCAACTGAAATTTACCTCTTTGTAACTTCCACATATTACTCCTAATTTGATCTTCAGGAAGAAGTGGAATAAGTCTCATCCCTCTTGCACATAAGGATGATTCAGATACTTGAAGATGACTCCTCTAACACTTTTCCTCCTCCAGGCTAGATCTCCCCATTTTCCTCACCCATTACAGGGTAAAAGTATCTTCCCATCTTGGTCTCCTTCCTCCAGATGTTCTCTTATCTGAAAGTGTTACTGTCTTTCTCCTTAAACTCATCAATTGATGCCTCCCCTTATTTTACATATGTATTTTCACCTACTGATATTACCTTGTGAGAACACACTCTTACCTTCTAGACTTTTTTTATTTTTTTATTTTTGGAGGGGGAAGGTAGGGCAATTGAGGTTAAGTGACTTGCCCAAGGTCACATGGCTAGTTTTGTGTTAAGTGTCTGAGGCTGGATTTGAACTCAGGTCCTCCTGACCTCAGGGCCGGTGCTCTATTTACTGTGCCACCTAGCCGCCCCAATCTTCTAGACTTTTTGAAAATGAAGGTGCATATCCTTGTGATGGGTACAGTTAAATTTTAATTTGACCAGGCCTTGGGAGAGGAGGAATCTTTCACCTTTCAGTTGCTATAGCCTAACAGTGGTTGTTGAGCAACTAGATGTTTCAGAGGGACTAATCAGGGCTGAGAATAGTTGATAAACATTACCATTTTATGTGAAACGAATATAGGGTACAGAAAGCATATTGAAAATGAATTCAAAAGACAGGAATTACAATCTCTGCTCTACTAACTAGTTGTGCCTGGAATTCCTTTCCTCCTCATCTCTACCTTCAGGCTTCCTTTAAATATCTCCTAAAATTCTACCTTTTGCATGAAACCTTTTTCCCGCCTTCTTTATTCTTAGTTCCTTCCCTCTAAGACTCCCCTTAATTTGTCCTGTACACATCTTATTTGTACATAGTTGTGTTTGCATGCTGCCTCTCCATTAGATTATGATCAGGAGGTTCTGTTACCCCCTTTCTTTGTATTCCTAGCATGTAGCATAGTGTTTGGTACATAGTAGGTGCATCATAAATGCCAGCTGACCTAGCCTGAGTTTCTATGAAATCAGGTGGTTGGACTAGGTAATCTTCAATGCCCTACCTCAATTTTACCTTAATTTATTTGTGTATATGCTGTATCCTCCCTCCTTTCTCCAGTAGAATGCAACTCCTTGAAGGCAGGAATTATTTTGTTTTAATGTTCGTTTTTCAGTCCCAGGCAACTGACCTTGTGCCTTAGATATAGTATTTATTTGATAAATATTTGTTGAATTAAATTGAATTCCAGTTCTATGAACTTTCAAAGTACCGTTGTTATTAGTAGGGCATTTATATTATGATTGCCCACATACAGTTTTGACTGATTTTCTTGACTAAGCACAGATCAATATTCTTCTGTACTTCAAGGATACAGATGAATGATTTAATTAGCATGAGTGCTCTTTGCATCCTTGCCCAATGACAGATGGTTTTGGGGAACTTCTGTGATAGAAAAATGCATTACAATTCAGCCACTGGGTGATGAGCATTTGTGATCTTTGCTAGGTTAGACTTCAGATGAAAGACAATGAAAGGCTAGGCCTGCATTAGGAAACTGCTATTTAAGTGGGACCTGTTAAAACTCCCCCATTTCTATCATAGCCTTTGAGAACAAAGAAGAATTACTTTACTGGAGTAACCATCACATGCTTAGGAGTAGAAAATAAGTTATGTTCTAGGTCACTATTGGTGTGTATATTCTTAATTCCATGCAACTCTGTCAAACTATGTGGTACATGAGTGAGCAAAGGAGCTTGAATGAAGGCTGTGAGTGAAGAAAGGGGTATGATTTTTTCTATCCAGTCATGTGACTGGAAGAAAGTAAGTAGCTTTCCTCTAGTCAGCTGAAGAAGCTGAAATGAAGAGATTCTATCAGATTTGCTATTGAGTGTACAGCAGAGAACCTGGCTAGCTGGAGGAAAGATTCAGAGAATAGTTGCTCCACAGGGGAAGACCCAGAAGTGAGAACGGGATGATTCAGTTTTGGAAGATCTGAGAGAAAATGCATGGGAGCCATTTTAATTCATATAATCAATGCCTTGGATTACTAAATTGGAGAATGATACAGAGTTACAGATTACTTTGTGCCTAACTAGTTTATATGAGAACTTCAGAAACAAGAAGAATATCCAATTACTGTACAACCTAGACCTATTAATCTAGTATGTTTTACTCTGACTCTTTCCCCTGGGGTTGATGTGCTGTGTGGCCCGTCTGT
The DNA here is from genome assembly GCF_028583685.1 of Petaurus breviceps papuanus. Taxonomy (NCBI): domain Eukaryota; kingdom Metazoa; phylum Chordata; class Mammalia; order Diprotodontia; family Petauridae; genus Petaurus; species Petaurus breviceps. The sequence goes on along the minus strand of NW_027187342.1, from coordinate 6,519,005 downwards.
ATCTGCTCAGTCATCTGAGTCTCAGTTTCCTTCTCTAGAGAAGGGAAAAAAATAGGAAAGCACTGTTTTACCAAGGTGTTGTCAGAATTTATGTTTGCAGACTTCTCTGAGATGGATGGATGAAAAACACTATGTAAGTGCCAAGTAGTATTATCTCTCTAGATCTGGATGAGTTAACAAATCTTTTTAATGTCTATTTTAATGGCACCGTTGTTCCATATGGTAGACCTCAGCTGCATCAAGATATTCGTTTTTTGTACATTCCCCAGAGAGTTCCAGGTTGTCCAGGTGCACTGTATTAAATTTAGGGTGAGATTAAGAGGCACAGTGCTTCAGCATTCATCCTCAAACACCAGCTCAGCCTACAGTTGCTCTGTCCTTATTCTTTCTGACAGTACAAGGCCTGCTTATTGATGAAAAATTCATGTAATAACTCCTGGAAAGCAGATCCTAGTCATGTTGGGGACTTATGTCAGTATGGGTCTTTGGCAAGAGGAAGCTCATTTAAACTCAGTCTCTGAGATGAAGTTATTAAGGAGTTTGCTGGAGTTGGGAAAGACATAGCCAGAAATGATTTCTAGGCACTGGGATTTTGATGCAGATTGTGTACCTCCAAAAGTACTTCAGTGGCTCTCTTCTATGGCATTAAACTTTTTATTCATGTGGGTCAAAGCTCATCTTTGCTTCCATCTGCCTGATAGAATTACCAGGCTCAGGTAATGAAGTCCTCTGTCATCCTCAGAAAAGACTCTCCACAGTCAGGAAACAGTGTTGATGTTCACAACAATCTAACTTGTTACTGAGCCAGATTTGTTTTGTTGATGTTGGAAATGGAGCAAAATACATTCATCAAATGAAATCAAGGTGGAATGAATAACCCTCTGGTTTGCATGATCCCATACCTCTCCTGGAGAATGACTCCAGTTTACTATTCCATGAGCAACAGAGCTTCCCAGATGAAGTAAGGCAACCTAATACATAACTTTAAAGACTGAAAGCTAGAAGAAGAAACTAGAATTTTCAGACGTGTCATCAGTTTTATCATGTGCTATAATAATGCATAGCACAATCGATCAACAGGCTTTTAATTAGCATGAGTGTGCAAGCACTGTGTTAGGCGCTGAGGACTCAAAGATGGAAATTAATCTCTGCACCAGAGAGGTTCATATTCTGTGAGGGAAGGCACCAAAATGTATTATATACATACATACATATTATATATAATTACATGTTATAATAATATATATGTTTGATGATGGGTAACATTAACATATTCATGTAGATGTAAAATATAATGTATTCTACATGTATAATTATAAGAATTATAATGATATATACACACATTCCATGAATGTGGGCATTAGCATCTATTATACATAAATATATGATATATAATTATATATGATATACAGCACATAATTACATATTCTACTCTGTATAATATAGAATTATATCTAAAATTATAAGTGTATATTATACATAATACTTATACATACACACATATATACATGCACGCATACTTACATATACATATACATACATATATGAAGGACCAATTGTTCTCCACTCTCATAGAATATAAACATCTCCAGTGCAGGGATTGTTTTGCTTCCATCTTTGAGTCCTCAATGCCTAGTACATCATAAGTACTTAATAAATATCTTAATCAATGCATATAAATTATATATGTATTGAACATGTATATAAAATATGAAAAACACATACAATGTAGTTGATGGGACTAGCAGGTATGGTGGGCAATAGGGAAGGATCAGAAAAGGCTTCAAGTAAAAGCTTGATTTGAACCAAGATATATTAGGGATAGATGAGTTCAGGAGTCAGTGTGCGGAGACCTTGATGCATTAGCACATATTCTTTGTCTGGTTCCAGTTCAAGGGATGCAAAACCTTGGGGGGAGTCTTTTTCTATTCATGCATGACTGAGGGGTTATGACTATGTGATGACAAAAAATACTCTAATTGGCTGTAGAGTCAGGAGAATATATAACTGAGGGATTGTTGGGCCAAGAATGAAAATGAGTGACTATACACTTACATTCCTATATTGCTCTCTTTCTTTTGTGGCTGGAAGGAAGCAAGATGAATTTGAATGGTTTCCCTGAGAGCTGGCAAGAGCCCTTCCTCCCACCCAACCACAGTAGTTGTTAAGACAGAGATGCCTCAATCTCTTTGTGTTTATTATTTTCTGCTCATAAGTGAGTTGAATATTCTGAGATGGAACAGTCCAAGTGGCCTGGTGAATTTGGGAAATCTGGAGGGCTCTTTAGATATCTCATTGGTGGTCAGAGTTGAATGGAGGTCATAGAAGTATCCACCATAGAGTTGTGTCTTGGGCTTCAGGAGTAGCTTCAGAGAGATGTGGAAAAAGTCACAAAAGACAGCAACATATTTAGGGAGTGAGATCCTTTGTGGTGGAGAGAACTTCTAGCTATGGACTTTAGAAAGGTTAGGGTCCTGGGAGCCTGACTGAATTGACCACTCAGCCAGAGCTACACATAAGAGATATATAGTCTCTCCTATTAGGATATAATCTCCTTGTGAGTATCATTTCCACGTATATGGATCCCTAATGCTTCGTTCATAGTAGCCACTTAGTAAATACTTATTGACTGATTGATTCTCTTCCTTTGTTATAACCTTTTCCTTCTCACTGAATCACAGGACCTCTGACCTAAAAAAAGGACTTCAGTGGCCATCTAGTGCAACTCATGTATGAAAAAGAATTCTCTTTATCACATCAAGTTTGGTGGAAGATTCCTACCAAAGGGGAAATAACTACCTCCCAAGTCCACTCACTCCATTTTTTAATAACTCTGATTGTTAGGAAGTTTTCCTCCATTTCCTCCATTGCTACTTCTGCCTTTGTCTTGTTTTCTGCGCACAAATACAACAGGTCTTTTCCTAAAAAAGTTCTACTCTATTCTCCTGAGCACTTCTTCTATACTAGTGCCTTCTTTCTTTACGTTTGTCTCTGGCTAGTAGCAATCTTATAAGAAAAAGTTTTCATCCTCTACATACTCTCTGGTTCCTAAAACAGACGACTACTGTTCTCTAGTGAAAAGAGAATTGGATGTGGAGTTATATCGCCCATGTTTCTATCTTTATTCTGACAAGGGCTAGTTGTGTGACCGTGGATAAGTCACATAACTCATCAAGGCATTAGATTCCTCATCTATATAAGTATGCTCATACTCATAGGGTTGTTGTGAAAAACACTTAAGAAAAACCTCTGTAGCTCTACTTAATACTGCTGCTTGTTTATTTTTATCAGTCTCCAACATCTCCATTCTGCATCTAAAACTATGCTTTCAAACTATTATTTCATGCCTTCATTTATTTCAGTAATTCCCTCAGCTTCACTCATCTCCCATCTGTCATCACTAATAACCAGCATGGTTTTTACTCAAGAATTCTGATAGAACATAGCTACGAATGAGCTAAAGTCAGATAGGGAAATAAATGTAGGTTAAAATTAATTATAATTTTGTATTTCAGATACACATACATACACACAAATATATATATACACACACAGGTGTGTATATATACATACAAACATATATGATATATCTAACACATTTTGAGGGGAGGTGAGTGTTTGTACCAACTGTCCTTATACCTGAATGGCAAATATATTTTATCCCAAAGTTAATTATGGGTGCTACCTGATTGTTAAAGAGCAAGATTACTGATAGGGACTCAGGAACTATGCTGTAGGAAATATTTTTTTTTAAAGCAATCGGGGTTAAGTAACTTGCTCAAGGTTACATGGCCAGTTATTTCTGGGTGTGGTGCTGAGTATCTGAGCCCGGATTTGATCCAGGTCATCCCGACACTGGAGCCGGTGCTCTTACTCGCTGAGCCACCCGGCCGCCCCTAAGCAATTGGGGTTAACTTGCTCAAGGTTACACGGCCAGGTGTTTCTGGGTGGGTGCTAAGTGTCTGAGCCTGGGATTCGATCTCCAGGTGTTCTCAACACTGGAGTTGGTGCTCTTACTTGCTGTGCTACCTGGCCGCCCCTGCTGTAGGAAATATTATTCCTTGGGGCTATCCCTCAGAACTTTGAACAGTAATGGTCAAATACCCTCTAGGGGACCCAATTTGTGACTATGGATGCCCAGTTCAAGAACAATCCAGAGGGGATACTACAAAGAAAATTATGGATTCTAAGTGGATGAAATGAGAAGAAAAATGCTTTTCAGGCATTAAAGACAGCCAGTGCAAAGGCATAAATATGGAAGATGGAGTGTTGTCTATGAAGAACAGTAAGGGTAGTTGGGCTGAATTGCAGAGTGTGAAAAGTATGTAAGGGGTAATAAGGCTAGAAAGGTAAGCTGAATCTAGGTTGTTAGTAGAATTTAAATGCCAAACACAGGAAGTTATATTTTACTCTAGAAATAAAAATGACTCAATGGAGTTTGTTGAGTGACATGATCAGAATATGCTTCAGGAAAATCACTTTGGTGACTTTATAGAGGCCAAATTGGAGGCAGAGAGAGACAAGGCAGGTAAACCAATGAGCAGATGATTTAAAGAAAAATACATTATCTGTAAAATAGGGGTAATAATACTTGTAGGATTATTCTAAGGCTCCAATGAGATAATGTTTAAAAAGCTCTTTGTAGTCTTAAAATGTTAGCCTGAATATTATTACATAAATTCCAATTGTTGTAAATATTAATAGAAGTAAGCAAGCATGCACATATTAATATTTTTTCATGAAGCCATTAAGTCAATAAGCATTTCTTTGGTGCCTTCTATGTGGCAGGCACTGTGCTATGCCCAGGGGATACAAAGAAACACAACACAATTCCCTGCTCTCAGAGAGCTCATGTTCAAATGGAGGAAATAATGTGAACACAACCAGTGTTGTCGTGGTAAATAGTTAACAACCATCTCTTCCAAAGTCTTATATACTTTTATGGTTAACCTGCATTATTAACATTTTTTCCATCACTTCCCTAAGCCAAACAATCAACAAAACAGTAATTCAAGTCCTGATTTGTAGTGTTTGCTTATTTCCAAACTCTATAAGTTCACAAAATTTAATAATCAGCTTTTGTGAGCTGCTATGAGCTGGACCCAGCACACTCTGGAAAACAACTACATATAAACTATTTGACATGAAAGCACTTATTTGACATTTTGGATGAAATCTTATCTTTAAAAACAGTACCCGAGATCAAAGTATGAGATTTTTTTATGAAGGCAACTCATGATTTATTTTTGAAGGAATATCTGGAAGAAAAAAAAATGAGAATTTTTTTTGCTTAGCTTTAAATGTTTAGGCAGTTAAGGATAAAGGGATTTTAGAAAAGAAATAGCTGCTAAAGACAACATGTACATGATTAAAGCCTGATGTTATAATTTGTTGTTCCTTTGCTGAAATATGGGTATTTACTCTTTCTTGGACAGTGAAAAAATACAGCAGATGGGACTTCTCCCAATGTTGATTAAATATTGTCCACAATGTAGAAGGTGCAATGGTACTTGTCTGGTTTATAGGCAACATGTCTTAGTGGAAGGAGTATTAGATTAAAGGTTAAGAGACCACTGTGTGGTGGTATTGCTGCTGCTGAACAGCTGTGTTATATTGGGCTAATCACTTTTCTGCTGGGGGCCTCAGTTTCCTCAACTGTTAAAGTAAGTAGTTTGATTTAGATCTAAAGCTATGGTTGAATTAATATAAATATGAAAGAAAAAGAGGAAGATGGTGGAGTAGAAGCAGGACATTCACCAGGCTCCGGCTTCCACCTTCCCCAATCCATGTACCGTGTTTCCCCGATAATAAGAGCTATCCCGAAAATAAGCCCTCCCCTTACTGTGTAAGATTCCTCTAAAATAAGCCCTCCCCTGAAAATAAGCCCTATTGAGATTGCTACTGTAGTGAAGGCGATCCCCTGCGCTACACGCTACATTACAGTACCCTCTGTATGCACCGCCCCCCCCCCC
>NW_027187342.1:6480071-6512933 GCF_028583685.1 Petaurus breviceps papuanus | reverse complement strand
CCGCCCCCCCCCCCCAGGTGAAACGCACGCCACACTCCGAGCTGCATCCAATCAGAGCTGCAGCAGCTGGCGCCTTTGAGAGCAGTGCCACGGAGGAGAGCTGAGGCAGGACAACATAAAAACCCGGTATGTAAGCGGGAGTGAGGTGGCATGATGGAGGATAAAAAGGGCATGATGGAGGAAAAAAGAAGAACTCAGGGGGCATGATGGAGTGAAAAGAAGGACTGATGGTCATAATTTTATTATTCTGTCTGTTTTGACCCCCAGACATGAGTACAAAAAGGAAGAGCTATACTGTTGAGTATAAGAAAGCAATTGTAGGAGTCACATGGCAAGAATCTTGCAGTTTTCTGTAAATAAAAACTTTTGGATCTTCGAATGGTCAGAAAATGGAGAGCAGATTATAATAACCTCAATCAACAGGTGGATGAGGGAAAAGGGAAAAAGCGCAGGTCTGGATCAGGTCGGCAGCCCTTATATCCTGACTTGGAGATCCTCATTGGTGAATGGATTTCTGACAGGAGAGCAAAGACCTTGGTTGTGCGCAGGGCTGACATTCAAGCATTTGCCCTTTCAATGGCACCAGAGTTTGAAATGGTCTCAGAAGGATTCAAAGCATCACAACACTGGTTGGATGGTTTCCTTCAACGGTATGAACTGTCCCTAAGAAGATCCACAACACTGTTTAAGCTGGAAGATGCTGAAGTTATTAAACATGCACTTGCATTCAAGTCCTTTATTGATAGGATCGACATTTCCAAGTACCAAACCTGCAATATGATTGCTATGGATGAAACAGCAGTGTTTATGGGACAAGGATCTCAAACAACAATTCATCACAGGGGTGCAGCGTCAACCTACATTCCCACTACTGGCTATGAAAGTGGACGGGTCACCTGTGTTTTGGCAATTCGTTTGGATGGAAAGAAAGCCACACCTCTAATCATCAGTAAGGGCAAGAAAGATAAGATTGAACGTGTATCTGGAAACCAAAAAAGCCTGGTGTACACAAGCCGTTATAAGAAAGTGGGTTGATTTAATGTTGCCACTTGTTATGTGAGGTAACCAAAGAGGTCTGATAGTCTGGGATTCAGCCAGCACTCACCATGCTAAAGAAATGAAGAACTTCCTTGCAGAGAGAAGAATAGATCAAGTAATGATTCCTGCAGGAATGACTGCCTATCTCCAGACCCTTGATATTGCAATAAACAAGCCATTCAAGGACCATTTGCACATGGAAGTCAATGACTACATTGAAAATAGAATGGAAAGAAATCAGCGTGGAAACTTTGTGAAGCTCTGTCTGCAAGAAGTTGTGACTTGGGTGAAGAAGTCATGGGATAAAATTACTGACAGCTGTGTCGCAAAGGTACTATGAGCAGGTTACCTGGACAAGACATATTCATTTAAAGAGAGCTATATTGCTGGACATGACAGGTTGGGTCCACTTCTTCTGAAGGAAATGGAGGCGCAAGACATCCAGGACGGAATTCAGGGTATGGACACTTATGACGATGTTGTTAAAGAAGATGACATGATCATTATTGAATAAAGGTACATTTTTTTGTTCACATTTACCTGTTTATTAAAATTGCTGTCAATGTTCATTAAAATAAGCCCTCCCCTGAAAATAAGCCTTCTGGTGTTTTTCTGTCCAAAAAAATAAGACAGTGTCTTATTATCGGGGAAACACGGTAAAAGGGGACTTTAAACAAACTATGGAGCTTCAGAACCCACAAAATGACACAGAGAAGCTAACCTCCTGCTGAGGACAGCCCAGCAGACCAGCAGGAATCTGCCAACACAGTGCTCTGGGAGCTGAGCCCAGCCCCACACCAAGGTTTTAGCCCCAAGGCGGGCCTGACCAGCTGCTGGAGGGACTCCAGTTCACCAGCAGCTGTGGCCGTTTCCAGATTCATGAACACATAGATGTGAAGGACAAAGTGAGAGGTCAGTGCAGTCTGGACTTTGGGACCCAGTAAGTGGGAGTGCGTGGATTTTGCCCCCCAGGGCGAGAAGCCGCTGAGACACTGGCACAGCCAGCCAGCACCACGTGGCAGCTTCAGCTCCTGGCCCACAGAGTGTAGGGGGACCAAGCAACCAGTCTGAGGGGTAATCGCTCTTGCTTTTACCTGCTTGGATCAGGATTGCGGTCTAGGGTGGAGGTCCTGGGGTGTGTGAACAGTTTGCCAGAGTGTGTGGAGGCCTCAGAGAGGGCACCCAACTAATACCTCTGGCAGCTGAGAAAACCCCAGCATTTGGGACAATTAGCTACACCCTATCTGGTGGCAGAGTCCTACTGTGGCAAAAAGCCCAGGGGTCAAGTGACTGAGGGGTGACATGACCAGGCCAAAGAACCAAAGCAAACAAAATAATCTGACATTAGACTCCTATTTTGGGGACAAAAAGGATCAAAGCATTGAATAGGAGGAAGACAGTGAAGTCAGAACTCCTGCACCAAAAGCTTCAAAGGAAAATATGAGCTGGTTACAAGCCATAGAGGATCTTGAGAAGCAGATATGAGAAGTGGAGGAAAAATTGGGAAGAGAAATGAGAACAATGCAAGAAAACTACGAAATGAGAGTCAACAGCCTGACTGAGAAAAATCACACCTTTAAAAACAGACTGACTCAATTGGCAAAAGAGGCTCAAAAAGGAAATGAGGAGAGGAATGCCTTGAAAAGCCGAATTTCCCAGATGGAAAAAGAAGCTCAAAAGCTCAATGAAGAGAATCATTCCCTCGGATTTAGATTGGAGCAAAGGGAAGCTAGTGACTTTAAGAGAAATCAAGATGATGTTAAACAGATCCAAACAAATGAAAGAATAGAAGGCAATGTGAAATATCTCATGGGAAAAACCATTGACCTGGAAAATAGATCCAGGAGAGAGAATTTTAAAATTATTGGACTACCTGAAAGCCATGATCAGGGAAAGAACCTAGAAATCATCCTCCAAGAAATTCTCAAGGAAAATTGCCCTGATTTTTTAGAATCAGAGGGCAAAATAGAGGTTGAAAGAATCCCCCAATCACCTCCTGAAAAATATCCCAAAAAGAAAACTCTTAGGAATATTATAGCCAGGTTCCAGAATTCCCAGATTAAGGAGAGAATATTACAAGCAGCCAGGAAGAAACAATTTGAATATTGTGGAAACACAATCAGGATAACACAGGGTCTGGCATCTTCTACACTGAGGGATCAAAGGGCCTGGAATAGGATATTCCAGAGGGCAGAGGAGCTGGGATTAAAACCAAAAATCACCTACCCAGCAAAACTGAGTATCATGTTTCAGGGGAAAATATGGTCATTCAGTGGAATACAGGACTTTCAAGCATTCTTGCTGAAAAAACCAGAGTTCAATAGAAAATTTGACATTCAGATACAAGAAGCAAGAGAAGCATGAGAAGGTAAACAGGGAAAATAAATCATAAGCCACTGATCAAAGTTTAACTATTAACATTCCTACATGGCAAAACGATAATTGTAACTGATGAAACTTTTCTCAGTATGAAAATAGTTAAAGGGAATAGAAATATATTTACACACACATATACATATATGTCTATATCAGAGAGTATACAGGTGTATACTCATGTACATGTGTGAACATGTGTATATATGCTTACTGGTATACATATATAGAGGGAACAGGACCAATTTAATAGGAAGAGATGATTCTTAAAAGAATTAAAATTAAATTAAAAGAATTAAAAGGAAATTAAGAAGTGAGAGAGGAATGTAATGAGAGGAGATGGAGAGAGACAGAATGGGGTAATCTATCTCATAAAGAAAAGGCAGGTGTAAAGGGTTTCAATGAAGGGGAAGAATAGGAAGGCAAAAGGAATGGGTCAAGTTTATCTCACTGAATTTGGCTCGGGGAGGGAATGAAATACACACTAAATAGGGTATTTATAGGAGAGTAGGGGGAAGGGGATGAGAGGGGGGATGATGGAAGGAAGGGCAGGCTGGGTGGGAGGGAAATTGGAAGCACTCACTTTTGAAAAGGGATGGGATCAAAGTAAAGAATAGAACAAGTGGGTGGAGGGACAGGAGGGAGGGAAATATAATCAGTCTTTTACAATATATCTACTATGTTAATGTTTTGCATTAGGTACACATGTACAACCTATACTGAACTGCTTATCTTCCCAGTGAGGGTGGGTGACAAGGGAGGAAGGGAATGAATTTGGAATTCAAAGTTTTAAAATCAAATGTTTAAAATTATATATACATATATTCTTTTATTAATACTAACTTACATGTAATTGTGTAATTGGGAAAGAAGATATACAGGCACTAGGGCATAGAGACCCCCCCTCCCCCTCCATGCCCTACTGGAAAAGTCTAAGGGAGTACGGGAGAAGATATGGGAGAGAGCAGATTGGAGGAGGGGATATCCTGTGGGACTGCTATTCTGGGGTGGTGGGTAGGGGAAAAACGGGGAGAAAATTTGTAACTCAAAATCTGGTAGAAATTAATGATGTAAATCAGAAGTTAATAAAGCATTTGAAAAATGAAAAAAAAAGAACAAGAGGAGGCTATAATAAATCATCTTTGATTCATAGAATTTTAGAAATATAAGAGAACCCAAAAGCCAATTAATTCATCCTCCCCTTTTAGAGATGATACAGAGACCTAGAAAGGTTAAATTATTTGTCAAAGGTAGAGAACAATGTGGCATGCATATTGAGTGAAATGACTGAGGAAACAAAGATTCAAACTTCTGAAACATATGGATTTATTGGCAGGGTATGCAATTGAATGGCAAATTGGAACCAGGTCCCTTCAGCTAGGTAGTGGACCCTTGAAAACAGAAAGAATAGAGAAAGAAACTTTAAAAGAAAACAATTAACAGGATATTGTAGCGTCAATGCAATATTCATACCACCAACAGTCACTATAGATACACTGGCATAGTGCTCGATCACAAAATATAACAGACACTATATAGAAGACAGAAGCAAAATATTCATTGACACCAGAAAACCGAACCCCCAAACCAGTAATCTGATTCCATTATAATAGCAAAGAAGTTTATAAGCCACAGCATCACAGAGAGCCACAGCATCCTTTAGCCTTCCCACAAGCCAACATTTACTCACAAACCTGTCTCCCTTGGATGTGTCTTCTCCTTTCAACCATGTCTAGCTGCTCTGACTCTTAGCATCCGGTGGGCTCTGCTGAACCCTTAAACTCCTCCCACCCTAGGCTCCATGTGATTTCATTTAGTCTCTTAGGGGGCAGAGTATATTTTCAAAGCAGGGAAAGTCTTCAAATTTCCTTAGGCTTTTTAAGGGACAGGGAAGATCTTCAAATTCCCATTATTATTGCAGATATCAATAAGGATATAATATTAACTAATCTGATTTCTAATTACAGGAAAGACTAGGGACGTTTCAAGTTAGGAGGGGAAGAGCAAACAGGTGAAATTCCCTGAAATAGAAAAAGAGGTATCCCACTCCCCCCAGTAAGTGTCTGTATTCAATCAAAAGAACAAGGAAACAAGTCGGTGTGGTTCTTTCAATTCCTACATTTCTCACAGAACAGAAAGCAACATACATTCAACTTCACAATAAGTGTTCTAAGATAATATGTTGTCTCATCATACTATAAAAAATGGACCAATTGGATGGATAAGGTAATGTCTATGCTGTGATGATGTTATGTGATTTGTTTGTGATGCATCATCAACATTATTGAGAAAGGACATGTGTTGGTGCTATACTGTGCAAAGCAGGTAATACAAAGCTTAATAAGAAATTGTACCTGCCTCCAAGAAATTGACTTGGATGTTCTTTTTTTTTTTTTTTTGGCGTTTTGAAGGGCAATTGGGGTTAAGTAACTTGCCCAAGGTTACACGGCTAGTATTTTTTTGTGTGGGTGTTAAGTGTCTGAGGCTGGAACTGAACTCGAGGCCTCCTGACTCCCAGGCCGGAGCTTTACTTACTGCACCACCTAGCCGCCCCAAGACTTGGACATTCTTACCTGGGAAAACTAGGTAATATCTTGCAAAATGATGAGGAATACATTCATAAAAGTGTCTGAATAAGTCAAATTATATAGACTTTGGCCTGAGGTCAAGATGGTGGAGTAGAAACAGGACTTCCTCACAGCTCCCTCTTCCACCTCCTCAAATTCATGTAAAAAATGACTCTAAACAAACTTTGGAGCTACAGAACCCACAGAATGACAGAGAGAAGCTAGCTTCCCATTGACGACAGCCCGGCAGGCCAGCAGGAAGGGGCCAACTCAGCACTCTGGGAGCCGAGCCGAACCCTGCATGAGTCCGAGGTTTTAGCCTCAGGGAGGCCACAGCCAGCCACTGGCTGGAGGTACTTCAGATCACCAGCAGCTGTGGTGGTTTCCAGAATTATCAACCCATAGATGCTAAGGACAAAGTAAGAGATCAGTGCAGTGTGGACTTTGGGAATTGGGAGTTTGGGAGCGTGGACCAGACTTTACCCCCTGGAGGGAGAAGCAGCTGAGATGCTGCAGCTGTGCAGCCACCACATGGCTGCTTCAGGGTTCCTGGCCTGCAGATTGTAGTGGGACCAAGCGACCAGTTTGAGGGGTAATCACTCCTGCTTGGATCTGGATCACTGTATAGGGTGGAGGTCCTAGGGTGCTTGACCAGTCTGGCAGAGGGTGTGGAGGCTTCAGAGTGGGCACCCAACTAATAGCTTGAGCAGTTGCAGAAACCCCAGTGATTGGGACAAAGCTCCCCTCTCTGGAAGTAGAGTTCTACTATGGCAAAAAGCTCAAAAGTCAAGTAATTGAATGGCAACATGAGCAAGCAAAGGAAGCAGAGCAATCTGACATTAGACTCCTATTTTGGGGACAAAAAGGATCAAAGCATGGAGCAGAAGGAAGATAGCAAATTCCGAACTCCTACACAAAAAGCTTCCAAGAAAAAATACGATCTGGTTACAGGCCATAGAGGAGCTTAAGGAGTATTTTGAAAACCAAATAAGAGAAGTGGAGGAAAAATTGGAAAGAGAAATGAGAAAAATGCAAGAAAATTATGAAATGAGAGTCAACAACCTGACTGAAGAAACTAACACCTTAAAAAATTGACTTACTCAAATGGCAAAAGAGGCTCAAAAAGGCAGCGAGAAGAATGCCTTAAAAAGCCGAATTTGCTAGATGGAAAAAGAATCTCAAAAGCTCACTGAAGAGAATCATTCCTTCAGAATTAGATTGGAGCAAATAGAATCTAGGGCTAGTGACTTTATGAGAAATCAAGATCCTATTGAACAGATCCAAACAAATGAAAAAAAATAGAAGGCAATGTGAAATATCTCATTGGAAAAACCACTGACCTGGTAAATGGATCCAGGAGAGATAATTTAAAAATTATTGGATTACCTAGAAATTATCCTTCAAGAAATCCTCAAGGAAAATTTTCCTGATGTTTTAGAACCAGAGGACAAAATAAAGGTTGAAAGAATCCACTGGTCACTTCCTGAAAAAGATCCCAAAAAGAAAACTCCTAGGAATATTAGAGCCAGGTTCCAGAGTTCCCAGATCAAGGAGAAAATATTACAAGCAGCCAGGAAGAAACAATTTGAATATTGTGGAAATGCAATCAAGATAACACAGATCTGGCAGCTTCTACACCGAGGAATTGAAGTGCTTGGAATATGATACTGCAGAGGTCAAAGGAGCTGGTATTAAAACCAAGAATCACCTACCCAGCAAAACTGAGTATCATGTCTCAGGGGAAAATATGGTAATTCAATGGAATAGAGGACTTTCAAGCATTCTTAATGAAAAAACCAGAGTTGAGTAGAAAATTTGACATTCAGATACAAGAAGCAAGATATGCATGAGAAGGTAAACAGGGAAAAGAAATCATAAGGAACTTATTGAAGTTGAACTATTTACATTCCTACATGGAAAAACAACAATTGTAACTTATGAAACTTTTCTCAGTATGAGAATAATTGAAGGGAATGTGTATATATATATGTGTGTGTGTGTGTGTGTATACACACATGTATGTACACATACATATATGTCTATATAGGAGGGTATATGGGCTTATGAATACATATGTGAATGTGTGTATATATGTGTGTGTACACAGGTATTCATAAACAGATGGCACAGGACCAACTTAATAGGAATGGATGATACTTAAAAGGTTAAATTAAGATGTGAGAGAGGAATATAATGAGAGGAAATGGGGAGAGACAGAATGGGGTAAAATATATCATGTAGAAGAGGCAAGGGGAAACTGTTACAATGGAGGGGAAGAACAGGAAGCAAAAGGGAATGAGTCAACCTTATTCTCATTGAATTTGGCTTAGGGAGGGAATGACATACACACTAAATAGGGTATCTCACCCTAAAGGAGAGTATAGAGGAAGGGGGTGAGAGGGGGGATGATGGATGAAACGGCAGGCTGGTAGGGAGGGAAGTTGGAAGCACCCACTTTTGAAAAAGAACAGGTTCAAAGTAGAGAATAGAACAAGTTGGGGGTGGGATAGGATGGAGGGAAATATAGTCAATCTTTCACAATATATCCACTATGGAAATGCTTTGCATAGCTACACATGTACAACCTATATTGAATTGCTTATCTTTCCAGTAATGGTGGGTGACGAGGGAGGAAGGGAAAGAATCTGGAATTCAAAGTTTTAAAATCAAATGTTTAATATATATTTTATTCTTATTTTACATGTAACTGGGAAATAAGATATATAGGCACTAGAGCATAGAGATCCACCATGCCCTACTGGAAAGTCAGAAGTGGGGTGGGAGAACATATGGGAGAAGAGTAGATTGGGGGCGGGGATATTTAGTGGGATCGCTGTTTTGGGGTGGTGGGTAGGGGAAAATGGGAAGAAAATTTATAATTCAAAATCTTGTAGAAATGAGTGATTTAAACTAAAAAATAAAAAGGAGAAAAAAATAATACAGACTTTGTGTGAAGAAGTCTTTGATCATCTGGACAGCTGTGCAGGAAGAGCTTTTGGGCTATCTGAGGATATTTAATCAGTCCCCATGAGTTGTCTATAAAATAACAAACAAGTACAAAATTGAAGGATAGAGACTCCAGGTTTAGAGAGACTTGAAGGTCTGGCAGTGGAGAGGAATCAATGGGAATATACAGACAGAGGTGAGCTGGAAAGAAGTCACAACTCAGAGACAACAAACAAAAGAAGAAAAGGAAAGTAGGACTGAGCTGCAGCAGAGAAGGGTGGTATAGAGAAAGGCCACTTGCTTCAGAGCAGAAGATAGGCTGATGCCACAAGTTAAATTTATCTCCTAAAGGACTAAGGGTAGTTTCTAGAACATGTCTAGCCTATCACCAATTGCCCTTCCCAGTATCAATCTATTAAAAGACACATTAATATTCTATGCTGCTACTTTGACCTTCTGTTTCTAAAACTCTGAATTTTCCTCAACCACAAAGTGACCAGGGGTTAACTCGAGAGAGACATAATATAAATTAAGACAAAGAGCCAAACATCTATCTAAAAATTAGGGATTTTCCTAACTAGGGACTCAGAGCAATTGTGATTGTACTCCTAACTTTTTGTCCAATTTAGCAGAAGAGGGAAGGAACCATGTGAAACTGAATGTCCATTATATCGCTTCTACATCTTCACATGAGCTAATTCTTGCAACAGGGTGTTATATCTGTTATTATTATTATTATTATTATTATTATTATTTATGATTATTATTAGTATTCCTTCCAATAATGGAGGTTGTGACTTAACCCCATCTTCTTATCCTTTTAGACATGGGATAAATCACCCAATGTGATGATTTGAATCCTTTCTGTTGCCTCATCTTGGCATGAAATGAACCTGGGTTTTTAGCTATTGAGCACAAACTTAGGCAGGTTCTAGCAAACTAGTAAGGTTTAGAAAATGTTCTCAGTAACAGATCAGGTGTCTGCTGAGTAAGTTAAGTATGAGAGGCTCATTCATTCTTTGGCCAGTGTAATCAACTTGTTCTGCGGTTTGCAAAAATACCATTCAGTTCTTCATTCAAGTCTTCTGGAATTCCTGGATGTAGATGAGTAAGAGGGACCAGGTAAGTAGGGAGGAGAAACTGGGGTTATCACAGTAGGCAAATAAAGTAGAAAAGCACTTCTCCTCAAACTTACATAGATACATACACCTATGGCAAAAATTTGGATGAAAAGGTATAAGTGAAAGCCTCTAATTTTAAAATGCATGCCTGGGCTTGATGATTCATTTCTTAGAAAGGAGGGCTATTGGGGCGGCCAGGTAGCACAGAGAGTAAGAGCACTGGCTCCAGTGTTGGGATGACTTGGAGATCAAATCCCAGGCTCAGAGACTTAGCACCCACCCAGAAACACCTGGCCGTGTAACCTTGAGCAAGTTACTTAACCCCAATTGCTTAGGGGCTGCCAGGTGGCTTAGCGAGTAAGAGCACTGGCTCCAGTGTCAGAATGACCTGGATCAAATCTGGGCTCAGATACTCAGCACCACACCCAGAAATAACTGGCCATGTAATCTTGAGCAAATTACTTAACCCCAATTGCTTTAAGAAAAGAAAGGAGGGCTATACACTAAAGAAAGATTTTATATTATAGCACATAAATTCAGAAAGCTATAGGAACCTTGCCGGATTGTTGTGAGGTTCAAGTAAGATAATGTATGTGAAAACTTTTGAAAAATTATAAAGCATTCTGTAGATGCAAGTTATTATTATTATTTCAGCACTTACAGGGTTAGAAGTTGTATTTGATTTTGGAAAAACAAGGCAGGAAAATTTGGTAAGGGGAGGGGAGAAACAGAATGAATTAATTTTCTCCAGCATAAAAAGAGACAAAGGTGAAAGTAAGACATATAATTAAAGGGCCAAAAACATTTTCTTTCCTTCCAGGAAATCAGGGATTTGTGGGAGAGGCTAAAAAAAAAAGACATAAAGAAGGTAGTTAGAAGCTGAAACAATACAAAGCAGTTTTCAGCACAGGTTCTACCTGTGGAACTGGGAATAAAACTTACTGGAAAATATTGACAGGAAGAACAGAGAAAGGAGGAAATTGCACAAATACCAGAGATTAAAGAACAATTACAGAAGCATGTATAAAGATGGCTAAGGTAATGTGAGAAAAGTTAATATAGTAATAAGGCATGAAATAAATATTTCTTAAGATCCCTGATACATGCAATAAAGCTTTGTTTATGTATATGCAAAAAAAAAAAAAGCTAGAGAAGGAGTTTTGGGAGGGAAGGTTGTATGGTGTTGAAGGATGAGGTTAAACAAGTCAAAACTGGGTCATTTGAATACCTGGAATAATGGATCCATATCCCTTCCCCCTTCTCCTGTAACTATGGGAGGCTTGTAAGAAAGAGGTAAAGATTTTGGGGTTATGCCTCCTACCAACCCCATTGTTGAAGCTGAGATTAGAGATTTAAAGGCAAAAAAAAAAATCTCGGAAATATTGAAGAATGGATGAATTCACTGATGATGAGAAGATAAGAGATTAAAAAAAATCCACAACAAAAGGCTCTGTAACTAAGGGAGAAGGAGGATTTGCCTGACTCGAGTATTTCAGTTGAATAATATTCTTTTCACCCCAAATTATTGGTGAATGTAGTAGGGAGATATACCCAGGCCATTTGATCAAAAATCCTTTCAGAGACAAGTAACAAATGACTGCCACAGCTTCTTTCCTTTCCTGGAAAGTTCATTGCACTGCATTTAATAATTGTTTCCCATTTTTACATGGCTGTCTTTTCCAAATAAATCTACCTGATTGGGATGGATTTGAATTGGGAATAACTGTTCCAGACTATTAGCCAGCACCTTTGCTGAGATCTCACAGTCCACATTTATTAAGAAGATTGGGTGATAATTCAGGTTGGGTTCTGGTCCTCTTCCCAGTTTAAGGATTACAATAATTAGTGCCCATCTTAGATAGGAAAGTAGGATGTTCATTTCTAGCACAGTTTTATGTCTTTCTAGGAGGCCAGATACCAGTATGTTCTTTTGGGTACATGAGAAGACTTGAAAACCAAAGAGATAATAACAAAACAAACAAACAAAACAAAATCTGAGGCTCTTACTGTGTTTCAGAGAGTGTGTGTGAGAACTATATTTATACTTATTATTATCCCTATATAAGTTACTTTGGATTTTCCGTTATTTTTACCAGCTACCTGCAGGGGATGCATTATTCATTCTCTTAATTAATTTGGGTGGATTCTTGTTCTCTTAATCAACGATTATTAAAATGTACATTGGATAGATTTTTCCAGTGCCCAACTCTATCCCTGGTACTTATTAAGGCAGATCTTGTCTGGTAACAATGCACTTTGTTCATCTATTTTTCTGAAATGAGTCAATTTGAATTTCATCAAAGGATAGTAGATTTAGATTTGAAACTGAAAACCATCCTTCTCCCTACTTCATTCTATTCCCTACCTACATTCATTCAAAAATATATATATATATATATATATATATATATATATATATAGATTTAGAAACATTGCACCAACTTGCTTGGGTTCATGGGGAAGAATTCAACGCATGTTATTTTTTTTTTTGTTTTGTTTTGTTTTTTAATTCCAAGTCCATAACTCTTCTTAAAATACTGAAAACATTTATTCATATGGTGAGGACAGCATGATGATAGAGTTTGAAAGAGGTTTTTCTTTTCAGTCTTTTTAAGTGATTTTAAAAATTTGATTTTAAATTTATAAAATGTTTTCTATGTTTAGGACTCTGAGCTTAGGTGCTTAGGAATATATTGTCCTATGCACTCTTTCCTTAGGGAACATATCATTTTGTAAGGGATACAGGCTATTACAAGTAATATAATACAATTAGAGTGACAACTGTATATTAGAGATATAAACAAAGTTCTATAAGAGTTCATAAGAAGAAATAATTCTAGCTGAGGACATAGGAAAATATAGATAGCATGGCATATGAGTGGACATTGGAGGTTTTTATAGAATGTAAAGTTTTTGCAAGGTGGGGATGGTTGGTGGGGAAGAAAGTAGAGGACTGTTTAACTTAAAGAGTGAGGCAGGCAACATTTGGTAGTCCAATTTTCTTGAATAACAAACTCTATGAAGGGAAGTAGTGTGTAAGTCTGGAGATGTAAGTTGGAAGAAGAGTGTGATAGATCTCGAATGCCATGGTAAGGGGTTTGGACTTCATGGAAGGAGATAAGATTAGAGTCGGATTGATTGGATGGACTCTTCCACATCTCAGAACATATTGTTTTCTTCACCATTTTTTTTTTGACCTCCTTGATTCCTCCTCTTATGAACTTGATCCCATCCCATCTCATCTTTTTGGGAAGTTGTTCTGTTTTTCTTCTCTTTAAGATATCTCAATCTTTTGGTTGTCCATACTACCTACAAACATGCTTTGAATTTCTCTATTCTCAAACAAATAAAATTTTATCTGACCATCTCCTTAAATTATCATCTTATACCTCTTCTCTTCTACATTGGGAAACTCTTAGAAATAGTAGTCTACAACTTAATTGCTTCCACTTCTTCACCACTTATTCACTGTGTTCCAACTTCACCACTTGACTGAAATTGCTCTCTTGGAAGACACCAATGATTTCTTGATTGCTAAATTTGCTGTTCAATCATATCCAACTCTTTGTGTTGTCTATTGGAGTTTTCTTGGCAAGCATATTTAAACCATTTGCCATTTCTTTCTCCAGTGGATTAAAGGAAACAGAGGTTGTGACTTGCCTAGGGCCACATAGCTGGTAAGTTTCTGAGGTCAAATTTGAATTTGTATCTTTTTTTTTTTTTTAAGTAATCAGGGTTAAGTAACTTGCTCAAGGTTACACGGCCAGTTATTTCTGGGTGTGGTGCTAAGTATCTGAGCCTAGATTTGATCCCCAGGTCATCCCGACACTGGAGCCGGTGCTCTTACTCGCTGAGCCACCTGGCCGCCCCTAAGCAATTGGGGTTAAGTAATTTGCTCAAGGTTACACGGCCAGGTGTTTCTGGGTGGGTGCTAAGTGTCTGAGCCCAGATTCGATTCCCAGGTCATCCTGACACTGGAGCTGGTGCTCTTACTTGCTGTGCTACCTGGCCGCCCCAGAATTCATATCTTCTTGACTCCAGGACCAGCTCTCTATCCACAGAGCCATTTAGCTCTTCCCAAATGCTAAATATTGTGCTAAATATTTTTATTTTTTGACCACTCTGCAGCATTTAACACTATAAACCACCCCCTTCTCCTGGATAATCTCTCCCCAACCACAACTTCCACAACTGTCTAATCCATGTTGTTTATATTGCAGAGATAGGAGAAAAGTGACTTACCTACTATAACACAGCTAGTAACTGGTTGAGGTGAGATTTGAACTTGGTGGATTGTACTCCAACTCAAATGCTCTTTGTATGGCTTGACTACATCCCTGAAAGAAAAATCAGGGCATTCTGACAGTTTCCATTTCCTCTCCTAAATAATGACTGTGAGTAGACATTTCAAAAGATGAATGAGCATCAATCATTTATTCAACAAATTCCTATAACTTTTCATTCATGAATCCAAGTATTGAACTTATCAAATGCATGGCTCACCGCTAGAGAAAAACATCATGTTTCAAACTCCAAGGCATGTAGTGATTAAGTTTCAAAATTCCAATGCCAAATGCTAAGTGTTGCAAGCATCCATGAAAAAGAACTTTAGTATCAAAGACAACCGATTTGAATATCTCAGGTTGATTCTACAGCCATGAAAATCTGGGTGGGGAAATGGAGTATGATAATCCAGAACGCTAAAGAACTCAAGCTGTAACTGTCACATTAGCATATCTTATAAAGCTAAGATTAATCAACATAAAAAGGATTGTACTAAAATAAAGATATTTGAAGCATTCCTGGAAAAAAAATGAGCTGCATAAACAATTTTACTTGCATACAATCACACACACAAAGTAATGAAATTAATTCTCCCATGTTTATAGGCTATTATTTAAAATAAGTATTTGAGCTGAGCAACAACAACAACAAAAAACAACAAAGAGTGATTATCAAGGGATAGAATGGAACTAAAGGGATAAAAGATTAAAGGAAATTTTGAGAATCATGATGAGGGAAGGAGAAATGGATGAATTAATACTCTGGTGGCTAAATCTTAAATTCCCCTACGGCTGAATCAGTTTCTCCTATGGAAGAAATACCAGTAGGAAATCACTTGAACAAGAAGTTTTACCTATGTGCCAAGCACCATGGGGCTATAGATACTAAAACAAAATAGTCCATTGTCTTCAAAGAGCTTAGTCTGAGAGAGGGAGACAAACATAGAAGAGCAGTGTTCTGGGAGGGGTTCTTTGACCTGGGAAATTAGGAGGATGATGAATATTAACGCACTCCTGTGAACAACAGCAGGGTTAAGTTAGACTTTAGTTCTAAAACAGGACAGTTGAAATACAGGTGAGGAGGAAGAAGGGGTGATGGCAAATGTCTAGTCACAAAATTATTCAGAGTACAGCATAAAGTGATAGGCAATGGGGAAAAGATGTTCAGTCTGTTGTTTGAAAACTAGGAAACTTCTTTGGAAGAAAATTCAGTATGACTGGATATAATGAAAGAAGTTCATACAATTATTTTTTTTTTTTGTTTCAGTGCAACACTAGCACAATTTTAAAGGGAATTGGCAATAGGGCATTTAGGAAGGAAGCTAGCTTATATTACTCTAGGACTTTAGCTCTAGTAACTAGTGAGGCCAATTGGCAAAATGAAAGGATTTCTTTGAAGTAATATAGTACATTTTATCTAGAATGATCACTTATGATTTAATTATAACTTTTAATGCTAGAATTCTATTTCTTGTATCCTTAAATATGTTAGAATTATCAGTGGTATGTATGTAATCCTACTATAATGTAAAAGTCATATTTAATTAAATTAATGTAACTGAGATAGTTCAGTTGGCTTAACTTGTTCATTTTCTCTAACTAAATATCAGCTTACACTAAAAATTTTATTAATCACAGTAATGAGAATTTTTATATTAAATATATATATTACATTTAGTTTAAACGTTAATAGTCTACATTAATTTAATAAATTGAGCTAAGGGAGTATATATGGAATAAGTCTTTCATGCAGATTTTATTGGTTGCTGCATAGTTAATAGACACTAATGTGATCAGAGCCTGAATGTGATCATAAGATCAGTAGTTAAAATGATTGAAATATAAATTAGGAGCTGGGATAATTGTTTGTTAGGAGCTCAGATAATAACTGTTTGGCAGTGCTTGGAGAGCTGAAGAAATAAAACATTAAAATGTTCAGAGGTAGGCAGGCAGGAAAACACTTTGTGGCAGACAAAGATGAGATTTTGTTCTACTCATTGCCACTTTTCCTCTCTTTATGTCGACCATTTTCTTTCCCCCAGTAGACCTTTCTTCTCTACTCTGACCTCAAATATTTTTCTTTCCCTTTTCCCTGCATCCTTCTTTGCACTCATGGATTAGAAATACTTATGGATGGTAACTAGTGCTAATTGACTTCATTTGCACATTAGGATTTTTTTCCTTTCTATGGTATTCTGTAGAAGAAATTAACAGTATCTCCCAGAACTATAGTGCTATTCTGTCCAACATATAAAAATGCTACTCTGACCCAAAGAATCATTTAACTTACTTTTTTTAAGAAGGTGATCACTTGAAATGTCTTTCTCAACAAAGGAACTATAATGAATTTTCATACTCATTTGTGTATTGTGTAATTCTGTAAGGAGAGGGTCGATGATTGCTAATAAAATGGAAGCAATCTTGAATCAACGCCTGCATAGGCCTTAAGGTTAATTAAAGGAGAGCTCGATCAAATTTAATAAGATTTAATAAAATTTTCTACTCCCTATAGCTATGAGAAACTGTATTATTGGTTACAGAGTCAAGATCTGAGGGCCATGAGGTATGCCATGAAGACCTAGACATCTTTGGTTTTTGACAATTAATTCCTCCTTCTCCCTTGAACTTTTGCCTTTTCTTCCAAATTCTTGGCTTAGATACTGAAAAACCATTCTTTTTATATTCTGAATACTTGCCTCCTACTCTCCTCTTCAATTAATTCACCTGTCTCCATCACCTTCTGTAATATTTTTCTTTAGTTATTTATCTTAGTTGATTTGACTGGGAAGAGTCTTGCTCAGTTTTCCACTGAGTTTTTTTTTTTCTCTTTGTACAGATGAGCAATGTGCCCTCTCAATCTCTGTAATGAATTCCTTAAGGAACTTGGAGATTTCTGACAGCAATTTTTGAATAAAGACCTACAGATTTCCTTTCTCTACTCCCACGGAAACCCTGTAATTTTAATTTTGCTGCTTCTTGATCTCTTCCCCAGATCAACTATTTTAACTTCTATCACATCTCTGCTGCTGAAATGCCCCTTTCATTTAGAGCTTTATTTTGTTTCTTTCACTAATTCCTTAGTAAAATATATATATATATATATATATATGTATATATATATATTTGTTTAGTACCTACTATGTGCAAGGAACTAAGTACCAAAAATGCAGAATAAATTGACCTTACAATTGAGGAAAACACCATATGCACAGATAAGTTTGATAGAAAGTAAAATCTGATAAGGAGAAGGAAGCTATTCATACAAAGTTTTTTTTCTTTTTTTTTTTGCCTTTTGGAGGGCAATTGGGGTTAAGTAACTTGCCCAAGGTTACACGGCTAGTTTGTGTGTGTGTGTGTGTGTGAGTGTGTGTGTGTGTGTGTGTGTGTGTGTGTGTGTGTGTGTTAAGTGTCTGAGGCCAGAACCGAACTCAGGTTCTCCTGACTCCAGGGCTGCAGCCTTACTCACTGAGCCACCTAGCTGCCCCCATACAAAATTCTTTTAAAAATATGAGAAGAGAGTGGTCATAATAACAAGGGATTTGGGGAAAATTTAGAGAAAGAAGTGACACCTGACTTTTGTCTCAAAAGAAAAAAATAATTTCAATGGGAAGCATGAATGAATGATAGGCTGTGAGAATGCAGAAGCAACAAAAGCCAGGTTAATACTGGACAATAGATACTAGTACACTTTGGCTGCGACATAAAATAATGGGGGTGAGGAGCACTATTTAAATTATGTCTAGAAAGAGAGATTGGAACCAAATCATAGAATACCTTAAATGCCAGAGTAAGGAATTTGTGCCTAAGTTATAAACAATTAAGAACCACAGAACAAGTATAACATGGTGGAGAACATGCTGGAGCTGGATTTGGAGAATCTAGGTTTGAATCCCATGTCTGCCACCTTTTATAACTACTTAACATCCCTGGTCCTTTGCTTTCTAGTCTACAAAGTTAAGGTGTTGGATCTTGTGATTGTGGGGGAAGGAAGTAACATAAGGGATTTATAATTTAGGAAGATTATTTTGGCAGTTATGTGAAAAAACAGCTTAGATATATTATAGAATAGATGCAGGGGTAGGGGATTATTAGGCTAATACAATAATCCAAGTGAGAGGTAATGGTGGCTTGAACTAGAGTAGAGGAAGTGTTACTGTGAAAGAATGGATGGTAGTAAGAGACTTTATAGGGATAAAATGAAAAAAGCTTATCAAATAATTGGGTATGTGTGATGAAGGCAAAGAGCAGTCAGAAATGACTGACATTTTGACTTGAGGTTTCTCCACTTCCATGATCAAACCCCTCAAATGCCCTTTTATTCTACCTCTCCATATGCTTGATGCCAGCCATCTTCTTTGGCACCCTCAGTCCCCCCCATCCATTACACCTGTGTTAACCTGATTTTACATTCTTCCCAATCTTGATCCCATGGTTAATGAATTCTACTTTATACTGGTCTTCTATTCTTGACTCCCTCACCCCATATTCTATTATTGATACTCCAACCACAACACTGGGTTACTCCCACTAAGTGCTTCTTTCATTCCTAATCAGATACTACTGGATAGAAGTCATATAACCAGACTGACAGAATCCATTGTCAATTGAGATTATTTAATTTCAAAAAGGCTCTCACTGAATCAAGGCAATCCTTTTCCATCCTAATTGAGTCTCTATTTCCTCCCCCAAAAGAAGTTGATACAAACCTTCACTTGTCTCCTTAAGAATCTCACATTACTGCCTCTACCCCATCTTATCAGCCAAGGACCTATCATATTTTACAGAAAATATGGAACATTTGCCATGAGCTCCCCCTTCTTCCTTTATCTACATATCAGAATCTCTTGACATCCCCAATTACCCTATAATTTACTCCAGTCTCTTATGAAGTGGTGAACTTCCTTGCCAAGGCCAACCTAATTACCAACCCAGTTACTTATGCACTTTATTTTATTTATTCTCCTGCAGTTTTCCCCTACAATGTCCCCTCCATCTCTTTTCTTCAATCCCTCCCTAGCTACTGATTTTTCCTTACTTTCTAACAACAATCTTGTCTGCCTATTCTAAAAACAAAACCAAAAATCTCATCACTAGGTCCTACAATATTTTCAAATTATCATCTTACATCTCTCCTCCTTTTCACTGTCAAATTCCTAGAAAAAAAAGTTACCTTAACTTTTTCTCTGCCCATTCACTTCTATATCTTTTGCAATCCGGCTTCTGACCTTACCAGTCAACCTCTATCAACCCTGTGGATCTGATAAGTTCATATATGATGATAATAACTTAAAATTATTTGCCACCATGTAGTATTGCCACTTCAAGGAATATGTGATCTTATCAATGTGGGTATTTCCTCCACTCCATTTACAAGATTAATACAGATATCTTATTCTACAATATCTTATTCTTTTTTACCTAATCAAATCAAATTTGTAAAGCATTTAGCATAGTGTCTGGCACAGAGTAGGCACTATATAAATCCTTATTTTTTCCCCTCCTTCCCAATTTGCTAAAGGCTTTTGAATTACATGAGAACAATACATGGAAACATTACATGGGAACTAGTATAGTACTCAGTTATTCATCACACTTGCTCTCGTTCTTGCCCTATGAATAGACTGCATACTTCGTTTTCTGGTAATACATTTCCAAGACGACGTCTCTTACATAATTTGTTTTTACATTTAGGTTATCATTTGCAATATGATTTTGCCTATCTATTTGTGCTCTCTGAAGCCTTGTAACTTTGATTATTTTGATGTTCTGATGATCCAATATACTCAACCGTACATAAAGAGTGTAACAAGAATTTTTGGGGGGTTTGGGAACAACGGGGTTGGGGAGTGAACTGAGATTGTTAAAAGCATTATGCACTCAGCGAGTAAGAGCACCGGCTCCAGTGTCGGGATGACATGGGGATCGAATCCAGGCTCAGATACTTAGCACCACACCCAGAAATAACTGGCCGTGTAAGCTTGAGCAAGTTACTTAACCCCGATTACTTAAAAATAAATAAATAAAAGCATTATGCAATAAAAAAAAATAGACCTTTCTTTCTCCCATTCATTTCTATACCCAGGTTGTTAAAATCTGAGTTTTTTTTAATAAACAACCAAAAAAAAAATGAGATCTTACATTTTCTAAAGATGTTGATGTTATATGTAACTGAAAAGATGTGTTCTGCCATAAAGTATTGTTTGAAAAAAGTCTGCTTGTTCCTCTGTATTTTTTATTAAAATAACTTCAACATGTCTATATTATTCTCTTAAAGATCTTATAAATATATCAATAATAGTAAATACATCAATCAGCAAAGATGATAGCAATCAACAGTTAGTAATGTCTTGTGATTGCCTTTTCTAAGTAGTTATCTTCCCCTGGTTTTATTTTATTCTTGCTATTCTTTTGGTATCTTCCTCTTTCAGTAATTATGTGTGAAATAGTCTCTGAATGCTTTTATGACTGTTGGATATTCAGCATCGATTTCTCCTCTGTGTACTCAGTGTGATCCAGCTCCTCATAATGATTTTGTCTTCTTGAAGAGCCATCCTTTTTAAATTCTCAGATAAGGGTATCACCATTGAAGTCCAAATATAATGATGGTGAAAACCACTATATCAACCCTGATAAATCTGGTTCATTTCCCACCCATTTGTTATTTTCCTGTCAGTTTCATCAATGAATGCTTTAGAGGTAATACAGCTTGGTTGGGTATTACTCCAAGCTTTCTTAAGATCTTAAGCCTCCATTCCTTTTCCATGTTTTATGAAGTAATATTTCTTATACTCTCTTATTATCTTCTTTTTTTTTTAAGCAGTCGGGTTTAAGTAACTTGATCAAGGTTACACGGCCAGGTGTTTCTGGGTGGGTGCTAAGTGTCGGAGCCCGGATTCGATCCCCAGGTCATCACGACACTGGAGCCGGTGCTCTTACTCGCTGTGCTACCTGGCCACCCCCTCTTACTATCTTCTATAGAGTTTAGTTTTTATTCCAGAATGTCATTGCCTTTAGGATCTATGTACCTCTGCTTGGCAAAGAGATCAAGTGTCTGCTGGCAATGAGGTTTTTTGTGTTGAATTTCTTTAGGAAATGTTGATAATTGATAGTCAAAGTCAAAATTGCTTTATACTTCCATATCCTAATTTTCTTTCTTTCTTTTTTTTTTTTTGGAAAGGGGAAGGTAGGGCAATTGGAGTTAAGTGACTTGCCCAAGGTCACATGACTAGTTTTGTGTTAAGTGTCTGAGGCCTGATTTGAACGCAAGTCCTCCTGACTCCAGGGCCAGTGCTCTATTGACTTATTGACTGTGTCACCTAGCCGCCCCACATATCCTACTTTTTAAGAGCATTTTTTTTTGTATTGTTTGAATGTTTGGTTGCAGTGTTCTTTTTCCATCCTTTTTTCTTCTAGCTTGATGTTGATATTTATCTTTTCTCTAAATTGCAGTTCTGGTTTAAATAAGCTCATCTCTATCTGTCTCAATTTCCATCTATGAAATGAAGATAATAATAGCATCCTATTTCTCAGCGTTGGCATATGGATTAAATGAGATAATAGTTTTAAAGTGCTTTGCAAACCTTATGGTGCTATATAAATGCTATCTTCCTCTTATTTTTATCTAGCACAATGCATTGCACAGAGTGAAATTATTTCTACCAACTCCTTTATTTTCCTTTCTAAGGAGAACCATTGACCCACCCTCTCATTTCATTGCAACTTCTTTTTCTCTTTCATATAGCTTTGTTCTTCCCACAGTATGTTAATCTATTGGTCATTGAACAAAGATGAAACATTTTGAGTACTAACAGTTAAGTGAATGTTTACAGTCTTTTTAAAAAAGTGATTCTTTTTATTCTCTTTGCTATCTTTCCTACACTTCTTCCTCTCTTACTGTGGAAGTGGACAGGAGATTGCATAGGACTATAGGCTGTTATTTTTTTTTCTGTGTTTCATGGGTTGTCATGGCCACAAAAATTAACAACCTTACTGATGATGATTCTCTCCATATTTACCTAGATTGGTTTTCAGATAGCAGAATTAGTCTGTTTCCATTAAAACCTTTCTAGTTGGTATAACCTGATATAGATTACATTCTCTAGCATGGTCTTGGAGAATTCAGGGTTTCCTCTGTGCCATGAGGAGGCTTTAGATCAAGACTACATACAAGTTGATGTGTATTTTTGTGTTTATGTCTTCATCAAATAGCATAATGCTTGCCACATAATAATCACTTAATAAGGTGTTGATTAGTTCATTTTCCTGAAATTAATTAATGAAACTAGCCAATCTGATTAGTAGTAACTAATGTTAGTTTTCTGAGCTATTTCAACCTGTTAAAAAGGTATTTTATTGGTTTTTACTCATGAAAGGCAATGTGGTTTAGTGGACAGAATGGATTTGGAGTCAGAGGACCTGAGTTCAAATCTTGGCTGTGTCACTGATTACCTATGTGACATTAGGCAAGTCATCTAAACTTCTGGGCTTCATTTCCTTCAATTTAAAAATGGGCTGGACTAAATGCCTTCAAAGGTCCCTTCCATGTTTAAATCTATGATCTTATGATCCTATATTATATATTTGAAGCCTCCACCAATGTCAGGGTATTTGGACTCATTCATGAATATTGATTGTGCTTTGCTCTAATGCTTGGTTTTTGTTTTGGCCATTTTTCAGGCTCTGGATCAGTTGAAGTCTGCCTTAGGTTACTGTTATATGCTTTCTTTTCCTTTTTAGTTGAAATCATTTTAAGTGTTTAATACAAAATTTAGCCCTGACTTTTTTTATACATGCATTGTTTTATAGTGGAAAAAAAAGCAAACAAAAACCAGCCAGCCCACCTGGAAGAAGAAATCATTCCTTGTTTGTCCATTCTTGTTGTGAGGTAGGTTGCCCCAACCCCTTAGACTCCTCCTTTCCAGAACACATAAGGATTCATAGTACCTGTTTAAAACCATATGTTATACATTGGATCTGACTCTCATTTTTTCTCCCAAGCTTCCATTAAAAAATTTCAGTTCTCAGTGGTAGGTCAGGGAACCACTTAGCAGCAACATTTTAGCAAAGTGGGTAGGGAGGCGAGAGCTGGGGTAACCATTTATTTCATGGCACTGTGCACTCATTTGTATTAGACTGAGAAGACTGGAGGAAAAAAAATTCCAATGAGAAAAGAAGAGTTGAGAGACTGGCATCATTAGAGAGGAATTAGGAAGTATTTTGCTCATTTTGTTCAGATGGTTCTATGCAAAAAATGAAAAACAAAAATAAAACATTTCAAATAATCAACAATTCACATACAGTTGATTTTGAAACATCCCCACCATAAAAGCCAGATTCAAATGCTAGACTCTGAATGTTTCCAGAAATTGAAGGATGACCCCCTGGCATCCCTCCAGACAAACCTGTCCATGTTAGATCCTAGGAGTAACTGCAGTGACAGCAGATGTTGCTCCATTTGCAGCTTCTCCATTTCAAAAATAACTAGAAGAGCCAGGATCACAAAAGATGTGGTCCCCATGCACAGTGCTGCCCTTGAGAACTTATACATTTTCTGAATCATGGTGAGGCTCAGGTCAATGGTGACCACAGCTATGGATAGGACATTTTAAGGTAGAATAGATCAGACCCCACAGTCTCTACCAGGATCTCACATACCTCATCACATTGTCCTCTTCCAGCTCCTCAGACTTCTTAGTACTGATCTTCAGGAGCAGCTGATTTAGGTGTCTGTCTCTCTGTCTTAGTCTCTCAGTCTCTGTCCTCTGTCTCTCTGTATCTGTCCTCTGTTGCTTTGTATCTCTCTCTTTTAAACTTCTTGCCAACTCAATTTGAAAATCATATGTACGATAGGCTCATTCAAGCCAGCTGATGCTTGTCTTCTTGATTTTGATAATAAGTAGTGGGAAGAGGACACAACTTGTAGTGGGTGGTTCCAATTGTGGAATGTGGGCAGAAGTACATATATTGATTTGGGGGCAGAGAGAACATTAAGAACTTAGGCATTAGATATGTTCCATGAAAGGGAAATCCACAGCACTGTATTCATATACTAGGGCAGGCTCTAAGATTAAAGTGACTCACTCTTAACCATCCTTTCTACCCCCACCTTCCCAGACACTGATTGGCAATCATTTTTCAGAGGGATGAATTTGCTTCTAGTAGTTTAAATACAGTAAAAATGGCAAATAAACAAGGGCCAACTCACCTGGATTCCCCTATGAAATGAGAAGCAGACTGTGTCTATCTTCTTAGTATCTGTCCCATTCACTTTCTCACTAAAATGTTATTTCACATACCCATTTTTAATTTACAAGCTCCTTGATCTCTGAATAACTTCTTCCATTTTGTCTTTATATATCCTTATTTTGATCAGTTTTTTTTTTACCTGCATCAGTGCAGTTTTCTGGACTGTCTCATTTTAATAACAATACCAAGCCTTTTATGGTGCTCTATAGCTTTATTAAAGCTTATTGTTTTCTTTTCAGATTTCTAATCTTTGTTGAGGTCATTTGGTACGCTTTTATTCACTCATAGGTTCTTGCCAAAGGCAGTGCTTGGTTGAATCTAATTAATGTATTGTTTCCATCCCCTTCAAATCATAAATAATAATGTTCAATAAATTAGGTCTTAATACTTGTCCCTTTCATACCTAGCAGAATAACTCCCTGCAATTAAAACCAACCATTGATCAGTCTTTCAGCTCATCCCTTAGCATGTATCATTTCTCAAAGTCCATTCTGAACACCAAGCTATTTCTCAGCCATATTTTTTTCAGACTCTACAGCTTCTTCACATACACACTCACATTGCACTTTATTCAGATGGTGAAAGGAAATGTTTTTATCAAGGAAGAGAAGGAAAAGTAGATTCTGGACCTAGTTCTGTCAACAACTCACTGGATGACCTTAGATAAGTCTCCTTAACTCTGTGTAAAATAAGGGTTTAGACCAGATTGCTAGTCCATATAGTAAGTTTTATTGTTCTCTTCCAGTTATGTGAGTTTCCTCTCCTTGCCCTTCTTTTCTTTAGCTGTGTCTGAAATTTATTGGCAAGATCAAAGTTATATTCTTCTGTGTTCCCAAATTCTGTCTAAAATATAGAAGCTTCTAGAGTTTATTAAAAAAAAGTAGATGTGATTATTTTCCCAGGGTACTGTTTCTTTACACATAAAAATGAAACTCATTCCTTCAAGAAAATGTTTCAGTTTTACTTTCATCAAATAGTTAAAGGGGAAAAAGGCTTTTAGCATCTCATTTCACTTACATACACACGGCCCATTATAACCTGCATAAACAAGGATGACAAGTTGAGATTAATGAGAGGCCCAAAGTGACAGAACAATTTAATTGTCAGAAATTGTAGGAGCTGAACTTTACCAGTGTATTTATATAAGACTGCCATAGCCTAAAAACTACCCTAATTGATTATGACCAATAAGTAATAACACAGAAAGCAGTTTTCTGGTATACAAATAACAAATGACCCATAATAGTTAATTGAGGTATTAAGATTCATAAGGGAAGAATATTAGATTGACAAGATAAATGACTTATAATGCGGGGCAAATAATTTTAGAGTTCATATGCCTAAGTAGAATACAGTATATCAGCTATGAGATGAAGGAAAGCAAAATTCTTTTTTCATTTTTTACGAAAGATTCTCCTAGCTCACAGAATATCAGATTATTACTATTGGTCCACTTTTGTTAGCATCACATTAGTGCATCAGTCAAAGGTAGCCTCTCTACAGATTCATCTCCCTGATTAATAAGATTATATATCATATATATGACATAAAACTCCTTCTAGGAATATTGTAGTCAAAATTCCAGAGTTCCCAGGTCAAGGAGAAAATACTGTAAGCAGCCAGAAAGAGACAATTCAAGTATTGTGGAAATACAGTTAGGATAATGTAAGATCTAGCAGCTTCTACATTAAGGTATCGAAGGGCTTTGAATATGATATTCTGGAAGTCAGAGGAACTAGGGTTAAAACCAAGAATCACCTACCCAGAAAAACTGAGTATAATACTTCTGGGGGAAAAATGGTCACTCAGTGAAATGGAGTACTTTCAAGCATTCTTGAAGAAAAGACCAGAGCTGAATAGAACATTTAACTTTCAGATACAAGAATCAAGAGAAGCATGAAAAGGTAAAAAGGAAAGAGAAATCATATGGGACTTATTAAAGTTGAACTGTTTATATTCATACATGGAAAGATGATATTTGTAACTCATGAGACCTTTCTCAGTACTAGGATGGTGGGGGGAAATATAGATAGATAGATAGATAGATAGATAGATAGATAGATAGATCTAGTTAAATGGCACAGGGTGAGTTGAATATGAAGGGCTGATATCGAAAATAAATTTAAGGGGTGAGAGAGGAATATATTGGGAGGAGAAAGAGATAGAATGTGCTAAATTATCTCACATAAAAGAGGCAAGAAAAAGGTTTCACAGTAGAGGGGAAGAGGGAGGAGGTTAGAGGGAATGAGTAAACTTTACTCTCATTGGATTTGACTTAAGGAGGGAATAACATACACACTCAATGGGGTATCTTACCCTACAGGAAAGTAGGGAGTAAGGGGATAAGAGGGGGGGATTATTGAAGGGAAGGCAGATTGGGGGAGGGTATAGTCAAAAGCAAACACTTTGGAAAAGGGACAAGCTCAAAGAAGAAAATAGAATAAGTGGGGGGAGGGATAGTATGGAGGGAAATACAGTTAGTCTTTTACAACATGACTATTATGGAAGTGTTTTTCATGACTACTCGTGTATAACCTATATTGAATTGCTTGCCTTCTCAATGAGGGTGGGTAGGGAGGGAGAGAATTTGGAACTCAACGTTTTAAAAACAAATATTAAAAATGGCTTTTACACACAACTGGGAGATAAAATATATAGGCAATGGGATATAGAAATGTATCTTACCCTAAAAGAAAGTAAGAAGGAAGGGATTGGGATGGAGGGTGGGGATGACAGAAGGGAGCGCAGACTGGGGGAAGGGGTAATCAGAATGCATGCCATCTTGAGGTGGGGGGAGGAGAGATGGAGAGAAAATTTGGAACTCAAAATTTTGTCGAAATGAATGTTGAAAACTAAAAATAAATAAATAAACTAGTAAAAAGAAAAACACTAGGTAATAGGGTTTGGATGAATGAAGGTAGGGATGCCAGGAGATGGAAAATTGGAATTTAGAAAAAAAGATCTCATAATAACTTCTGACTAAGAACAATATATAGAAAATTCAGTTTAAAATGTTTTAAAATACATAGAGCTAAAATACAGAGCAGGTTTTTTCATTAGCTATTTTCAACACCTAAAAGTGTCCAGGTTCCAATTAGTACTCGTGTAATCTTCACAAACAGGCACACTGTAATTTGGACTTTGGAGTCTCTTCTTAAATAATTTAGTTCAAGTGATAAGAAATGGCTAAGATCTCTGCTCACACAAAGGTGCCAAAGACTCCAAACTTGTTTTTTTTGTTGTTGTTATTTTAAATTCAGTTTGGATGTCTTTCCTGCTATTATTCTCACAAAGCCTACTGAGATGAAATTTCAAATACTCTAAAGGCTACCTCTCTTTCTGGCATTGGCATCATGTTTGACTATTTTAGAACAGCAAAATTCTGTCCCTTTAGACTGATCTCTTTAAGTCTTGGGAAGGAAAGAATTTAATTGTGATCTTTGTTAGAATATTATATTAATAAGGCTAAAAGTTTGATTCCAGTATAGTCCAGTTCATATCACACTTTTCTATATTCATAGAAATATTTCCCCATTAATCCCAGAGTATGGTGATCAGCCATCCCGTAAATATTTTCAGTAATTATTACATTCAAACATAAATACAACCCAACATATTTTAAAAGTTGTCCAAAAAGACTTTTAAAAAATTGGTACAGCCAAACATCCCACAAAGTAGTTAAGACAGTGTGGTATAATAGATAGAGTGAACCTCAAAGCCAGGAAAATCTGGATCAAGTCTTGTCTCTGACACACATTGGCTCTGTGACACTGGGAAAGTCTTTTAATCTTTCATTGCTCTAGGCAACTCTGACTATAAGTTGCCAACAAAGTGCTAACCTGCACTGATAGGTGTATTCCTCACCCCAGAGTTTCCTATACCAATGAAATCAGATGTTCAGTCCCTAGCTATAAACCTTCCGTTATTTGAACTGTTCTAATTTGGAATTTTTGATGATATTTACTTTAGCTGTATGGAAGTGGTTGCTTAAGCAAATTAAATAGCAATAGTAGTTTTTGGTCCCCTGATTTCCTAAGGCAGTGCTTTTCTTATTATACCGTACTGTCTACCTAAGCTAAATAGCTTATTACTGATTTTAATGGATACAGATACCAATTGGGGAAATATATTCTTCAAATCTCATGAAACTTCTCCCTGCTTCTCTTCTTTCTCCCCCATACTTTTAGTTCTCACATCATGTTCAGGACAAATGTTGAAGTCCAAGGTAACAGCAGTTTTGTAAAGTAGCAGTTACACATTCCAGCTTGAATCTGGCACTTTCACTTGGTGAGTCCAAAACATTTCTGTTTGACAGCCTCTTACACGCAGGCTTGAAAAATAACCTATTTAGCATTCCCCGGCCTCAGTCCATGATTTCACTGGGAAACTATGCAAAAGATACTTTGGAAATAAATATACACAAAAAATTACAACTCTGTTTGAATGACCCTCTACCTTGGAATGTCTAGAACTGTGAGAATTATAAAGTCAGGAAATATATCCAGGCCTAGTTGCTTGAAAAGTTACCATTCCTTATTTGGAATCTGCACAGACATGTAAACTGAAGTTATATAAACTAAATGGAAGGTTTTTTTTTTTTCCCCTACTGCTTACATGCCTTGTCCTTGACCTATCCCATTTATAGTTTCCTTTAAGATACTATGCATTTCAAGTTCATTTGTTTCCTAGTAGCCTTCCAACAATGATTTTCAGAATAAGGCAGTATTTTACAAAAAGCTTGGCTGTCCAAGCTAAGACCAAATATTGGCAGGGTACAAAAAGTCTAGTTCACTCAGAGAAATTGGACCATTGTATCAGTAGACGCTTCTGTTAACCAACAATTCTGGGATCTGTCTATACAGTAGCCCAGGTAAAGCTTATTGGTTACTATTGGAATTTTCCAAGTATTGACAGGCAGAGATGTTTAGTCTGACTTTCTGTAAAAGATAGAGGCAAGTGACTTCAGACAAGTATGTGTAGAACAAGAAACATTTTAAAACTAATTTCCTTTATGATATATTAAATAGATTGACAAGCTACATTCTTAAAGCTAAAAATAGACCCTTCCTATAAAGGTATAATTGCTTTCTTTCACAATGTAATATAGAGTCTTTTTTGTAATCATAACTTACAGAAAGCATTTTATAATGTTACTGATTAATACAAACCACAGAGTGGATTCAAACATCAAATTTTCAGTTCATTGATTAGACAGACAGCTGAAAAATTGAGGCAAGAATGCAAGAGTTCCCTAATAAGATTCAAAGTACTTATAGATGACAATACATCAAAATTATTTCTGGGCCTTCTCTTTTTCTAGTCTGATGGCCTCTTGGAAAAACTCTCACTTTAATCTGTAGCTTCTGGCCATTCTTGGCACCTACCTTGGCTTTCTTAGATTTAACCAGTGTAAGGAGGAGGGTAGAGTCAAAACAGGTTTCAATGCCTTCATAGTTGCTATTACAAATGGTTTGAGTTTTAAAAGATTGTTTGTAGGCCTCGTACTTGAAGCTTCAAACATATTTTCCAATGCTATGGCTTATAAATGGCATTTTATATGTTCTGGAAACTAGTAGACACCTAATAAATTTTATTGACTGTGTGGCCCATCTACGTAAGCTGTTTAACCCATTTCATTTCCCTTATCAGTGCATTCACGTGAGTTGTCCTCTATGATTGGAATGTGTATTCTGTTATCTGGCCTTATCAGAGTCCTTCTCTTCCTTCAATGCTCAGCTCAGGTACTGTATCCTCTGTGAAGCCTTCCTTCCTTCCCTTCAGTTCCTAGTCTTCTCTTCTTCCTCAAATCTTCCTCAAGAACTTCGATCTTTTTCTTGTCACCTCCACTGCCTGCCTTGGATAATACATCCTCTGTGAAGGCACATATTGCCATTAGAGTGTCAATTCCTTGAAGGTTGAGGTTGTTTTAATTTTTTCTTTATAGTCATACAGCTAACTGCAGTGACTGTTACCCTGTAGGAATTTAATGAGGATCTATTGAATTCTACTTGAATGTTCTAAATGGACTAAATCCTCCTGCTCTGCTCAAGGAAGAGATTTCAGTCTCCCTACAAGAGGCAAGGAAAAGATTCCAGAGATAGCTATAGTTTCCTCCTTGTATTCTCCCTGTTTATACTCTGAGATGTCCTATAGGGGATCTATATACCTTCCATAGGCAGCACATACCTTACATTCCCTTAGTCCTATTGTAGGAATGGGGCACCCTGCCATTTCAAGGCCACAGGTGGTCCTTGAGGTCATCAGGTGTGACCTAAATCCAAAGCAAACTTCTAAATTTGGATTCAGTCAAAGGGAGGCACTTGAGGACTTAGAGAGCCACATGTGGCCTTGACTTGGCAGGTTCCCCACCCATCTATGCCAGCTTCTTTTCCACAAGCATATCCAGATGAATGCCATGAAGTACATATAAAGGAGGGGAGGCGACTCCCAATGGTCAGCTGCGAAGTGCTAACCAGGAGGAGTAAGCAGATCATCCTGTGGTAGAAAGAATATCAGATTGGGAATCAGGAGACTTATGTGGGAGTCCTGGTCCTGGCACTTATTAAGTATATGACCTTAGACAAGTTTTACAAGCTTTATGAGGCTGAGCTGTCTCATATGTAAAATCTGGGCTTGGGACTTGATGATTCTAAGGTTTTATCCAGCTTGAAAAGTTTATGAGCCAGGCCAACAAACAAATGAAAGGCAAAGGAGATTTCAGCAGTGGCCAGGATTTCTTGAAGCAGTATTGGGGAAGGGAAAGACGGTCAAAGGAATCTCATAGACTCAGGATCATGGAATAGATGATCTTGAACTAGTAATGCTCTGAGTTAGTTTGCATCACATATGTACATATTTGTACATATGTATATAGACACATATTTGGAAGAAGGTATATATTCACACACATGCATTCACTAGGTTGTTCTAAATCCAGTGATTAAGTGCCTAGGATATGCACAACACTGAGGATAACCCAACTCTAGACACACAGAATTGACTTAAAGTGATTGTTCTTTTATTCTATAGCTCAGACACAGACTTCTACTCACGTTGCTTCCTTCTAATTGCAGGATTTCCTGTAAGGGACTTGATACTCTGCATTAGTCAAATTATTTTGTTACCAAAACAAATATATATTTTATGTTTTGGAAAGATTAACAGATGAAAGATTAGAAAATTGGTGCACATTGCCTAGAGACATAAATTTTGAGAATCCTGCATGTTTCTGCTTTATTTGAAAATACTATTTGGATTTTTTATAGACTCTGATAATTTAAGCCCTGATATTGAAAGATAGACTTACTTTGACTTTGGTAAACCTGATTTTGTGGGATTGTAGATCAATGTTCACTAGGCATTTGTTTGATTCTGCTTAAAAGACTGATAATCTAATAATACTTAACATTTTCCATCTTTAACTAACCTGGCTTGAAAATATTTCCTACAGCTAATGCATGATTTGTTTAAGCATTACAGTTAAATCTAATCTTTCACTCCTGCTGATACTGATTCATATCTTTGGATGGTTAATTTACTGGATTTCCAACAAAGTTCAGTTATTGTTGCATGTCTGATCAAGCTTAGCAATGATTTTCTATATTATATTAGTCAAAGTAATGTTTATGAGAATTGAGTCATATTTATGAACATCCATGATTAACTGAAAATTTCCCCATGTGGCATTTCAATCTACAAATGTGTTTTGATTAGAGAAGGGACAATTATTCTATTTGCATCTGATTCCAACACAAACGGCACAATTTTCACCTCTTTGAAGTTGTATAAATACTTACACATATAAATGGAGAAGAAAAGGCAGGGTATCAGTCTGATTGACCATGGAGCTACTAGTGACCACATTTTCTGACCATTCCAACCCTAATCTTATTTTTTTCTTGTGACATATTACTTCAAAATAGTTTCTGTATGGATAATTACCTTAATTGTTCCTATTCTCAGAAGTATCATTAGGCTATTATTCATTATGCTGCATAAAATTGATCATTGGGCACTGCTCTAATATATTAGATCCTCTTTATGACTGGTTCTCTGAATGTTTAGATATAACAACTGACAAATGCTACAACTGTGGGAAGAAATGAGTAAATAGAATCAAAATACAGTGCTATTTCACACACAGATATACATATATACATGTACATATATAATACATATATACACATATATACACACATATACACACATACATACATACACACACATATATACACATATATACAGAGAGAGAGAGAGAGAGAGAGAGAGAGAGAGAGAGAGAGAGAGAGA
>NW_027187342.1:6328432-6480061 GCF_028583685.1 Petaurus breviceps papuanus | reverse complement strand
AGAGAGAGAGAGAGAGAGAGAGAGAGAGAGAGAGAGAGAGAGAGAGAGAGTGTTCTGGTGACTTTCTCAAAAGCTCCCATATGCTCCAAAGCATTTGCCTTAGGATAGGATTTTATCTCTAGGAAAAAAATGTAGTTTGCTATAGATTACTTGTGCAAGACATATTACATCTTAAATCATTAGAGTCTGCTTTATTGATACTATGCCTGCATGATCAGCAGTCCAGGATGGTCTTGAACACTATTCTAGTCATAACTTTTGTTCAAATCAATCTTTGTGGCATGTCAACAGAGATCTGAAAGTGTTTGCTCACTCCAATAGTGTTGCTTTGTAGGTAGGCCTTGCTGATCAGCTTGACTGAAAGTTTCCATAATAATATCTCTCCAAATTTTTCTACTTCTTTGTGCATGTTGCCAGATATAATCCTTTAGGAACCTCTCTGAAGTACTGGAATTATTAGTGTATTTGGTAGTTAGAATGATGCATCCTATATGGTGGATTGCTGTTTACCACCAACTACTTCCCTGGGGTTGATGGTACTTGGTAGAGATTCATATTGAGTTATGAACCGAAACTATCTGCATTACCCAAGTGCAGTGAGTGGTAAGTTCCTACTGTAACATTTATTATGATTTTAAACAGATAAGTGTAGAATCTGTAGCTTCAATATCTTTCTTTAGCAGTTTTCATTCTTGGGACTAATTCTTTGGTTTTGTCTAATTAGATATGTTTCAGATTTTTTTCTGACTTAAGAAAAATCTTAGGATGAATTGACACCTCTTTTAAATTTTTTTGACTCACTACAATCCACATTGAACCCCCTTTCATGTCAGAATACTAGCTTTAATAAATCAGTCTGCTCAAATTGAATAAATCTATTTAAATACTTATAAAATATTAAGGATGCATTTGGGAAAAGCCTCTAAGGTTATTGTGGCACCCATGTACCGCACAGTAACTAATTTATTAAGCAGTTTGCAAACCTGAGAAGAAAGGAAAAAGAAAAATGGTTTCATAAACCAAGAGCAGAAGCCAATTTTTCAGCTCAGATGATGAAAGGAAGCATGCATTTCTAATCAAAAAGACAGATAAGCCTTCTCTCTCCCACCATTCCCTCACCAGCAAAGTGCCTTTTCATCATCAACAACACTCCATTCCTAATGTCTGCCTGGGCCTTTCTGCACCTTCTCCATACACTAGTAATGTACACATAGCATCCCTTTGAAACAAGAGCCCATTAACTGCAGCAGACTACCTTTTCAGTTGACGTTCTTCTGTTGGAAGTCATCAACGGAGTGTTAAATCATTCCTACTGGGCATGCTCAAAACCCTGTCAGTGGGATAAACTGATATTTAGAGCCATAGCATGAAAATTGCTTTTCAACCCCCTTGAAGGACAGTTAAAAAAAAAAGAAAAGAAAAAGGTCATAAACTAGACAGGTAACACCAAACTCATTTCTTTTAAACTCAGACCATTTTTTTCTTCATTGAATTTCTTTATGTGATCATTTTCGGATCTCTGCCTAATGTACTTGACTGTAGTTCCCTCCTTACATGGGTGCATGTACAACCCAACTAGTACCATTGGTCAGAATCTCTAGTTCATTCTGCCTTTCTTTATTCTTAACAGCACCCTCTCTTGCTGAACAAAAACATTGGTACTGAGGACAACTCATTTATTTTTTTAATAACCTCTACTTTTACCATTTGTGATGTAAAGAATTATCTTGATAGCATTTAATATGATGTCAGTGGACAGGTGTGGCTGATTACAACAGAGATCCAAAGATAATGAAGACTCATATATCCTTCCTTGATTTTAATTTTTAATGTTCTCCTTTCTTGGAATTTATGTGTTACTTCCCACACTTTGCCCTAAACCATAGCTAATCTGTTTGTCTATATTAAGGTTTTAATAGTATTTAGCAAGAGCTACATTTAACACAGAAGTTGTAATAAAAAATGTACTATTTTAGAGGTGATAGAGTTGTTAGGCATTTTAAAGATATAATTTACAGGGGCCAGAATGGTTTATAACTCACTGTGTCTTCCTCCTAAGTTGAGTAATATACTAAGATAATAAACAATGCAGTCAGGGATAACACATAGTTGATTGGGAGATGCTTTTTTTTCCTCCTCTTCCCAGAAATGAGGGGGAGAGAAACCTCAGTTTCTAAGAGAACACTTATTTGTGTCCAGTCAAGTCATTTGTTATTTTAGGCCCAGATTCCTAAACCAGTTCCCTTAAAGAAGTTACTTACAACATGTTACTATCTCCTTGCCTTATGATCAAGCTGGTCAGGACATGCTCAGAAACAGGGCTTTAGATAATTATTTTCCCGCCAGTAGGTGTGGTAGAGGGATCTAGAAACTGTCATCTTTACTAGCAATCAGGGTGACACTTCACAACAGCTCTGAGTAATGCAGTGGAGATTAAGACCAAATTGAGCATTGCCATTTCTGAGGGTAATCAATTTTCATGCCATCATAAAAGGCGCCTGACATTTCTCACCACAGCTTGGGTCTCTACATGACTTTTCCAGATTTTGTTGGGTTACTTGTTCCCTTTTCCTATGATATACAGATGATACAGAAGCATCCCAAAACCATTGGAAGAACACTGTTACAGTCATGTGTGTGCGTGTGTGCGCACGCACACACACATACACACTCAGTATGCCTAATCATGCTCAGATGAGCATTTTGTTGGGTTGAATGAATGAATGAATGAATATTTTTATTTTCTTAATGCAAAAGCTAGAGGAGAACACACTGCAAATAAGCAGAGAAGTGGTTGGGTAGAAAGGGTTAAGATTCTGGAACTTGAGGCTTGTGGGGGTTGTGGGATGGAGGTGGAGGGTAAGGGTGGGGGTAGGGTTGGAATCACCAAGTCTGAAGCCCAGGGAAGGTTATCTCTGCTTTTGTGCAGGCTGGTTTTAATCACTTTCTTGTACCTCTCCCTGACTTCATTTATCAAACCTTCACATAAAAGTTGCAAAGTGAGGTTATTCAGCGGGTACCCCCATCCGTCTCAGATTATTGACTAGGGTGGTTTATTGCAGAAGCCAATCTTGGGGGATGGCATTCTTCTGGTTTCCAACAAGCAGTCTGCTTTTGTTTTATATTGTAATTGCCCAGGCCCAAATTGGAATTGAGTGCAGCCCCAAAGTTCTTTCAAATAAAGCCCTTCCAGACTGTTGGATGCTGCTTCTGGGTGTGAGTGCTTGCAGTCTGCTTTAGAGATTTCCTCTTTGGAGGATTTACCGATTTGAAACAAATCCCTCGGCTTTGGTCCTAAATCACATAATTTTGATTGTAAGATGATCAGAAATACACAGAACTCTAAAAATAAAGTGCTAGCACCAACTTTTCTCATGGTGATATTTGTCTAAGTTCTTCTTGTCTACTGTTTTCTATGTAATTCTATATGCTTCTCTCATGAAATTTAAACAAACAACCTATTTGCTCAGCAAAAGAAACAACTTTTCTAATTTGGGGGGATAGTGGACCCTGTGGGGAAGTGAGTGGTGGTGACACCAGAAGTGTCCTTAAGTTATATAAAAAATGGTTGACATTTTAG
Organism: Petaurus breviceps papuanus; assembly: GCF_028583685.1. Lineage (NCBI taxonomy): Eukaryota > Metazoa > Chordata > Mammalia > Diprotodontia > Petauridae > Petaurus > Petaurus breviceps. Next base: position 6,476,481 of record NW_027187342.1, on the reverse strand, counting down.
AATCTGCCACATTAAGGAATCACAGTAAGATGTTTACTAATGCCTAGGGACACTAGATGCATAGCGCCATAGAAAGATTTGTTGACAAGAACTGTGTCAAATTTATCAGAAGTTCAGCTGCTATAGTGGAGAAGGGCCCAGGAGAGTCCAAGTGTAATGTCACGTTCAAGGAGAATGATGGTGAGGAAATCTGAAGGGAACTGGGATTTTCTAATGTGCATTACTAAATTTTCTTCTTTCTTTGAGGGAGGGTGAGAAGCAAAAAGGGCTTAGAGGTGAAACCTGAAAGTTCAATACAGGGTGGGACTCCAAAATGATGGAAATATCATGTAAGAAATACATAAGAACATAATGAATGGGTCAAAGAATAAGAGATATATTTAAAGAGCAGGGGTGTACAAGTCTTTGTGAGATACAGAAAAACAGAAAATATTTTGGGAGGAGCCTATGGGAGGGGTGGCATATTCTTACCATTAAGAAATAGAATATCTCCTTGCTGTCTTGGGATCAATTGAAATATGTAGATATGAGTAAGAGGAGAATGACAAATGAGGTTAACTAAATGATTGCGAAAGGATAGAATGAAGGCATGAGTAAGCTGGTACAGAGGAGAATCAAATGTATGAATATTTGATAGAGTTTCTGTTCCTCAGGTGGTAATAGACTTGTCCATAAAATATGAAAAGTCAAAGTCCCTCTGCAGTCCCCTGGTAACAAGAAGAGAGTTCCAAATGCCTACGATTAAAAGTAGGTCTGAATAATACATTTAGGTGCTTATTTGAATGAAAATCTTTTGAAGCTGATTGCTATACAACCAGGCAGATAACTTTATAAAAAATATTTTTAACCGAATTTCATATTTAGCATATTATGGTGACATCCCTCCCCTCTAATAGGGAAGGATTCTTTTCTCTTTTACTCTGATCCTAAAGATAATGACAATGGTTGAGTCCAAACCGAGATGAAATTGTGAGAGGCAGTATGGAAATGAGCGATGAATATGAAGTCAGAAGACATGAGTTTGTAATCTTATTCTATTTCACCATTTACTAGCTATGTGACCTTGAGCAAGGCATTTACAATTTGAGCCTGTTTACTTAATTATAAAATGGAATAATAACATCTGCCTTACCCTCCTCACAATACTATTGTAAGGTTGAAATAAGAAGAGACTTCCCAAATGTATGCAACAGTGGACTATTTCTGTATACTGATATACCTTTTCATGAAATCATTTAGTCAAATAAATTATTTGGCTTATATCATATTAAAATAAAACTAAACATTTAATATTTTTAAAACAGCATAAGTAATTTTAACCATAAAATATGCATCATTAATAACTATATATAATAATGATAAAAATACATTGATAGGGTGGGAGGGTTAGGGTGATTAATGAGCAGGAAAATTATCTTTTTCAATTTCATCTGTACACTAGGTTTTTATCATTTGGAAAATATCAAAAATATTATTGTGTAAATTTACTATCCATAGCTTTAACTTTTTCATAGTCACTTTTTTTCTTTACAGATCAGAATATGAATTTGATTTGTGTTCTGTTGATTTACTTACATAACATTGTCCCCTGAAATATCTATCAAATGTATGTTTTAGAAAGAATTTTTTATAAAATTAATTTCCTTTATTAACATCACTAAGAAAAACAGTAATTGATTTCAAACTCAAATATCCTTTGAAGTACCTCTGCACAATAAAGTTCACATTTTAAAATAATATATACATACCCTCCTTGCTGCCCTCATATTGTCAGATAATTTTGCAAAGAGCTTTCTTTTTAGTGAAGTTTTCTTTAAAAAGTTGATTGCTCTTATAACAACTTACAGAATATCATGAAGTTCCTCACCTGTGTATCTTCGTAGAAATTATTGTAGTGAAACCTACAGTGTGTCCAAATTGCTTGGAGAGCCTTGCTTTAAAGTTTTCCTAGTAGATCTAAATTTTGTCCCAACATCAGCTGGGCACCATCAGTATATAGTTAAATACAATTCTTTCATACTACATAATTTTCATTTTAAAAAATCCTTCAACTTTGTTGAAAATTCTCAGGATGTGGCAATGTCATCAACAGATTCAAATATTAACATAACTATAGTATCAATTTCGATGACATATTGTATATGTGTAATCATGAAAACATTTTAATATATGTTACTATGTCTACTTACAAGAAAGATTTTAGTGTCTCAAGTAATTGGTTGCAAGGGTCTTTGAATATATGATATGGGCAGTTCTTTTTGTATATCTAGAATATATTTGTCATTGTTACTCTTATTGAGCTTTTGAAACTTATTTGCACATAATTTACCAACTATAATTTTCACCGTCAGGTAGTCATGTTCTTCCTATCAAATGAGGCCTTTTTTTTCTTAGCAATTATTTAAAGAATCATATAGAATGTAAGCAATCTTTTTGATGTCATGATTTTTTAAAGTTTGTCTTTGTCTACTAAAAGCACCTAATTTTCTTTGGAAAAAATAATCTTGTCTTATCAACATATATTGCATATGTACTTGTAAGATGGTATGTTGGTGCATTAGGTTTCAAACTATTTATAGCCAAAATATAAAAACAAAAGTGTTTTTCCAGTCCCAGTCCCAGTGATTACCAATGGTAAGTGAAGTGGGTTATATTTTTTAGATCTGGGATTATGTATTTTTTTACTTTGTTTTCCTGTATGTATATTCTCCTTAAACTGTCACTATTCTTTTTGCTTTTATTAGTTGCACCTTCTCTTGTGCATTTTCTTTTCATGATTTGGTAAAGAGTTGCTAAGTATAAAAAGCCTCATTTGATAGGAGGAACAGGACTGCCTAACAGTATACAAAGGTCAAAATGAAAATTGGCAAGTTATGTGCAAATAGAACTCAAAACTTACTGATAATAAATAATGGTGATGAATATACTCAATTGCAGATAATATAGTAGCAAGAAGATCTGACCATATAATATGTTCAGAGAAGTATTAGCTCATTCATCTCAAAGGGATATAAATTCATTCAAAATATCAATAAAATTTGAGGTAAATTTCAATGTTGTTGAAAATTTCGAATGATTATAACTGATCTAGAGTAATTTTAATTTTTATAAGTTGTATTTTTGAAGCTTATTTAACTAATTTCCAAAATTAATGGTATTGAAAATTTGACAGGTATTGTGTTAATGTATAATTTCCATACAAATATTATTTAAGTTTGAGTTTATAGACTTCATGTCCAAAAAGCAGCACAAAGACATGTCAGCAGTGCCATAAGCTTGGAGTGACTTACAGTAATGGTAATAGACTGCATCTTTGTTGAAATTCAACATTTGCCAACTCAGATTTGACCTTGTTTACACACACCATATTAAATAAGTGCCACATCACATTTAATATAAGTTGGGCAAAATTAGCTGTCTAAGTGTGGAAAAGGTTAGTGTGGAACTCTGTTGGAACTGAGGGGGACAGAGGCATGGTCCAGCCACTGCCAGAGAGAGAAGGGGTAGAGGCATGGTGGCTGTTCTTCTGCCTCCATGTGGCTGTGTCAGAGCTCCTGGCCTACAGATTGCAGGGGGACCAAGCATCCAGTCTAAGGGGTAATTGCTTTTGCTTTAACCTGTCTGGCTCTTGATTGCAGTCTTGTGTGGAGGTCCTGGGGTGTGTGAGCAGTGAGCCAGAGCTTGCGGTACCCAGCTAATAGCTTTGGCAGCTGAGAAAAACCCAGAGATTTGGGACAAATCTCTCCCCTCTGGAAGCAGAGTCCTACTGCGGCAAAGAGCTCAAAAGGCAAGTAATTGAGTGGTAACATGAGCAAGCAAAGGAAGCAAAGCAAGCACAGCAATCAAACCTTAGATTCATTTTTTGAGGACAAAAAGAATCCAAGCATGGAGTGGGAGGAAGACAATGAAGTCAAAACTCCTGCACCAAAAGCTTCCAAGAAAAATATCAACTGGTTACAGGCCATGGAGGAGCTCAAGAAGGATTTTGGAAATCAAATAAGAGAATTGGAGAAAAAATTAGGATGAGAAATGAGAATGATGCAAGAAAATCATGAAAAGTAAGTCAACAACCAGACTGAAGAAAATAATTCCTTAAAAAATAGACTAACAGGGGTGGCCAGGTGGCTCAGCAAATAAGAGCACCCGCTCCAGTGTCGGGATAACCTAGGGATCAAATCAGGGCTCAGATACTCAGCATCACACCCAGAAATAACTGGCCTTGTAACCTTGAGCAAGTTACTTAACCCCGATTGCTTTAAAAAAAAAATAGACTAACTCAAATGGCAAAAGAGGCCCAAAAAGCCAGTGAGGAGAAGAATGCCTTAAAAATCCAAATTTGCCAGATGGAAAAAGAATATCAAAAGCTCACTGAAGAGAATAATTCCTTCAAAATTAGATTGGAGCAAAGGAAAGCTAATGACTTTATGAGAAATCAAGATACTGTTAAACAGATCCAAATATGAAAAATAGAAGGCAATGGGAAATATCTCATTAGAAAAACCATTGACCTGGAAAATAGATCCAGGAGAGGTAATCTAAAAATTATTGGACTTCCTGAAATCCACGATCAAAAAAAGAACCTAGAAATCATCCTTCAAAAAATTCTTAAGGAAAATTGCCCTGATATTTTAGAACCACAGGCAAGAAATTGAAAGAATTGCCCTGATATTTTAGAACCACAGGCAAGATAGAAATTGAAAGAATTCACCAATCCCCTCTTGAAAAAGATCCCAAAAAGAAAACTCCTAGGAATATTATAGCCAGGTTCCAGAGTTCCCAGATCAAGGAGAAACTATTACAAGCAGCCAAGAAGAAACAATTTGAATATTGTGGAAACACAATCAGGATAACACAAGATCTAGCAGCTTCTACATTAAGGGATTCGAAGGGCTTGGAATATGATATTCCAGAGGTCAAAGGAGCTAGGATTAAAACCAAGAATCTCCTACCCAGCAAAATTGAGTACTATGTTTCAGGGAAAAATATGATCATTCAACAAAATAGAGGACTTTCAAGCATTCTTGATGAAAAAATCAGAGTTGAATAAAAAATCTGACATTCAAATACAAAAAGCAAGAGAAGCATGAGAAGGCAAACAGGGAAAAGGAATCATAAGGCACTTATCAGAGTTGTACTATTTACATCCCTACATGGAAAAATGATAATTGTAACTTACGAAACTTTTCTCAGTATGAGAATAGTTGAAGGAAATAGAAATGAACATATATGTATACATACATACATACATATATGTCTATATAGGAGGGCATATGTTCTTATGAATACATATGTGAGTATGTGTATCTATATATGTACAGGTATACATAGAGGGCACAGGATCAATTGAATAGGAAGGGATGATATTTTAAAAATAAATTTAAGAGGTGAGAGAGGAATATAATGTGAGGAGATAGGGAGAGACAGAATAGGGTAAATTGTCTCATATAAAAGAGGCAAGGGAAAACTGTTACAATGGAGGGGAAGAACAGGAAGGCAAAAGGGAATGGGACAACCATATACTCCCATTGAATTTGGCTTAAGAAAGGAATAACATATACACTAAATTGGGTATCTTACCCTACAGGAAAGTAGGGGGGAAGGGAATGAAAGGGGGGGATGATAGAAAGTAGGGCAGATTGCTGGGGGGAGGGTAGTTAGAAGCACACACTTTTGAAAAGGGACAGAGTCAAAGTAGAAAATAGAATAAGTGGGGGGTGGGATAGGATGGAGGAAAATAGAGTCAGTCTTTCACAATATATCTACTATGGAAATGTTTTGCATAAGTACCCATGTACAACCTTTAAGAGGGAAGAAGGGAAAGAATCTGGAATTCAAAGTTTTAAAATCAAATGTTTAAAAATATATTATTATTTTATTTTTTATATGCAACTGAGAAATAAGATATACAGGCACTGAGATATGGAATTCCATCTTGCCCTACTGGAAAGTTGGAGGAGTTATGGGGGAGGATATAGGAGAGAGCAGATTGGGGTTGTGGCTAGGGGAAAGACAGGGAGAAAATTTGTAACTCAAAATCTAGTGGAAATGAATGTTGTAAATTAAAATAAACATAAAATTTTTTAAAAGAGAAAAAAAAATCTGGCCTCATATACTTGCTAACTGTGTGACCCTGGGCAATCATTTAACTGTTCTTGCCTCAATTTTCTTATCTGTAACATGAACTGGAGAAGAAATGTCAAACTATCCCAAGTGTCTTTGACAAGAAAACTCCAGAAGGGGTCACAAAGAGAGACAGAACTGAAAAATGACTGAACAACAACTCTTAGGTTCAATGCTATGGATTTTATTGATAGCCTTCTGCTTGCTATTATCACAGAGAATAACTCTCATGGTTATATTTTCAGTTCACATAGGAAGAGAGAGTGATCCAAAGGCAGGATCTATTTTCTCTGGTTGCATCTTGTATGTTGCCTCCTCTGTGAATATTTTCTTTGAGACTCCAACTCACGTAACTCTTTTTCTGACCTCTTATAGGTCATAAATATTGTCTCTATCATACTTTTAAAAAACTTAATTATATTGTCTTATGTCATTCTTTAATAGTCTGCATTATGCAAGTTCTTTGTTCCAAACAAGGTAATAGGTTTAAAGTCAGGAGCTGAGTCATATGCTTTAAAAAGAAATCCCTCCTAGAGTGTAACACAGTATTTGCCATACATATTTAAGATTGATTGAATTAAACTGAACCAAATGGCCACTCGGCCTTCTTTGTCTACCTTAGTCATTTTCCAACGTCTTTGCCCTAGCAGACCAGACTCTAGAGAAACTTTGAAGCCCTCAGTTGGGAATGTGACTTCTAAGTTGTGAGACTTCTCTATATTAAGGTACCCTCAGAATGAACCGATGCTTTTTAAAACCTGCTGATTTCTGAGCTGCCACACCATAGGTAGGCCCCAACATGCACACACCTTGTCACCTCTTCTTTGAAGAATTGTCATCAAATCAACACTATCACATATACATATATGTATATACACACATTTGTATATATACATGTGCACACGCAATGTTCTATTCATATAATATACACACATGCATGCACATGTGTATTCATACACACATTATCTAAACATTCATTATATATACGCATTTATATGTGTACACACATGCATATGTGCACATGTGTATGCATATATATGTTATCCAAATAATACACATATTTACACATGTGTACAGACATGCATATATACAAACATTTTGCCCTTTGGGTGGTGTGTATATATGTATGTGGATATATAGATGTATATGTGTATGTATGTGTGCATTTATTGACACTTATATATGCATACGCATAATACATATATAATCTATTCACATATATGCCACACACACCTAGAAATATGTTATGTTTATTATGACTACATATACACATATACTGTGTACATATGTATTGTGTATATATACATATGCATACACATATAATTTTAATATATGCATGTAGTTTGGGATATATATGTATACAAACATAAATATATATTCGTGCATACATATATATGTGTATGTATGTAGCGCTGGCCCCTGCTGCTGAAAAACCAGATGTGTTACATTTTACCTTCCTCCTGGGATTTCTAGAACCTTTAAAAGGGTGGGAGGGTCTCGACTCTCTGCAAATGGCTCTAGCCCCCACTGATGATCTTTCCTCAAATGTAGGGGGTAGGTCCTCTGAATCCTAGTTCCATTTAGTCACTAACGGTTGGAATAGCTTTTCTAAATAATATTATCTTCAAAATGTATCACCATAAATAAATGAATTTGTTCCCCAAAATATTGGACTTAATTGTACCTACTCTCCTGCTTACCACCTCAGTCTCTGGGTGGTTGGTTGGGTGGGGGAGAAATTAGGTTCATAACTTAACTCAGTTTCTGTAGAGCATAGTCCTAAGTTCCAAGTCCAAAATTGCCCTCAAATCTAAGGTGCCCCAGCTTTTCTGGGCATCTCTATGGAACTGGCTGGCATCCTTTCAGAAATTATAGCTTTGAAGTTGGAATAGCTTGAACTTCCAGTTATAGTAGGGATCTCTATTGTCACTTGAAACCTAGAAGGACAAATGAAACAAAATGCACATAGCTCCACACCCATCTTGGAGCTGGGGTAAAAGAAAAGAGTGCGTCCTGTGAACTGTGATCTTCATTCTCATTATCTGAATGCAACAAAAGTGCTCGGGAAAAGGGAAAGACTTTCCGAGGATGGTTAGTTTTAAAGACATAGCTTGTTCTAGTTATATAACCAATGAAAAAGGGTGTTATCCCTTCTCACATGGATACTACCTCCACCCACGTTAGGGAATCTGGGCCTATGCAGGGCAAGACTCTTTATACTCACACACATGCCCTATATACATATGCATATACACATGCACATGTAAAAATACACACATATTATATATGTACATATGTCTACATATAAGAGAAATTTATATTTAATGTCATTGGCTTTTTAAAAATTTTTTGCATTTTATGCATTTAAAGACATTATAGTCCATAAGTTTCATCAGATTGCCGAAAGGATCAATGACACAACAAGTTTGAGCCCTCTTGTTCTAGATCAAAATCCCTTTCCACAGCCACCACTCCCCTGTATGTGTTGCCTCTCTCATTAGAATATATGGTCCTTGAAAGCTGATAGTATCACGCTTTTTGTATTTGTGCCTAGCCCATAGCAACAGTTAATCTTTTATCATGTATCCATTCATCCATGGAGGACCAGTCTTACTACTAGAAATATGGAAAGATAGTCATTAAGGCCCACGAAGCTTCTCTTCCTCTCCCAAGAGAGGTGCCATTACTGACAATGTAATAACTCTTACTGGGGCTTTTTGGATGGGAAGTGGTGCTGCTTAGGAATTCAGACACATGAGGCAGATGTGCTCCCACACTCCTGACTGATGACCAATATAGTATAAGCACTGTGAGTGCACTGGTGATTCATTACGTTGGGTCGCAGACTGGGCTTGCTACCTTGCCAGTAGCTAGTACCATGTGGAGGCAGACAGCTGCCTCTCCTGTTTTTCCTGAGCCTGATGGCTTATTTTAGGAAGAAAGATGGAGGGAGCAGCAAACCCTCCCACTCAGTGCCAGTTCTTGGAGCAGGTGGCACCAAGTTTTGCTTCCCTATTCATATCTGACTTCTAGGACAGTCCCTTGTATGTAGTAATCACAATGTTTTCAATTGACTCTGCATTCTCCCTACTTGTAGTTAACAACTGATCCAGAGTAGTCAGAGAAAACTTTGCTTAAATAGTATGGCTTTCCCTTCTTGATCAAATTGCCAACTGTTAGCTTTAATTGAGCAAGGTGTCTCAGGATTTTTCATTTTGTTCTCTTTTTTCCTTAGATATTTTTTTTTCAGAACTAGGAACCTCCCCTGCTCAGCTTACTGAATTGCTATTAAATAAACTCCATTTAAAACTTCACATGCCATTATTGTTTCTCTTGAATTCCCCCCCCCCACTCACACACACACACACACACACACACACACACACACACACACACACTAGAATATCTTTCTTCATGCTTGCCTCCTCCTCTGCTATCGGTTTGTTTGTAATTCTATTTTCCTTTGGCCCTTTTCACCATGTTGTTGCCCTGTTCCACTTTGATTCTGCAAGTGAACTTTCTTCCTGTTTTTGGTTACTTTGCACACCTGGCAAACACAGCATCATAAATGATGAAAATAGAGGTGATTTCATTGAAAACAATTACAGTAAAGGCTTTCAAATGACCAAACTCCAGTTTGTAGTGAGTATGTGGATTCCACAAGTATGCTCCACAGTTAAATGGGACCTTTGCCCACAAAAATGTCCCTACAGTTTTATTTTTTTCTGATTTCTTCCTTCTTTAGGAAGACTATTTCCTTTCCTGACCAGTTTTCATAGCATCTGTTCTTTCTTGTTGCCAAAAAAAAGGATAGTTAGCATCCTTCTGTTCATAAATGAGAACAGGAAGCTGGATAAATCAAACCTAGTCCAATTACCTCAACTTAAGAAACCTTGCCTGACACTTGGTTTGGTTGAGTCAGACATGGCATTACAAAAAATATTCTCTGGCTACTGTTTCCAGAGCCCCAGCCAAGTTACTAACCAAACATCACTTTCTAATGAATATTGTTAACTAAAAGTAGAACCCACTATCTACTCATTTAAATTTAAAGTCAAGATGTGGAGCAGAAATGAGTTATTCTGGCTTAAAAACAAAGTCTGGTGAACGGGTGGATTAAAGCCAAGCGGGGGACAGCTAGTCTCCTTGCCAACTACTGGAGGGTCTTCTCTCCCCTACAGCTTACACTCCCTTTCCCCCAAAATAATCTGGCTCCTTCTGGATAACTGGAAAACACAAAATCAAACACCTGTTTACTAGATATGTAGAACTATATGGCTGCCACTGCTGATCCATCTGTAGAATGTAACATAACATTCACCAGCTGCTTTACTTAGCATGGGGTGGAAACAAAATCCATTGATGAAAACATCAACAACGTACTTTTATACCACAGTGATTCCAATCCTTCCTACTTTTTTTTTTGAAATGGCACACTCACTGATATGGCTTTTGTGAGCTTATGAAGGCACGGGCATGGACAAATACTATGTCTGAATAGAGCAAAACAGGGAAGAAATAACCCCACATGAATTTTATCCCAGTATGCAGCATTCAGAGAATCAGTTGTAAGGCATACCAGGGTTGGGACTGAGGTCACAAAGCTAGTGATTTTTCTCATCAGGATATAACTGCCCTTAATTGTGCCCATCATTTTTTAAATCAGCATGAAGATGCTGTGTTGGCAATAACTACTGAGGAGAGCTAGTCTCTGATTTCAGCAAAGTTCAATATAGAGATTTAATTTAGGATGAGAGAAGCAGGAACAGATTCTTTTGAAATTTAGCAAAGGTGCTGTTTGCTATCTTCTCTATATGAAGAGGATATTCTTATTCTAATTTTTTCATCATCACCACTACCATAAAAATATAACTAACAAAAGGCATTCATTAAATACCTAGATACATTGCTAAGTAATATATAAAGAGAATATGTATGGTATATCAGGTATAAAAGAGCTTGTACTCTAAGAAGAAATTTCCAATTTAAAAGTTTTTTTCTGTTGATATTACAAATTCAAATACTTATTGGAACAAGACCAGGATATAAATCAGAGATCCATTTTATATTATGATTATGTTGAGTGACAGAAAAATAAAACATTGAAACAAAAGAAAGATAAAGTCAAAAATGTTAACAAATTTGTACTTTAAAATGAGCACAAAGTGGGAATAGCTATCCATCCTGAGCTAAGTAGCAGCTAGGTGACACATTGAGTAGAGCGCCAGGTGTGTAGACATCTTCTTGAGTTCAAATCTGGACTTAGACACTTACTAGATGTATGACCCTGGACAAGTCACTTCACTTGCTTCAGTTCCTCATTTGTACACTAAGCTGTAGAAGGAAATGGTAAACGACTACAGTATCTTTGCCAACAAAACCCTAAATGGGGTCACAAAGAGTTGGACATGAATGAAAAATGACTGAACAACAAAAACAAGCTAAACTAAATAAAACTCGAATCTAGTTTTTTTTTCTTTAAATTTACAGATTCTATCCAATGAGAGTCATAGAATTGAGGAGTGGTTAAGAATCTTTGAGGATATGTCATTTAATCTATCTACTTGGGTTAAGGATAGAATGTAGATCAATATTTGTGCTAGAATACCTTTCAACTTCAAACATATAAGAAAGAGAAAATTCTATATCCTACTTTGTTGTTTAGTCATGTCTTACTCTTCATGATCCCATGGACCTTATTACCCATGGCAAAGATATTGGAATGGTTTGTCACTTTCTTCTCCAGTGGATTAAGACAAACATGGTTAAGTGACTCTCCCAGGGTCACACAGCTAGCAAGTGTCTGAGGTTGAATTTGAACAAAGATGTTCCTGAATCTAGGCCCAGTGCTCTATCCAGTTGCCCATCTATATCCTATAGGATCCAGAATTATTCCTTGTGCATAGTAAATGTTTGTTGGATAAGTAACTGTACCTGTTCAAATAAAGATTGCATGTCTGTCCCAAATCTGACTTGTATACAACCTGACTATAGATTATAGACTGTTCTCTTTATTAGAAATAAAATTGTTTTATTAGTATTATTTTAGACCCCACACAGTTCCTTCTGTAGAGATATCATAAAGCACAGTTTAAACTTTGTCTTCTCATCAGGAGTAGAAATAGTAGTACCATCTTCCCCATTGGTAAATTCAGCAGAAGTCCATGTAGTTAATTCCTTCCCCTGTATCACCTGAAGCTACTAGAAGTGGTTGTTAGGAGGGGATCACCCAGAATTCCCTCTCCAAATATTTTGTATTTTGCTGGTCATCTGAAACTATATATATTTTTGCTATAGATTTAGATGCTGGCTCTTTGGACCTCATTGGGATTTAAAGAACATAGGGATGATGAGTCCCATTGAGTAGTGATGGCTTCTAAAAATTTTTTTTCTTTTAAGTGAGAGGCTTTCCCTTTAAAAGAGTAAAAGATGGGTTTGGGGGTAGTAAGCAAAGGGTGAGGAAACTGAGAACAATCCTTCTTTATGAACTACCTTGAAAATTTTGTTGAATTTCTGGGGTCAACTTTGCAGCTTTTTCCTGCAAAGAAGCAGCTTTGCCTCTCAAATGGGCTAGTGATACAGAGCTTTTAATGAGTCTGAATGAACTAAACCTTAGTTTAGGGTCCTTATATCCTAACCCAAGCTAAGAAAGCAGAACAAGGAAGTGAGCTGAGCATCATGAGAAGAGTGACCTTGTTATTATCACAGAGGTGTCGGTCAAGCCCAAGGTGGGGATGTCAAGATGAAGGTGGGTAAGATAGTTTAGGATCAAAGAAATGGAAAGAAAGAGAAATTGATAAGGTACCTAAGTATTTCATTACTGTGGTGAGACAGAGGACCTCTGAGAGAAAGGTAGAACAGGCAAAGAAATATTTCTTTCCTAAAGCACATCTCCCCAGTGTCCTTTAGCTTTTTTATATACTACAACTTTTATTCAATAATTTGGATAGGAAGAGGTAGCCTGGCATAGTTAATAGAGGATTAGTCTTAGAGTTGGGAAGAATTGACTTGAGTCAACTGATCAATTAACAAACATTTTAAAGTCTCTTCAATGCTAGGGACTTTGTTAGTTGTTGTTGATACAAAGACAATCATGAAACAGGTAGACAGGGGGAAGATTGTTGGGTAATGATAGATAGGAAAATTGAAAGTATATGGGAGGAGGTACATGAAAAAACAGCAAATTTTATATTACCTTTTGAAATGCTGTCTCTTAGATTTTTGAAAATTTCTCTTCTTTTTCTTAAAGTTTAACTTTTTTATGTAGAATTCCTTTATATCTTATCTTTTGTGACAGACATTAATTTATTCACTTTTAGAAAAAATCAAATTTCTTCAAAATATGTGAACCTTTCTTATAAGGCAATTTGTTTTTCAAAGTATAACCTTAATTTTTATACTATCTGAGAACAACTTACCAATTTAGTAAAGGGTATGATGGTCCATTTATTTGAATGAACCAATATGGTAGATGAATGTACATTCCATGATAATCTGATCCAATGTTTAATTCTTCTTACTCTTAGGCAATTTTTCTTTATAGTTAATTTAAATCTTTCCTTCTATAATTGAAACTCATTTGGTTTGATTTGGTGCTCAGTAAAGATTTATAATACTTAGCCACTAATCTTTGTGTAATAACTCATCACATGCAGAACTCTGATTTCAGTGGGTATTCTATACTTAGAACAGGGAGAGAATTGAGAAGCAAGACTTCTGAATTGACTTAGACTTTGAGGGGCTTTTCAGGACTCTAATTCTGACTGACCTTGGAAAGTCATGCAAAGTGGTAATTTTCCAGTAAAGTCCCTTTTGATCCCACAGATAAGTCAGTGGGCAGAAAAAAAGACTACAAATGTGTCTGACTTAAAAATGAAATTGGCTCCTTTACTTCTTCCCTGGACAGTTTGGTCCATCCATTCTATTCTATATATACTCTTGATATGTTGCAATTATCCACTTGTTCCCATGGTATTGAGTAGAGATGCTTCTAGTCATGGACAGGGAATATTTGACTCATGGCTCAATTCAAGCTCTTTAGTCACCATACTTGAGAAATAAATTTGTCACTAAGGAAAATGAAATCCAATTTATAAAACCTTAAATCTGTATTGCTTAAGGAGTTCTTCAATGACTCAGGAGGTCAGTTCAAAGTTTTAAAAGACCAAGGTCTTACAGAACAAGGTTATCCATTTAAGCTTCCTCCCATTGGAACAAGTATCCTTTATTGAATATTACCTAGAGAGGTAGAAAATATGAGTGAAGTATTGAAACAGTCTTCACAGTGAATAGATCTTTACAACATGTTACCTTGATATTTCAACTTGAAGATCAGAGGTCAGAGTGATAGAAACCTTTGTATAGAAGCGTTGTGGATAATTTGGCATCATGTGGCCCTGCAGAACCTCACTATGCAAGGCTATCTTTTTCTATTTAAATTATTGGGCTATTGAATTGATTGTTTTATTTGTTCTCCTAAATTTTAACTATAAGACGACTGTGGGTTGTTGTTTATATTTCAAGTTACTACTCTTGGAATTGAGCCTCAAAGGTTCCCTGTCCAACCAATACCTGAACAAGAATCTTTTCTGTAACACACCTGGGAAATGGTTGGCCAGCCTTGCTGTCTTCCAGTGAAATGGAACTCGTTACACCCCAAGACAGCACATTCTGCTTCTAGACAGCTCTAACATAAGGAAGTTTTTCCTGACATCAATCCTAATTGACTTCTGTGCATCTTTTATCCATTACTTTTATATCTGCCTCCACTCTGCAAAAAAGTAAAATAAATTTACTCTCTCTCCCATATTCCAACCTCTCAAATACCTGAAGAAAGAAGTCATATATAGCTTGTCTTCTCTCTGTGTCAAATATCCTCAGTTCCATCAAGTGATCTTCATGTAGAATTATCCTGGTTGTCATTTTCTGGACACTGTTTAAGTTATCAAATCATTTAATTTAAATACCTTTAATAATGAAAAATAATGCAATGACATGGAAGGAGCATGGGCCTTATACTGAGAATTGGCTTCTAAATTTGCCACTGAAAAGTTTATTGATCTTTGGTAACATTTTTAACCTTACTGAACTAAACTCACTTATCTGTAAAATTAAGGAACAAGGTTTCTTCCATCTCTAGAACACCACAATACTAATATTGGATACCATGGGTGGGCAAATGATGTTCGGGGGACTTGATATTCAACTTATTTTTATACCCTAGAAAGTTAGAGGCACACTTCCTCAAACTGGGAAAAGTTCAAAACCAAGCAATTCTATCATTTCCACTACATACTGTGTGTATTGTCAGCATCTGGAGCATAAATTAAAAAAGATTTTTTGAGTAATTTCCTAACACATGGCATGTGCTGAATGGAGCTTTCTAGGACTTCTACAATTGCTAACTTCAACACTCACCTCTAATATATTCCGACTTAAAGTGTGCAACCTTGTTTAAAATGCACTGCTAAAGCATATATTTTCATGTATTGCTATGTCTGAATGCATGATAACCAGGTTGAAAATCAAATTATCTGTGTTAGGGTGAATATTATAGTGTGAATACTGCCTGCTGTGCTGTGAATGAATCTTGTAAACACAATCAAATGCATCTCTCCCTTTCTCAACGCATACCACCCCCCCACAAGAAAAGCAATTCTTCACCTTCTGCCATCCCATTGTCACAGCGGTTCATGTTTATTGTGGGTGACATCTTCAGCTACGACGCAGCATGAGTTCTGCCATGTTGTAACTGAGCGTTCTCTTTGGAAAATCAGCATTCAGATTAAAGTTGTTTCATGAATAATGAAAAAAAAATAAATATCACCCTTATACCGGAGGTATGCAAAATGCTTTGTTTAACTAAAAGTGTCTGCTGAGAAATTCTCTGGTCTCTCAAGCTGTGGGCTGTTTTATTGAGGGCAAAGAGGAGACATTTAGATGGGCTTGTTTTCACTCCATTGCTAATTTTCTATGTGTCCCAGCGAGGGGGGTATGTTTGTGTTCTTAGCTGAGAAGCTACAAGCTTTAGCAAGTGACAGTCATGAGCCCAAAGCTGAGAATACTAGGTTTGCCTAGTCAGAAGTCAAGACTCCATGGCTTGCAGACTGTCAAGAGTTCTTCATTCCTGGATCTCCTGGTTTAGAGTATTTCCCAAGATCCTCTTCAAAAGCATCCCAGAGAGCTACTTTAATCATTTCTGAAGGTGCTTGGCTTTAGCAGCAGTAAAGACAAAAAAGAAAAAAAAAGAGAGAGATTTTTTTTTTTTTTCTGATGAGATGGACTCCATTGCACTGATGTAGGGCCATACAAGGCAAAGTTATTTTAAGATCTAGGTAAATGATATTCTCAGCACAATTGTAATGGATCTTCCTTTAAGCTGGCAGCATCATTGCCTGTTACTGCCAGTTCTCTAAAGATCACAATTACAAATTTCAGGAAGAAAAAACAAACAGTGAATTATGGGGTTAGCCTGACCAGTTCTTTGCCTAATAACTTTGGTTTTTCCAGGGTTGATGGCTACAGGCAAAAAAGAAAAAAAATATCACATTCTCAGTGCTTAGTAGAGCACCTGGCGCATAGGAGTCTCTTAAAACGTTTATTGATTGATTGTCCATTCCCCATATCCACCCATAAACACATATATGCAGGTAAAATCATGTTCAAATGAATATCCAAGATCTCTTCCAAAGGAGAACAAGTCACCTATGTTCTCTCCCTCCTCAAATTATTCCATATATAGTTTTCTAATTATGTTTTGAGTAGAATGTAAACTCCTTAAGGGTAGAGATTATTTTCATCATTGGAATCTATAGCACATAGCATAGAATCTTCCACCTAGTAGGTGCTTAAAAAAAAGTTTTGATTCCAGCAGTTCTACCATGTCCTCTTGGTTGGAATTGGGTGTGGTGTGTGATGGGAGGTAATGTGTTAATCATATTATTACAAGACTCATCTGCCATCCTCCATCTTTCTGCAATCCTCTTGACCACCCCCCCCTCAACTGGCAGACTCCCTTCTTGAGTCATTTTCCATCAACCAACAGTATAAGCTGTGCCCTCTAAAATGCAAGGCCAGGCAACTGCTCTTATTCACTGTGCCCTCGGGATAGATCTGAACAGTTGAACCAAGTAGCTAATGCTTTCTCTTTTTTTAAAAAAAAATGTTCTTTTATTTATTTTGAGAAATATTTCCCAAATACATTTTAATCTGGTTCCAATGTTGCTGGCTGCATGGGCCTCACGCATAAATAATGTTTTCAACCTCTTCCTACTTGCTTTGAATTTAGGTTTTGATAACTCATTTTTTATGTTTCCTTCCCCCTCTCAGGGTGTACCCAGTTTCTGAGACAGCATGAGTCAGTGCCACCCTCCCTTTAAACAAACAACAGGTTCAGGCCCAGTTCTTTCCCATATTTCATCTGGAGCACTTCATGGCAGGGAAAAATTCCAAAGTTCACTAGAGAAGTATGACCAAGACCAAAGGCTTTTTCTATAACTTCTCAGCTACTAATTTGCATATATATTATCTTCTCAATATAAGAATTGCATCCTTTGTGGAAAGTGAATGAATGGCACTAGCTGGTGAACATCAAGTATGACCTGTTCCCCAAAATTTGAAAAATATGTTTCTCTAAATAAACAATCCACAAATGATTCTGGAAATATGAATATATATATATTCATAATTCAAGCAAATACATCTAATGCTTATGGCTTTTAATTAAATATAACACTTCTATTGTAACTTAAGATGATTTTCTAGTAATAATTTTATATAAATACTTTACCTCAGGAAATTGTTTGGTACATGAGATAACCAAGAAAGGCTAAAGCTATTAGGGAAAACAGAAGAAACAGTTTGGAGTTAAGTGAAAGAAAAGAAAAATAAAAGACCATTCACAGACCATTGTCAAAGCCAGAATGAGTTGGCAGATCATGAAATATTTCTTCAGGGAGGAAAATAACAAAGCCTGATCGGGGATATTTTAATACCTGTACTCAAATGCTGACACAGAAAATTAGCTTTAAAAAAAAGGATTAATGTTTCTTAACATATTAAAAATATATTTCTTTTGTTTTTAAAGCAATTGGGGCTAAGTAACTTGCTCAAGGTTACAGGGCCAGTTATTTCTGGGTGTGGTGCTAAGTATCAGAGCCTGGATTCGATCCCAGGTCATCCTGACTCTGGGGCCGGTGCTCTTACTCACTGTGCCACCTGACCGCCCCTAAGCAATTGGGGTTAAGTAACTTGCTTAAGGTTATGTGGCCAGGTGTTTCTGGGTGGGTGCTAAGAGTCTGAGCCCAGATTCGATCCCAGGTCATCCCAACTCTGGGGTTGGGGCTCTTACTTGCTATGCTACCTGGCTGCCCCTCAATATATATTTCTTGAAGAACTGTAGATATGGGTACCTATCATTCAGTGAATGACCAAACATAATTGTATAGTAATATAAGCAGATATTATTGTGCAGCAAGAACTTGGAAATGTGAGGAGGTTTGTACAAATGGACATAGTACAAGATATCTAGAATGAAAAGAACAACATATACAATGACTCCAACAATGTAAATAAAAAAAAGATTATAAAAAAATATAGTTGAATAATGGAAAAAAGCAATGAACATCTTGGAGAAGTAAAACATAAATTCACTTCAGAGATTTGGAAGAACTATTTTACTTTTGACTTTCATACAAAAAGTTCATAGCAGTAGGGGTGGAGGTGAAAAGTTTCCATTCAAATAAATAAAAAGAAAAATTTGCTTAAGTTTCTTGGAGATGTTTGGACTATAAGAGGAGAGAAGAATTTAGGTTGGAAAGATAGAGGAAAATTTAAACAACACAATACTAGACTAGAAACTGGTCCAGATTCTATATGTTTTCTTTTTATAAATTTTATTTAATATTTATTTTTCCCAACAACATGCAAAAACAATTTTAACATTTTTTTTAGATTTTAAGTTTCAACTTCTCTCTCCCCCTCTCCTCACACCCTCATTGAGAAGGCAAGCAATTTGACATAACTAATACATGTGTAATCATACAAAGCACATTTCCATGTAAGGCATTCTGTGAAAGAAAACACAGACAAAAGAAAACAACAAGAAAAATAAAGAAAGTAAAAAAATGTCTTTTTTAATCTGTAATTCAGACTCTACCAGGTCTTTCTCTGGAGATGGATAGCACCTATCAATAAGTTCTACAGAAATAGTCAATGTATTGCTGAGAATAGCTAAGTTATCCATAGAAGGTCAACATACAATATTGCCGTCACTGTGTACAATGTTCTCCTGGTTCTGCTCATTTCACTATGCATCAGTTTGTGTATCATGTTCTTGCATTGGTTCTATGTTTTTCTGAGAGCATCCTGCTCAACATTTCTTAAAGCACAATAGTATTCTCTCATATTATATACAACTTGTTTAGCCATCCCCCAATTGTTGGACATCCCCTCAATTTCCAATTCTTTGTCACCAATAAAAGAGCAGCTATAAATATTTTTTGTATACATAGGTCCTTTTCCTTTTTGTCTTTTCATGCCTTCAGGATACAGACATAGTGGTATTGCTTAGTCAAAACCTTGGTCAAAACCACTGCATGGTTTTATAGCCCTTTGTGCATAGTTCCAAATTGCTCTCCAGGATGGTTGAATCAGTGTACAACTTCACCAATACATTAGTATTTTAACTTATTAATCACCTCCAACATTTGTCATTTTCCTTTTCTGTCACATTGGCCAATCTGATAGGAATAAGGTAGTAGCTCAGAATTATTTTAGTTTGTATTTCTCTCACCAACAGTGATGCAGAGCATTTTTTTTTTCATATGACTATAGATAGTTTTGGTTTCTTTGTCTGAAAACTGCCTGTTAATATCCTTTGACCATTTACCAATTGAGGAATGATTCTTATTTCTCAAAATTTGGATCAGTTTTCTATATGTTTTAGAAACAAAGTCTTTATCAGAGAAACTCAATGTATTTTTTTTTCATGGTTTTGATTAACAAATATGTATTTCCCTCCATCTATTGTCCTTGTTTGTCCTACTTTCTTCTTTTACCCTGTCCATTCTCAAAAGTATTTTGTGTTTGGCTTTTATCACACCCTGTCCCAAACTGCCCTCCCTTCTATCAACTCCCCCCCCCCCTTTTCTAATTCCATTCCCTTCTTGTTTTTCTATGTGGGAAGATAGATTTCTATACCAGCTGAATGTGTACATTATTCCCTCTTTGAGCCAGTTCCAATGAGAGTAAGGTTCATGTGCTCCCCTCCTTGCTTTCTCCACTTTTCTTTCCACTGTAAAATTTCTTTTAACATCTTTTATATCATATAATTTATTTCATTCTACCTCCTCCTTTCCCTTCTCCCAGTGCATTCTTTTTCTCATTTCTTTATTTTTTAGATTAATTATACCATCACATTTTACTCACACCTCAGCTTTCTGTCTATTCATACTCCTTCTAAGGATCAGAAAGATTTTAGGAGTTATAAATATCATTTTCTAATGTAGTAATATAAAATGTTTAACCTTATTGAATCTCTTATTATTTCTCTTTCCTGTTTACCTTTTTATGCTTCTTTTGCATCTTGTATCTGACAGTCAAATTTTATATTTAGCCTTGGTCTTTTTCTTAGGAAAACTTGAAAGCCCTCTATTTCACGGAATGTCTATTTCCCCCTTGAATTATTATACTTTGTTTTGTTGGGTAGGTAATTTCTGGTTGTAATCCTAGCTCTTTGCCCTCTAGAATTTCACATTCAAGTTCTCAGACATTTTAAGGTAGAAGCTGCTAAATCTTGGGTTATCCTGACTCTGGTTCCACCATATTTGAATTATTTCCTTTTGGGTGCTTGCAGTATTTCCTCCTTGATCTCGAGGGTCTGGACTTCGGCTATAGTATTCCTGGGAGTTTTAATTTGGGGACCTGATGATCAGTGGATTCTTTCAATTTTCATTTTACCTTCTGGTTTTAGAATAGCAGGGCAGTTTTCCTTGATAATTTCTTGAAAGATGATGTGTGGGCTCTTTTTTTGATCATGACTTTCAAGTAGTCCTATAATTCTTAAATTGTCTCTCCTGGATCTATTTTCTAAGTCAGTTGTTTTTCCAATGACATATTTCACATTTTCTTCCATTTTTTCATTCTTTTGACTTCATTTGATTGTTTCTTGATATCTCACAAAGTCATTAGCTTCCACTTGCCCAATTCTAACTTTTAAGGATTACTCACTGAAAAGTGAGCTTTTTTTGTACATCCTTTTCCATTTAGCCAGTTCTACCCTTTAAGGAGTTCTCTACAGTTACTTTTGGTATATCTTTTTTTTTCCCATTTGGCCAGTTCCGGTTTTTAGACATTTTTCTCCTCATTGGCTTCATGTATCTCTTTTACCATTTGATCTATTCTGTTGTTTAAGGTGTTATTTTCTTTAGGATTTTTGTGCCTTTTTTACAAAACTGTTGAATCTTTTTAATGATTTTCTTGCATCACTCTCATTTTTCTTGCCAATTTTTCCTCTACCTCTCTTACTTGATTTTAAAAATCCTTTTTGCGCTTTCCCATGGTCTGAGGCCAATTAATGTTTTTGTTTGAGGCTTTGGATGTAATCATTTTGACTTTGTTGTGTAGAGAAAATTGGTGAAAGAAACAGAAGATTGGTGCAAGTCTAAAGGGGAGATAAGTTTTCTGTGGTTGTCCAGTTATTTTGACAAAGGAAAGGAATTTGAGGATTGTCAAATTACTCAGAAATATTAATTAGCTGAAAAAAAGTTCTAATTAGTGGCTTAGAATTATAGTATAAGTGTCCAAAAGTAATTTTAATAAAGAAGACAAAAAATCTCTACTATTTTGGAAAGTAGTGGGAATTGTAAAAGGGATGAATCAACTGTTGGATATTTGAATTCTGTCAGTAGCTGAGTGATTGCTATCTGTTTGACAAGTGTAGCCTGATTTCCCTTTTGGAAGGTAAGGTAAAGGGATGAAAATTTTTCACTGTAACCCTGGAATAAGCAGTTTCTAAACAAAAATAATAAAGGCTTCAATGGAAAAAATGATTCTGAGGTGGGAGGAGGAGACTTGGAACTTCTCAGGATAATGAAGAATGGAAAAGTGTTACATGAATGAGAAAAGGAAACATCACTTGAATAAATATAACTTAAAAATAGATTTGAGGAAATGGAACCAAGATGATGAAGTAGAATAAAAGCTCTCAATTGAGCTTTTCCAACAGTCCCCTCCAAAAAGCAGCAGGAGATCTGAGAGTTTTAAGCCAGAATTAGTGAGGGGACCTGGAAACTGATCAGAAATAGATTACAGGGGATCCCTGTGCTATCACTAAACATAGGACCAGATACTGTTTGGTAACTCCATTTCCAACAACTATTTCTCAGTCATAGCTGAAGGTCAGGTAGGAGCACTTCCAATCAGGAAGTAATGGAAGCCTTGGAAGAGAGCATTGCTCCTAGCCTCAAGGGAACAGGAAGCCTCAGGAGTGATATTGATTGCAATCCCAAGTAAACAGGACCTTTCCTGGGTAAGGACAAGAGTCCAGAACAGAAAGTAGTGACCATACTTCTCTCCAGATCACACCAGTGGAAGCACTGAAACTTCTAAACCCCTAGGACTAACTCTGAAAACAACAGTAGAAACAAAGCAAAACAAACAAAAAGAAAACTAAAGTTTGAGACAGTGACCCTCACTGCATCATTACAAACAGAATCCAATATAAACATAAATTTCCAAATCAAAACATAGGGTGGAAGAATGGACAAGCAATCAAAAAATAATCTGATCATAAAAATCTGCTATGGCAACATGGAAAATGAATATACAAATTTAAAAAAAGACAATGAAGTCAAAATAACTATAAGCAAAGCTTCAAAGAAAAACATGTGAATTGGATACAAGCTCAACAAGAATTCCTAGGAAAATTGTTTTCAAAAATCAAATAAGAGTGGTAGGGGAAAAATAGGCAAGGAAATTAAAATTATGAAGAGACAACAGCTTGGCAAATAAAAGGAACAAAAAAATGGAAAAAAACACTTTAAAATTGACTAATTGGAAAAAGAGTTAAAAAATTCATTGTTGAAAATAACTCCTTATAAAGCAGAATTGCCCAGTTGGATAAAAAGGCATAAAAGCTCGCTGAAAAAAATAATTCTTTAAAAATGAGGACTGGGCAAGTGGAAGATTATGACTTCATGAGACCTCAAGAAACAATAAAAATGTCAAAAGAATGAAAAAAAATAGAATAAAATGTAAAGTATCTATTCAGAAAAACAGCTGACTTGGAAACTAGGCCAGGGAGAGATAATGCAAGAATTATTGGACTACCTGAAAGTTATTTTAAAAAAAAAAGAGAGAACAGGCAACATACTTCAAGAAACTGTCAAAGAAAACTGCCTTGATATCCTCAAACTAAGAGGATAAAATAGGAATTGATATAATTACCAATAACCACCTGAAAGTGATCCCAGAATGAAAACTGTCAGGAATATTATAGCCAAATACCAGAGACCCCCAATCAAAGAGAAAATACTTCAAGCCACCAGAAAGAAACCATTCAAATATCATGAACCCTTAGTCAGGATGACACAAGATTTGGCAGCTACTGTGTTAAAGGAGTGGGTGGTTTGGATTATGATATTCTGGAAGACAAAAAAAAAACTGAGGTTACAGTCAAAAACAACCTACCCAACAAAACAGTATAATTATTCAAAGGGGAAAATCGGTATTTAATATAATAGAGGATTTAAAAGAATTTCTGATGAAAAAAAGAGCTGAATAGAAAAATATAACTTTGAAATACAAGACTCACTAGCAGCATAAAAAGATAAAGATGAAAAAGAAACAATAAAAGAATTCATTAAGGTTAAAATCTTTACCTATCTATATGGGAAGATAAAACATATCTTCTAAGAACATGTCCATTATTATGGCAGTTAGAAGTATTCTACATCAAAAAAGAATGGGGTAATGAGACACTTAAGGTGGGATGATGTAAAAAAAAGAATAGGCAAGAAAGAGTTATGCATTGGGAGAAGGGGAAAGGGAGATTAAGAATGGTGAAAATTAGCACATAAAAGAGATATGCAAGGAAGAGCTTTTATAGGGATGGGAAAGTGGTGAAGCAGCAATGGGTAATGCTTGAACCTCCCTCACATCTAAATTTGTTCAAAGAAAGAAAATGAATATATGTATACACACACACACACTTAATTGGTAATATAAATATATCTTATCCAACAGCAAAGTAGGAGGGGAAAGGGACAAGTGAAAGGGGGGATGTTAATAAGAGTCGGGTCAAATAAAAGAAGTCAGTGGCTGGAAGTATAGTAGACTTGAGAGGAGAGATGGTATAACAAGAGGGAAAGAAGAATAAAACAGAAGAAAACATGATGGAGAGAAATGTACAGTTAATAATCATAAATAAAATGGAAGCAGATCGCAGAAGGGATTAGAAACTAGAATCCAATAATGTTATTTAAAATTTTATTTTTTTATTCTGAACTTAAAAAATAAAACAACTATTTCCATAACATGGTAGAACAGAAAAAAAGATGATTTTCCTGAAACTGCAAATCTATTATTTGCATCTTGCTATTTTTCTTTTAAAGATATAACAAAAATTTCATGAAACTTTGTTTTTTTACTTTCCTTTTTTTTCTTCCCTCTCCCCTGCCTTCAAGATGGCTAGCCTATCATTACACACACACACACACACACACACACACACACACACACACACACTGTATGTATGTATGTATGTATGTATGTATATATGTATGTATGTATGTATGCATAGAAAACAATCAAAACAGAAGGACAGAGTTAAAATAAGAGGCTGAGGACAATCTATTATTCATCAGCTGAAGAAAAAAAGGAAGGAGTAGCAATTGTGATCTTAGACAAAACAAAAGCAAAAATAGAACTAATTAAAAGGAATAGGCATGGAAACTACATTTTGCTTAAAGGTTCCATAGACAATCAAAACATAAATGCACCAACTGGTATAGCATACCACTTTCAAAAGGGAAAAAGTCAAATGAATTACTGGAGGAAATAGACAATAAAACTAAATTAGTTGGGGGAATTCAACCTTCATCTATCAGACATAGATAAATCTAACCATAAAATAAATAAGAAGTGAAGGAAATGAATAGCATCTTAGGAAAGTTAGATATGACAGACATATGCAGAAAACTGAATGGAGATGGAAAGGAATATACTTTTTTTCTCAACGTACATAGTATCTTCACAAATACTGACTATGCATTAGATCATAAAAATCTCACAAGCAAATTCAGAAAAGTAGAAATATTAAATACATCTTTTTCTGACCACAGTATAATAAAAAGTACACTCAATAAATGGACATGGAAGCACAGATTAAAAATTAATTGGAAACTAAACAATTTAATTCTAAAGAATGAATGCATGGGGGTAGGGGAGTGGTGAGGTGGCACAGTGAATTGGGCACTGGCCCTGGAGTCAGGAGGACCTGAGTTCAAATCTGCCCCAGACACTTAATACAAAGCTAGCTGTGTGACGTTGGGCAAATCACTTAACCCCAGTTGCTAAACCTTCCCCCCTCCAAAAAGCAAAGAAATAAAAAGGAATGGGTCAAAGAATAAATCGTACAATCAATCATACAATAAATGATTTCATCAAAGAGAATGAGGACACTGAGAAAATATTCCAAAATTTGTGGGATTCAGCATTATTTTGGGGAAATTTTATATTTCAAATGTGTACATCAGTAAAAGAGAGAAAGAGTAGATTAATGAATTTAAACATGCAACAAAATGGATTGAAAAAGAACAAATTAAAAACCCCCAATTAAAAAACAAAATGGAAATCATGAAAATTAAAGGAGAAATTAATAAGATAGAACATTTTTAAAAGACCATTGGACTAAAGAAATCCAACAGCAAGAGATAGAAAGAGAAATCTGATTTAAAGTTACTGTAGACATTATAAA
Source organism: Petaurus breviceps papuanus (assembly GCF_028583685.1). Classification (NCBI taxonomy): domain Eukaryota; kingdom Metazoa; phylum Chordata; class Mammalia; order Diprotodontia; family Petauridae; genus Petaurus; species Petaurus breviceps. The sequence continues at coordinate 6,450,386 of NW_027187342.1, read as the reverse complement.
ATATTTGGGAATCTACCTGCCAAAACAAACCCAGGACCTATATGAACACAACTATAAAACACTTTTCACACAAATTAAGTCAGATCTAACTAATTGGAAAAACATCAATTGCTCATGGCTGGGTTGAGCTAATATAATAAAAATGATATTTTTACCTAAATTAAATTACATATTTAGTACCATACCAATCAATTTACCAAAAAAAAAATACTTTATAGAACTAGAAAAAATAGTAACAAAATTCATTTGGAAGAACAAAAGGTCCAGAATATCAAGGGAATTAATGAAAAGAAATGCTAGGGAAGGTGGCTTAGCTTTACCAGATTTTAATCTGTATTATAAAACGGCAGTTATCAAAACTACTTGGTACTGGCTGAGGAATAGAGCAGTGGATCAATGGAATAGATTGGGTATACGAGACCCAGCAGTCAATGACTATAATAATCTATTCTTTCATAAACCCAAAGACCCCAGTTTTGGGGATAAGAACTCACTATTTGAAAAAAACTGCTGGGAAAACTGGAATATAGTGTGGCAGAAACTGGGCATAGACCATTATCTAATACCGTATACCAAAATTAAGTCTAAATGGGTTCATGATCTAGGTATAAAGGCTGATATTGTAAGCAATCTGGGAAAGCAAGAAAAAATCAATTTTATGGAGAGGGGAAGACTTCATGACCAAACAAGAATTAGAGAGCATTATAAAATGCAAAATGGATAACTTTGATTACATGAAATTGAAAAGCTTCTATACAGGGGTGGCTAGGTGGTGCAGTGAATAGAGCACCAGCCTGGGAGTCAGGACTAACTGAGGTCAAATCCAACCTCAGACACTGAACACAAAAACTAGCTGTGTGACCTTGGACAAGTCACTTAAACCTCAATTGCCCTCCACACAAAACAAAACAAACAAAAAAAAAGCTTCTGTAAAAACAAAGCCAATGTAACCAGGATTAAGAAAGAAGTGGGAAATTGGGAAAGAATTTTTACAACCAATGTCTCTGATGAAGGACTCATTTTTAAAATATACAGAGAATTGAGTCAAATCTATAAGAATACAAGTCATTCCCCAATTGAGAAATGGTCAAAGGATATGAACAGGCAGTTCTCAGAGGAAGAAATTAAAGATATCTATAAGCATATGAAAAAATGCTCTAAATCACTATTGATTAGAGAAATGCAAATCAAAACAACTCTGAGGTACCACATCTCACCAATCAGATTGGCTAAGATGACAAAACAGGAAAATGATAAATGCTGGAGAGGATGTGGAAAATTGGACACTAGTACCTTGCTGGTGGAGTTGTGAACTGATCCAACCATTCTGGAGAGCACTCTGGAACTATGCCCAAAGGGCTATAAGTAATTTCATATCCTTTGACCCAACAATACCACTTCTAGGGTTGTATCCCAAAGAGATCATAGAAGTGGGAGGAAGACCCATATGTACAAAAATATTTATAGCAGCTCTTTTTGTGGTGGCAAAGAATTGGAAATCAAGGGGATACCCATCAATTGGGGAATAGCTAAACAAGATATGGTATATGATTGTAATGTAATACTATTGTGCCATAAAAAATGAAGAGCAGATGGACTTCATATTTACCTGGAGAGGCTTATATGAACTGATGCTGAGTGAGAAGAGCAGAATATAAAAATTTGTGCACAATTACATATACAACTTATGTGTGATGACCAATTTTGATAGACCGGACTCTTCTCAGAAATGCAGGGCTATAAGTAAACTCCAAAAGACTCATGACGGAGAGAGATGTCTACATGCAGATAAAGAACTAGAAAGAACAGAGTATGAATGCAGATTGAAGCAAATTACCTGTTCTCATTCTTTTTCTTGTTTGGTTTTGTTTCCTCTTTCTCATTGTCTATTCCATCTGATACAATCCTTCTTTATTACCTAACCAATGTCTAATTTGAAAGTATCTGCAGATCCTATGCCTGATTGTATGCCCCTATTGGGAGGGGGGAGAAGGCAAGGGAGGGGAAGAAAATTTGAAACTCAAAGAACTGGGGAACTGAATCTTTTAAACTCAAAATAAACGAACAAATTAATGGACCAAAAAAAAAAAAAAGGAAAAAAGACCATTGGACTAACAAACAAAATTAAGAGCTGATTTTATTAAAAAAAAAAACTAACAAAATAGGTAAAGCATTGGTTAATTTGATTAAAAAAAGGAAGAAAACCAATTATTATTATAAAAAATGAAAAGAATGTACTACCAATAAAAATGAAATAACATCAAAAATTAGGAGTTATTTTGCCCAATTTTATGCCAGTAAAGCTGACAATTTAAATGAAATGGATGGATTTTACAAAAATATAAACTTCGCTGATTAACAAAAGAGGAAATAGAGTACTTAAGTAACACTTTCCAAAAAAAAAAAAAGAAAAATTTAACAAACCATCAGTGAGCTACCTAAGAAAAAATGCCCAGGACCAGATGGATTTACAAGTGAATTCTACCAAACATTTAAAGAGTAATTAATACTGTATAAATTATTTGAAAACTATATAAAGAGGGAGTCTTACTAAATTTCTCTTATGACACAAATATAGTTTTGTATAAACTAAACCAGGGAGAGCAAAAAAAAAAAAACAAAGAAAACTATAGAACAATCTCCTTACTGAATATTGATGTAAAAATTTTGAATATAATATTAGCAAGTAGATAACACAAATATATCATAAGTATCATACTATGTTAGCACATGTGACTCTGAATTCAGGGCTTATTCAATATCTGGAAAACTATAAGCATAATTGACCATATTGATAATAAAAACAACAAAAATCTCCTGAATTTATCAAGAGATACAGGAAAATCTTTTGACATAAATTTTTGACATCCATTCCTATTTAAAAAACTAGAAAACAGGAAAAATTGAGTCTTTCTTAAAGTGAGAAACACTATCTATCTAAAACCAAGAGCGAGCATTATTTATAGTGGAGATAAATTTGAAACCTTCCCAATAAGAACAAGGATGAAACAAGAATGTCCATTATCACCACTATTATTAAATATTGTATTAGAAATGCTAGCTATAGGGTGAGGCCCAGATGACATGGGGGCAGCATGCGGCTAGACCTAGATGATGTGGGGGTGGCACGTGAAGTTGTGGAGAAGGCCTGGTTAATGTGGTGTTAAGTTGATCCACCAACCACAAGGGCAATTCCCAGGCCTATCACTGCAGGGCTGGGATCTGATGGAGCTGGGTAAGAGACAAATGCAGAGACTGTGGCAGTGGTAGCAGCTATTCCTGGCACTACCACAGCCTGGAAATTTAAAAAGCACCTATCTGAACTTCTAGGGACCAGGATGGCAAAGGGAACCCCTGCTACTCCAATCCTGCCCTTTGCCCATTAAAACACAGTAATTATTGCCCCAGAGCAAAATTTTAAACAATAAAGGTTTGGGAACCCTGAAGGAAGGGAATGACTAAGGCCCTGCCTCAAAATGGGCAAAAAAAGCAGACTGCAAAGACAAAGACTCTAGAATCCTATTATTGTGAGCAGGAGGAACCAAATTCAGAAGGACGTAGTATTGATGCCGCACCCACAGCTGAAGCCTCTACAGGGAATATGAACTGGTCTCAAGCACAGAAAGCACTCTTAAATGAGCTCAAAAAGGACTTTGAAAACCAAATTAGAGAGGTAGAAGATAAAATGAATAATTCTTTTGAAATCAAAATTGCAAAATTAGAAAAACATTACAGTGAAGAAAATAGCTCCCTAAAAAAAATGTGGGAACTAAAAATGAAATCTGAACATATGGAAGAGAAGCTTCAAAAAATGAGGGAAATAATTAGCTAAAAATTAGAATCAGCCAAATTGAAGGTAATGACTCTATGAGGCACCAAGAATCAGGCAAACAAAACATAAAGAATGAAAAATTAGAAAAAAGAGGTAAAATATCTCAATGGAAAAATAACTGACCTGGAAAACAAATCCAGGAGAGATAATCTGAGAATTATTGGTCTACCAGAAAATCATGATGAAAAACTGAACCTGGACAACATCTTCCAAGAGCTCATCAAGGAAAACTGCCCTGAGATCCTAGAACCAGAGGATAAAATACAAATTGAGAGAATCCACCAGTCACCTCCTGAAAGAGATCCCAAATTGAAAAATCCACAAAACGTTGCAGCCAAATTCCAGAACTCTCAGGTAAAGGAGAAAATACTACAAGCAGCCAGAAAGAAACCATTCAAATATCAATGAACTACAGTGAGGATCACGCAGGATCTGGCAGCTTCTACACTGAAAGAGAAGAGGGACTGGAACATGTTATTTTGCAAGGCAAAAAAGCTTGGGTTACAACCAAGGATCAGCTATCCACTGAAACTGAGCATAATCTTCCAGGTAAGGAGATGGTTATTCAATGATATAATGGACTTCCACACCTTCCTGATGAAAAACCCAGAGCTCAATGGAAAATTCAACCTCCAATCATGAGATTCAAGAGGGACATAGAAAGGTAAATAGGGAAAACACACACACACACACAATTTGTTATTTAATAAGAGCAAACTGTTTACATTTCTATATGGGAAGCTGATACCTGTTAATACTGAGAATTCTATACTTATGGCGACATCTAAAAGGGATATAGATAAATAGAGGGTGTGGGTAAAAATTACACAAAATGATGATAAAAAACCTTATCTGCAAAGGGACTGCAATTGAAGAAGAGGAAAGAATGAAGCAAGAAAGGGTAAATTATGCCACACAAAGATGCATAAAAACATATAGTAGAGGGAAAGAAGGGAGGGAGATTAACATTATATGAGCTTTGCCCTCATTGGTTCTGGTGTAAGGAGGGAATAACATAATCAATTAAGTATAGGATTCTATCAAGAAGACACATAAAATCTATCATAATAAAGGGAAAGAAGGAGGGAGTGGAGCCTTTCATGAGATATATTCTCATCAATTTTGGTTCGAGGGAGAAATACCATAATCCATTAAGTATAAAAATCTATCATAACATAGAGGAAGTAGGAGGGGAGAAGGGCTAAACAAAGGCAGGGAGGTTAGAGGGGAGGGAAGAAGTAGTAAGGGGGAAGGGTAGGAAAAGGGAGATGGGTGATAAGGAGGGAATACCGAGGGAAGCAGTGGTCAAAAGGAAACCAAGGAGAGGAAGGGAGAAGGGGAAAAATAAAAGCATAAACAGAGGAGGGAATAGGATAGAGGGAAAGATACAGATAGTAATAATAACTGTGAATGTGAATTGGATGAACTCTCCCATAAAATTAAGGTGGATAGCAGAATGGATTAAAAACTATAATCCTCCAATATTTTTTTTACAAGAAACACATTTGAAACAGGGGGATACACACAGGGTAAAGGTAAAAGGCTGGAGTAAACTATATCATGCCTCAGCTAAAGTAAAAAAGCAGTGGTAGCAATCCTTATCTCAGACAAAGCAAAAGCAAAAATAGATCTAATTAAAAGAGATAAGGGGCAACTAGGTGGTACAGTGAATAGAGCACAGGCCCTGGAGTCAGAAGGACCTAATTTCAAATCCGGCCTCAGACACTTAACACAAAAACTAGCCGTGTGACCTTGGGCAAGTTACTTAACCCCCATTGCTCTCCAAAAAGCAAAAAAAAGAAAGAGAGGTAAGGAAGGAAACTATATCCTGCTTAAAGGCATCATCGAATACGAGCAATATCATTAGTAAACATTTATGCACCAAGCGGTAGAGCATCCAAATTCCTAAAGGAGACGTTAAGGGAGTTAGAGGAAAAAATAGATAGCAAAACTATACTAGTGGGGGACTTCAGTCTCCCACTCTCTGAACTTGATAAATCTAACCTCAAAATAAACATGAAAGAAGTTAAGGAGGTAAATAGAATCTTGGTGAAGATAGATATTGTAAACCTCTAGAAAAAATTGAATGGAGTTAAAAAGGAATATACCTTCTCAGTGGTACATGGCATGTACACAAAAATCGAACATGTACTAGGGCATAAAAACCTCACAATTCAGTGAAGAAAGGCATAAATATTAAATGCATCCTTCTCAGATCATGATGCAATAAAAATTATATGTAATAAAGGGCCATGGAAGGATAGACTAAAACCTAATTGGAAACTAAATAACTTAATCCTAAAGAATGAGTGGGTCAAACAAGAAATTATAGAAACAATAAGTAACTTCATTCAAGAAAATGACAATAATGAGACAACATACCAAAACTTGTGGGATACAGCAAAAGCAGTTCTTAAGGGAACTTTTGTATCCCTGAATACGTACATAAATAAAATAGAGGTCAATACATTGGGCATGCAACTGAAAAAGCTAGAAGAAGAAGAAATTGAAGATCCCCAATTCAATACTAAATTAGAAATACTGAAAACCAAAGGAGAGATTAATAAAATTGAATTTAAGAAAACTATTGAATTAATAAATAAAACTAAGAACTGGTATTATGACAAAACCAATAAAATTGATAGACCCTTAGTCAATATCATAAAAAAAGAAAGAAGAAAACCAAATTATGAGTATCAAAAATGAAAAGGGTGAATCTTCCTCCAATGAAGAGAAAATCAAAACAATAATTAGGAATTATTCTGCCCAATTGTATGGACATAAATTTGACGATCTTAGTGAAATGGATGAATATTTACAAAAATATAAGTTGCCCAGACTAACTGAAGAGGAAGTACACTACTTAAATAACCCCATCTCAGAAAAAGAAATTGAACAAGCCATCAATGAACTCTCTAGGAAAACATCCCTAGGGCCAAATGACTTTACTAGTTAATTCTACCAAAAATTTAAAGGACAATTGACTCCAACACTTCACAAACTATTTGGAAAAATTGGAGAAGAAGGAGTCCTACTAAATTCTTTTTATGACACAAATATGGCAATGATACCTAAATTGGGAAGAGACAAAACAGAGGAAGAAAATTGCAGTCCAATTTCCCTTATGAATATAGATGCAAAAATTCTAAATTAAATATTAGCAAAAAGACTACAGCAACTTATCACAGGCATAATACACTTTGATCAGATAGGATTTATTCCAGGAATGCAAGGGTGGTTCAATATCAGGAAAACTATGAGTATAATTGATCACATCAACAAAACTAGCAGAAACCATACGATAATCTCAATAGACACAGGAAAGGCTTTTGACAAAATACAACACCCAATTCCTATTAAAACCACTAGATAATATAGGAATAAATGGAGTATTCCTTAAAATAATAAGTAACATCTATTTAAAACCATCAGCAAGTATTATATATAATAGGGATAAGCTAGAAGCATTTCCAATAAGATCAGGGGTGAAACAAAGATGTCCACTATCACCTCTCTTATTCAATCTGGTACTAGAAATGTTAGCAGTAACAATAAGAGAAGAAAAAGAAAGTGAAGGAATAAAATTAGGCGAAGAAGAGACTAAGCTATCATTCTTTGCAGATGATATGATGATATACTTAGAGAATCTTAGAGAATCAACTAAAAAACTACTTGAGATAATAAATAAATTTGGCAAAGTTGCAGGATACAAAATAAACCCAGATAAGTCCTCAGTATTCTGATATATCTCTAACAAAATCTAAGAGCAAGAGATAGAAAGAGAAATATCACTTAAAGTTACTGTAGACATAAAATATTTGGGAATCTACCTGCCAAAACAAACCCAGGACTTATATGAACACAATTACAAAACACTTTCCAAACAAATAAAGTCAGATCTAACTAATTGGAAAAACATTAATTGCTGATGGCTAGGTTGAGCTAATATAATAAACATGAAAATTTTACCTAAATTAAATTACATATTTAGTACCATACCAATCAATCAGTCTGTCAAAAAATTACTTTATAGAGCTAGAAAAATAGTAGCAAAATTCATTTGGAAGAACAAAAAGTTCAGAATATCAAGGCAATTAATGAAAAGAAATGCTAGGGAAGGTGGCCTAGCCATACCATATTTTTATCTGTATTATAAAGCAGCAGTCATCAAAACTACTTGGTATTGGCTGAGGAATAGACTAAGTGGATCAATATAATAGATTGGGCACACAAGGCTCAGCATCCAGTGACTATAGTAATCTACTGTTTGATAAACCCAAAGACTATAGTCTTTGGGATAAGAACATACTATTTGACAAAAACTGCCAGGAAAACTGCAACATAGAATGGCACAAATTTGGCATAGACCAATATCTAACACCATACACCAAAATAAAGTCAAAATGGACATATTATCTAGGTATGAAGGCTGATACTGTAAGCAATCTGGTAGAGCAAGATGAAACAAGTGTTAGAGAGCATTATAAAATGCGAAATGGATAATTTTGATTACATTAAATTGAAAAGCTTCTGTACAAATAAAGCCAATGTTACCAAGACTAAGAGGGAACTGGAAAATTGGGAAAGAATTTTCACAAGTGTCTCTCATAAAAGCCTCATTTCTAAAATATACAAAGAATTGAGTCGAATCTATAACAATATAAGCCACTCCCCAACTGATAAATCATCAAAGGATATGAACAGGCAGTTCTCAGAAGATGAAATTAAAGAGATAGATAGATAAATAGATAGATAGATAGATAGATAGATAGATAGATAGATAGATAGATAGATAGATAGATAGATAGATATAGATATATAATCATATGAAAAAAATGTTCTAAATCACTATTGATTAGAGAAATGCAAATCAAAACTACTCTGAGGTACCACATCTCACTGGCCAGATTGGCTAAGATGACAAAACAGGAAAATGATAAATGCTGAAAAGGATGTGGAAAAATTGGAACACTAATGCATTGTTGGTGGAGTTGTGAACTGATCCAACCATCCTGGAGCGCAATCGGGAACTATGCCCAAAGGGCTATAAATGAGTGCATACCTTCTGACCTAACAAGACCACTTCTAGGGTTATATACCAAAGAGATCAGAGAAGTGGGAGGAGGACCCGTATGTACAAAAATATTTATAGCAGCTCTTTTTGTGGTGGCAAAGAATTGGAAATCAAGGGGATACCAATCAATTGGGGAATGGCTGAACGAGTTGTAGTATATGAATGTAATGGAATACTACTGTGCTATAAGAAATGAGGAGCAGACAGACTTCATAATAACCCGGAGAGACTTATATAAACTGATGCTGAGCAAGAAGAGCAGAACCAGGAGAAATCTGTACACAATCAGAGACACAGCATATGTGTGACAACTAACTTCAATAGACTTGGCTCCTCTCAGCAATGTAAGGTTATAAGACAATTCCAAAAGACTCATGATTGAAAGAGATATCCAAATCCAGAGAAAAGAGATGTGGCATCTGAATGCACATTGAAACAAACTACTTGCTGTGTTTCTTTTTCTTATTTTGTTTCCTCTTTCCCAATGATCATTCCATCAGTTATAATCCTCTTTACAACTGACTAATGATTAACGTGAAAATATTTGTAGATTCTATATTTGCATGCATGTTGCCATGATGGGGGGAAGGAGAGGAAGGGGGAGAAAATTTGAAACTCAAGCAACTGTGGAACTGAATGTTGTAAACTAAAAGTAAATAAACAAATCAATTTTTTTTTAAAAAAAGTAATGCCACCTATAGCAATATAATAAGAAAAAGAAATTGAAGGAATAAAAATTCTAGGAAACAAAAGTATTACTCTTTGCACATGATATGATGTTATAATTAGAAAAACCCTCAGGAATCATCCAAAAAAATAAAACTAGTTGAAATAATCAAGAACTTCAGCAAAGTTGCAGGCTATAAAATAAACCCACATAAATCACCAGCATTTCTATATGCTACCAATAAAACCCAGTAGGCAAGAGATAGAGAGAAAAATTCTATTTAAAATAATTATAGACAATATAAAATACTTGGGAGTCTACCTGTCAAGATTGTTGCCCTTTGTAAAACTCAAAGAGGACCAAAATGACATCATTATGCTAGAGTTAAGTTTTGGTGTGTCTGAATGTGACTGATAAGACCAATACAAGCTTGGAATGCTCGACCACAGGTCAAGCACAAATAGTTTGTGTGAACTGTTAGGGTGAATACTTCAGATCTGCCCATCCAGTGTTTCCTTTGAGCTGTCTCAATTCTGGTTTGCTCATAGAATACAGAATCTTCTCTGATGTGGGCACACCATGCTGAGTGGTCCTATGTCAGTGTCTCCACATGTCACACAATCAATTTCAAAATTCTTAAGAGAGACCTTGAGAGTGTCCTTCTATTGCTTCTTTGGATCACCTTGTGAATGCTTATCCTGTATGAGTTCTCCATAAAACAGTGTTGTTGGTAAGTGTACATTTTCCATTCAAATAATGTGGCCAGTGCATCAGAGTTTTGCTCTCTGAATCAGGGTTTAAACGCTTGGTATTTTAGTTTGGGTAAGAATCTCATTGTCTGGTACCTTAACCTGCCAGGTGATCTTCAGAATGTTCTTAAGACAATTCAAATGGAAGTGATTCAGTTTCCTGGCATGGCTCTGGTATACTGTCCAGGTTTCAAAGGCATACATCACTGAGTTCAGCACACTGACTCTATAGACTTTCATTGTGGTAGTCAGTCTAATACTTTCTCTCTCCCATACCTTCCTTCAGAACCTCCTGTAATGGTATGGTAATTTGAAAATCTTCTCTGCTCCTTAATAGGCCAAATGTAATCACATGGAGTCCACAGGGGGATGAGCTTGCTGAACGGGTGGAACAGGAAGGTGGAGAAGGAAGGAGCAAGAGAGAGCCAGAAGACTGAGCAAGCAGCATGGAGGCAGAGAAGCTAGCAGGAATGAGACAGAGGCATTTTTGCTTATGGGGGGATGTTTTGTTTTGAAGGCATGATGTAGGGAAGGCTTGGCAATATTGGTGTTTGCTGTACTGGTTGTGTGTACCAACTTCTTGGTTGCTATGATGGATTTGGCTTTCTGTGTTGGGATTCGGCTTTCTGATGTTTGAATAAATGTTTTTGTTCTGTCTTCCCTGTGGAGAGTCTGTTATATTTTGTGATTCCCAACTACACAAGCATATTCATAGTCACTGTGGGTGCTGTGAATATCTCAGTGGCGTTATACCTCCCAAACACTGAACTAGCTCTGGCATTGTATGCATCAACTCCATTATCAATGTGTACATGCCTGGAAAGTACACTACTACGAAGGTAAGTGAACTTATCCACAACATTCAAAACTTCTCCATTTGCTGTAACTGATGGATCCATGTATGGATGGTGTGGTGGTGGCTGATGGAGTAACTGTGTTTTCTTGGTGTTAATTGTTAGGCCAAAATTAGCACAAGCAGCAGGGAATTGATACATATTTTGTCACATCGCAGTTTCAGAAGTTGCATGAGTACACAGTCATGTGCACAATCATTCAAAATGGTCGTGGCTTGTAGTCTTTTCAAATGGAAGAATTTACCCTCAGTGCAGTAGCTGTTCATACTCATTGGAAGCATTTGACAATATGTCTGAAAACGTCGTGCTAAAAACCATGAGAGGAAGCACACAGTCTTGTTTCAATTCATTGGTGATTGGGAAAGCAATAGAGCATTGTCCATTATCTAGAACTCGGGCAAGCATGTTTTTATGAAATTGACATACAATACAGATGAACTTCTCTAGGAAATCACATTTTGACATATTTTTTCCATGAGCCCTCACAACTAACATTATCAAAGTCCTTAGTCAGATCTACAGACTGTGTACAGACCTTTGTTCTGCTCCTGGCATTTCTCCTGGAGTTGTCATGTAGTAAATAATCATATCAACTGTTCCTTGGCCCTTTCTAAAGCCACACTAGCTCACAGGTAGATGACCATCTTCCAGGTGAAAGATTAGCCTATTAATGAGGACTAATGACCTGTCAAGACAAACCCAGGGGTTATGTGAATACAATTACAACACATTTTTCACAGAAAGAAAGAAATATCTAAACAGTTGGAGAAATATTAATTTCTCATTGGTAGACCAAGCCAATAGAATAAAAATGGTACTTCTAGCTGTCAGTTTATTTATTCAGTGCCATGCCAATCAACTATCAAAGAATAATTTTTTGAGCTAGAAAAATAGTAACAAGATTCATCTGGAAAACAAAAGATCAAGAAAATCAAGGGAATCAATGAAAAAATGTTAAGGAAGTTAGCTTTTAAGTTCCAGATTTCAAACTATATTACAAAATGGTAATCATTAAAATTGGATAAGAAACAGGTGGATCAATGGAATAGATTTAAGTATATAATACCTTATAGTAAATAACCAGAGTACTCTAGTATTTGATAAACCAAAAGATCAAATTTTAGGGGGTAAGAACTCACCATTTGACAAAAATTGCTTAGAAAACTGTAAAGCAGCTTGGCAGAAATTATGCATAAACTAGTATCTCAGTGTTTAGCAAGATGAGGTCAAAATGGGTAGTAAATGATTTAAACATAAAGGGTGATATCATAAGCAAATTAGGGGAGCAAGAAAAAAATGTACCTGTTAGATCTATGGATAAGGGAAGAATTTATAACCAAACAAGAGATACTATGCATCACAGTACATACAATGGATAATTTTGATTATGTGAAATTAAAAGCTTCTGCACAAATAAAACAAATGAAGCCAAAATTTAAAGGAAAGCAGAAAATGGGGGGGTAAATTTACAGCAAGTTTATATGATAAAGATCTCATTTCCCGAATACATAGGGAGCTGAGCCAAATTTATTATAATTTCCCATGTGATAGATGATGGCCAAAGCATATGAAGAGGCAGTTTTCAGAAGAAGAAATGAGAGCTATCAATAATCACTTGAAAAAAATGTTCTAAATCCTTAGTGATTAGAGAAATGCTAATTAAACAGCTCTGAGATATCACTTCATACCCATCAGATTGGTTAACAGCACAGAAAAGAGAAATTACACATGATAAGGAACTTAATACACTGTTAGTGGTACTGCATTCTGGAAAACTATTTGGAGATCAAAGAAAAGGGGGTCAAAGTGATCAAAGAAAAGGGAAAAGGACTTATCTGCACAAAAATATTCATAACAGCTCTTTTTGTGGTAGCAAAGAATTGGAAATCAAAGGGATGCCCATCAATTGGGAAATGGCTAAATAAATAGTGGCATATAATTGTGATGGAATATTATTGTACTAAAATAAATGGTTTCAGAAATGGATGATTTCAGAAAAACATGGAAGACTTTTATGAACTCATACAAAGTGAAGTGAGCCAAACCAGGAGAATATTACACACAGTATTAGCAATATTGTAAGGATGATCAGCTATGAAAGACTTTGCTACGCTGATCAAGACAATGATCCAAGACAATGCCAAAGGATGCATGATAAAAATGCTATCCACCTCCAGAAAGAGAACTGACAAAATCTGAAAACAGATTGAAGCATATTTCTTTTATACTCTTTATATTCATTGTTTTTTGTTTGTATTTTCTTCTGCAATGTAGCTAATATGGAAATATGTGTTGCATGATTTCACATTTATAATTGATATCAAATTTCTTGATTTCTCAAGGAAGAGTGAGGGGAGGTAAGGAGAAAATTTTGAACTCAAAAAAATTTTAATTGATTGTTGGACAACAGTATGTTGCTTTCAGGAAATGGTATAAGATGAGAAACACACATAAACAAAAAACAAAGATAATTTTGATTATCTTAAATTAAAATTTTCTTGCATAAATAAAACATATGTAGCCAAGAATAAAGGGAATGCAGAAAATTGGGGAAAACTGCCATAGACAATCTCAGACAGAATGTAATTGGATCAGAATATTGCTGTGGTGTAAGAGCTGGTGGATTTAGAAAAATATGGAATGACTTGGACTTATGAAGAAAGATGCTATCCACTTTCAGAGAAACTGATGACAAGTGGAAATAAGCATAATATAATCTAATATGCATGCATTTGAGTGTATATGTGTATGTTTATGGATATCTATGTATCTATGTATATACATATAGGTTCCATATGTGTGTGTGTATCTACACTTAATTGTAGCCTTCTGGTGGGGAGTGGAATAAAGTAAAAAGTGCACAGCAGAGGTCAAAAGAAAACTTACAAAGAAGCAAAGAAAAGATGGACGGCTTTGAAAGGGGTGGGTAGATGGCACAGGTGACTGAGCACCAGCCCTGGAGTCAGGAAGACCTAAGTTCAAATTTGAACTCAGGCAATTAACAAAGTATGTGACCCTGGGCAAGTCATTTAACCCTGATTGATTTAACAAAAGTGATTGTTAAAGGATAGAGCCAAGATGGCTGAGCAAAGACAGGAAGTTGCCTGAATTCTCCCCAATTTCCATCAAAATTTGTTGTTCCCTCAAAACAACTTTCAATCAAGCCTCCAAATGAATTCTGGGGCAACAGAATCCACAAAAGGATGGAGTGGAACAATTTTACAGCCCAAGATAACTTAGAAGGACTAAAGGAAAGGTCTGTCTTACTTGGTTAAAAGGGCAGAGCAACCCAGTGCAGGTAAAGTCCAGGCAAGTCAGTATGAGGTCCCTACCCTCAGTACAGATCAGAAATTAATGCCCCACTGTCCCAGCTGAGCAGGTCAGTAGCACAGCAAGCCTCCAAGTGAGGCCTCCAGTCCCAGTGTAGCAGGCTAGTGACTAGGCCTGGCAGGTTTGGCAGACCTGGAGCAGAGTCAGGACTAGATCAGGCAACCACTGCACTTTAGGTCAGCCACAAACCCTAGAGACTATCCAACCTCATGCACAACAGGTGAATCACTAGACCCTGGAGGCCTCTGCAAAACAACACAGTGGCCTAAGCATCTGCCTCATGTGCAAGAAGCATGAGAGAGTGCTCTCTGTGCCCCAGAAGCAGAATTCAACTTTAAAAATTATGAAATAAGCTGGAAAATGAGAAAAAACAACAATAACAAATCCCTGACCATAAAAAGCTACTATGACAACAGGGAATATCAAAACAAAAATTCAGAAGACAGCAACATCAAAATGCATACATGTGAAACCTCAAAAGGAAGTAAGAATCGATCTCAGGCCCAAAAAGTCCTTCTGAAAGAGCTCAAGAAGTATTTTTAAAGCAAATAAGAGAAGTAGGAGAAAGATTGGGGAAAGAAATGAAAGTGATGCAAGAGAATCACAAAAAACAGTCAATAGGTTGGTAAAGGAGGCACAAAAAATGTAAAAATATGTGCAAAAGCTTACTGAGGAAAACAACTCCTTAGAAATAGATTTGGCTAAATCAAAAAGGAGATACAAAAACTAACTGAAGAAAATAATTCCTTAAAAATTGGAATTGGGAAAATGGAACTTAATAACTATATGAGACATCAATAATCAATCAAACAAAATAAACCTGGAAAATAGATCAAGGAGACATAATTTAAGAATTATTAAACTACCCAAAAGCCATAATAAAAAAAGTACCTGGACAGCATTTCTCAAGAAATTATCAAGAAAAACTGCCCTGATATCTTAGAACCAGAAGGTAGAATAGTAATTAAAAGAAACCACTGATAACCTGAAAGAGATTCCAAAATGAAAACTCCCAGAAATGTTATGGCCCAACTCCTGAACTCTTAGATCAATAAAAATACACTGTAAACAGCCAGAAAGGAACAATTCAAATGTCAAGGTCAGTACTATACAGGATTTAGCAGCTTCTATATTAAAGTATTGGAGGGCTTGGAATATGATATTCTGGAAGGCAAAGGAGGTTGGATTACAAGCAAGAATCAACTACTGGGTAACATTGAGCTTAATCTTTTAGAGGAAAAAAATGGTCATTTAAAAAACATAGGGAACAGGAGTGCCTAGGTCATGTAGTGAATAGAACACAGGCCCTACAGTCAGGAGAACCTGAATTCAAATATGACCTCAGACACTTAACACTTATTAGCCATGTGACCCTGGGCAAGTCACTTAACCCCAATTGCTCTGCTCTCCCCCCTCCAAAAAAAAAGAAGAAAAATAAAAATAAAAAACATAGGGAACTTTCAAATATTCCTGATGAAAAGAACAGAGCTGAACAAAAAATTCAGTTTTCAAATAGAAGACTCAGGAGAAGTATAAAAAGGTAAACAGAGATGAATAAAACCAATTTATTCCATAAGGTTAAATGGTTTACATCACTATGTAGGAAGATGATACTTGTAACTCTTAAGGACTATATCTCTATTAGAGCAGTTAGGAGTTTACATAGATAAAGGATGTGGGTATAAATCGACTTTGATGGGATTATATAAAAATTAAGGGATGAGAAAGAGTATTGAAGTGGTAGAAGAGGGAAGGAAGATGCAGAATTGGGTAAATGATATCACATGAAGAGATTCTAAAGACCTATTACAGTGGAGGGAAAAAAATGAAGGGCTGCTGTGAGCATTGTTTGAACCTTATTGTCATCAGATTTGTCTCCAAGAGGGAATTTGAACACACATTTAGTTGAGTATAGAAATCTATCTTTCCCTATAGGGAAATAGGAGGGGAGAGGGAAAGAAAAAAGGGGAAATGATAGAAGAGAGGGTAGATTGATGGAGGCGGTGGTCAGAAGCAAAACAATGGAGAAGAGGAACAAAGTGAAAGGAGATAGTGAGAAAAGTATAAATGAGGGGAAGTTAGGATGGAGGGAAATATATCATTGGTCATCACAACTGTGAATGGGAATGGGATGAACTCTCCCATAAAATGGAAGCAGATAACAAAGTGGAAAAAGAAGCCAGAATCCTACAAAATGTCATTTAGACACACAGAGTAAAGTAAAAGACTTTCACCCTTTCCCACATCGTCAGTGTTTTGCTTCTGTCTACTACTCCTGATGTGCTGTAAAGCCAAGTATGAGCAGCTCTTCAGAAGACTGCTGCTGTGAATAGGTTTAAGGTTCTGATCACATAGCATAGTGAACTCTCTATTTATTCAGCAAAAAACTAAGGCAAAATATTCACAGAAACCAAAGTACAGCATTCACAATGTTACAAAATAACAACTTATCACTAAAGTGACCACATAATTTTCACCAAAGTGACCACATAGTTTTAAACAGTAGATATCATTCAGTAAGTCCTTAACTCAATCATCCTTAAGGAGCAAGCCTCCTTAAGAGACACAAAGTACAAAGGTCAAAGTTCTCCACCCCTAGATCACATTGTGTTAATCTCTCAGCCAAAAAGTCTTCTTTCTTCTTGACTGGAGATTAGTTTCCAATAATCCTTAACTCAGTGATCCTTAAGAGGTAAAAGGTACAGAGTACAAAGTTCTCCCACCACTAGGCCACAGTAAATCATGACCTTCTCAGTCAGTATTAAGTACCCAAGGAGATGTCTTTTCATCTTGACTCAAGGCTGTCTCTCAGATTCCATGGTTTCTCTTCCATGGGTCCAGCTTCTGACTGAATCTACCCAACTGTCACCTGGATTCAAAGGCAGGCAACTCTCAGCTCCTTGTCCAGTTGTTCTTCCAGTTCCTTGTCCAGTTCCATATTGAAGCTCACAGTGTCTATTCCACCTCAAGTCCTTTGCAGTTTCTGTTTCTGGGAAGACAAAGCTTAACAGAGCCAAAACAACACTTATACACATTGCCAGCACCATCATCAAATCACTTTCTGTCTGTGAAATCTACACAGACCCACAAACAAAGTCTGAGAACTCAACACAAATCATCAGTATAGTCCCAGGACCTCTGAAACCCTCCTCCAGGAATTCTGTAAACAGACAACAAGAAAATCCTCTTTCAGGGCTTCTAGTAAGGTCACAGGACTTCTATACAAAGTATTGCAAACACAAATCAACACAGACAGAACAGACAGAGTGCTGGGATACCACAAGTTTTCTCTTCAACTCTGCCACCACAAGTGTTCCCTTCTCACTTCTGCTCTCTTCCAGCTTGGGCTTCTCCTTATATATGGCCATTAGCTCCTCCCTGTCTGGCGTCTTCCTGTTGCATCAGCAAGTTCCTCCCACTGTGGATTTCACAAGTTCTGTTTCTTAACAAAGATTTTATATCATCATGGGCAAGGTTCAAAAGAAACTTGAACTGAAACAAGGTGCTAAATAATTAAATAGCTGAAACAAGGCGCTAAGTACTTCTTTGCTTGCTTACATGTGTTCTCTCTTCTCTCAGTGCCCCACCACCTTTACTCAATCTCCCATCCTACTTCCCTGTTGGGTAAAATAGGGTTCTATATTCATATTATGGAGTATATTCTGTCTTTGAGCCAATACTGATGAGATTAAGGTTCGAGCCATGCCTGTTGCCCCCTCGCTCACTCCCATCATCTTCCCCTTCACTGTAATAGGTTTCTCTTGCCTCGTCATGGGAGATAATTTAGCACATTCTACCTCTCCATCCTTTCTACACAGAATGTACTCCTCTTTCTCATCCCTTAATAGATTCCTCATTTTTTGTGTCTTTCCCTCAAATACACCTTATATTTATACCCTCTCTCTAGGTATGTTCCTTTTATCTGACATAATTTTTAAGAGTTCTGAGTAACATCTTCCCATGTAGGAATGTAAAGAGTTTAATTGTATTGAATCCCTTATGTTCTCTTTTCCCTTTTTACCTGTTTATGTTTCTCTTGGATCTTTATATTGGAGGTCAACATTTTGGTTTAATTCTGGTCTTCTTATAAAGCCTGGAAATCCTTCTCTTTTGTTGAATAATAATTTTTTCCCCTTGATGTATTATGCTTAACTTTCCTGGGTAAATGATTCTTGGTTGTAGTCCTAACTTCTTTGCCTTCTTTAATATCATATTCCAAGACCTCTGATGTCACAGCTGTCAAGTCCTTGTGTGATCCGGATTGTGACTCCCCCTCAAATTGTTTATTTCTGGTCACTAGTAGTATTTATTCCTTGACCTGATGATTCTGAAATTTGGCTATAATGTTCCTTGGGGTTTTTATTTTGGGATCTTTTTTTCTGAGGTGATCAGTGGATTCTTTCAATGACTTTTTTCCCCTCTGGTTCCTGGACATCAGGGCAGTTTTGCATGATAATTTCTTGAAAGATGCTGTCCAGGTCCTCCTTTGATTATGGCTTTTAGGTAGGCCAATGATTCTGGTATTGTCTCTCCTGGATCTATTTTCCAGGTCAGTTGTTTTTCCCATAAGTTATTTTGCATTTTCTTCCACTTTTTCTATTCTTTTTAATTTGTTTAATTGATTCATGATTGTCTCATAGCTTTATTAGCTTCCACTTACCTGATTCTAACTTTTAAAGTATTTTTGTTTTTTGTAATCTCTCAATTAATTTTTGTAATTTCTTTTCCATTTGGTCAATTGCACGTGTTTTCTTCAGTGGATTTTTTGTATTTCCTTTTACATTTGACCAATTCTACTTTTAAAGCAGTTTTCTAAGCTGCTGAGTCTTTTTTTTCATAATTATTTTTCATCAAACTCATTTTTTCCCCAATTGTTCTTTTACCTCTCTTATATGGCTTTTAAGATCCTTTTGAGCTCTTCCATGAGTTCTTTCTGGGTTTGAGAACAACTTCCAGTTTTTCTTTAGGGTTTTGCCCCCAAAAAATATGGTTTTGGGGTTTTGACATTTTTGACATCTTCTGAGTTTGTGTCCTGGTCTTCCATGTCACCATAATAACTTTCTATCATCAGATTATTTTATTTGTTTCCTTTTTGCTCTTGTTCTTGTTCCTTCTCCTTGTTCTTCTTCTTTTTGTCTTTTCCATTTCTTTTAAATTTTATCTCTGCTCCCAGGGTGGAAGGGGTTCTGTCTCAGGTTTCTAGTGCCACTGGCTGAAGGCCCTCACTCTTTACCTGGTGCTGTTCTGAGGCTGCTTTGAGACCCATGGGGGACTCTCATATCTTGCACTGTGTTGAGGGGATGGTATAGGGGATGGTGACTGGTGCTGCTGGAGGTTTACCTGGTGCTGAGCTGGGTCATAGTGCTGAAGCCTAGTGCGGTTTTTTCCCTGAATTTCCCTGGGGCCACACTGAAGCCCATGGAGGTCTGGCCACCATAATGTACCTGTTTCACATGGGTTGTGCTAAAGCATCTGAAGGTCCAACTACTGGAGGCTGCCTGTTTGCCTGGGGCTGTGCTAAAGTGTGTGGTAGTTCTCGAAACTGGGGCCTGCTGGTTCCCCTGACTATGCTAAGGCATGTGGGGGATCCTGGTGTTGGCATTAACCTGCTTCAACACACTGGAGCTCAGGATCTCCCACTGGTTTAGTGAGATATGGCTTGTTGCTGGTTTGCTGGAAGGCTTCCTACACTGGGCTTCACTCCCCTTTTACTGGAATAAGACAGATCTTTCTTGCTGATCCTTCAAGTCACCTGTGCTAAAAGACTGCTCCACCCTGTATTTCTGTTTCCAGAATTTGTTCTAGGGTGCTATTTTATGATGTTTTGGAGGTGAATATAGGAGAGGTACACTGATTTACTGTTTATTCCATTTTCTTGGTTCCCAGAAGTCTTCTCTTGATCCAACCATTCTAGAGAGCAATTTGGAACTATATCCAAAAGCAATCAATTTGTTATACCCTTATATCCAGCAATGCCACTACTAGGTCTAGATCCCAAAGAGATTATAAAAAAGGTAAAAGGACCTGCATGTACAAAAATATTTATAGGAGTTCTTTTTTGTAGTGCCAAAGAATTGGAAATTGAGAGGATGCCCATCAGTTGGGGAATGGCTAAACAATTTGTGCTGTATGAATGTAATGAAAAACTATTGTGCTTTAAGAAATGATGATGAGGTAGATTTCAGAAAATCTTGGAAAGATTCACATGAACTGAGGTGATATAAAGTAAAATGAGCAGAACCAGGAGAAGACTGTACACAGTAACAGCAACATTGTATGATGATCAACTAATTGACTTAGTTCTTCTCAGCCATACAATGATTCAAGACAATTCCAAGAGATTCATGATGGGAAATTCTATTCATATCCAGAGAAAGAACTGATAAAGTCTGAATGCAGATTGAAGCATATTATTTTCACAGTCTTTTATATATTTTTTTTCCTCTTCTGTTTCTTCTTTCACAGCATGACCAATGTGGACATAGGTTTAACATGATTATATGTATATAACCTATATTAGATTGTTTACTGTCTTAAAGAGCAGAGAGGGAAGAGAGGGAGGGAAAATGGAACTCAGAATTTTATAAAAATGAGTATTAAAATTTGTCTTTACATGTAATTGGAAAAAAACAAAGCACTATTAAGATGATCATTAAATTTTTCACATGTAATTGGGAAATAT
Organism: Petaurus breviceps papuanus; assembly: GCF_028583685.1. NCBI lineage: Eukaryota > Metazoa > Chordata > Mammalia > Diprotodontia > Petauridae > Petaurus > Petaurus breviceps. Next base: position 6,429,198 of record NW_027187342.1, on the reverse strand, counting down.
TTAATGAAGTAAAAAATAATTTCAAAAAAGTTTTGGTGCTCTTGGCTGAAAAATAGAGAGATGGAAGTTCTGAGACAAAAAGAAAATCTGCTTGTTCTGCCACAAATGCTATCAGGTAAAAATCATCTAGTAAAAGGCAGATGAAGAAATAAGAATTGTGTTAGCTGGTGATTCCCTAATTAGTGCTGAGGTAGCTATTTAGTGACCCAATAACAACCCTAAAGAGGTATGTTTTAATGGTAACTAGGTGACATGGTGGATAAAGGACTGGGTCTAGAGTCATGAATACCTAAGTTCCAATTGGGTCTCAGACACTCAATATTTGTGTAACCCTAGGCAAATCACTTACCCTCTGTTTACCTCAGTTTTCTCAACTGTAAAATGGGAGTAATTTTTTGAAGATCAAATGAGATAATATTTTATAAAGTACTTAGCCTGGTATATAATAGGCACTATACAAATATTTAGAACATAACTAAAGGACCTCTTAAGATTTATTAAAAACAGGTGGTAACTAGGGGTGGCTAGGTAGTACAGAGAATAAAGCACTAGCCCTGGAGTCATGAGGACCTGAATTCAAATCCGGCCTCAGACACTTAACACAAAAAAACTAGCCATGTGACCTTGGGCAAGTCACTTAACCCTAATTGCCCTACCTTCCCCCCTCCAAAAAGCAAAAAAACAAAAACAAAAACAGGTGGTAACTACCTATTTCTGGTGATTCACATGGGCTCCAATGAAATGACAAAAGGAACCTAAAATGCTTTGACAGTGGTTACAAAATCTGGGCAAAATTGAAGACTATATGTTTACTTTTGCCCTCTGAAGGTAAGAAATACAGTGTAGCACCAATGTAATATTCAGGGTGTCAGTGGTCACTACAAATATACTGGCATAGGAATGGATAGGTGGTTCAGTGAATCAGAGCACTGACCCTGGAGTCAGAAGAACCTGAGTTCAAATTTGGCCTCAGACACTTTACGCTTACTAGCTGTATGACCTTGGACAAGTCACTTAACACCAATTGGCCTGCCTCTCCCCCTCCAAGAAGCAAAATGCGTGTGTGTGTGTGTGTGTATGCATAGTGCTCAATAGCAAAATATAATGGACTCTCCACATAGAAGACAAAAGCAGAACATTTTTTGGACGCCAGAAAACCAAATCCCAACACCAAGAAACCAAATCCATCACAGCAACATAGAAGTTAATGCACCACAATGTAGTAGAGAGTCACCCCATCCTTTAGCCTTCCCGCAAACCAACACGGGCCTAGCTGTCATAGCAAGTGACAAATACCAACATTTACTCACAAGCCTGTCTTCCTTGAATGCATCCTCTCCTCCCACTGTGTCTAGCTGCTCTGACTCCCAGCTTCCTGTGAGCTCTGCTCCACACTTCAGCTCCTCCCACTACAGGCTCCATGTGATTACTTTAAGTCTATTAATGGACAGGATATATCTTCAAAGCAGGAAGGCCTTCAGATTCCCTTAGGCTTATTAATTTGAGAAGTCAAGAGCTGAGAAAGAAGGCAGTGTTTGAGAATAAGATTTCGCTTTCTGGATCATGGCTTACAAATGTGGGGTTGACTTATTTCTGGCCAGAGATGGAGCAGATATAACAAAGATTAGTAAAACATCTATTTGCCAGATTTGCACATCTAATCAAAAGGACTTTAAGCAAAAAAGGATGAAAGAGGAAGAATACTCTATTTAAATCCCCACACCTTGTAAGAGTAACCACAAAGAAAAAATATCAGCTGAGATGTCAAGAAATTAATAGGAATCCGAATTTAAGGAGTCAATAATAAAATCCATGAACCCAGTATTGATACACAAATGACCAAAATTTAGATATCAACAAGAGGAACCAGAGATCTTAATGCAAAGGAGCAAATTTGGTTTCATTAGTATTAATGAGACTTGGTAGGATGAAACCCATAATTGGATTCGGGCTATAGATAGGTGTGTGTGTGTGTGTGTGTGTGTGTGTGTGTGTGTGTGTGTGTGTGTATTCCTTGTTCAAAAGAAATAGAAGGAATGATTATATGAAGAAATGCAATAACCAGAATGGAAAAGAATGATAATAAGTATTTAGCTGAAAGCATAAGAAAAGAGAGACTAGTGATTTTGGTATTGGAGAATCCTCAAGGCCACTTGAAGAAAAGGTGGAAGAGATAAAAACATCACTCAGTTTATGTAAGTCTGTATAATTTCCACTATTGTTCAAGATAGATGAGGGGTTGGGAAATAAATCACAAGCCTATTGAAGAGGTAGGATATAGTAATGATGGGGGACCTCAATTATGCAGGCATGTGTTGGATCTCTCTCTCTCTCTCTCTCTCTCTCTCTCTCCCCCCCCCCGTCTCTCCCTGTCTCTCTACCTCATTAACACTCTCTCTTCATTCCCCACCCAAAACACATCAATAAATCATATAACTTCTTCACTTGATATGACATATCATTCTTTAAAAAGTGGAGGAATAAAAGAAAATTATACTGGGGATCTGATTCTCATTATCTTAAAGGAACTACCTGCCAGGGTAGAAATGATGGGAACTGTAGGGAAGTGACCAATCCATCCAAAAGTTTGTGATAGAAAAGGAGAGGATATTTAGGAATAGTCTTGACACACACCTTCGATTCTGAGAAAGCAGATTTCAAATGTTTGAATCCAATCGACTTAAAATGCTTCAGGGAAAGTCAGCCCAAGAGGGATGGAAAATGTTCAAGAATGAAATTCTTAAGACACAAAGGGAAACAATTTCAATGAAGAGGAAAATGGGATTTTCCCCATCTGTTTCATCTTTTTCTAGTCTGTTCTATTGATCTACTTTTTCTATTTTTAACCAGTATCAAATGGATTTAATGATGATGCTTTGTAATATAGCTTGAGGCCTAGAAGGCTATTCCCTCCTTATTCCTTCCATTTTTTGCTATTTCCCTTTGTATTCTAGATCTTTTCTTTCTCTAAATGAATTTCACTATTATTTTGTCTAGCTCTTTTGTTATTTTTTTCTAGCTCTACAAAGTATCCCTTTGTTATATTGATTTGTATGGTACTAAATCTATAAATTAACTTAGACCATACTTTCCTTTTCATTATATTGGCATGGCATAGCAACAAACACTAAATTATTTTATCTGTTTAGGTTGTTCTTTATTCCTCTAAGGAGAATTTGGAATTGAAGCTATACAATAATTTTATGTGTTTTGGTAGATTTGACTCACGGATATTTTATGTGTTTTATAGTTATTTTGAAAGGTTGACAATTTTTTTTTATTATGGAGAAATGTTTATGTGATTTTTTAATAACATAAACTTTACTGAAACTGTTGTTTTACTTAGTTTCTTATCTGATTCCCTAGGATTTTCTAAGCATACTCTTGTTACATTAGAAAATAAAATGCTTTGTCTCCACTTTATTATATTCTTTTTTATATTTTTCTTGCTTATTGTTATTGCTAGAATTTCTAGAATTATATCAAATAATATTCAGGAAAAGGGGCACCCTGCTTTATTCCTGAATTCATCCAGAAGCCTTTAAGTGTTTTCCAATACACAGAATGCCAGCATTTGGTTTTAAATACATATTCTTTACTATAGTTTTAAAAAAAAAGAAAGAAAGAAAAGGTACATCTCTGCCTCCATAGCATGGTTTTTGTTTGATCGCTTTTGGTTTATTTTTAACATAAGTAAGTGTTGCATTTTATCAAAGATTTTTCTACATTTGTTGAGATAATCATGTGATTTTTAGATATTTATATTTTAATTTCTCTGTAAACATATCTGGATTAGGGTTCCCTACCTCATTTAAAAATTATTTTTAATGTCTGTTCCTATGATTAAATTATTTGATATCTTTTTTGGTACTCTGTGAATTTGGGTAGTTCATGGTTTTGTAAATAATTCTTTCTTTTGAGTTCTCAGTTTTATTGGCATATAACTGAATAGTAAGTTCTGATAATTCCTCTTTTTTCTGGGTTTGTTGTCATCTTTCCTTGTTCATTGTTAACTTTGTTGACTTCATTTTCTGCTTTTAAAAATCAAATAGAAGAACATGCATGAGAATAAGGACAGTGGAGACTTTAAGCTTAATGAAAGAATCAATCATGAAGGAGGTTTTACTTTTAAAAATATTGAATTTTGGCAAATGTTACATAGCCAAGTGACCACATTTTTAATGAAAGCTCAGTTTCTCTTGTCCTCACAGGACTTGTATACAAGTGAAATGTTTATATGCATTTATGTATCATGTACACACATATTATCTTAATAGTAAGAACAATGAATTTCAAATGTTTAGTATGAATTCATAATCCCAACACTTTATCAGCACTAATCCCTGCAATCCATAAGTTTGCTAAATGAACTAATAATTTGAGAACTGTCTACAAAAAAGAATTAAGTCAACCTAGTCTAATATGTTATCCTCTCAAGTGAACTGTTCTTAGATGATATACCACAACAAATAAAAACTTTTTGTGGGTTTACTAAGATGGACTCTATGTGTGTATTAAGATTTGATGCCATGCCATCTTCCTAGTCATATTTCATATTATTCTGCTTTATGCATCTATGTCCAGTGAAATCAGACTATGGACTATTCTCAGAACTTAATATTCTATCTCCCATCTCTGTGTAATCACACTGAGTGTATTTTAGATTTCTTCAAGATTCAACTCAGGTGCTTCTCAGTTTCACTGAATCTCTTTCCCCTAAGATATTGTTTCCTTTCCTCAGATCTTCCCAGGACATTTTTCAGTATCTCCCCTTTCCTCCCATTGCTTCTACCTTGTATCTATCATTCTCTACTCCTGTCCTATCACTCCTCACCCCAAAGAGTCTGAAAAATTCCTTGACTATAAAATGTTTCAATTTTGTTAATTCACTTTGTCAAACTACTACATGCAAGAAACTATACAAGGTTCTAGAAATTCAGTACGTTATATGTAATAGGTGTTCATTTTTTTTTTGTAAAGTACAATAGAAGGTTTCCCAATAACAATGATTCTATGGTTTGCTTTACCAAAGTTTTCTCATGTTAGGGAATTACAAATCTTTTCAAATTGTGCTATAAATTTTCTCACATCTTTTCCCTCCAAAGAGAACAAAGTCATACCTGACCATGAGAATACCAACATGTGAAAACACAATCCTCCCTTATTGTTTCTACTCACATTCATCTACTCAGTCTAAGGTATGTTTATTATTGCCTTCATGAGATCAACCCAGCATGATGCCAAGCTTGAGGAAACAAGCCTATCAGGAACAGTAAATCAGAAACTGTTTCAATAGCCATCAACCAGCCTGCCAGCCAAGAGACTCATGTTTTGTTCAGGAAAGGATTTCTTTAGTGAAGAAAAAGTCAACAAAGACCCCTTCAGAAAACCTCAGAAAGAAAATGAAAACTGCAGAAGGCAAAAGGAGAAAATGAAAAGAAATAACAGCAAGCAGAAAGGTCTTTACTTAGACAGATGTCATTACCTTACAGAATACAAATAAGGTTGGAAGGAGCCTTCAAAGATCATCTAGCCTAGACTCCTCATTTTGCAGTTATGGAGAGGCCCCAAAAGAGAAAGTGATTTGCCCAAGGCCACACAGTGATGAATTAGCAAAGTCTAGAGTTAATCCATAGTCTTTTGGGTTGAAATTCAATAATACTCTTTCTACTTTTCTGTGCTGCTTATCTCCCCCAAAGCCATTGATGACCATATTCAAAGTCGAATTAATTACTTTTATTCTCATCCAAATGTACTGATATATTTCTGGATAAACAAAGTCACACATATGCACCCTCCATCACATCCCACTCCACATAAGCATCTTGTAAATGAATAGAAGACTTGGTCCAGCATCTTCTTGCTGACTGAAGTCTGGAATATATGCTTCTCTAGTCTCATTTCCTCAATGGCTTGATAAGTTAGGGAGAAAAGGCAACAGCTGTGGCTCCTGACAGAACGAGGTTGGCAGGTGCAAAACTGAAATCCCGTGTTTCAGCATGTAGTTTCCTTGTCACTGTGTCCCTGGGTGTGTGGCCACCTTGCTAACTAACCACTTGTAGAGGCATTTAAAAATCCATGTGTCTGGCTCCATTATGGCAATATTCCTCTGTGGCACTTTGGAGGAGCATGTGGCCCTGATTAGGTGCTACCTGTCTAGTTAGTTTGCCTTTGTGGGTGACTCTTCCTTTCCAGTTACCATTGCTTATGACATATGTGTTGTCGAAACTGTGTCAGAGTGAAAATCTCTCAACGGCTGTAAAAGGGCGAAAACAGGCAATATGGCATGGAGATTGTCGGCATAAATCTCCAGAGTAGCTTTAACCACTCATGTCTCAGCTTTGGCTCATATATAAACTTTGTTCATTGGGCATCAGGAAACAAATTCATTTTCTTTCCTTGGTTTCTTTGTAAATCAGTCCTATTACCACATACTTTTATAAGCTCTTTCTTTGCAAATCCCCCAGGAGTCCTAAGTTTCTTAAAGGGCCAGCTTTGGAGCTGAGGTATTAGATGGAATCTAATATCAAATGTTATGAACTGGATACCCAGAGGACATGAATTTAGATTTAAAGTCACCATATATAATCCACTAAATTCATGATTTTATGATATGATTAGGCAGGCTCTTCTCCAGACAGGCCTAAAAATAAGCTAATGTGATGGAAACTGAATTTATTGGATGTATAAACAGCATTCACCCTTAGTTGGTATTTTCTCTAGGTCAGATTTCATGTGATTGGCAGGAAGTCATGACAGCTTGCATTGTACCTTCCTTAGAGGAACATGGGTAGAAATGGTCAATTAGAACTGCCACTCAGCCTCTCTTCACATCAGATGCTGGTACAGTGGCACTGGGTCTCTGAACTAGTTGTTAGGATGGGGAAAATCCTGCTTCCCAAAGTCATCATGTTAAATGGTCCAATTGCTAAAAAAATCTTAATTGTATGAAAAATACTGTAAATTATAACCTATCAAAAATAAGGCAATCTGTACTTGTTGGGTACAATTAGTCATTTGGTTTTGGGGGTGAGGTGGGGTGAAGAGTGGAAGTTAATAGGAAGCTATTCTTTTTTGGACAGAATATTTCCCCTAGGGGTTTCTGAGCTCACCCTACTATATCTAACTCCATTTTCACTGAACAACTTCTTCTCTTCACATACATACATCTTCTCAATCTAGTATATGCTTGGGCTACTTCCCCCTCTTTCATGAAAAATTCTGATCCCTGTGTGGGTACAGCCAAGAAAGAGAGAAGCTGGTGCTGAGCTAGCTTCCTGTAGGAGAAGGAAAGGACTGTTGCCACCCCTAGTCACTCTACCTAACTGTCCCAATAATCAGTTATAATACTTTGTGTGTGTATTTGTGTGTGTGTAGGAGAAATTGGATTAAGTCTTGTGAGGAAATTAGTTTATAGGATAAAATAAAGAAATTAAATATACAGATAGGATGAAAGAGGAATCAGATTAGAGCAGAATAAGTACTAGATTTTGAATCATGATGGTTCTGGTTTTAAATTTTGGCTTTGACATTTCCCAGCTATAGGACTTTGGGCATATCACTTAAACTATGAGCCTCAATTTCTATATTTATAAAATGTGGATGATAATATTTATAATGCATATTTCCTAGAGGCATTATGATTAAAATACTTTATAAACCACAATACTACATAAATGTGTAAATAAAAATAGCTATAGACATAAAATATAAAATGAGTATAAATGCCAAAATGATGTCTTTGTGTTGAAGTAAATCTAAACATAAGAGGGTGATTGAATTGTGGAAGTTAAGCTTCGTCTATGCAGAAGCTCACTCTGAGATAAGTTCCTTTCAATTCATTCACGTGAAACATAAATGAGTGTAAAAAAGAATGCTGGTGGACACATCAAGGGCAGCTAGGTGGCACAATGGATAGAACTCTGGGCTTGAAATTAGGAAGACTCATTTTTTGAGTTCAAATCAGACCTCAAACACTCACTAGCTGTGTGACCCTCATAAAGTCATTTAACTCTGCCTCAGTTTCTTCATCTGCATAATGCGTTAGAGAAAAAAATGGCAAACAACTCCAGTATCTTTGCCAAGAAAATTCCAAAAGGGTCAGTAAGTGTCAGACAATATTGAAAGAACTCAGCAATAAGGAGACGACAGATCAATAAAGGGCAGCTATATGGTGCAGTGAATAGAGCACCAGCCCTGGAGTCAGGAGGACCTGAGTTCAAATCTAGCCTCTGACCCTTAATACTTAATAGCTGTGTGACCTTGGGTAAGTCACTTAACCCTGATTGCCCTGCCTTCCCCCCTCCAAAAAAGACAAAATAACCCCAACAAATCAATAAATATTCACTAAGCCTACTATATGTTTATCATATTGCCACATTTTGTTGTTGTTTTTCAATGGAACTTGGATTTTATTGGTATTGGGATCTCTTATTTAATGGCTTCCCTCTTTACTAAGTCAGTTCAATACCTTCTCAGTAACATAAAATTTGAGAAAACCTCCTGAGAAGTTTAAATGTCTTCACCAAGGTTACATGGTCAGGATATATCAGAGGCAAGATTTAAACCTAAGGTCAGACTGTTATCCTCTATGCTATTTCTATTGTGACACTCTAGACATTGGGGAACAAAAATAAGTCATGCTATATACTTTCAAGGAACTTACAATCTTGAAGACAAAAGACTACATGAAGCAGAGCAGAAGGTGTAAAGACAAGTATTCAAAACTAAGCTACAGTTGTTAAAGTTCAGAGAGAGAGAGAGAAGGAGAGGGAGACAGAGAGAAAGAAGAACAAGAAGAAGGAGAAGGAGAAGAGAGGAGATAATGAGGAGTGAATGAATCAAGAAAGGCCTTACTGAAGAGATGATACTTTGAAGAAGTATCATCTTATATTAAAGAAGTGGCCTTTGAAGAATAAGTAGGATTTGGATAAGTGGAGGGGAGAGAGTTCTGGGAGAAAAATACTCTCCTCAAAGACAGAGACTGTTTTCTTCTGTCTTTGTATCCCTAGCATTTAAGTCAGTGCCTTGCAAGAGTAGGTGTTTAATAAATGTTTGTTTCATTGGATAATACAAACAAAACTCCCAAATGTCCAAGAGCAAGCATTTGTTTAGTACTTTAAGGTCTGTAAAATGTTTTACATATGGCATCTTGTTTTTATCCTCACAAAACCCCAGAGAAGCAGATGCTTTTATATTTTCCATTTTATAGTTGAGGAATTTAAAGCAGACATAGGTTAAATAGCTTGCCCCAAGTCACATAATTAATGAATGTCTGAGGTTGGATTCACATTCAGGCCTTCCTGATTCCAGGTCCAGTGGTCCTTTCCTGAACCACTGAGATGCCTCCTAATCATCAGTGAAGACAACACATACTTGAGTGTTTGAGCTTTTCTCATAACTCTTTGAGGTAGGTAGGGCAAATATTATCCCCCCATTTTATAGACATGAAAACTGATACTCTGAGACGTAAGTGAATTCACACAAGTAGAAGGTAAATGTCTGATGCAGGAAACAAACTCACAGCATCCTGACCCCAAGTCCAAGATTCTATCCATCAGCCATGTCACCTCACAAAATCTTAAAACCTGAACAGAACTTAGAACTGCAGTTCTTTTAAAAAATATTTCCATATTTTTTCTTTTTTTACACTTTTATGCATTTTGAACTTAACTATAAGAAGACAAAAAAGATCATTTCAATGTACACAGCACAATATAAAGAGAGGATTCCATATAAAATCACAAATTTCCATTTCTTACTGTTTATTTTTTTAAAAAACTTATATAACAAATACTACACATCTTTTTCAAAGCTACTTCTTTGCTTCCTTCTAAGTTTGTACTTTTTTTCTCCCTCCATCCCCACTCTGTCCTAGAGAAGGCTATATATGTAAAATCATCCGATATATACTTGTATTTATCAGTTCTTTCTCTGGATGTGGATAGCATCTTCCTTCATAGATTCTTTGTGCTGATTTGAGTACTGGAACTTAGAATTGTGACTCAACCTTTTTGTGTGTCATGGTGCAGTGAGGCCTATGGACCCCATCTCAGAATGTTATTTTAAAACTCATAAAATAAGATTCATAGAATGACAAAGGAAGGCAATTATTTGAAATTCAGTTATTGAAATATTTTTAATTATTAAAATTTTTAAAATTCCAGGTTAAGAGCCCATATCTTATGCTAATCAAGATTAGGGCACTGAGATCCAAAGACATTAAGTGAAATGAATAAAATCACTTACTACTGAAAATTCCTAAACCAGAATCCACTTCTTCTGATTCCTAGACCAATGCTATTTCTACTATGCCATACTGGCACTTAGTTGACTGGAGCAGGAAAACACCTGAAAATTTATTTGGATTTATATGACAGGGGAGTTCTGCTAAGAGGCTAATAGAATAAACCAAGCAGCCATTGCTATGGCAAGGAAAAATTCTTAACAAAAAAAGGAGGCTAAAACAATTATCATAAAAGATAAAATATATACATTAAATTGCAAAGAACTGAAAAACTTTTACATAAGAAAATCCATTCAGATAATCACCTAGAAAAAGAAAGTAAAGTGTCAATTAGAAAAAAAGATGCATCAAATATCTGTGATAAGGGTCTTTTTTTTTTCAAAATCTATTGCAAACTAGCATAAACATACAACAAAAATACAACAAATGCAATATATGGCAAAAGTGAATTCCCCAGTGGATGTGGCCAAAGGATAGAAATTGTTTTCAAAAGAAAAATTGCAAGCTATTAAGATCCATATGAATTATTCCAAATTACTAACAATAAGAGAAGGATAAAACAAGTATCTCTGAGATTTCTTCTCAAAATCACAAAGTTGGTGGATATAGTTAATATTACATATACTGAAGAAAGATAGGTACATTAATATGCTATTTGTGAAGCTCTGAATTTGTCTAAACATTCTGGAAAATAATTTGTAATGATGAAAAAAAGTGACAAATACCTATGCTCTGATTCAGACATCTCACTGCCAGGCATAAACCCCAACGAGGTCAAAGACAGAAAGAAAGGTTTAGTGCTCCTTAAAATATTAATGGCGTTATTTTTTGTGGTAGCAGATAACTGTAAACTAAGTGGATTCCTATTATTTGAGGAAAGATTGAAAAATAGCTTTTCAAATAAGTAGATCATATTGATAAATTGTGGTACATGAGTGAGATGGAATATTACTGCATCATAAGTAATGATGACTGTTAATTCAGAGAGATGGGGAAATACATGAACTCAATCAATACATCAAGAGATAGAGAAGCATTTGTTAAGGGCTTACCATGTGCCAGATACTGTGTTGTGCTAAGTGCTGAGAATATCAATGTGAGCAAAAAGAAAGACAAGCTATGCCCTCAAGAAGCTTAAAATCTAATGGAGAGAGACAGCTCTGAAAAGGGGAGGGGGAGTAAAGGATATACCTGGGCAAGGACATGATAATTAAGTTCACAGAATGAAGGATGGCTTATCTGAGTTCCTTCCCCAAAATGGACTTACTGGAAAGAACATTTAACATGTAACATTTATTTGGGTACAAACATTCTGGAAAGTAATTTGAAATTATAAAGCAAAAACTTATAAAGCAGTACATGACTTTTGAGGTAGTTGTACCACTGCTAGGGCTAGATATGAAAAAAATAAAGAGAAGAAAAGATCTTTATGTAAAACATATTTATAGCAACTTTTTGTGATAGCAAAAAAAGAAAATAAGAGGATGTCCAACAAGTGAGGAAGAGTAGGAAAAGTTATGGTAGCTGAATGGATGGAGGAATCAGATTAAACCAGCTGACTAGAGCCTATTATTAAATTTGCAACACAAACATTTACATTTTGGAAATAAGCAAAGGCTAACAATGAGGGATTGATTCATAGTTTCATTGGTTATCTAGATCAGAGGTATAAAATTCAAATGGTAATGGGTGCTCAGATTAGACATCATGCCTGACCGTGTCTGAGCATCATTTGTATAAGAGCTGGGAAGAGGTACCCTCAATAAGTAAGAGTGCAGAGAAAAAGGAGAAAGGATCAGTCACAGATTTTTTATTACTATCTCTAATTGGGAGTTAAAAGGAGGAAGAAAGGTGATAAAAGGAGACAGAGAAGAGATGCATTAGGCCAGAAGTAGGATGCTGTGGTTTCCACAAAGTCAAGAAAGATGACACTTTCACAGGATCTCCTGAGTATAGTTCTAGAGCTGGAAGAGACCTCAAAGCCCATCTAGAAAACCCCTTCATTTTACAGATAAAAAAACCTGAAGCATTTGGAGAAGTGCTTTGCCTAAGATCATATAGGTATTAAGCATCTAAGGACAGATGTGAACCCAATCCTCTAACTCCAATGCCAATGTAAATTTTCGGTCTTTATTTACAAGAAAAGAATAAAGGAACGAACAAATGTCATTTGAACTAAAGTCAGTTTGCAGTTTCAATAAAATGTTATGTTAGCACTAATTTCATAGCAGGGTTTTTGGAAGGTGCATGGCAACCAAGGTTGGAATGAGGCTTTGAATTCTATTAGTACTGAATAAATGTATTATTTATTATGAATATAACCTTTTTTTTCCATATCCAAATCTGAGAATAAAATGCATGGCTACTCATTCTGATGTCCACAGCAGCTGGACTAATGTATGACTTTTAATGTCATACTGAATTGACCCTTCATCCAGACCATGGTCCAGATCTGTGATTTCACTGAGATATTGAGGTGAGGAAATGCCTGTTACTAATTCAGGGGACTGAAGATGATGATGTTAGTAATGAGAATAAATAGCTAATAATTAACATTTACTATGTTCCAAGCACTGTGCTAAATGCTTTACAACTATCAACTCATTTGATCCTCACGATGCTGGGAGGTCATAGCTATTATTATCCCAATTTTGCAGATTAGGAAAATGAGGAAAACTGGTTAAATGACTTGCTGAAGCTCACACAATTAGTGTATGTCAGAAATAAAGTCTTCTTGACATGGAAGCCAGATCTCTATCCACTACACCATGCCACACTTGATTTATATGTAATGTAGATATCTTAATAGGCAATTGTCACATCTTGGCTCGATGTATTTGTATTACTATCCTTCTCTCTTATACTCATATGTCCAGTTCGATGTTGCAGGCGGGATCCGGAACTCTGTATCTCACTTCATGTGGTGCATAAGACAGGGAAATTAACAGTAGGACATTTGTTGAATACTTTTTGATGATAGTAGTGGTCAAAAAATCATAAATCAAAAGTACTTGGTGATCATCCTGTCCAACCTTCTTATTTAAAAGATAAATGAAATTATTTGCTCTGATGTTACTCTGATGGTAAAGGGACAGAGTCAAGATTTAAACCCAAGTCATCTCAGTCCAAATCCATTATACTATGTAATAATAATTTTACTGTTGAAGATTTTAATGAAAAGAGTATATACAAACACTTAGGTGTAGTCTAGACTACATTTAAGTGTAGTCCTTCCAGAAGACATTGATGGACTAGATAGCTTTCTGATATCCTTCCCTGGTTATGAGTCCACTATGTAGCTCTGAGGAATGACATCATATTGTTATAAAATGAATAATCATAGACAGTGCCTCATTAAATGTTATCACCTCCAAATGTGTCTATTTACTCTGTCTCATAGATGGCAGAAATCATCATATAAAAATGACATTTCCATTTTCACAGTAAATTTCATGTAAATAGTGCCATGTTGGTTACTATTTGAGTGCTCTTATGATAGGCTGTAGGCCTTATATACTGAAGTTTAGTGGTGGTAGTGTCATTCCCTACATGTAGCAAACTAGAAGAAAACCTTAAGTCTATGTTTGTCCAGGCCAAATCAGTCAAGAGGCTTCATTTCTGAGTCATACCAACCACATAGTTTCAGCCTTTATAAACCTTTTTAATATCAAAAGACCAACTTTTCACAAGTAAATTTCATATCACAAACAACTATGCTTCCTGGACAGAATTAGAGTAATGTACTCCTAGAATCATCATTTTTTTTGCCCCCAACATTCTTGATATTTCAGGAGATGGCATGAAAATACATATAATTTTCATCAGTTGAAGGTTTGTCACTATGAACTTTTCTGGGAAGGGAGAAGGCCAGCTTCATTGTAATCTTATAAATTCCTAGTGATCGTTTCCACATTCTTCTCATGTACTTGTGCTCCTAAAAGGATTTTTATTTTAAGAAAGACAAAACATCAAGGCAAATAGCAAGTTAACTATCACAAGTCTGAGTGAAGCATCCATAACTCCAAAGTGGCCATGTTGAAATAAGTTGAATCAAAAATGCATTGTATTCCCATAAAAATTCAGTAAAGGTTTCCCTTTTTCTTGAAATACCAGAATATGCATAACTATTGACCTCTTATTCTGTGCAAGTGCCTATATTCTTTGTAATGGCCAGGAGTCAATTACAGTAGCAGGCCTTTAACCACTGTGGGAAAGACTATAAAACTTTCTGCCCCTTATTAACTACTGTGTGACCATTAGGTTTATGGGTGATGTAAAAATTGCAGAATAGGAACAAAAACATTGTAAATGACCTCGAAAGCATGGAGGGATAATTTTCTTCATGCAAGGGGGTGGGTAGCAGAGGTGGAGGGGGACGAAATGCAGCAGGTCTCCATAGGAATGGCAAGGGTCACATGCCAATCATCTAAAACATCAGCAAACTTTCTGTTGCTAAGTAAATAAACCTAATTGTAGGTTTGTGGGGCCATGCAAAGTATAAGCCAAACATTCTCCTCCAAAACCTACACCCTCTCTGTTGAAAGTGCATGCATGGAATATGAAAGCTGCCTCTTTAAAAATCAGGACTGAACTGGCTACAGCTTATAGCTCCCCAGAACAGAGCCCCTGGGGCAAGTGGTTAAAAATATGATTTTTATAAACAAACCAGACATTGCAAACTTAATGCAAAACCCTATGCATATAACATCACTTAACGTGTGCAACTTGTTTAAATTAGAGTTGCAGAAAGAAGGAAGTAAAATTGGCATATTAACATTGCTTCTAACAATGCTCAAATGCTGGCAGCATTTTGGAGCAAATTGGAGTTCTCACTAGTTCTTCCTTAGTTAAGAATTTTGCTGGTTTTTCTTCAGAATTTCTGCATTCATAGTTCTTTTTTTTTTTTAAATTCAGTCTTAAGATTCTGTTCCAAACTAAATTTGGCATGCAGTTTTCTAGGAGAGAAATTTTACTTTGTTCCAAAATTCTCTTTAGTACCCCCAAACTGGTTATCTTGAACTGAAGTAAAATGAAGGAGCTATGTGAATTCATAGGAAAATTAGAAGCAAGACCAAAATTCACCAAGGACTCTATCTCCCTCAACCCTAATCCCCCATCAACACATGCACATTTTTCCTAAACAATGGTTGAAAACAAAGTTATTTCCCTCTCCCCACCCCACCACTGGAAATCTGTGTGCCAATGATACTTTTCTCTGATTCAATCTCTGGGTATTTTACAGGAAACCACCAAATGCTAGCTATTATTCCCTTCTTAAAACCTCACCATCTTACTTCACTGTATCTTTGGTCAGATCTGCTTTTAATATGTCACATTGCATCCTAATTAAAATCATAACAGCTCTATCATGTGAATTTAGGCAGTTTTGGGTACCAATGCATATTTTTGATGTTAGAGGAGACACAAAATTTCACTTGGGGTTGAACATTTGACTATGCGTTACATTAGCCTAGAAAATATCTGGTTTTAAAAAATAATTATTTAAATATTAGAGCTGCATTTACTGCTATTGAGAGATGCTGCTGAACAAAAAAAGTGTTTTGATTTGAAGTTGACCAAATTACCTTCAACAGATAGAGACATTAACATATCTTTTTTTCTTTCTGGGGGATTGCTTTCATACTCCTCAATATCTTTAAAAATCAGTGTGAAGGTACATTTTTTTTTTGGTGAATTTAGACAGCCTTTCAATTATGAAACAAGAGGAATGATATGATATGATATGATATATATATGTGTATATATATTATATATATATGTATATATATATATATATATATATATTACATTACAACCTTAATTGCAGGGCGTTCTGATTAAGCAACAGTAGCCCACTCTGTTCCTTAGGATGAAGAATTGTTAAAGAAGTCTTGGTGAATTATACTTCAGGCTTTGAAACATACTCAACAGATGGGGTGGTTTTGAAGATGCTTGGTCATTATCTTGGCTATGATACGTGTAGTACTTTATGCATGAGTTCTCTGAAGTGATTAATTATTGTATTGCTTATTTCTAGAATGTCTTATGTGGAGATTTGTGGAAGTATACGTTGTATGCTTAGTTCTACTCTATTAATTATATGTGGTCTCCTCGAATGTTTCTGCTATTGTTTTGCTAATAAGGTTTCATAACACATTTTCTTTAGCCTGCTTTTTGTTTACAAAAATGAATTCTTCTTTAGCCCAGAGTCTCATCCCTATGGCCAGAGAGAATATTTTGAATACATGAGTCCTCAATGCCAAGATGTTTCAAGAAAACCTCTAACTAAAAATACAGCATGATTTTAACCACTGAAGAGAGGTTAAATCACATTTTGACATTGTGTGCTTCACTTACACCCACAAAAGTCTGATAGAGAGAGGTGAATTAAGGACAAAGCATCAGTCTTAGTTTGAATATTGCTGAGGTTTGCGGGATTAAACCAAACCCTAAATGCTAGAAGGACATAGCTTTAAATTTAAATCAAAGTGAATAAATATTCAACTCTGTCATTTAACACTCAGACATTTTTTTCATACTCCCAAATACTTCACCAACAGATATTCTGTCAGACAAAAGAAGGGAGGAAGCAATGTAAAGTGAATGCAGCCTCTTCATAAATTGTTGAATTAGTCAATCAGTCAATAAGCATCTGATAATTACATAGTATGTGTATGTCAGGCACTGTTCAGAAGGCTGGAAACACAAAGGCAAAAATATGGCCCCTGCCTTCACGAAGATCACATTCTAATGGAAGATAACATCCAAACAAAAATGTACATATAAGATAGAGGCAGGATAACCTTATAGGGAAAGCATTATCGGTGTTGCTGGGCACTAGCAGGGAAGGTGGGACTGGGAAATATGTCCAAGAGAAGCTGGAATTTGAGTTGTTTTAAAGGAGGCCAGGAGGCAGAAAGGAAAAGGGAGAGCTGAAAGAATTCCACAAATTAGAGGAGCCCATAAAAAGTCATGAGATATTTAAAACTATTGTTCTTAAAAATCCAGGCCTGTATT
Organism: Petaurus breviceps papuanus; assembly: GCF_028583685.1. Taxonomy (NCBI): domain Eukaryota; kingdom Metazoa; phylum Chordata; class Mammalia; order Diprotodontia; family Petauridae; genus Petaurus; species Petaurus breviceps. The sequence goes on along the minus strand of NW_027187342.1, from coordinate 6,411,935 downwards.
TTGGTCAAGGTTGGGATATGAATTCCTCTCCTTTATACTAGGTGAAATCATGCCCAGTAGTAATTTACTTGTATTAGGAAACCGAGTAGGGTACTTCTACTGATTCCTGATCTTCTCACCGGATAGTTTAGCACATCTATAAATTCATTTTGATGAGTCGAAACAGAATTTCATATGTGCAGGAAAATAAAATACCTTCTCCTGATTGTTGCCTATCTGACCTTGAATATAAAATGGGTGTTGAGCCATAATTTTGGAACTCTCATTCATGCTACATAATGAAGAGTCAGAAAGGATTTATTTTTAGCGACATTTTGGAGGCTCCATTTAGAACCACATTAAATTATTCCCTATTTTCTGCCCTTGCCACTTTGCAAACATGGCCAATACTTCAGAGAACATTTTTTTTTGCTACTGTCCAGTGCCAAAAGAAAATTGGATCTAACACAAGCAACTATACGGATAACTCATGTTGGCTACAAAGGTAGTTTTCCAAATATTAGCAATCATGTTACATTATCATACTTGCTGTTATGTCCATTATCTCATACCAGCTGATGGAAAGATGTTTGATAAAATATAACCTATGTCATATTTTCAGAGTTATTACTCTTCTAAGAAAATATACAACCCTGAATGTGCATGCCCTCTTTTCTGCAGTGTGTTTTACTCCTTTCTCTTGTATGTTGGCAAAATCCTTCTTTAAAGCCAAAAAATATTTTTTTTCAGGACGCTAAAAGTTATGAAAAGAATCCTTTGTCAGCTTCTCTGCACTTGACTTGGATGGCCTTTTCTTTTTAAATTAGTAGAGACTCCTTATGTTCCTTTTGGAATTTTAGAACTCTGAAGACAATTTGGATCCCCCATTGTTTAATGGTATTATTATTGAAAATCATAGTGCCAGAAGATGGTAGGGTAGAGGCAGTAACTAAGACTAACTCTCCTAAAATTCCCCTCCAAAAAACTTTAAAATATTGCTTCAAATTGGTTGTACATACACAACAAAATATCAGGGTGAGGCATTTTCTAGCCTAAGTCTACTTTGGAAGTTAGCAAAAGGGATCAGTGATACTGAGGTGGGGGCAGGCCCATAGCACACCCTGTGGAGACATCAGTGATGGACCTTGTGGGCATTTGTGACAGTGTGACAGAAGTTTCAGGAGCTCTCAGCCCATAAATGGTAAGGGGGTTATACAGCAGAAAGAGATTAAATGATACCCTGAGAACCCTGTTGTAGTGCCCATATATAGTTCCAGATTAAGTGCCAAGGCAGAGAATAGAGCTAGAATTCATAGCCACAGAAGAACAGGAGACCTGGCCATAGTTCCAGGGCAGAGAGGAGTGCTACTGCTTGCAGCTGAAGGGGATCAGGGGAAAAGGAGCTCTAGCACTTATGAATGTAAGAGAGCAGGGGCTCTTTCAGTTAAATACCAGAGCACAGACCCACAGAGCAGTGACTGCACCTCTCTCAGGATCACGCCAACTTTGAAACATGAAAACAACAAGGAACAAAAAACAAAAAAACACACTTGTAGATCCTCAGAACTGACTCTGAAAACAGGAGCACAAAAAAACCCTGAAGCTTGGAATAATGCCTCCCCAACCCCAACTGAGCAAGAAATAAGCTGGAAAAAATGAGCAAAAAGAATAAGAAACTTAACCATAAAAAGCTAATACAATGGCAAAGAAGACTAATCTATAAACTCAGAAGACAAAATCACACACTCAGTTGGGTATAGAAATCAACTTTCCCAACAAGGAAGTGTAAAAGCAAACACCCTAGCTTACCCAGGATGCCTGCTAGCACAGGTTCTTTGATCTGCTTTTCTAAAGGAAAGCAACTAAAAAATGGCTAACAATCTTACTTTAATCAAATATGTATCATTTACTTAGTTCAGGGGAAAGAGTCAGCACCCTGAACTTCAGAGAATACAAACAGAAGTTACAAACAGACAAAAAATACTGACAGAGAAAATAACACAATTCAACAAACCAACAGACAGGGCTTCTAGCTGTCTGACTATTACATACCTACAGTATTAGAGAGAGAAGTACCAACTTCTGGGTTTTCCAAGCTGGGGGACTCAATGGCTACCCAGAGGCTCATCTGGCCAAATCACACAACTCTCCCCATAAGTGAGCCCCAAAGCATAACCTCAACTCAGAGCCTTCACCAGGGTAAGAGAATGTCACAACCCTTGTGACCCACTGCCTAATTACAAAGTAACAAGGTGTGGGCCTTCCTGAAAAACAAGCCTCCCCTAAGCAAACTTCTCCTATTGAGTTCTGCTCTACCCTTCACCAAACTCATTCTACCACAGGCTCCATTGACCACATTCAGCCTTTTAGGGGGCAGAGTATATTTTCAAATCAGGAAGGTCATCAAATTCCTTATTTGATTATTATTATTATTTATTTATATAATAAGGCTTATTAAGGGGTGGGGAACATCTTCAAATTCCCTTACCATTACAGGAAGTTGGAGGGGAAGGGAACAATTGAAAAGGAAAGATGTAATAAAAGGGAGGCAAGATTGAGGAAGGCAGTGGTCAGAAGCAAAACAGACTTTTGAGGAGGGATAGGATAAAAAAAAGAGAGGATAGATAGGAAAAAAACAGGATGGAGGGAAATACAAAATTAGGAATCATAATTAAATATGAATGGGATGAACTTGCTTATAAAACAAAAGTGGATAGCAGAATGGATTAGAAACTATAATCCAAAAATATGTTGTTTCAAGAGACATATTTGAAACCGAAAGATGTACACAAAATTAAAATAAGGAGCTGGAGCAGAATCTCTTATGCTTCAGCTGAAGCAATCATGATCTCAGATGGAGCAAAAACAAAAAGAGAGCTAATTAGAAGAAGATATAATCAAGGAAACTATATTTTGCCAAAAGTCACACAGATAATTAATATAAAAAACACATCAAACCTCTAATAAAGTGCTCGTTGTTCAAATATATAAGGAAGTGGGCAAAATTTATAAAAATGAAAGCCATTCCCCAACTGATAAATGGTCAAAGGATATGAACAGGCAATTTTCAGAAGAAAAAAAATTAAAGCTATTAATGGTCACATGAAAATTTTCTCTAAAACACTAATGCTTAGAGAAATATAAGTTAAAATAACTCTAAAATATCATCTCATCCTTATCAGAAATGACAAAGGTTGGAGGTGATGGGGGAAAATGTATACACTAATGAACAGTTGGTGGAATTGTGAACTTGTACAAGAATTCTGGAGAATAATTTGGAACTATGCCCAAAAGGCTATAGAACTGTGCATATACCATTTGACACAGAAATACCACTACTAGGTCTGTATCCCAAAGAAATATATTTTTTTAAGCAATCGGGTTTTTTTAAGCAATCAGTAACTTGCTCAAAGTTACATGGCCAGTTATTTCTGGGTGTGGTGCTGAGTATCTGAGCCCAGATTTGATCCCCAGGTCATCCTGACACTGGAGCTGGTGCTCTTACTTGCTGAGCCACCTGGCCACCCCTAAATAATTGGGGTTAAATAACTTGCTCAAGTTTACATGGCCAGGTGTTTCTGGGTGGGTGCTAAGTGTCTGAGCCTGAGATTCGATCCCCAGGTCATCCCAACACTGGAGCCGGTGCTTTTATTTGCTGTGCTACCTGGCCACCCCCCAAAGAAATATTTTATAGAAGGAAAAGGACTTGTATGTATAAAAATGTTTATAGAATCTTTTTGTGATAGCAAAGACTTTGAAATTGAGGAGATGCCCATTAGTTGATGGAATGACTGAATAAGTTTGGTATATGAATGTGATGTGTTTTAAAAAATGACAAGATATCCCAAAGAGATCATAAAAAAGGGAAAAGGACCTGTATGTACAAAAATATTTATAGCAGCACTTTTTGTGGTGGCAAAGAATTGGAAATAGAGGGGATGCCTATCAATTGGGGAATGACTGAACAAGCTGTGGTATATCAATGTAATGGAATACTATTGTGCTATAAGAAATGATGATCAGATTTCAGAAAAACCTAGAAAGACTTGTATGAACTGATGCTGAGTCAGGTGAGCAGAATGAGGAGAATTTATACAAGTAATAGCAACATTGTGCGATGACCAACTTTGATAGACTTAGTCCTCTCAGCAATACGATGATCTAAGACAATTCCAAAAGACTCATGATGGAAAATGCTGTCCATTTCCAGGGTAAGAACTATGGAATCTGAATGCAAATTGAAGCATACTATTTTCTCTTTTTTTGTTTTTTTTTCTTTCTTGTGGTTTTCCCCTTTTGTTCTGATTCTTCTTTCATAACATGACTAATGTGGAAATATGTTTAATATGATTGTACATGTATAGCCTATATCAGATTACTTGCATCTAGGGGAAGGTTGAGGGGAGGGAGAAAAAATTTGTAACTCAAAATCTTATTAAAGTGAATCTGGAAAACTATTTTTACATTTAATAGGAAAAAAATAAAATACTGTTAAGTGGGAGAGGAGGAGAAATAACAGGGATAAATTCAGAAGAAGAAAAAGACATGGAAAGACCTATATGACCTGATGCAAAGTGATATGAACAGAATGGGGAGAACGGTAAAATGATTATCAATCATGAAAGACATAGCTATTCTGTTCCATATAATAATTTAAGACAGTTTTAAAGAACTCATGATGAAAAATTCAATCTAGAGACAGAAATGATGAATTGAGTACAGTGGTTTTTTTTTTTACTTTCCTTATTTTTCTTACTTTTTTGTGATATGGCTAATATGGTAATTTCTTGTATTATTTCACATATATAATTGATATCAGATTGCTTGCCTTCTCAGTGAGTGGTAGAGGAGCTAGAGGGAGGGAATTTGGAATTCAAGGATTTTTAAAAAATTAAATTTTCCTTTTTTTTGCCTTTTTGGAGGGCAATTGGGGTTAAGTAACTTGCCCAAGGTTACACAGCTAGTTTTTTTGTGTGGGTGTTAAGTGTCTGAGGCCAGAACTGAAATCGGGTCCTTCTGACTCCGGGACCAGCGCTTTACTCACTGTGCCGCCTAGCCGCCCCTTAAAATAGTACTTTTAAAAAAAGAAAGTCATAGTGGAAAACATGAATTCTATGGTAGTCCTATAGCAGACATTGAATGGTAGTCCTGTAGGGCATTGAATTAGACAGTGTCTGCCCAGTAGGTTGACATTTTCATTTATAAGCTTGTGATTTTTGATGCTCTCATGATTTGCAAATGACCTTAGAGTGGACCTGTTTAACAATGATACATGTCTGATTTAGAGAGGAAGAATTGTAAAAGACACAAAAAGTAGAGAGAATGAAGCAGCAAAATGGCATATGCTACATAGCCCTGTACTTCATGGCTTTGAAAGGAGTTGTGAGCTTACAATGGGGTAGAGAACCTCTTCTTTCCCCTAGGATCCCTGCAAAAAAGGATCCCTTAAGAATACTGCAGTGCCAATGCAATATTCACAGTGTCCATGATCACTATAAATATACCTGCATGATGCTCAATTGCAAAATATAACAGACTCTCCATATATAAGACAGAAGCAAAAACATTTATTCAAGGGGCGGCTAGGTGGTGCAGTGAATAGAGCACCGGCCCTGGAGTCAGGAGTACCTGAGTTCAAATTCGGCCTCAGACACTTGACACAATTACTAGCTGTGTGACTTTGGGCAAGTCACTTAATCCCAACTGCCCTCCAAAAAGAAAAAAAAAAGCATTTATTCAGATACCAGAAAACCAAATCCCAGAACCAGTAAGCCAATTCCATCATAGTAGCAAAGAAGTTAATAAACCACAACAGCACAGAGAGCCACACCATTCTTTATCCTTTCCACAAACCAATATTTACTCACAAGCCTGACTGACTCCCTGGGATGCATCCTGTCCTCCTCCCAGTCTAGCTAGCTCTGACTCCCAGATTCCTGTGGGCTCTGTTCCATCCTTTAGCAAACTCCTACCACCACAGGTTTCATGTGATTACATTCAGCCTATCAGGGGGCAGAGTTTATTTTCAAAGCAGGGAAGGTCTTCAGATTCCCTTATGCTTATTAAAGGGAAGGGAAGATCTTCAAATTCCCGTTACCATTACAAATAAGTAGGTCCTGTACTTTGTAAGTTGCTAAACCTCTATTTCTTAAAGAATTTTTGCTAACTCTCTGTGGTTTTGAAGGTGACAATAACCTATGGGTCTTTATTGTAACAACATTTCAGCTGCTTCAGTTCAACCGTGTGTGACATTCTTGTGCATAAGATCAATTTCTTTTTGCTAAGAACTATTAACTTTTTTCCATGATTTGGAAATGTTTGTCAGAAGCATCCCTAAGGGTTTTATTATTATGATTATTACTAAAGCATCATTCATTTCATCATGGTTTAATGAGGCAAAAGGTAATAAATTTCCCCTCCCCCTTTCTTTCTTTCTATATTCTCTCCTACAGAGAGCTTATAATCTTCCATGGGTTCAACTATTCTGCCTCTAAAGACAAACTTGATCTTTGGCCAACTATTTTTGTAGCCTTGAAGATATGGGGATGAGTTGATAGACCAGACTAGCTAAGTGTTGACATTTGAATAAGCACTAAAATTGTAATGATTTAGACACATGGGCATCACTCTGTTCAATAACACCAGATCTTCCCAAAGCATTTGCTTTTCCATTGTGGTTGTTCAGTGTAGCATTGGCCTTCTTCCTCTTCTGATTCAGTCTTTTATTTTGTTTTCATGATCTTTGGCAGAGCTCGTTTCAGTCTCTTTCAATCTCTTACCACCTTTTGGGAATATTGAATTTATATTTCTTTCATACCTTAATTATATATTATCTTATAGAGATTTTCAAAGTACAAGCAAGTCTATTAGAAATTAATATGGCTAAAATCTCTTGGCATAGTAGACAGCATCTGAAGGAAGAGGGGGGCTTGTTGATGGCTTAGAGATGCATATATACTTCTCTGAAGCTACTGACAAATTATCATACTTGATAATCATTCAAAATAGTTTCCACATGGTGAAAAATAAAACAAGTGGATAAAGGATGCCTTTTGTCCTGGCTACAAATATGAAGTTGGGTGTACAATGTATGGAGCTCATTCATTGGTGTATTATTTATTTTGGACAGACACTGAAAATAGTAAGTCAGTCGCAGGAATGAAAAGCAGCATTAGGGTGAACTAGATTGCCTTTGGGAAACTGCCAAGTTTGATCAGCAAACTTTAGCTTTTCCAGAAAACCAGTATTCTTCCTTTGAGGGACGGATAAGTATCATGGTACAACTTCTTCTGATGCTACTTTTATAGCCAGTTGGCAGGCTAAAGGGGAAAAAAATGCTTGTGAACCAGCTAATAACAACACTTTTCTCTAGTGCTTCAAGGTTTGCACAATTTTCTTATGATAATTCTGTGAGATAGAGGGCAGAAACATTATTATCCCTATTTTGTATATATGGAAGCTGTAGTTCAAACATGTATAGCAATGTTCCCAGATAAAAATTAAATAGCAGAGCCTGGGCTTGCACTGAAGCCCATTTCTAGTGTTCTCAGTTCTAAATGCCACTGGACTCTGTGATGCCATGTTCTAAATAAATAAGATTGAACATCAATTGACTATTCCATCTGTCTTTGATGCTCCTTTAATTGAACATTCTATAGAATTATTGAAGAAATAGCCATCTATATAACTTTAAGCTTTTTATACAGAGGAGAAATTCTCTCACAACTTCTGTGACATCAATATTACAGAAGAAATATTACACATCCTGGACTGATAAAGCAGTCTCAATTTGAACTGAAAATAACAATTTTTTCACATCATTCATTCATTAAGTTAGCAATTATCATTTATTATGTGAAAGTCATTCTGCTGCTAGATGCTGCACAATATATTGAGTTAAATAACACTCAGTTCTTGTCCTAAAGAAACTTGTAAGCTTAGTAGAGCAGATAAGAAAAGCACACAAAATAGTAATAATATAGACTATGATGAATGGATGAAAGCTCATTAAGAAATATAAGAAATTAATTAAAGCAATTAATAAGTAATAAATGAATATTTATAAAGGCAATTAATAAATATAAACCTGCCGAAAAAGAAGAGATTGTTTCTGTAGTCAGAAAAAACTTCATAGAGGAGGTAACATTAATTGGGCCTTGGAGGATGAAGAGAATTTCAGAATTTGGTCATTTTCTGATGAAGGAAAGGCCACCACTTATATTTTGTTGTCATTATTGAATTGTTCAGTTGTGTCTGACTTCTGTGACCCCATTTGTGGTTTTCTTGGCAAAGATACTGGAGGGTTTGCCATTTCCTTCTTCACCTTATTTTATAGTGAAGTGACTTTCCCAGGGTCAAATAGGTAGTAAGCATCTTGGGCTGGATTCAAACTCAGATCTTCCTCACTCCAGGCCATTGTGCCACCTAGTAGCCCATTCATATTTTATATTTATCCAAATAATAGAGTTTATTGTCAATTTATCACCCAGAATTGTGCATTTCTCCCTCTATAACCTAAATTTTGTTCTCATGACGATTGAGATTTAAGATTCTCTATGATTAGATCATCATAAAACCACTAATAAATTTAAAAAATACAGGAAATACCAAGTTACTTCCAAATGCTGCTTATTGATTTGTGTTTGTCTTTTTTTTTACCAATAACTTTTTTTCTTGAACTTCTATTCTTATAACACTTCCAGTTCTGAAATGGGGATTTCATCAGGTAATTTCTGAAAAGTCTCAATTTAATTCAGTTCAACAAACCAAGAACTCTCTCAATGCATAGCGCTGTCCTAAGTGCTGGCTCAAATGCCAAATTTAGATCTAGTACAGATTCTATCCTTATGCAGCTTACATTCTAGTAAGTTTCACTGTATGCTATCCAGTCCACTAGAAGGGAAAAAGGAACTTTTTTTGTGTCTTTCTCTTTGTATATGCATATGTTGTTTTCCTCACCTGAAACAAATTCTTCCCCAGTCAAAGTTCATCCCTACCCCCACTGCTCTCCTTCTTTGTTGAATAATTAGGCCAAAAATATCAGGTTCCAACTTTATGATTTTTTTTTAGAATCTCCACTAAAAGACAAATCCATTATTTTTGAATGTTAAATAAGGTATGACTTTAAAAATAATTACAACTTACTAAATTTCGGTATTGGAAGATGTCCGCCACAAGAATATTTTTTGAACCTGCAGGTTTATTAGATTCTGAATTGGAAAATGTTCATTCACAATAAGGCCTCAACATTTCTGTTCTGTTCTCACACTTTACCCCTTGCCATGCTATGTTCAGGAATCGTGATTCCTTCTTCGAGTGATCTGTTTCTCTTGTATTATTGCCAGTTAAATGTGGCTTGTGTTTTCTGACACACTTTCAGTGATTGTATAAGAAATATTGCCATCTTCTTAAACAATTTTGCTTTTTTCATGCCCTAACTTGGCTGCATGCAGTTTCATTTTTTTCCTTCTCCAAAACTCCAACAATTCTGAGATCTGGTCAGATCCCATTCTACATTCCCAATTAATACTTCACAATATCCTAAATACTTCAGAATATCCTATTCTCTTGCCATTATGAAGAAGTCAAGAGGACCTGGGAACCCTAAGTGTCTATAACCCATAAAACATTCTTTTGAAAGCCTGAATCTGCTTCATAGCTCAACAGGTCATGAGTCATGGAAAGCCACCTTGGCAAGATTTTTAATTGTTCTTTCTTCTCTTCTTGCATCCTCCTTCTTGTCTAGACAAGTCTCCTATCCCTAAAAAAGATGGTGTTTGAGTTATGCCCTACCCTGCCTTAAATACAAAGGACATAAGTAAAACTTAATTCTATATAGTGATTGATTTATACCTTTACAACTTTCCTGGCTTGTTTGTTTGTAACAAATATACTAAAATGATCTTCCTGTATTACCTGTAAGAAGCTAGGTGGTGCAGTGAATAAAGCACCTACCCTAGAGTCAGAAGGACCTGAGTTCTATTCTGACCTCAGACACTTACTACCTCTGTGACCCTGGGCATTTCATTTAACCATGTTTACCTCAGTTTCTCATCTGAAAAAATGACCTAGAGAAAAAATGACCTAGATTTAGAGAAGTAAATGGCAAACCATTCTAGTATCTTTGCCAAGAAAACCCCCAAATGGGTCATTTAGAGTTGTACATGACTGAAACAACTCAACAACAATAATACTGCCTGTAGGAACTTTTGAGATTCTTGGATGAAAAATACTACATAATTTCAGAGAGCTATCATTAGAGCTTCTCATATCAGAATGTCTTTGGACATTTTATTTATTTCCCTCTAAAGGGGAAAATGTTCATATTTCCCATGGTAGCTCTGGGACAAATTGCAATCAACGAGATTATTTTCAATATCTTCAACTCTCAGTTAATGCTAATGGATGCAGCATTTTGTAAATCTTAAAACCCACATAAATATTAGTTGTGTCAACTTTCAGCTTTTAGTTCTTTTCCAGTCCTTGTAATTCCTTTTTCCTCCTTTGCACATCAGGTATTCAATATTCTCTTTTTCTCCCACAATCAAGCCCTACTAGGAAAAGAGCTAAGTATTTGTCAAGTGCTTGCTACATTTAAGGCATTGTGCTAAGCTCTGGTGATAGAAAATCCAAGGAAAAGAGAAAGATGATCTTTGCACTAAGTGAGCAGGGGAATGAAAAGCAGAGTGGAGGATAGAAGGGATTATTTTGAGGTCCAGAAGCCAAGAAGACTATTGAGAGGAGAATATAGGTTGTCCTGGGCCCTCCCACAAAATGGAGGCTCCTGGAAAAGCTCAACAACGCCATAAAAGGGTATACCTTACAGAGGGCTACCCCAGGTTGAGAAGGCTGCAGGGCTTCTAGGCTGTAGGACTAGGAGGCCCAAATGCGGAAGTAATTTCCAGGATATGAAAGCATAGTTTAAAAGTCTGAGAGCCAGGAAAAGGGTAAAAAAAGAATGAAACATTTGCACCAAAGGGATAATGATTGATTTCTCTTTCCAGAGCTGATGATTATTTTTTCTAAATTAAAACCTGAATTTAAAAGAATGAAGGAAGGTACCATAGTAGCATCATATATGCAAGACAGCAGTTGGAGAATTCCTAATATGTATTGTGGGCAAAGCTTCTGATCTCATACCCCTAACACATTATTTATTTTTTTTTTGCAACATACAAGTACTATAACAATTATCCCAACATCTATACCATAATCAGAGACTACTATATTTAAGAATTAGAAATAAAATATTGTATATAGTACATTCTTACTCAAATTGAAAGATATACCATTAATTGAATAGCCAGATCTATATCCAGTAATGATTGATATTTTCAATAGTACTTTAAAAGTAAATATTTCACATACATTGCCTCATTTGAGTCTTACATTTGTATAATAAGTTATAACAGGTACTGTTATACTCATTTTGTAGATGGAAAAACTGAGACTAAGAGAGTTGAAGGAACTTGTACAAGGTGTCAGAAGTAGGATATGAACCTTGGTCTTCCTGACTAAGATTAGCACTTTAGTCACCATTTAGATTGCTTCTTTGTAACTGCTAAGCAATTTACTTATTTTACTTATATTATCTAATTTTAGACACTCAACAACCTCTCAGGCAGGCATTATTATACCTGTTTTTCCCTACCCTTTGTGTTTTGGGCCATGGCAACCCCATGAAACAAGGAAAAAATGATAAGCACCTTTTGGTTCTAGGGTTGTAGCAGAGTGGCAGGAAATAAGATAGAGGATACTGGGGGAAGGGAAGGTAATAAGGATTTACATAACACCTACTATGTGCCAGGCACTATGCCCAGTGCTGTACAAATATAATTTAATTTAATCTTCTCAACAACCCTCTGAGCTTGGTGCTATCAGTATCACAATTTTACAAAGAAGGAAAATAAAGTTAAGTGATTTGACCAAGGTCATACAACTAGTCACTGTCTTTGGTTGGATTTGAACTCAGATTTTCTGACTCTGGTCACAATGGTCTATACACTCTGATACCAGTTACCCCAAGGAAGGATGGGGAGAGATATATGGGAAGATACAGTTCAGGAAGAAATGAGAGAAACAAAAGGCTTATAGAATATGCAGAAATTTCATACCTTTATATCATGCACACTTACTTTGAAAAAAGAAACTATATATATATATATATATATGAGAGAGAGAGAGAGACAGAGACAGAGACAGAGACAGAGACAGAGAGAGACAGAGAGAGACAGAGAGAGAGACACAGAGAAGATTTCTATTATTGTAAGGAAGTGAAGGAAGCTATATCCAAATGTATCTCAAAGAAGGGAAGATACCAAAGGTATGGGGAGGGGAGAATATGAGAAAAAGACAAATGAGAGAATATCAGTAAGTACAGAAACATATTCCCACTCACCCATCTATACTAAATTTTTTTCCAGACATATGTGAATTGATGTTGTCTTTGGTGAGGGGATTAATTGAATACAAGCTAACTTTCTCAAATGCTATATTCAACAATGGATTTCATCTTTACTATTTTACAATCAAATGAAAGATAGAGAAAATAGAGGTTGCATTGTAATATATTATAATAATATTATAATATTATTAAAAATTATAATAAACAATCATTATAAAAAGCCTCTAAGTCAGTAGCACAAAACAGCCTTATAGTCTCTTATATTTTTATTTTAATTAAATTAAATTTTATCTAATTAAGAAAAATATTTTTCCTCCTCTCACTCTGCCCTCCATGAAAAGAAAAAAATGTGTCACAAATACACCTAGTCAATCAAAACTAATTCCCCCATTAGCACATCCACAAAATATGTCTCATTATGATCCTTGGTCTATCGCCTCTCTACCAAAAAGTTGGTAGCAAGTTTTATCATTAGTCCTCTAGAATCATGTTTGATTATTTCATTGATCAGAGTTTTAACTTTTTAAAAGGTGTTTGTTTTTTATGGTGTTGTTTTATAATTTCAAAGAAATATAAAATTATTATAAATATATAAAATTTATATTTATTATTTATAATATATAAATATATTATTAATATTTAAACATGTGATATATAAAATATTTATAATATAATTAAATATATAAAAATGTTTTATAATTGTTCTCCTGATTTTGCTTACTTTACCCTGCACTAATTCATATAATGGCTTTCCAGGTTTCTCTTATATCATTTAATCCAACAATTTTTAGAGCACAACAGTATTCTATTGCATTTGTATACTACAGTTTGTTCAATCTTTCCTCAGTGATGGGCATCCTCTCAGTTTCAAGTTTTTGCTACCACAAAAAGAATGACTATAAACATTTTTTCTATTTTATTAATCTCTTTGGCATATGTGCCTAGTAGTGGTATTATTGCTAAGTCAAAGGATATGTGTAGTTTTGTAATCTTTTAAGCAAAGTTTCAAATTAATTTCCAAAAGGGACAGATCATTTCATAGCTCCACCAACAATGCATAAATGTATCTATTTTCCCACAGCCCTTGAAACATTTGCTAGCTTTCTTAATTTGGGGGGAGGGGTGTGTAAGATGGAACCTCAGTTATTTTAATTTGCATTTTAAAAATTATTAGTGATATGGAGCATTTTTTTCATATAGTTAATGATAGCTTGAGTTTCTTCTCCTGGTAACTGACTATCCATACTCTTTCAGCATTTTGCCTTTTATGAGTGACTCACTACAATTTTGAATAAGTTGGAAGTAGGATTTTAATACCATTGACCTCCAAGATTTATTGTGAGGATCAAATGAGATAATAGTTACAAAGCACTTAGCACAGTGCCAGTCACATAGTAGGTTCTATGTAAATATTAGTTAGTATTTATCAAAAAAAACTTACTGCAAAGATCTTTACAGCTACTTGGTTCTCTTCAGTTACATTGGGTTTTTGTACAAAACTTTATAAAAACAATCAACATTATCCATTGTGTAACTTGTTTGGGTTATCACCCTTTATGTCTAAGTCATATACCCCTTTGGAGCTTAACTTGGTGTATGCTATGAGATGTTGCTCTATACCTGATTTCTTCCAGAATGCTCCCCAGTTTTCCAAGGAGTTTTTTTTAGAGTAATCAATTCCTATTAAAGTTGCTGGGATATTTGAGTTTATGAAATACTAGGTTAGAGTGATTATTTGATCCTATATATTATGTGCCTATTCTGTTTCACTGATTGACTTCTGTTTTTCTTAACCAATACCAAATTGTTTTGAAGATTACTACCTTGAAGCATGGTTTGAGATCCATTACTGCAACGTCTATTTCCTTCCCATTTTTTTTCCTGCATCATTTCCCTTGAAATTATTTAAGTTTTCTCCCAGATGAATTTCATTATTATTTTTTCTTCTTCCACAAAAGTAATCCTTTGTTAGTCCAAGTGTGCATAGCATTGAATAAGTAAATTAATTTAAGTAGTAGTCATTTTTATTATATTGGCTCAGCTTATCCATGAACAACATTTCTCCAGTTATTTAGCTCTGTTATTTTTGCCTATAGATCTTTTACAATAAGGTATCATTTATCTATACATCAAAGTATTCATGATTCTTTAGAAGATTTAACAATAGAAATAACTCCCTCAATGACCTGTTAGTGATATATAGTAGAGCTCAAAATATGAAGAAGAATTCTTTCCAAAGAATTCACTGTTTTGATGGAAACTGCTAGAATTGAAGAGTGACATGCATGGCTGGTGAAATACTCTAAATATTCCTTTGTGTAGATGAAATTGTTCTGATTGCATCAAGCCCTAAAACATTACAGAACCTCTTAGAAGAGGATGTGTAATCATTCAATGGAATTTTCCCTATCCATGCACATAGGAAACACCAATGTTGATGAAGAATATCTCTTATCTGGATTTCAGCATGCATCTGAATGGACATGCTGTATTGGACACTCTGGTGTCTGATAGTTTATATGAGAAAAACAGGGGAAAGGGATAGGACTCTCTACTCAGGGTTGAATAGGAGGGAGAGAACAGGCTGGATTGCTTTGGGGAAATATTGATTCCATATTTTCCATGTAAGGAAAGGCTAATCTTTTCAGTAATATTTTTAATACTTTTGTCAGTATTCCTACACAACAACAACAATAACAGCTCATGTTTGTGTATCATTAAAGTTCTATGAATTCCCGGGATCTCATTTGATATTCATAATAACCCTCTGAGATAAGGGTTATTATACTTAATTTTACAAATCAGGGCTCTGAGAGTGAGTGACTTGCCGAGAGTCACAAAATTGGTGTTTGAAGCAGGTCTTCCTGAATCCATGTCAGGTATACTGTTCCCTAAGACTGTGACAATATGTTTAGTATGAGCCTACAATAAAATCCAGAAAAATAAGGTTTTACAATTTAATGACAAAGGCCTTGACTTCATTAACCCTTATCATCTTTTTTTAAATTAAATTTTATGTTTATTTTTAGTTTACATCATTCATTTCCACGAGATTTTGAGTTACAAATTTTCTCCCTGTCTTTCCCCTACCCACCACCCCCAAATCAACAATCCCACTGTATATTCCCCCAATCTGCACTCTCCTATATTCTCTCCCATTCCCACTCTGACTTTCCAGTAAGCCAGATGGATCTCCATACCCCAGTGCCTGTATATCTTATTTCTCAGTTTCATGCAAAATAATAATAATTAATCATCATCATCATAATAATATTTTAAATATTTGATTTTAAAAGTTTGAATTCCAGATTCTTTCCCTTCCTCTCTTCACCTACCCTTACTGGTAAAATAAGCAGTTCAGTATAGGTTGTACATGTGTAGTTACACAGAATATTTCCATAGTGGATATATTGTGAAAGACTGACTGTATTTCCCTCCATCCTATCCGCCCCCCACTTGTGCTATTCTCTACTTAGATCCTGTCCCTTTTCAAAAGTGGGTGCTTCTAACTAACATCCCCCCTAATTTTCCCTCCCCTCCATCACCCCCCCTCTTATCTATTCCCCCCCATTCTCCTGTAGGGGAGGGTACCCAATTTAGTGTGTATGTCATTCGATCCCTAAGCCAAATTCAATGAGAGTAAGGTTGACCCATTCCTTTTTGCCTACCCGTTCTTCCCCTCCATTGTAACAGTTATCCCTTGCCTCTTCTATATGAGATAATTTACCCCCATTCTGTCTCTCCCCATCTCCTCTCATTATATTCCCCTCTCACCTCTGAATTTCACCTTTTAAATATCATCCCTTCCTGTTCAATTGATCCTGTGCCCTCTGTCTATGTATACCTGTACACATATATACACGCACTAACATATGTATTCATACGCACACATACCATCCTATATAGACATATACATGTATGTATACCTATATATACATTTATATTCCTTTCAACTATCCTCATACTGAGAAAAGTTTCATAAGTTACAATTATCATTTTTCCATCCAGGCATGTAAATAGTTCAACTTTGATAAGTTCCTTATGGTTTCTTTTCCCTGTTTACCTTCTCATGTTTCTCTTGCCTCTTGTATATGAATGTCAAATTTTCTACTCAGCTCTGGTTTTTTCATCAAGAATACTTGAAAATGGGGCGGCTAGGTGGCACCATGAGTAAAGTGTCAGCCCTGGAGTCAGGAGGACCCAAGTTTGGTTCCAGCCTTAAACACTTAACACCCACACAGAAAAAGTAGCCATGTAACCTTGGGCAAAGTAACTTAACCCCAATTGCCCTCCAAAATGCAAAAAAAAAAGGATGCTTGAAATTCCTCTATTTCATTGAATGACCATATATTCCCCTGAAACATTAAACTCAGTTTTGCTAGGTAGGTGATTCTTGCTTTTAATCCTAGCTCCTTTGACCTCTGGAATATCATATTCCAAGGCCTTTGATCCCACACTGTAGAAGCTGCCAGATCCTGTGTTATCCTGATTGTGTTTCCACAGTATTCAAATTGTTTCTTCTTGGCTTCTTAAAACATTTCCTCCTTGATCTAGGAACTCTGGAAACTGACTATATTTTTTCTAGGAGTTATAGACCCTATATTTCTATATTATATATTTCTAGGAGTTATAGACCCTATAGACCCTTTATAACTCTAGGAGTTATAAAGACCCATATGTACAAAATTATTTATAGCAGCTCTTTTTGTGATAACAAAGAATTGGAAATTAAGGGTGTGCCCATCAATTGGGGAATGGCTGAACAAGTTGTGGTATATGCATGTTATGGAATACTATTGTGTTATAAGAAATGAGGAGCAGATGGACTTCATATTTACCTGGAGAGGCTTATACGAACTGATGCTGAGTGAGAAGAGTAGAACCAGGATAACTTTGTATATAATTATACATTGTACAGATACAACATATGTGTGGTGACCAGCTTTAATAGACTGGACTCTTCTCAGCAATGCAGTGATATAAGTCAATCCCAAAAGGCTCATGATGGAGAGAAATTTGTGCATCCTGAGAAAGAACTAGAAAGAACTGAGTTTTTATCCAGATGGAAGCAAAATACCTGATCTTTTTCCTTTTCTTGTTTGGTTTTATGTCCTCTTTACCATTTTTCATTTCATCTGATACAATCTGTCTTTATAACCTGACTAATGTATAATGTGAAAGTATTTACAGATCCTATACTTGAATGTATGCTGCCATGGGAGGGTTGCAAGGTGGAGTAATGTTGCAGGGTGAGAAGGCTGCTGGATAATGGTAGAGAAAAAAGTTCAGAAAGTTAGGAGCAGAGATAAATAAAGGATCGAATAAGGTTGGACTAGATACCAATTATAGATTTACAGCTGACTGGGACCTTAAAGATCATTCTTCTTTAAACCCCTTACTTTACAGATAGGGAAATTGAGTCCAGGAGAGCTGAATTGAACTTCCTGAGGTTAATTAAGAGATTCTCAATAAGAAACCAACATACCAGGGCTCTGTTGCTATTTTTGTCAACCAATTAGAGAACCTAAAGAGTCATAGTGGTTTGGTTTTAAGAAAGTATTATTTGAGGTGGTATGTTAACTTGAAAAGTAGAAACTCATTTGGTTTCCATAGGCTTATCTAAAATTATAATATTTATTTCAACAAAATTTCATCACAATAGGAACGTTTTGGCTTATTAAAGTGTTCTAAAGAGTAAAAAAAAAAATGATCCATAGTATTGCAAATGAATCTTTTTTGTAGTTTCTTAGTTTAGTTTGATAGAAATTTTCACTCTAATATGCAGGCAATGAATAATGTATTTTGGATTTTTAGCCTAGCCTGTTCAGTTAAAATGAAAACCTATTCCAGGAGAAACACATATATTGTTTAAAGATTATAGTATCAGGTGAGCCATTATTGTGAACTCTGTTCTTTATGATAATAAAGTTAAATTTTACATGGAAGTCAGTTAGTGATCTGGGACTGGAGATCAAGAGAGGGATGAGGGATGGATATGTGGATTTGGAGTTATTTGCATAAAAAATTGAACCTATGGAAACTGATGAGATCATTGAAACAGAGCAAGTACAGAGAGATGAGAGGCAGCTCTATGATTCTTCCTTCAAAGAGATTTAATTATATTTATGAATACTACTATATACATATATTATAGACCTAGTGAGAAAATGAATATAAGATCAGTTTTTGAAGGTCAGATGATCCATCTAGGTCATTATTCTATCTGATGATGGTATCAATGTTATGCCCTCAAATGGTCCTTAAAGGTAAGAAACACTCTAAATAGAAAACATGTTGTATTTGGAGTCTGAGAATCTGATATGGGATCCCAATTCAGCTACTTTAACACATACTTTAAGATTATGTTAGCTGGTTACTTGTATGACCGTGGTCACCACTTAACCTTTCTGTGCCTCAATATGCTCATCTGTAAAATGAAAAGGTTGAATTAATTTATCTCTAAAATTGCTTCTAACTTTTTTATCCTTTGAACTTGTTGAAGATTATTCCTTCATGCTCTAGTTTCCTGCTAAAGTCTTTTTAAAAAAAATCTTTGTTACCCATTAATTTATCCAAACTTTTTTTTTTTGAGCTTGTGTTTCCTGATTATGCCACTTCTTAAAAGTCTCCATTCTGACAAGGCTGTCTATTATTTGTTAGGAAAGAACTATTAAAGTATGAGGGTAGAAACCTTTAGGGAAATTTAACAAAAACAAAAACAAAAGAAATTAAAATCGTAAAAATTGAAGTCGATGAAAACAGGTAACTTCTGAAGTAATTTTTTAAAAGCTTAAAAAAATCACCCTTGTTAGTTAAGCATGCATTCCCTTTTTTGACCTCTGGAATTGCTTGAACTTCTTTAGTAAATTATAGTTAGGTAAGCCAGACTGGAGTTGGGTAGATAGTTGAGATTACAAAGCCACCTTGCCACACCTACACATTTTAGTTATTTGGAATGTGGACTGGATTAGCGGCATTAGCTGAAAACTGAAATGACCTATAATAACACTTTTAAAGTATTAACAACTCATTATTAATAGCATTATAATAGTAATTGTTAATTTATGCAGCCAAAACTCCAGTTGAAAAAGGACAAAATGATTTAATTATGTGGAGTTTTCTTTAGTTTTAAAATAGTCAATTATCAGTTTTAAGATCATAGGATGTTTTCCAGCACTGGAATGGACCTCAAAAGACATATACTCCAATCTCATTTTATAGTTGAGTAAACTGAGGCCTCAGTTGAGTGTTTTGGCAGCAAATAAACACAATCCAAATCATCATGTCAGCTCTGACTACATGATACAGTTCTACCCAGCTCCACCAACACCAAAACATTATCTGCTTTTGACCAGAAAAGTCAGAGGCATGGACAGAATTTCATCTATGTACAACTTGGAATATAGACATATAGCCAAGCATATATTGTCCATAGAATGATGATGACTATGTATCTGAAATTCTAAACTGAAAAGATATCACAATCCTGCAAAGTACTCATAGGAATGCCTGGAAGAATTCCAAAAATTGATCAGAACTCTATCTTAGAAAATTCCACACGTCAAAAGAATTCTTAGAATGTTGATGGTCTGGGACTGTTCAGCAAAGCTATGAAGTAGACAAAGTTTGTGTTTATAGGTCTCAATCTGTCCTTTCTCTATTCTCTTCCCATTTCAGACCTGCCTTTTTTCTTTTACCTCTTGGTTGCTCTTTTAGCCTAGGATAAAGCTTTGTCTTCCTGGAATTTACATTGTCCTTTCCTTACCAAACTTGACCACCCCATTCTCCCTCTTCCCCAACACTATTCTTCCAGAATTTTGTTCTCTTTAGTTGACAGTCAGTGGTAATGGATTATTAATCACATAAAGTTGTCCTTGCCATTATGTTAATTCTCTAATAGGTTACCTCCCAGGTAACATAATGCCTTAACCAAATTAAAATGCACTTAAAGAAAGAGTGATGCTTATGCTAGGAATCTAAGACACTATGGTATAAATGACTAACAATAGTAATATTGCTCTTCCCAGGAGAATTGACATAGTTATAGGGTTCAAGGACTATACCAAAGGAGGTATATGCTGATAGGAAAAATTCAGGCTCTAATTCTTTGGGTGAAGGAGGATTATTTTAGCATTCAAATTTTCCTAAGGTCATCTGAAATCACATTATGTGTCCTTTTTTTTCCTGTTTTGACAGGTAGATTAGGAAAAACCTGTAGATATATCAGAGAATTATAGTACCTCAGAGTGGAAAGGGACATTAGAGGTTATCCTGTACCTGTATGTAATGTAATATATGATATATAATAATAATGAACCACTTCTATAATAATAACAGTAATAAAAATGACTGGAATTTATATAGCACTTGAAAGTTTGTGAAATACTGTGGGTGTTTTAACTCATTTGATCCTTACGACAATCCTAGGAAGTGTTATCATTACTTAAAATTTTACATTTGAGGAAAATGAGGTTGATAGTTCTAGTGACTTTCCTATTGTCTCACAATTATTAAATATCTGAACTGGAATTTGAATTCAAGTCTTCCTACCTCCAATTTTCCTCACTTAACATCTAGCTTCAACATGACAATGGTCAGCCAATCTTTCTCTTGAATTCATGCACTGATGTTAAAAAATCTATATCTTGAGTTAGTTCATTTTGGATTGAGTGCTGGGCCTAGGGTCAGGAAGACCTGAGTTCAAATCTGGATTCTGACACTTACTTGTTATGTAACCATGATTAATCACTTAACTATGTTTGCCTCAGTTTCCTCATCTACAAAATGAGCTGGTATGGTATGGTATATAAAATGAAATGTATCTTTGCTATCAGTATCTTTGCTAAGAAAACCCCACATGGGGTCACATAGAGTCAGACATAATTGAATGAACAACAAAAAACAACAAATTATTTACAAGTTTTTCCTTATGTTGAACTTAAATCTGCCTCTCTACTTTTTGCTCATGGCTCCTAGTTCTAAACAATAAGTCTAGTGCCTCTTCCAGATGGTAGCTTTTTAAATGGTTGATCATGAGCATGTTAAATCTCTTTTCCAGGCCAAATATCTATAAATTGCTTGCAAAAATCCATATATAATGGCCTCTGCACCTTCCAACATTCTAAATATTGTACTCCTTTGCCAATGTCCCTTTCATTAAGTGCCTAGAATTGAACATTACAGGAGTGATTGGTTTAGGTCAGGACCATTACTTTGTTGTGGACACTATGCTTTACTCAAAGCAGTTTAAATTAAGTTTCTTTGCCTTATTCTACTGCTATCCCTATGGTACTTTCAATTCAGTAAACAACTCAGATCTTTTTTCATTTTATATTTACTGTGGGTAATTTTAAAAATTATTTTATTTCTATGTTTATTTAAGCTATTGATAACAATATTGGGCAGCAATGTGTCAAGGATAGATCCCTGGAATATTCTACTAATAGCCCCCTTTCAATTCAAAACCAAACAATTACTTTGGGGGTTTGATCATTTCATTTGTTTTAAATTGCCCTAATGATCTTAACAACTACTTCCCATTTTTCCATCTCATCTACAACAGCCTAGAAGACTTTGCCAAATGCTTTGGTAAAATTCTGCTACAGTATGTCTAAGATAACCTCCTCATTTCCATTTTATTAACCTTACTCAAAAAATAAATTAACCTGGTTTGATTCAATTGTATTCAACAGATTTTGAATATTTTGAAAGTCTGTCATAATATTTTTTCAAGAAAGATGGAAAGGTGTGGGCTGGGTGATCCCACATAGTTTCAGAAGATTTGAGAACTGATTGAATGACCAACTATAAAGAAAAGTAGTTTATAGATTGATAAAAACAGGAAGGAAGGGCTCTCCCAGGAGACTTATAGAGGAATGTCTTTATTCCTGTTTATTCAACATTTTTGATGACAAAAGGAAGCAAACACATATTTATTTAGTTATTTAGGAATATTATCTCATTTAATTCTCACAGCAACCATGGGAGGTAGGTGCTATCATTATCCCTATTTTTCAGTTGAGGAAACTGAGGCAGACAGAGGTTTAATAACTCCCCCATGATCACACAGCTCATAAGAGTCTAAGATCAAATTTGAACTCAGGTCTTCCTGAAGACTCCAGACCTAGTACTTCATACACTGTGCCATGCAACATGCATCCAGCATCGATGATATTACCACCAAATCGCTAGATGACATGAAAACTGAAGGGCTATTTAAGTAATACATTGGAAAATAGAATCAACATTCAAAAAGATTTCAATAGGGTAAAATGATGAGAAAAATTAAAAAAAGAAGTTTCAGGTAAATTAAAATTTTTGTAAACTAGTTCAATCCTGTTGGGGGGGGGGCAATATTGTTGTGATTAGTCATTTATACCTTAATGTCCAAAATTCTTAGCATAAGCCTCACTCCTTAAAGTTTTAAAGGCATATAAACTTGTTTAAGGAATTAAGTTAACTGGGAGCGGGGGCTGTTAGGTAAATAACAAATAGCAGATCCTTTCAAATGACATATAGAATGTAGGTTAAAAACTCAAATGCACAAGTGTTGGAAAAGGGAGACATGACTCAAAAGCTACTCATATGAAAAAAGGCCTCTTGAAGATGTGAAAGTCAAAAAAGAGAATGGAATATTAGACTGCATTAAAACCAGCCTAACTGGAGAATGAGAGATACTTTCATTCTGTTCCCCTCCTGTTCTGATCAGACTTTCCAAGTAGTTCTGGGTTTAATTCTAGACACCTCTATTTAGGAGGCCCATGGACAAAGAGAAAATTGACTGGAGGGAAGGCAATAGTTGTCTTCAAGCATGTAAAACATCACAGAGAAAAGAATTTAGACATGTCCCAATAAGTAGAACTAGGAGCAATGAATGGCTATTATGGAGAAGCACTTTTGTGTTTAATGTAAGAGGAGAAAACCTAAGCATTAGTGCAGTGCAAAAGTGGAATGTAGTCATTCAAGAAGTAGTGATCTTTTATTCAATGTTGAAGGTCTTCAAGTGAGGCATATTATGGAGTGGGTTCTTAATCAGAGAGAGGTTGAATTAGATTGCTTCTGTGGCCCCATGACAGCTGTGATAAATTGTGAGTCTATTATTCATCTAGATACTTAGGATTAAGACCAGCCATGATTCATTCACAGGCCTCTAAGCCACCTCAACCCATACTACTTCAAGGAACATTCCTGAATGTCCCCGCCATCTCTGAATCTTCATGCCATTTTGCATCACTTATGTCCTTGCCTAATTTTATGTCATTGTGTATTTTTAAAAAAATGTATATATATATATATATATATACACATACATACATATGTATATATACACACATATCATATTTACATAGTATTATAGTTACTTGTGCCCTTATTTTAATCACTCTACTAGATTTTAAACTCCTTGTAGGCAAGAACCATGTCTTAATGCAATTTAAAATCCCATTTCACCTAGCTCAGTGTTTACTCATAGTAGACACTCAATAAATGTTTGTTTAGTGAACCACGAAAACGATGTCAAGGAAAAGAAGTTTGACTCTCTGGTCTAGTTATAAAAACAGGTCATTTTCCACCCATTAACCAAAAATGAACTTTGTTCAATGGGCTATGAAGTCTCTTAAGGCCTTGCACATAGTAGGCAGATAATAAATTCTTGCTGAACTCAATTAAAGTGTGCAATCAATAGATATTTGAGTGGCTAATGTGTATAAAACATGTTGCTAGGCATTGTGGGAAATTTAAGGAAGTCTAAGTCCTGTTCAACCTCATAGAACTTAAAAGTAATTTTATACATTGAAGAACCCATCTAAACCTATGGTACAAGAAATTACAAAAGGACATTGAATCAACATATAATATTTGCAATGATTAGAATTTGATTATTATCTCCTTAATTTGCTTGACATTTCAGTGAGCATGTAGTGTGACAGTTGGGCGGGAGTTAAGGGAGGAAAGCTGAGCTATCTGTCCAAAGAATGCAGGAAGCCAATTTGAATATGTACAAGAGTTCCCATGTCCTCTCTGACTTGGCTGCTACATGAGTAGGACGTTAAGTGTGCAAGTTTGCTCTTTTTCCCCCTCTATGGGTCTCTTTATTGTGAGATTATTTAGAGAAAAAATCAATAAAAGACATTTTTGAAAAATAAGTCAGCAAAAGTAATAAATGACTTGAATAGAGCAGATACTTTGCAGCTGCTTCTGGCTGAAGACAGAGAATAGAAATTAAGCAGCTGACACATCTCCACTTTTATTGAGTAGACAGCCTCCCTACCATCCCCACCACCCCAGGCTAACTGTATGTACTGTTTTAATGCAAAAAGAAAAAAAAAACTTTTAAAAGTTAATAAAATATACAACCTGACCTGGTTAATCTGAACCAGTTTGCAAACTCCCTTTTTATTTGGATAAAAAAACCTTAAGATTAACAAACTCTTGGCACTTACCCTGACTTGCATGCTATGGGATTCTTTACCAGTTACATTTCCGGCTCCCCAGACATATGGATGAATTGAGCCTGGAAGAACCAGGCCTGACTGTAATTACATTAAGCATTTTTGGCAACGAGAAAGAGTTTGTCCTAGGATGCAGATATCCTTAAGGTTACATTTCCACAGGCCCGCCAAGTTCTGTGGCTTTGCCCCAGGTCTCTTGGTTGCTATAATAGAGAACACTTGGCCAAAGGCATTTTCTGCATTTTTGGACATTAGCAGATTTTTTCATTAATGCAAGTGATTATGCCTCTGGCTAGACAAATCTAAAGTGGGGGAATAGGGGAACAGGGAAAGTACTAGCCCAATTTAAGTTTACAGATTTCAACTTTAAATTTTGCCTTCAGTCTTAATGCAACAGGTCCTGATAATGTGCTGAACATGGGTAAAAAGTATGCCTCTGAAATATTATCTCATAATTGGTGAAATTATATAGTTAGTGGCCAGTCTATTTGCTTAGTTTTCTAATTAGCCAAGACTTTTACCTCAAGTCCTCCAATACTCACCTTTTCCAAGAAGCTTTCCCTGAATAACCCTACTGTATGCCAATCACTCCCTTGACTGGCTTTCCACATGTATGATTTAGACAACACTATCATAGCTTTAATTCATTTTGTATGCTCAGATTATCCCAAGTATGATTGTTTTATTTCCCCAATTAGATAGATAGTAAGATCTTTGAGAGTAAGGTCTATCTTAGATACTTTTTTTTAAGCTGTCGAGATAATTTACATAACTAGTATGATGTACTTACAGGTATAGTACAAATTCTTAGGATGAATAAATCAATTGTGCTTCCAGTGAGCACACCACTCTACTGGCATGTGGCTAACTCCTGGGCTAAATTCCTCTGTGTAAGTGAGGAATTCATCACTCCCATGCAAATACATTATGGTATTAGACTTATTTCTATTGATTTTAAAGAAGGATTCTGATACACATACCTTTGATGAGGCAACATGGTTTAGTGCAAGGATAGCTGGCTTCGAGTCAAAGAGAACTGTGCTCAAATTCTCCTTTCCAAACATACAGCCTTTTGGATTCTCCACAAGTCTCTCAACCTCTCAGTGGTCCAGGTAACTCCCTAAGATTTTAAGTGTCAGAATAGTTGTTAATTTGTGTTGGTAGAGGAATTTTCTGTTCCCTACATACATCTATGAAATTGTAGGTCTGGGGGGGATGGGGGAATGTTTCCTACAACATTCTTTTCAACTATTGAGGGAGTTTCAAGCAGAAAAAGGGAGACAAAAAGGACAGAATAATTCCTTGAACTCCTGAAATGATGAAAGGTATGGAAGTCTGATTGTGGGAAAATATAAACTTAAGTATTTTACATGTGGCTTACTCCTTCTAATGTTTTGAAATCCAGTCCCTCTTTTAAAGTCTTCCCTGAGTACTTCTTAGAGGAAAATATTCTGAAGACTTCTTTCAAAGCCCTTAAGTGTAAAAATAAACAAGCATTCAGTCAATGGTGTTCCCTGATGCCTCTCTCTACCACAACACATTTTCAAGTCATAAATCATGTCTCTGACAGTTCTATGATGATGCATTGTGTTAATACATCATAATGACAATGTTGATGATGTATTAGTGCAATATATCTTGAAAGGCAATCATTTTATAATTCTGTGTTTACTGCAGGGATGGAAGAGTTTGAGGGTGGCATGATGAAGACTAGGTGGAGAACTTGAGAAGATTAAGAATGAAGATCATTGTTTTCTGACTCACTGAAGACTTAAAGAGAAACAGCCATCAAATTAGTTCCTCTTCCCTCTAACCTTAAACTTGTCATGACCATAACTTCAAAGGGGGACTATTATTCTACCAAACAAGGGACAAATGATCAGGACAGCAATCTGGGCATCTGTAGCAAGGATGTTCTGGCACCAGAGAGCTGGAGCTATTTGATATGGCAACAAGATTCATAAATTCATTCATAATCTTGCAAAAAGGATGTCTAGTAGTTGAAGTGCTGCTGGAAGATATGTGATACTTCTAGGTAATGGAAATAGGTTGGTATCTCTGAAGATTAAATGAATGAAGGACTGAATGAAACAGTATTAATTGTTCATTAGGTACTAAGCATTAGGGACAAAAGTGCGAAAATTAAGATAGTCCCTGACCTTTAGATATTTACATTCTAACATGGGAAGATAACACACATAGCAGAGTAGTGACCACTTTTGGAAATTTTCCTTTTGTTTTTTGAAATTATAAGGATGACAAAACACAATTCCTGTAATGTTGACATACTCTTTCTGGGAGCAATAACAGAATAGATTTGATAATAGTTCTAGAACAGAAGAGAGGAGAGGAAGAGTACAAAATGGATGGTGAGACTGTATTGCATTCTACATTTGAGAACACTATATTTTTATTGTATGGAAATTATACTTTCAAAATTATTGATTTTTGCTTCTCTTCTTCCAGGTCTTCACTTCTGTGTATTTCTATGTCTAGTCAGTTATTTTCTCTTATTTATTTAGTGAGACTTGCCACCTTGGATTCAAGTTTTTCTGCTTTACCAATCATTTCTCCTGTGCAGTTCATAAATTCTACATTCAAAATTCTAATTTTTCTTCTACACCATTTAGGAAGCTCTTTTGGAAATCCACAGATTCCTCTGCCTTGTTAGGTATTAATCAATTTTCCTTTGTCTTGCAATATTCATAGAACTATTTTACCTTATCTGAAGATCATATTCCCTTCTATTATTAACATATTTCGTATTAGCTTATCTCATTATGTTCAAAGTCTTTAACTGAATTGTCTTTAACCTCAGATCTTTGATGATGTCAGTCTTCTTTTCCTTATATTCCTCCATTACCCACTTTATAATCCCCTCCACTTTGATGGCGGTATCCCCAGGCACTGGATCTCAAAGGTATTTCAGCCTTCTCCCATACTGTGCAATTCATGGTTTACCAGCCTTGGTCTCTGTCCCAAGTGTCACAATTGGACCCAGATGGATGCTGAGTTCTTTCTGTTGGGTTTAGTGGAGCACTACATAGAAACAAAAGTATTCTGCCTGAATTTCCTCTGTCCCTCAGTCTCTGACTGATTTCTATTGTGACACAGGACTGAAACACTATGTGTTGCTATTGGAGCCTGAGGAAACTTCTGCAATTTGGGTCTCCACAGCACTGGGAGAAGGGGGTGACCGTAAAGCTGAGTTTTATTGCAAGCCCATGGGTTAGCTTGTGCAACTCTCCTGCCAAAGCATGATGGACAGCAGAGGAAGGGATGTGAGTGAACTAGTTAAGGGTTAAGAATCATTGTGCTTTTTCATTGATTATTTTTTTTACATCATTTGGGTTCTTGGCATGCTAAAATATGAAGATAGCTAGAACTGTTTTTTTTTTTGTTTCGTATAATTCCTATTTTAGAGATATTTGAGAGGTCATGAGGACTGGAGAAAATGTCAAGTCCTACATCTTGCTGGTCATGTGACATGGAAGTCCTGGATAATGCTCCCTGGGATACTCTGGTAGTTTTCTAGTTCATCTCCTTGCTTTAAACCTTTCTTCTCTTCAATCCATCCTCTACTTAGCTTCCAAAGTAATTTTCTTAATGTGTACATACAATCATATCATACTTCTACTCAGTAGATTCTAATGACTGCCACTTGCTTCTAGGATTAAACATGAAGTCCTTTGTTTGCCATTTCAAGCTCTTCACTGCCTGAACTCTTTCTGCATTTGTGGTCTTCTCAAGCTACATCACTACTTTTTTTTTTTTGGAGGGCAGTTGGGGTTAAGTGACTTGCTCAAGGTCACACGGCTAGTTTTTGTGTTAAGTGTCTGAGGCTGGATCCGAACCCAGGTCCTCCTGACTCCAGGGGTGGTGCTCTACTCACTGCACCACCTAGCCACCCACACATTACTACTCTTGCTCATTCTCCAAACCAAAGGTATTAACCTATTTGCAATTCTTCAATCTTGATACTCCATGTCTTCTCACTGTTTTGTTTTGTTTTTTGCATTGGCTGTCTCTTATGTCTGAAATACTCTCCCACTTCAACTTTGCCTCTTTGCCTTCCCTGGCTTCTTGGGAAACTCATTTCAAATCGTGTCTTTTCAGGAAGCATTCCTGTAGCCCCACCTGATTGTGCCTTCTCCTCTAAGGTTACCTTCTTTTTACATTGTATCATGGATTTACCTCTTTATTCACATGTCTTTTTCCCTATTGGTGTTCCTTAAGGGTAGAGATTGTTTTTCATAGTTTTTTCCATTTCTTTGTATTCCCAGTATTTTGTGCAGCATCCAGCAAATAGTAAATGCTTAATAAATACCTGTTGGTTAATTGATTGATTGAAATTTACAAGGACCTGTTTTCTGATCCAGCTGGCAAAGGAGTTGGTAATAAAAATAGCCAGCCAGAGAATGAAGTGAGTCATTACCGAATCTGGGGCTGGATGTACACAGTGATGTGAGGCAGCCACCAATTAAGTCAGTGGTGCTTTACAGAGGGAAATATAGGAGTGAAAACATTAACTAGTTTGGTCAGTATGGCACCTAGTAATAAGATGCTGGAGAATAAAGTAGAGATTGTAGAAAGAAAAAAATGAGTATTTCTGGTTCTATGTTTCTCACTCCCCCACCCCCTCCAATTACAAAAATAGGATCCACTTTATCCCTCGGAGCATTACTCTGAGACAGTTGTTGCAGCATAGCCCTCTCTCCCACAAATTTGTTTAGGGTTCCTAGCAGGAGACATTGCTCCCATTCCTTTTGGTGCCTCCATTTCTCAGAAGCTATCTAATCTATATGTAACCCCATATCTGTCCTATACATTTATGACAATCTATAGATTGGAAGACTTCCAATAAAGGGAAACTGAATACCTCAAAAGACATCCCTTTGTCTTTTGGGACTACTCCTTTTAGTTGTCTCAAGAATTTTCTAGAATGAAAATTAGGTCCTCCTCAGAAAAGATATAGAAGATGTAAGAAAGGAATAGCTTATATTGTTTGATGTCTCTTGACTCTTCACACTGCCTTATTGTTCCCTTCCCACTTAGAACCTACTTTTATTCTCTCTCTTTTGCCCAGCTTTAATTGATTGATTTATAGCATGGTCCCCCAATGATATCTTTAGCCCTCAATAGGAAAGTTAAAAACTTTCAGTGATTGAATTAGGCCCATCTCATAGATACCATATGAAGAATAGCTAACAAAATATTGAGAACAGAAAAAAAAGCCAAATGATCCAATAAAAACCCATTAGCTTGGATTCTATTAATGTGGAATTTGTGGACAATTGGATGGGAACTAAACTGAGACTTATGTTTGTACTTTTTTAGGAAGAAAAGCTTTTCTAATTCAAGT
This sequence comes from Petaurus breviceps papuanus, assembly GCF_028583685.1. Lineage (NCBI taxonomy): Eukaryota > Metazoa > Chordata > Mammalia > Diprotodontia > Petauridae > Petaurus > Petaurus breviceps. The sequence continues at coordinate 6,381,742 of NW_027187342.1, read as the reverse complement.
ATTCGTTAAAAGCAGATTATATGGTAGAGTACTGGATCATAGATTTAGAGCTTAAAGAGACCTAGGAGGTCATTTAATCCAACATTCTCATTTTATACATGCTCATAAAGACTGGGCTCAGTAGCCAGAGCTTCAATACATTGATCAAGAAACTGAGGTCTACAGCAAGGATTTATTTAATTTCACAAAAGTAGTAACAGCCAATATTTTAATCTGCTTAAGTCGACCAGTTTTCTAAGGGCTTTACTGCCTTGATAGCATTCAGATATATACTGCTAGTTGTAGAGAAATTCATTTTGAGAGAGTTCATTATGTATTTTTTTAAGTAACAATTTTTTTAATTGCCTGTATTTTTAGATAAGAAATTATTCTCTAACTTAGACAAGTCTTCCCCCATAATCAGATTTGGTGTGGCTTTGCTGAATATGAAAGTAAAAACATCTTAGTTTAATTAAAAAAAATGCTTATCTTTGGGAGAAGTATGAACATAGGATTTGTGTACTCTTTTTGCACTTGTACATTTTAATGTATATATTTGTGTTTGTGTGTGTAATGGGAATGCAAATTTGGAAGATCTTCCCTGCCCCTACGCTAAAGTGCACCTGAAGCCTGGGGTGGGAGGCTTGTTTTTCAGTAGATACTTTTTGATTGGCCAGTGAGTCAACAAGGTTGTTACATTCTCTGAGCCAGGAGAAGGCTATATAAGCCCTGATGTGTAGCTTTGTTTTGGGGGCTCACTTTGAGAAGTGTTCTGTGATTTGATCTGTATTATAGGAAGCCGTTGTCCAGGGCCCCCCCGGCTTTGAAAAACCCAGATGCTGATTTGGTATGGATGTAATGGTTGGACAGTTTGGAAATCTGTCTACTTGATTTGTTTCTGTCTTGATAATTCTGCCTGTATACTTTGAAGTTCGGGGTACTGACCTTTTTCCCCTGAACAAGGTAAATGATATATGTCTGACTGATTAAAGTAAGCTTGTTAACCCATTTTGAGTTGCTTTCCTTTAACAAAGCAGATCCAAGAACCTGTGGTAGCAGCAAACCCTGAGGACGCCGGGGTGCTTGCTGCTACAGTGTGTGATGTGTATATTATGTGTATGTGTCTCATTGCCTCCTAGACTTGGTTTTTAAATACAGTGTATACTCTTTAAATGAACTCATTTCAGTTTCAATTCAACTTGACAAATTTTTATTGTGCACCTAATATGTGCTAATGTTATTAGTTGGGCAGCTAGATGGCTCAGTGGATAGACTTGGAGTGAGGACTTGGAGTGAGGAAGACCTCAGATACTTTCTAGATGTATCACCCTGGGCAAGTCATTTAACTTCTGTTTACCTTAATCCACTTAAGGTGATGGCAAACCCCTTCAGTGTCTTTACCAAGAAAACCTGATGGACAATATTGGCATGCTGTGGTACACAGGGTCATGAAGAGTAAGACATGACTAAATGACTAAATGACAATGTTGTTACATTTTAAGAAATATTTGTGAATAGCAAGAACTGTGTCTTGTACTTCTTTGCTTCCCAGTGTTGATTTAAAAAAGCTTAGAAAATTGATACCTGAAGCTATGGGATTGCTTTCCCAAGGCCTTAGTTAACCCAGAGGTGCTTTTGATAACATTTTGATCATGGGAAAATATATTAGACACATTTTACTGTAATCTTTGGCCATTGGGATCAAATTCTATCCTTAAAATCCAAGATATGTATGTTCCTGTGTACTTTGTACTCAGCTAGATTCTGCCAGTGAGTCTGTGAGTCCCAAGGGCAGGGGGAACTTTATTAAGTCTGGCAGGGCGAGAGGGGACCATTTAACGAATTACTCATGGCAGTCACTAAATGGCTGCCTCTTGCACTGTTCTGATAGGTGCCTGGGGAGGAGCACTAACGGAGCTTCCTAGCCATGACTTATTCCCTGATGGAGCTGACCAAGCTGGCCTTCAACTTTGATGGCTACTGTTATCAAACTACCAGTAAGCATAATATAAAAAAAAATCACAAACAAAAACAACCACTCCTGCCCGAACCCCACCCCACTCGTAAGTTTCTAAGGTGATTAGAGGCCTGTTCCTTGTCCTATGAGGAATCTCTGACCAGTGCATTCATGGTGATTCTTGTTTTTGACCTTGAGGCATATCTGCCCCCAAACCCAAATTATACATCTGGGGAAAGTTCAAGTTCCAAGAACTGTTCCCCAAAGCCCTATTTCCTCTACATTTCCAGGGTACAAACATCCTGGTACTGCCTGGAAACCTAGCTAATACTATTTAATGATCCATCTGGATTATGCCCAAAACCTGACTGCTCTTTTCGCTTTTCCTCTCCTCTCCCCCAACCAATATATATATATATATATATATATATATTTTTTTTTTACATATATATATGTGTGTGTGTATATATATATATATATATATATATATATGGCTCGTGTACTTTGCAAGAGTTCTTACAAACTCTTTAAGTCATAGGTGCATAAGCTCTTAGAGAAATTGAAAATAGGTCAGACTCCTTCTTTACTTCCTCAGCACTCTATCAAAACTTTATCAGAGATCTGGAGTGCTTACTCTCTCCTCTCACCCTCTACTCCCCTATGTACATTTATGCTAAGTTTCTGATCGGTCCATTCTAGTATATTGTCACCCCACTCCCAGTTTTTCCCTATCAAAGACTTAAAACTCAGTTATTTGTAGTCTTATGACACTCTTTGACTTTTTCTGGGACAACAGTTTTTTCTTCAGTTCCTGTGCTCTGCATTATAAATCTCAATTGCATGTTAAAAAGGCAACCATAGTTCCATGATGGCCCTCTGCTCAGTATAATTAGTGAAACAAACATCTATTGATCATCTATCATATGCAAAGTATATAGGAATCCTTTAATGTTTTAAGGATCTAGATTTTCACTGATGTAAGATATTCCCTCCCATGCTATAGATTGCTACCCATCCAAGTCTTTTCATTTGATGTAACTCTTGCCATGTTCCTCAATAAATGGATTCTGTCCAATGAGGGACTTCCTCTCAATTTTTGGCAATACATAGGTACCAATGTAGCACATAGACTGGGTAACACGGTGCCTGGAGCTCTGGGCCTGGAGTAAGGAAGAATTCAAATCTAGCCTCTTATTCTTACTAGCTATATGACTCTGGGCAAGTTCTTTAACTTCTGTCTTCCTCAATATCTTCACCTGTAAATTGGGGATAGTAATAGAATGTACCTCCCAGGATAGGTATGAGGATCAAGTGAGATATTATTTGTAAATCATGCAGGCCAGTGCTTGGCACATAGTTGGTGTTTAACAAATGCTTTCCCCCTTCCTTGTATATGTTACTGTTTGTTCTCAATACATGATTGGTCTGCCTCCATTTTCAGTTATCTATTTAATGATATCATTTATGTGATCTTATATTCTCTGATAATATGCTGCAGTTTATTTGGGCAAAGCTTCCTTTTAAAATTACCCTTTGGATGATAGGCAATTTGAGATTTCATGATTTATAGCCATTTATCATCATTATCAGAGGAAGATGTTTTGTATCACAGTTTATTTTATATTATGTTTGCTACTGGGATCACATTCTATCCCCAAAATGGGATTTTTGCTTCAGAAAGAAGTTTTAAGTCATCAAAAGCATTTTACCATTTTCCCAAATTAAATACAGCATATTTTCTTCCTCCTTTTCAAAACTAAACCTTCCTGTGAAGATATTCCCAATTCATCTTGTTTGTCTCTTTTTTCTTTTCAGGTTCTGTCCCTTTCTTGGTATCCCCAGCTTTTAAAACAGTCACTGGAATATAGTAGGCACTTAATAAATGTGTGTTAATTCATTGCTTGGGATCATCAGCATTATTTCCAAGATATATGTACTAGTGTTCAAACTTCGTAATATGTAGTTGAACAGAAAATAGTAACCACACTTGCTTGTTGTACTCTCTGTATCTTTCACTAAATCATGTGATATATAGATGTAGTTGGCCACAGAATATAATTTTCAAAAGCCTACTGGTTTTCTTTTCCATATTATTACCAAGGACATTCTCAACAAAAGTATAAATTACTCTCAAAAATTAGAGACGTAAAAGTAGGCATAAAAGTTGGCATTTATTGACATCCTCTTCTACTACTGTTGTTGTTTTGTTTGTTTTTTGTTTGTTTTGGGAGGCAAGCAGGGTTAAGAGACTTGCCTAGGGTCACATAGCTAGTAAGGGTTTGAGTATGGATTTGAACTTGGGTCCTTCTGACTCCAGGGCTAGTGCTCTAACTCTCCTGTTTTTGATGAATGAGGGAGATCACTAATACATTTGTGATTTTTATCTCTATTTAACATTTTCCCTTCTTTTAGATACCTGCAGACTCAATTTTTGAAGCTGTTACTGCTAACATAGACCTTTCTGTTATAAACTTCATCTAGTCCAGCTGTACTTTCTAACTTTGTTTTCTTTGGTACCTCTTCTCTTTGCTCATGCAGCACATCGAGTACTATGATTTTAGAATCTAAATGTGGTAGTACTATTTTCATGGATGGAGAAAATAATATCATTTAATTTTTGACAGATCTTTTCCACTTTTTATTTGTTTGTTGTTCACTTTCCTGGCGTGTATATGAAATTGTGAACTTGTATTGCAAGAAGTTTTCTTTTTGTTTTATGGTATATTAAATTTAACAAGATAGTAACAAAATTGCCTTGTCTGTGTACCTTTCTGAACTTCATTGAACCTCTGAACATTTTTAAAGTTTCTTGAAGCTTTTTCCCCTTTTTCTTCTTTGTTCCAGTTTCTAGCAATATTTTACAAATTAGTTTATATCCTGAACTCGTATTGTCTTTGGCTGACATATACTGTCACTTGGCAAGGAGATCAGGTGCTTGCTGGGTGAAAAAGCTTCTATGCTCTTTCGGGATTTTCATTATGGTGATTATTTTAGATTAGTTAAAATTAATTAGGAAATTGTGATAATTCAAGTTAACATCACCTATTTTCCTCTGTTTTTGCATGTTTATTTAAAGGCCAGGTTGGACCTGTTTTGGTTACATCAAATCTTCTCAGTTATATTTATTCCTCAAATTGGTTCTTGGTTTTCGCCTTAACTCTTATAGGTTGGACTGCTCACAGACAGTGGATTAAAAAATGACTTCAGCATTGCTAACCTGTCCATTAAGTATAATATAATTTTACATTTCATGATGTAATTTAGAGCTCACATATCCAGTGTTCTATGTTCAAGGCACTGGGGACACAAAGGGGAGAAAAAAAGCCCACATGCTAATCCAAATCTTTTTTGTATTGTAAAGAAATAATTATGAACTATTGGAACTAAAAGTAGAATGAGCTGTCTCACAATATAGCAGATTTCTCTTTACTGGGTCTCTTTGAATAAAGACTAGATTAGTATTTGAGGGCTATGTTATGAAGAGAATCCCAGTGTGTAGTTTTAATGTCTCAGCTTGCAGAGAGTTAAGAGTGGATGATGATTGGAAAAGGAAAATCACGAGTGTAGATCCAAAAGAAAAGTTTCTAAAAGTTTCTTAATGAAAGGAAGGAAGCAATGGTTCGTCTTCCTACTATTTAATAGGTGATCCCTATTTCATGTATATCATGTGTGGAATTCCATTAAATGTGCTGAATGCAGAACTCAGCATTAAGGCTTTGTAGCTTAAAACTGCTTTTGTTAGGACATTTTTCAGTCACTGATCATTGGTCCAGTCATTCAATTCAGGTTTCAGAAACATGTCCCCTCCTCATCCTTTGTTACATAGGTTCACAAAGTCATTCAGAGAGAAGAATTCTCCCCTTTAACTTTCTAAGCTGAGTGTTCTCCATGAGCTCTAGTTAATTAATATCTGCTCTGGGTAAGCTTCTTGAAAACCTCATTGGACTTGGAGATTTCTATTTTAACAGTAGACCCCAGCAAGGTGCAAGGCAAATTTATACCAGTCCACCTAATTGCCAGAAAGGTAATTCTGCAAAGATGGAAATCAGCTGAAAGATTAACACTGATACACTGGCTTGAGTGCATTGGCTAACAGAGAGAAAATAATGTTTCAATTAAATGAAAGGATACTGAATTAGAGGGATTACTCAGGAGACTGGTAATGGGATACAGAGCCTTTCACCTCTAGGTCACCATTACTAATCTGGTCGAGGGCAGTTCTAGACCAGAGTTTTGCAGGGCTGATGGATCACTCTAGCCCCTGCTGTCTACAACACTTGATGAACCGGTCTCCAGATGTGGCCCTATCATCCTCAAAGGTCACCACAGTTCATGGATGATGTAAGAAAAAGCAGAGCATTAAGAAAAAAAGATAAGAATGAATGAATAGGTAAAGACTTAGAAAAGCAACTGACTCTTCTCTGGATGAAGCTAGAGGACAATTTCATTGTAGGCCGGGATATTTTGACTATGGCCAGTCCTATGATGTTTTTGTTTCATACCTGGACAAACTTAGATGCTTACTTGAAATTGGGGTAGGACAACAGATATTTGAAGCAGGTCAGTTTTACTAGAAAAAAAAGTGTCTGCAGGAATTTTACATGAAATTAACCTGGAAGGTAAGTGGGAGTAAGATTGTTGAGAGTTTTAAATGCCAGGTTAAGGATCACATATTTTTCCTTAGGGGAAATAGGAAGCCACTGAATATATTTTTTTTTTAATGGAGAGGGGTTGACATACATAAATCTGTGTTTTAGAGCTATCAGTTTGTTAGCTATATGAAGGATAGATGTAAGTCAAGAGAGACCAGAAACAAATTAGGCTACTACAATAGTCTAGAACAGAGGAAATTTGAGCCTAATCTCAGGTATACTTATATGATCATTTAAATTCTTTTGAAAAGAATACTTTAGGGGCGGCCAGGTAGCACAGAAAGTAAGAGCACCGGCTCCAGTGTCGGGATGACCTGGATCGAATCCTGGGCTCAGATACTCAGCACCACACCCAGAAATAACTGGCCGTGTAACCTTAAGCAAGTTACTTAACCCCGATTGCTTAAAAAAAAAAGAAAAGAAAAGAGTACTTTAAAATTCAAAGATTATAATGCTATAGGAGGGTTTAGAGCCCATCTAGTATATCATGTTCATTTTATGTATGAGAAAACAGGCCCAGAAGATTTGCCAAAGTTAGGGTGCTAACATGATGAGGCCAAAACATATAGACCCAAGTCTCCTGATTCCATATCCACTGATCTCTAACACAACACATTTTAGTATATTTCTTGAAAGTATTCAGTATTCTTTTAAATCCTATCAGGTTTAACATATACATTCACCCATCCTCACTCATAACTTTCACAATGCTATTTTTAATATACTTCTTTCCATTTCAGGCTTGATGAGAGCTGAAAATTACAGCATTCCCAATTTGAATGTTAATAGACACACACCTATCCAAAGAAGGAAATCAACCTGCTGTCTTATAATAATAGCTGATAGGGATCTTGCACTTTAACATTACAAACTGCTCTATAGTTTATATGATTTGTGCCTTGCAATAATGCTATAAGGTAGGCAGGAACTACAAGTAATGCTAGCACCACTTTACAGAGGAGGAAACCAAGGCTTACAGAGGAGAAGTGAGTGGCCAGGAGTCACACAGCTAGTCAGTATGAAAGGTGCAATTCCTTATTTCTGTTTTTCTTCTGTACACCATACTGTCTAAGGGGTGGGGAACCTGTGGCCTTGAAGTCACATGTGGCCCTCTAGGTCTTCAAGTGTAGCCCTTTGATTGAATCCAAGCTTCGCAGAATAAATCCCATTAATAAAAGGATTTGTGCTGTAAAACTTGGATGCAGTCAAAGGGCCTCACCCAAGGACCTAGAAGGTCACATGTGGCCTTGAGGCTGCAAGTTGCGAACCCCTTAAAATTGCCACTTTGAATGTTTGTTTTGATACCAATATGCTGTGAGCATACTGTTTTGTTTGTTTTAGACTATTTTCCTGTGTAGACAATAGAAATAATATGGCATTAATTTTCTATTCTATCCAGGAAGGTTTGTATACCACACTGACTAAAGATAGTCAATGCAGATAGAATATATTATAATTTTATATCTCTTGGCTTTCAAGGCTCACAAATGTTTATAGTCAGTCTTCTCTGGGTGATATCTTTTCAATTGACTTTCACTTAAGATCAAGATTAAGTGGTACTTGTTGCTAGATATGTGTTTGGGAGTTAAGACAAAAACTGAATTTTCTATTGCCAAAAACATTAAATGTAAGTAATAACAATAGCTAACATTTATTGAGTGCTTTAAGGTCTAAACACCACTTTATATAATATTATTATGCCATTTTATCCTCAAAATGCTGGAAAGGAGGTGCTTTTATCATTCTCATTTTGTAGATAAGGAAATGGAGGCTGACAGGTGTTAACCAACTTGTCTAATATCTCATAGGCAGAAAATGTCTGGCGCAAGATTTGAACTCCCATCCACATGATTTCAAGTCTAGGACTCTTTTTACTCCTACCCAGCTACCTAATTAAATTTAAGCATCAGTCAAGCCATACCATATGTTAGGCACAATGCTGGATGTGGGGCAAATTTTAAGGGCAGTAATGAGTTAGCTTTTGTCCTCAAGGAGCTTATGTTCTATCGATAAAACTTTTGGCTGCCATCACAAGACGTTATATGAATTAACTTTATACTCATTCTCTGGGATCACTTTTGGTCCAACCAAGCAACTTTTCCCACCCAACACCACTCTTTTGGACTTCTTCATCTCATCCTCATGCTGGGTACATTCCTTCTCCCTTTTTCAGCTTCCTTATGTGTGTTGTTTCCCCCCATTCTATTGTAAACTCCTCAAGGGTCAGACTACATTTCTTTCTCATCTTTGCATCTACAGCATATAGTAGGAGGCATACAGATACATACAGTAGGTGACAAATATATATTTGACTGAATGGTCATTGAGGATGTATCCAGTTAGAAAGGTTATTTTCATCAATTCCACTGTAATGTAATTTCTCTAGAAATAATTTGATTGAAATATTGGTGAATGGGAAATTCCAATCTATTTTAAATGAGAAGAAAAAAAGGCAATCTCTCTCTCTCTCTCTCTCTCTCTCTCTGGTTAGGAAATGACTTGCCCAGGGTCACACAGCTACTAAGTCTCAAGTGTCTAAGGCTGGATTTGAACTCAGGTCCTCTTGATTCCAGTGCTGGTGGGACCTAATTACCCCCAAAAGGTGAACTTTAAAAAAATGACTTCATCTTGTTATTCTTTGGACAGGGTGCAATTAGATGGCAGCTGAACTTAAGAAATACAGTTTAAGATTCGTCTTAAGTATTAATGAAATGAAGTAACATGACACTTGCCACTTCAGGTTGATATGTGAGAAAACAGGAAGTTGAAACAACTTCCAAAAATGTATGCTTTTTACATGGGTCTAAATTCAATCCCTTATACCAAAAGTCTGGTTTTAGAAAGAACCAGCTGGAGATATTTGAGAAATGAAAACCAAGTAATATTCAACCTAAAAGATCAAGGGCCAAAACACATAGGTGGGTTCATCTTTGGACTACACAATCCCCAGACACAGGTTACCTGTTCTATTTATTGAAAGCTTTACTGCCAAGGAAATACAAATCATAAGCATCAAACCTAACACCTTCACATTTACAGAACACTTGAAAAACATCTATTATAAATAAACCCTAGCCACTGAACAGAAATATTTAGTATCCTTCTCTGTCTCCCAGGACAGCACTGGGACTTAATAAAATCTCTTTGGTAAAAGTCCAGCACAACTGAAGCTTTGGCAGATTCAGTGCACACTAATTGTTTCAGTGAGAAAATCATGTGGTGATTATGCCCCACCAATGCATAAGTAACCCCGTTCAAGCTATGCTTAATCCAGTGTAACTTGCTATTTCCAAAAGGTCAGGAAATCTCTTTCCTCACCTCTGACTGCTCACCTTTCCTGGGTGTACTATGGGGATTCATAATTCCAACAGAGTGGAAATTCAGGCAGGAAATGAAGTATTGGCATAAATATTCATGACAAAAACTTTTGGAAAAAGTGACAAAATGAGAGTACGTAAATCATCCCTCCCTCAAGAGACCATTAATATATGCCTTGACAATTTGCATGGATTTGCTTAAAATTTTCTGTTATTTAAGAAGTGTTATCATAGCAACTTTTACACATTACCTGTCCTAGAACTCAACTGTCTCATTGACACCTTGCTCTCTGAACAGGAAATCCAAGAACCTTTTTTGGAATCCATCTAACTCTCCTTATGTCTAATATGAACTTATTACTTTCTCTTCTTAGATATGCCTTTAAAAACATTAGGAACTTCTTTGGGCCTCAAGGTAGGGCAAAACTATCCTACGTCGTTAAATCATTTGAAAAATTGGGATTTGCTCTAAATTTGGACATTCTCTAGTTCACTTTATTCATAGTCAAAACTATTTCACAAAATCCAAACATGCTACAATGCCATCTTTGAGCCCTATATCCTGATGTTTTGACTATATGACCACAATCATCCATTAGCAATGGCAGTACCTATTGCAACTATCAGAGTTTGGCTTAATTCTCATCTTATGAAACTTGAGAAAAGTCTGGCCTAGCATAGTTTTCCCTTAAGAATCATGAAACTGAAACCCTCTAATGGTTAACAATGTTATCATAAAGACTAAATTGGAAGAGGGTTTCATAAAAATTTAAAGTCTAAAATCCTTTCTGAGTAACTATGGAGAGGGGATAAAAACATACTCTCTAATAGGGAGAGATTCCCCTAGGTGCAATCAGGCTTATAAAGTAACCAGCCCTTTCTGTCCTTTCTAGTCCAGTGGTCTGCTAGCCAAGGAAACTGCCCATTTGCCTGGCATCTGAAGCATTTGATATGCCTGTCTTATGGAGGTTGTCAGATTTTGACCTTGCCTGGGATGGTTAATCAATTTTATAATTAATTACAATGTACTACTTTTGTTGGTATGAAGGAGCAGTCAATTCTATGTGACAAATAAGATACTACCATGATATTCCTGGTCTGATCACTTTTTATATCCTTGACCAGTTTAGAAAACCACAAAATCCAATGAACTAAGGTGATTAGAACAGTTTTGTCATTATGGCCACAATATTTGAGTCTACTATATACTATATGTTTTGGAAACTGTGACTAGAAAGGATAATGTTACTTTGTTTGAGTAAAGGAGTATTGCTTAAAATGTATTTTTAGTCTGGTGAAGAGTAGTGAACATCATCTCTCTGGAAGGAGACCTGAGTAGTGAACATCATTCCAAACAAACAAGTTGAACATTGAAAACTGGCACTGCTTTTCTCAAATCCAGAGACAGACAGATAGAGACAGAGACTCGAAGAGAGAAAAAGACAGAGAGAAAGAGACAGAGAGGGAGAGAGAAGAGATTCCATGTTAATAGATTCTTTGGTGGTACATTGGTATGTGTGTATACTTTTCACCTTGTATTTGCACAGACTGTCTCCCATGCCTAGAATATATTCCCTCTTCATTTCTGTCCAGAATCCTGATTTTTATTCAAGATTCAGCTCAAGCAGTCCTTCCTCCTGAAGCCTTCCACCATTTCCCTTCCACTGATACTGCTCTCTTCCTCCTCAAATTGCTTAGTCATTACATTGATGGGTGTGTATTTTATTGCCCCATTAGAATGCAATGCCCTTGAGGGCAGGGAATGTTTTGGTTTTATTTTTATATCCCTGGAAACCAACACATAGCCACCCACAGTCAGAGCTTAATTAAGTGTCTGCTGTTGTTCAAATATCTATCAGTTTCTTACACATCATAGGCACTGCATAAATGTTTGTTTAAATGAATTACAATTCAAAAGATCCATACTGCTTATTTCCATGAACCTTTTATATCAAAGCACTAAAATATAGGATTTCTATAACACACTTTTATCTTTTTAAAATTATTTTCCCCAATTAACGGCAATCAACTTAACATGGCCCATTACATTGAAGCAGGCAACCTGGTATAGTGCAAAGGCCTAGGGATCAAGATTCCTCTGTGCTTTTCTCAGTCCTGCAATTGAGTTATCTGTGTAACTTTGGGGAGGTGATGGATGTCTCTGGGCCACAGTTTCCTCATCTCTAGAATAAGGGATTTTGTCTAGACAAGTGCTGGATGTCCTTCCAGCAATTACATTATACAATAGAAATTTGTGTTAGTGGCAATTCACATCCAACTCCGGGAGCCTCTCCTTTTAAAATACCCACTCACTGACCTGCCTTCTGTGTGTGCTCCTCTGAGCTTTGGGTTAAAAAACAAATATTTAGCCTTTGGAAACCCCACAGATGGCATATAGACTACTGGACACATAAGCATTAAACAAAAAATGGGTTTCTAGAGTATGGTTGTAATACTCAAGATTCAAAATACAAACCTAAACTCTAAGCTTTTTTTTTCTCTCTCTCTTTCCCATTTGCTAGCAATTTTTTTTTTTCAAGCTGTCACACTACGGTAATGCTGTGAAATAGCACAATGGTATTGCTGCCTGGGGATATATAGCCATAACTAAGGAAAGCAAGAAAATATACAATTTGCTCTTATGGCTTTCACCAAGAATGGTCTTCGTGGCTTTGTGGTTTTGTTGCTTAGAAATAATTACACCAAAGAGGAGGCTTGGGCCTAAGAGCTCCTGAAATCACAAATCTGTACAAAATGTTAGCTTCCATGGAATATGTCCTCTCTATCTTCCCTACCCCTCCTTCAACCCTTCCTTCAACCCTCTGGTGCCATAAAGGAGGTGATGTCATAATTGATGATGTTAAACTTGTTACTAAAATGTCATTATGCCAGTGATGTTTTAATTGATGATATTAAGCTAGTTAGCCAGAAAGTGTCAAGTGTCACTTTTTTGACATAAACTGGCAGTTATGATTATATAATATCAATTATTCCTTGGAAAACTGCATTTGATCAGTTAGAGCTTTACCAATTGGATTTTGCCAAGCTCATATTTTTTTTTCTAGCTCTTCATCCAATACTAATTATTAGGAGTAAGATATACTTTCTGTGTAGTTTAGGCTTCCATAATGTCCTCACTTGAAGCATAATCTCTGTCTTGCCTGCCCTTTACATTGCATTTGTAGCTGAAGAAAGTGAAAGAAGACACATAAATGATTTTCTGTTGATAAAATTCAAGAGAATTTTGCTTTTCCCTAAGGTCTTCCCTACAGCTAGCACACTGAAAAAAAAATTGAATAGAAATAAACATCTTTGTTGTGATTTAGGTCAAATTTTAATTTCCCACATTTTTTGGAAAAATTTAGAGCCTGAATGAGCATTAGAGGCTATCTTGTCCAAACCCTTTATTTTACAGGTTTATCATTTTATTATTTTACAGAATTATCAGAGACTCAAGAAAGCATAAATAGCTTGTCCAGAGTTACAAATCAAGTCAAAAAAATCAAAATGCATTTATTCATTAAACTCTGAGGGATAGTTTAAAGAAAAGCAAAAACAGTTCCTGCCTTCAAGAGGCTAAAAATCTAATGGGAGAGATAATATACAAACAACTATATCCAAACAAGATATGGACCCAATGAACTGGAGGTACACTTATCCCTTCTATATCTTGTCTTTCCCCATAGCAGTTTCATTATATCACGGGTTGGCATAAGAAATTAAACAGTAATTTTTTGGAGTTTTGTGGAAGCAGCAGACATGTAAAGGCCAGCAGATGACAAAGAGTTTATGACTCAATACTTAACACACATTTTATAATAAGGTACTGTAAACACCCCATAAAAGAAAAAAGAAAAATTCAGACTTCTCCTCTGGTACACAAAGGGAGGGTCAAAAATTTTTATGCAGGTATTCCAGATCATGGGGATTCTGTACCCCAACCCCCTGCAATATGGAAGGGATAACTATAATTTCAAAGGGACATTAAGGGGGGCTGGGAAAGGCTTCTTGCAGATGGTAGGATTTTAGCTGATACCTGAAGGAAGCCAGGGGAACTAGGAGGCAGAGCTGATGAGAGACAGAATTCAGGAATTGTGGACAGCCAATGAGAATGCACAGACCCAAGGAGTGTCTGGCATGAGGAACAGCAAAGAGGCTGTTGTCACTGGATTGCTGAGAATGTGGAAGATAGTAATAAATGACAGAATTTGTAGTTTAACACAGATTCTCTGACTCCAAATGTGGGATATTCTTTCCATTGCACCACAGTGCCTAGTTTCATTTTATTTCTCTAAAATTTTAAAATTCCCTCCAGTTTTATTAAATCAAAGTCAGAAAAGGTAAGCATCTTTCTTCTTTTTTGAGTATTTTCTGCTTGCATGAAGACAAAGTTCAGTAATAACTGATATAGAGAACTCTAAAATTTGAAAAATGCTTTATGCACATTAGGTCATTTGATTTTCTCAACAGCTCTGTGATGTAAGAACAACAGAGATTGTTATCCCCACTTTAAAAATGAGGAAACAGGTTCACAGAAGTTAATGATATGATCATGGTCACATAGCTAGTAAGTTTCAAAGGGAAGATTTAAACCCAGCTCTTTCTGTTTCCAATATTCCATATACCATGGCATTTTAACTTTATAGGAGAAAAGCAGTGCTTCTCTCAAAGTAACTAGATAGATAGATTACTGTCTTCAAAACCCTAAGTCCCTTAAATATTGATCAGTTTTCTAATTTACATTATCTGTGTAGCTATAACCTTGCAGAATCTTTGGGGGGTAAAAGAAGGATTTAAGAATGTGTATGGGCAGCTAGGTGGTACAGTGGATAGAGCACCAGGCCTAGAGTTAGGAAGGCTCATCTTCATGAATTTAAATCTAGCCTCAGACACTTACTAGGTATGTGAACCTGGGCAAGTAACTTAACTCTGTTTGCCTCAGTTCCTCATCTATATATGAAGGATAAGAAAATGGCAAACCCCTCCAGTATCTTTGCCAAGAAAATTCCAAATGGAGTCATGGAGATGTGGACACAATTGAAATAACTGAATACTAGAAAAGAATATGAAAACTCAGAATTATCTGTGGGAATGTATTGCACAATAAGTAGACCATAAATGTAAAGAATAGAGATGCAGGTGGTTCAATCAATTAGTCAACATGCATTTATTAAGCTTCTAAAATGTTCAAAGACATTACTTGATGCTGGGGATACCAGTACAAAGAATGAATCAGTCCTTACTCACAGTTAGGTTACATTCTCATAGGGGAGTTATTAAGTACATTGAAAATCATATACCGCATAAATACAAAGTTTATACATTAAAAAAAACATGTGTCAAGTACTTAAATACAAGGTTATTTGGGAGAGAAGATCCTGGCAGTTGGGAGAAGCAGAAAACACTTCATGCAGAGGATAGTACTTGTATTGTATTCAGTAGAAAAGCAGATTAGATTCGGAGTTAAGATCTGATTCCATAAGGGATCTGGATTCAAATCCTAGCCATGTCTCTTTATGTATAACTTGGGCTGTCATTTAGCTTCTCTGGGTGTCAGTTTCCTTATACTAAAAAGAAAATTACTGTGGTTGGACTAAAAAACCTTTAAATATATGAAATGTTTGCTCTAATCAATGAACCCCATCCTATGAGTGCTTAAAGGATTTATTACTTTTTAATATGATCAAAAGTATATATTTCAAAACAAAACCTGCTATTGTTTACAATAAACACTGGAAGCTTTCCCAGTGCAAATAGGGATAAAGTAAAGATGTTATCTATCCCTGCTGTAACATGACTTATTTTTAGAAATACTAACTAGAGTGATAAAAGAAGACAACAAAATCAAAGGAATAAAGATCAAAGAGGAGGTAAAATTATCAGTATTTTTCAGATAATATGATGATGTACTTATTTCATGTGATCATATATTTAGACCTGGGAGGAACATTAGATATCTTCCAGTCAACCCCCTCATTTTAGAGATGAGGAATTTGAGGACAAAAGAAATTCAATAACTTACCGAGCTATTAAGTTGCTGAGACAGGATTCAACCGCAGGACTTCCTGACTTTTAAGTCCAGCATAAGATCTACTATACCACATTACCTCGTACTTCTGGCCCAGGGTACCTGGGGCACTTGCCCACTACCAATAAGGGGCTTTTTTAGCTCTAGGTTCATACATAAGCCTGGGTTCATCCCTTGGAGAAACCTGGCCCTTTAAGTAAGAATGAAGTTCTTTCTAATTTTCTCTAGAGTTTTATTCCCTATCACAGAGACCAGTGGAAATCATGTAAAGTTCAAGTCTGGCTCATATCTAGGGTTTCCCCAAAAGGGAGAAGGATATTCAATATATAATGCAGCATAGATACAGGCCAGCTATTTACTTCCTCTGCATGGAAGATATTCTTGAAATATTCAGCACTTTCCAAGGAAGCAGAGATGGACAGCTCTGAATACAATGTGTAGTATTTAGGCTTTCTTGAAATGGAAATTTTTTTGCTGTATGTTTTGAATCCTCTCATATTCTGCTGTGTACATGGCAATGCTTTTTTTCCCCTTATTTTATATTTAAGTTTTAGTATTTAAGTTTATGCTTTTTTTCTTTTCTTATTGTGTATTTGTTTTAGTATCTAAGTATAAAATAAATTAATAAATAAAAATATGCAAAACTTATAAGCACACATTGACAAAGACATAAACATGATGTATTAGCCTGTAAACACCCAGCCAGATCTGAGGGTAAGCCCATACTCCTCTTACTAAAAAGTGCTATAATAACTCAAGGGAGCACTTGTCTCCTGTAATGCAACCAACACCAACTGAAGGACCCAGTAGCTCCCAAGAAAACAACTCCCTAAAAGTCCATCTATAAGGACTGTTGTTTTGGAGCCTTTGCTTAGGAAAAGAAACAAAGAACAGAATAGAAAGTCAGAGGACTAAGTTACAAAGTTAGATCTTCCTAGGCCACACATATGTTCAAAATGGCCATAAGGACCAAGGATGGAAGAAAATACCATTCTATTCATTCCTTATGAGAAATCTCAGATTGAGAGAGTTACATGTCTAACATTCTGTAGAAGGTATAGTGACAATACCAGAGGACTTAAATCACTTTTTTTTGCTTTTTTTTTGGAGGGTAATTGTGGTTAAGTGACTTGCCCAAAGTTGTAAGTGTGTCAAGAGTCTAAGGCCAAATTTGAACTTAGGTCCTCCTGACTCCAGGGCCAGTGCTCTATTCACCGCACCACCTAGCTGCCCCTTAGTCATTCTTTTTAAGGCATAATAGGTTAGCATCTCTTTCTGCCTCAGGGGCCAGTCTTTTTGTTTTATCCCCTCCCATTGGGGATACCATGGGGAACAAGGGACTACATATTTCCTAAAGTGCTAAGTATAGTTAATAATAGTTATAGAAAATATTAAAAAAAAGAGATTTAAGGCTTTCAAAGTACTTTATGTTATCTCACAAAAAAAAAAAAAACAAAAACATGTGGTAGATGATGGTATAATTCCCATTTCACAGGTGAGGAAACTGAGGTCAAGAGCCCAAGGTACTTGTCCATAGTCACAGGGATAGTGAATGTCTGAGGAAGGATTCAAAAGTCAGATCTTCTTGACTCCAAATGATAACACAGCTTCTTCTAGTGAAAGTGGCCCAGAGACCAGAAAATTGGGATGGGGGTTCAATTCATTATTACTACATTACACTTAACCCAGAAAATCAGTTAAGAAATAAGTTGGGAGGCTTAATAGATACAGTTAAGTTGCAAGATCAGCAATAAATCCATAAAAATAATTGCCATCTTTATGTAGTACTAACAAAATCGAGGAAGAAAAAATAAATTCCATTTAAGATATGTACAAAATAAATAATATGTCTGAGAGTTAATCTACCAAGTCATCTACAATGTGTGTGTGTGAGTGTGTGTGTATATTTTTGATAGAAATATAGAAATAGTTGAAAAAGTATGTACAGCTCATGCTTGGGTCATGTCAATATGATGAAACTATATTTTCTAAATTAATTTACAATTTTACTATATTACAAGTTAAATTATAAAGTACATACCCTTTAGAAGTATGCAAGATATTCTGGATCAGGCCTAACCCAGGTCACTCTGGTGATTACAGCTCAAGATTACAATGCAATGAGATATTCATGAATTGTAAATTATAATAAAAACAACTTTATTGATTAAAAGACAAAAAAGGTTGAAATTCCTCATTAAATTCTAATTAAAGACTATTTCAATATACTTTCACTACAGCAAGCTCTACCTTAGAAAGCCATCCCCTCAGGATATTGAGAATTTAAAACTTCCTAGTACTAACTCCTTAGGTTGAGCCATTTGTGCTTCCTTGGGAAGAATTTCAATTCTCTTACAGAATCAGCTCAACTTAAATAAAACAGTCACTTCTTCCTTCTAGACAAGAAAACAAAATTCATTTGAAAGAATAAAAGTTCTAGAATTGCAAAGGGAAAATGACAAAAAAAAATATGAATGAAACAATGAAAGCATTGAATCTCTGTCTTTCTTGGTTTCCTTAATTCTAAAATGGGATAATAATAGAACCTATCGTCCAAAACCTGCCATAAGAAACAAATGACATAATGTTTAAAAAGGATTCAACACAATGCCTGACACATAGTAGGTGCTTAATACATGTTTTATTTCTTTCCTTCCTTTCTTCCTTCCTTCCTTCCTTCCTTCCTTCCTTCCTTCCTTCCTTCCTTCTTTCCTTCCTTTCTTCCTTTCTTCCTTCCTTCCTTTCCATTATCTGACTTTAAATGATGTTATTAAGCAGTAGCCACCAATTATTGGATACTAGTTAAAAAGCAGAAAAGACAATCAGGGAAACAGAATAGATAAATGATGAACAGGAGTAATCAGGAGTAAAACAGTAGTAAGTAGTAAGGAGTAAAACAGTAGTCCTATTTTTAACAAACCCAAGAACACAAATTATTTGAGGAAGAATCCTCTTTTAGGGTGGCTAGGTGGTGCAGTGAATAGAGCACCAGCCCTGGAGTCAGGAGGACCTGGGTTCGGATCTGGCCTCAGACACTTAACACAAAAAATAGCTGTGTGACCTTGGGCAAGTCACTTAACCCCAATTGCCCTCCAAAAAAAGAAAAAAAAGAATCCTTTTTTGGCTAGAATTGCTGTAAAACTTGAAGTTTATTATAAAATTGGTTCAAAGTACCATCATAAGCCACATACCACAAAAAACTCAAAATAATTATGTGTCCTAAGTGTAAAAAGTTGTCACCATTTAAAAAAAATTAGAAGAGAATGTGATCATTTTCACACTACCTCTCCCAACGTTTGAGTAGATGGAGAATTATTAACAATATAAAGGTTATAAAAGAGAAAGCAGTCAATTTTGACTGTATAATTTTAAAAGTTTTTTATGAATAAAAACAATGAAGAAATTAGAAAAAGAACAGTAGAATGGGAAACATTTGCATTGATTATTGATTGCCTAATTTTAAAAAATATATAAAGAATTAACATGTACTATTAATAGGTAAATGGTCAAAGGATATGAAAAAAATTTTTTTCAAAAGAATATTTCTAAATGGCATATGAAAAAGGGCATATTCTAGATCACTACTAGTAAGGGGAATACAAATTTCAACAGTTCTAAGTTTATGCCGTACTCCATTTAATTGACAAAAATGGATGGCTGGAAAAAAAATGGAGAAAGCCAAGTTTGAAAACTGAAAAAAAAAATGAGGACAACCACATTTAGAGGGGCTAAGGTAAGATAGGTACACTGATGAACTGTTGGTGGAGATGTAAAGGTCTAATTGTGGATTCCTATTTGGAATTCAGAAGCTGACTTAACTGTTCATTTATATAAGGCCAACTCAACTCTCACTACTGGGTATATATCTCAAAGAAATCAAAGACAGAAACAAATGTCCAAAACATATGAAAATATGCATAGCAATCAATATACTTTGTTATTTCAGAGAGTAATAAACAAAATAAATGTCCATGAACTGGTAGAATGCATAATAAAACTAAGATATGTGAATGCAATGGAAAAGTATTGTAAAGTAAAAAATGATGACTAGGAGGAATTCAGAGAAATGTGGGAAAATGCATCCTATCTGATGCAGAATAAAAGAAACAGAACCAAGTGAATAATATAAATACTGACTTCAACTAGGTAAATGAAACTAACACTTAAAAGAAACTTAACTCTGAATAATAGAAAAATCAATGAAGATTCCAGAGAATGGACAATAAAATATATCCTCCTCCTCACAGATGAGAGGTGAGGGACTAATAGAGCAGAATATTATTTACATTGTCAGACAAGTTTTCTCTATTAGATATATTTGCTTAATTGTTCTTCTTTGTCACATGAGACAGTTCAATATGGAGGAAGAATTGGGAAATGGTGATGTCAGGACAAACATAATCAATAAAACATTTTAAAAAAGATTTAGTGAGAAGGGCATCACATAAATAAAAGGTAGACACAGAAAATTCCCTTTCCTCTCCTTCTAGTGATTGTAACAATAGCCATCAATACTGGTTTGTGCTCATTCTATACATATTCTAAACCCTGCTGTAAATGCTTACACCAAAATGGAAAGGTAGTCTTTGGATAGCAATCTAAGGCATGGTTGAATAATCAGTTATTGGTTAACTAGTATAATATGCATCTATAAGACTGTCTCAGCAGAAAAAAAATTACAAATGAATTAATTCAACAAAAAAAAAACAAATAAATAGATTTGCATTGTAAAAAATAGAAGGAAATCAATGTTAAAACAATGAAAAAATATATCTGAAGAGGCAGAAGGGGTATTTATCTATGCCAGGAGGTTCAAAGGTAGAAGAATAAGACATGAAGGGGCAAAGGAAGAAGTACTTGGAGCTAAGTAATAAGTAAGAGACTCTTCTCACAGAAAAGGGAATTGGACCCTTGGAGGAAGAAGTACCTAGTTGTCTTTTAAAGAATGATATCAATACATGATTGTAATCTAAGAGAGAACGTACAGTAAGCTTGTGTCAGAAGAAAAAGAAAGGAGTAGTTGGTGATTTTCTGCTAAGTAATATTGAGGTTGTTATTTATTATTATTACTATTAACAATAAAGAAGTCTGTTTTATCGTCCTAGTGCATATATACAGTATATGGGCAGAAATGATGCTGCCAAGAGGAAAGATCTTGGGTAAGAAATTGAAGCTCTAAGGGACATTATTATTATGTTCTATTCTACTGATGAATGAAGATAAGTACTTCAGAAAAGAAAGACAGACCTGAATTTTGGATTTCTAGCTCACATAAAGGGAAAATGTATACCCAATAAAGGTGGTTTTATATACACGCAGTCTCTCTCTCCCTCTCTCCTTCCCTCCCTCTCTCTCACATACACACACATACAAATCCCTACATATATGTATATATGTGTGTATATATACTTTTTGTAGCCTTACAAAACTGAAGAAAAGTTTGTTAAAAAACAAAGTTAAAAAAATATCTACAGAGGGAGGGAAATAGTAAGGCGAAAGAGTAGATAAAGAAGGGGGGGTCACAGGGAGGGAATACTGAGGGAGGCGATGATCAAAAGGAAAATCCTTAAGGAGGGGAAGGGAGAAGGAAGAAACAAAAACATAAACAGGAGGGAATAGGATGGAAGGAAAGAGACAGATTGTAATCATTACTGTGAATGTGAATGGGATGAACTCTCCCATAAAATGGAGGCAGATAGCAGAATGGATTAAAAACTATAATCCTACAATATGTTGCCTACAAGAAACACATTTGAAACGAAGGGATATGCACAGGGAAAAGATAAAAGGCTGGAGTAGAATATATTATGCTTCAGCTAAAGTAAAAAAAGCAGGGGTAGCTATCCTTATCTCAGATAAAGCAAAAGCAAAAATAGAGCTAATTAAAAGAGATAAGGAAGGAAACTATATCTTGCTAAAATTACCACCAAGAATGAAGCAATAGCATTACTTAACATATATGCACCAAGTGGTATAGCATCCAAATTTCTAGAGAAGTTAAGGGAATTAGAGGAAGAAATAGATAGCAAAACTATACTAGTGGGGGACCTTAATCTCCCTCTCTCTGAACTTGATAAGTCTAACCTCAAAATAAACAAGAAAGAAGTTAAGGAGGCAAATGGAATTTTAGAGAGGCTAGATATGATAGATCTCTGGATAAAACTGAATGGGGATAAAAAATATACCTTTTTCTCAGCAGTACATGGTATATACACACACAAAAAAATCTACAGAGATGTATCAAGCTAGATGCCATAAACAAGGCTCTTCACTTATTTGTATGTATCATGAACCTGCTTGAAATTCTGGTGAAACTTACATACACTTCTCCAAATAATTTCCTTAAATAACTGAAGAAAATGATAAATTTCAGTTATAGGCTAGTGAAAATAAAGATAAATATTCTCATCCATGTTGATGGACACTCTGAAATCTTTTTACGGATTCTTCAAGGGTCTGTGTACCACAGGTTGAGAACTACTGCTTAGAGAATAGCTATAGTGAAGGAAGAATATCAATACAAAGGCCATAGAAAGTAAAAGAAAAATTTATAGGAGGTGAGATCCAAGACAGAAGCTAACATTATGCACATGGACTCAGTTGTTCATGTGAAAATGCACAAAGTATCATGATCAAATATTTATATTATTGGTATTGTTGAAACTTGGTAGGATGGGACCCATGATCAGAATATAGATTTGAAAAAGTACTCCTTATGTAAAATGATAAGTTGATGGGGGAATATGTTAGGGAAGTTAGTCGTGAGTAGCATTACCAAGGACATATATTATTTATAGAAGAAAATTAAAGAAGTAGAGAAGAAGAGTATGGAATATTAAAAAAAAATGGGTGAGGAACATTGAAGGCTGAAAAGGGATTTGACTGACATTGAAATATACTATACCTAAAGAGAAGATGAAAATAAGTGAGGAATTTGAGAAATAGATTACAAGCCTGGATGGAAAAATAATATAACAGTGGTAAGGAATTGAAATTAATCCATATGGCTACTTTCCCAAAAGCAGAAAAGCTAGTGATTTCTTGACTTTCATTAAAGCTAACTTCACCCTTCAAAGATGAACCTGATTCTTATCAACCATGAGAAAATGGCTGTTGAAGTAGAAAAGATAGAGATCTTTGGGTGAAGTAAGTATTTCACCTTAGAATTTGTAATAAAGAGAAAAGAATTAGACATAATCTGGCAGGTAGCCAAGACTTTGAGAGTATATATTTCACAGGTCTTAGGGAAAGATGATCTTGGATCCTGAGGTCAAAATGCTGTAGGACAAATTGCCTCAGGAAGGATAAACAGATCTTAAGAATGAAATTCTGAAAACTCTTATCTTAAGAATAGGGTCAGTTGACTAGAGAGATCAATATGGTTTCACAGAACACCCATTGATCACAACTTAGAGAAAAAAAAACAAGGAGAGGTAACAGGATGAATAGAAAAACATGGTATAATCTTAGTGTCAGGAAGGTAAATCTCAGAATAAGGAGAAGATGGTAAAGAATACTAAGAATAGCTGAAACAGATGTTTTATTTTGTTTTGTCTTTTAAACCTATATTAGAGGAAAGAGGTGGATGAAAGGGAGATAGTACTATTATTCATTGTGTATTGGGCAGTCATAGAGAGGATGTGGGATTGCTCAGTTCTTATTTTGCATCTATTTTCTCTGCCAAGAAAAATATCCTTTGGATTGGAAAGGTTGGAACAACAGCAATAAAGATAATGTGGAGCTCAAACCTAACATAAGTGGGGAGATAGCAACAATGAATATAGGTGCAACTGACTAGTTCAAGTCACCAGGCCCAAATGGATTACATTAGAGATATCTGAAAGAACTAGAAGATTGGATGTCTATTTTCTATCAGACATCTTTGAAAGTTTAAGGACAATGATATATGTGACACGGAACTGAAGAAGGGAAAATATTATTTGAGTTTTTTAATGAGAAGAAAATGGAATATTCATACTTTTGGTCAATGAATTGAACTTTAATTTCTGGCAAAATTCTAGAATTTTCTGCCAAAGAACTCATTAGTTAATGTCAAGAAAGGGAAACAATAATCAAAGAGCTGGCATGGCTTCTTTAAGAGGTCAAATCAGATTAACTTTAGTTTTTTATCAGGGTTACTATACTGATCATTAAGTAAATACTATAGATTTAAAAAAAAAAAGGCTTGATAGTTTATCATGCTGTCCTTGTGAGAGGCATCATGTCATAGTGGCTATAGACCTAGACTTGCAGCCAGAATTAAATTCTTCTTCTGACACAGACTGTTTGTGGGACCCTGGACAATTTACTTAACCTCTCAGTCTTCTAAACCAGTGTGTCAAGTTAAAATAGAAACAGATCCCTGCTGACCACATTTTAACTTAGAAAACCACAAATTAAAATTATCTGTGCTTTGTTGCATTTTTATTTATTTACTTAAACATTTCACAATTACATTTTAATCTGGTTCAGGTCAAGCTTAGTAATTTTGCAGGCTGCTTGTGGCTACAGCTATGTTTGACATCTCTGTTAGGCATCTGTCTAAAAGCTTCCAACCTGCATTGGTAAATGGTGGTTCCTTGTCTGGAGTTCCCTATAGCCATGAGAAATTGAGGTCTAGTCCCCATCTTAATCTCAGAGTGGAGAAATGTAAGCTAGACAATAGTATGGTGAGGAAGATTTAGAATTGCTCAATGAACAAAGAATGGTGAAAGATTCATCAATAATGAAATGATATCATCTTGGAAAAATGTGTCTAGTAGAGAGGACAGAAGTGTTCTCCTTTTGTCTGTCTAATTCCTCCTTAGTCTTCTTTGATGAATCATCATCCATCTCCCTCCACCTAAGTGTGATTATTTCCTAAGCTCCTTCCCTGAGCCCTCTTCATTCTCTATACACCTATTATCTTTTTCTGTCTTTGTCCCTGTGTCACTCTCCCTCTCTCCCTCCTTTTTCTTATTTGCCTCTCTCCCCTCCTCTCTCTCCTCCTCTCTGTCCTCCTCCTTTTCCTATTTTTTCTTTTTTTTACTCCCTCCCACATTTCCTCTTTCCTTCCTTCACTATATCTCCCTCCCTCCTCTCTCTTTCTCTCCATTTCTGTATCCCTCTGATCACATTTTCTCCATGTTTTCAATAATCATCTTTAAATGTATGATTTCTCTCTTATGCTCTCATTACTGACTGCTTGCTAGAAATCTCCACTTGAATGACACATAAGCTTCTCAACTTTAATTTGTTCACAACTGAACTCATTATCTACCCACTCTTCTTCCAGAATTTCCTATTTTGAGTTGAGAGTATCAGTATTCTTTTTTGGAGTTATCTTCAATTTTGTCTCTTTATTAATCCCCACATTTAATAACTTGCCAAGTCTGGTGGATTCTACCCCTAGAATATGTCGTGTCTATATTCCCTTCTCTTTATTGACATAGCTAACTATATGTAAGGGTTATGGGATTTAAAGATCTTCCATGCCCCGTTGGACTTGCTGACGTAGCAGGAAGGGGCGGAGCAAGAGGAAGCGGAAGCCAAGCTAGCGTTCCTTCGGTGGCTGGCGGTGGTGGTGACGGCGGCAGCAGCAGAGGCACTGGCAGCGCGAAGCCCTTTTTGAGTTAGAACTGCTAAGGACTTTCTGCTAAGGACTCCTGCTGAGGACTGCCAGGGGCCGGAGCTGCTGGGAGTGCGCTTCCAGGACGCTGGGTGGTTGCTGTGCGTGGGGAGAGGAGGAGTTTTGCCTGAGGTAGCCTGTTCTGTTTTAAAGGCTTGAAAATGTGGGTGCTTTCTACTTTATCTACCTGTGCCAATGTCATAACTACTCTGATGGCTTTCACTTTCTGGTTTTGGGACTCAGTCTTTTGGTATCTTAATAAATTTTCTAGTTTATTTCCTCATATGGCAAACATGACGTATTTTCTAATGGATAATTATATCAGCATATTTGTAATCTCTATAGGCATTGTGAATATGGCATTGCTGATACACTATACTAGATTAGATTCACATGACCTATATCACTTGCAAAAGTCTCCTAATTGATATCCCAATTTCTAGGCTCTCCCCTCTCTGAGTCTTTCTCATTACAATGGCTAAGCAACAAAACAACTTCCTAAGGCATAAATCCATTTCATTCCCTCAGGCAAAAGTTTTCAGTGGATTCCTATTGTCTTGAGGGTAAATTACAAACTCCTCAACTTAGCATGTAAAGTCCTTTAGGATCTGCCTCCAGTGTACATTTACAAGTTGGTTACCTATCACTCCCACTCACATACTTTCTCCCTATCAAACTGGCCTTCTATAGGTTCCCTGGACTTGACTTTCTATCCTGCATCTTCATGCTTTTACATAGGTTATCCCTATTGTCTGACTTCTACTTACTTCCTCTTACAAGCCTTAACTTCCTTTAAGGCTCAAGTCTGAGGCCACTTTTTTTTTTGGATGGAGGTGCTTTTCAGATACCTAGTTACCTCTTCCAGTTAGTAGTCTATCCCTCTTCAAATATGTTTACTTATCAATATAAATGTTATGGTTTCCCCCAGGAAAAAAAAAGGCCCCAGAGAACAAATATATAGCTATTCTTATTTTTCTTTGCATTCCTAATGTCTAGGATGGTAACTTGCAATGGTGCTTAATAAATATTGCTCCATTGAGTCCGGCCTGTATGAACTGGATGAAATGGCCTTTTATATTCATTCCAGGTAGGGTTATGATTCTATGGTACTGTGAGTTCTATCTCCAATTCTGGGGTGTTGGTGTGCTCATAGCAAGGATAGTAACTGAGATACGGGAGATTCAGGAGATCCCTGCAGGGCTTTGGAGAAGAGAAGTGTACAGCATGTTCTCAGTTCCCTTTTATACCCTGAGGTCTTCCATTTAATGTAATTAGATACACTAAGGGAAATGAGCCACCTTTATTCCCAATATAACCAAGGAAAATACTGATCCAAGACACTTATCTGAAAATTTACCTTAAGATGTCTTAAGAGTTCATTATTTTGCTGATCTAATTTCTATCCTATATATGCTCAGGTGAAAATCGGAAACTCTAGATTTAAATCCCAGGATAAACTAACCAATCTGTACCAAAGAAGTAAATTCTGACCAAGCCCAGACATTTGGGCATGGTAAAATTTGGGTGAGGATCTTTCCATGGTCTTTCTTGACTCTCTTCTTTCCCCATTATACAACTTTTTAAAAATCAAGTATCAAACAGTTAGGTACATATTTATTTTATAAATTTATCATGAATATTAAAGGTCAATGAGTTTGGTTTTAGCCAATGAATTTATTTAATCCTTCAACCTCTTTTTATTCTTCAAGAATATAACTGACAATTTCCTTACTTAAACTTGAATCTAGATTGCCATTTAAAGTCCTTCACAATCTGGCCTCTTCCTAACTTTCTAGTTTTCTTGAACTTTACTCTCTTGTATATACTTTATAATCCAGCAACACTGGCTTTCTAGCTGCTCCTCAAACATTACACTCAGTCTCCTAATTGTGCCTTTTCAGTGGCTGGCCTGCATATTTGAAATGTTCTCCCTCTTCACCTCTGATTACTGACTTCCTCAGCTTTCTTCAAGACAACTCAAATCCTACCTTTTACAGCACCCTTTTCTTTCCCCTATGTCTTCCCATCCCTCTGAGATTACCTTCCATTCCCCCTCTATAATTATTCCTTACACATCATGACTTTACCCATTGTGGCTTTGATGTACTGAGGGTCAGCATAAGGAATTAAATGGACATTTTTTTCTAGTTTTCCAGAAGCCACAGACAACACACAAAGTCTAGCAAATAAGACAAAAAAAAGTTTAGAAACTCAGAAATGCATAAATATATGTATAGTATTTTATAATATCAACCCAAATTTTACTATAAGGTACTGTAAACCCTCCATAAAAGAAAAATAAAAAAATCAGACTTCTTCTCTGGTATGAAAGGAGAGCCAAAAATTTTATGCAGATTTTCTAGATTGTGGGGACACCACCCCTAACCCTCCCAAAGTAGAAGTGATCACTGAATATATCTTATGTATATAGTGGTCTGTATATTCTTTCCCCATTAGAATGTGAGTTCTGGGGTGGCCAGGTAGCACAGCGAGTAAGAGCACCGGCTCCAGTGTCAGGATGACTTGGGGATCGAATCCTGGGCTCAGACACTTAGCACCCACCCAGAAACACCTGGCCGTGTAACCTTGAGCAAGTTACTTAACTCTGATTGCTGAAAAAAGAAAAGAAAAAAAAGAATGCGAGTGCCAGAACCATGTTCTTTGCCTTTTTTAATGCCTAGGGCTTAGCACAGTGCCTGGAACATACTAAATTCTTAACAAATGCTGTCTGACTGATATGTTCTTATAAGTCAGCCATGGCAGGAGGGAAAATCAGAAATCTTTTTATAGGAAAGACCTTGGAACATTGCAAGGATGCCTTTAAGGAGCCTGCTAACTCAAGGCTAGAACTGGGCACACTCCTGAACTGGTATACCTTGTGAGCCCTCCAAATTTTGCTGCATTGGGATAAAGCCTTGCTCATTTCACTGTGGTTGTAGTTCTGCTCTTCTTCTCCAATACGCTAGGCAGTCTCAAACATTTCCTGGGCTCTTCACCTGGGGTTGAGATCAAAGCCAAATCATTCGATGTGGGAAAGGAGAAACTAACTGAAGAGATTTTGAGATGCAAGAGTTTCACCTCCACATAGAGCTGGAAGAAATGCTGAGAACCTCATGAAATAGGCCCTAAGTGTGTGATTTTATGCCAGGGTGGGAAACATTCACAAAGGAAGCAGGACATATTTCCAGAAAGCCAGACCACTAATCTCATTTCCTGCTTCCTCCCTACTCTGAGAAAAGTGCAGGTTACCACAAAGAATTATTAGACAAATGGTTTATTCTGTCTCACCTGAAGACTAAATTCACTAAAGCTTGTCCATTCCTACACTAGGACTGGGGAGGAGAAAAACAAGCAAACAAAAAACCAGCCGACTAAACAAACAAAACAAAACAAGTAAAATATTCCATATGTGAAGTGGGCTGAATTTTCCCTTGAATTTACCTTGTCTTTCCTCCCCTCTCCCAGTAATGTCTGTACTATATTCTAGTCCCCCTGGAGTTTATTCATAGTTGGATTTGGGGGTGTGCTGAGATGCATATTCTTCTTTGTCTACATACTATATTCTCCCAGTCAAATGTAGGTTCCCAGATGGCAAACGCAGCTTTTCCTTTTGTTTTTGGATCTCTAGCACTAAACACAGTTCCTTGCACATAGTAGGTACTTTAATAAATTCTTCCTAGATTGGGTCAGATAAGGATTCAAGTTAAACCCTGCTAGAGTTATTTGCCTTTCAAAAAGAATGCTGGAAAAGGACTGAATCTCTAGTGGTCAAATTGCAGGTACCATATGACAGATATGTGACTGATTTTCTTCCCAACGAGTCCTTTATAGCCCTTAAATCATATCATGTAAGTGGTCACCTGCTATATTTTTAATGCCACCCTCTATTTTAATATTCTTGTGATTGCATTGCCCAAGAAAATTTGGGAGGCCTGCAGTATCCTTAGAAAGCAGGAAGCCATTTTCCCACTTCTGGATCACTAAGTAACATTCAACCTGTCAGAAACTAGGGCATACAAATTCCATTATATCCACGTTATTTAGCACAGGAGCCTGAATAATAAGGTCAGAGATGTTGTATTTTACAGCCTTAGCCTGGCATCACATCTTCTCCAGGCTGAAGACACTTTCTATAGTTCTGATTGAAAATAGCAGTTATTTTTCTCTTTCACCTGATCGGTTATCTTTACTGAAAATGTACATTACTGTCGCTCCTGACAAGAAGGACTCGTATTAGACACTGTGGGCTTGCACCTGAATACCCGAGTGATGCATTACATGAATATAATTTGCATAATGAGCCAGGCAAAAATCCAAGCAATAGAGTGTGCATGCTTGTCAACATTTAAAAATGTGGAAGTCTTGACAGAGAGCTGCCTCTTAAAGAAAAAAAAAATGATGAAACCCCCTTTCAAATTCTGGGGAGGCGTTGCCTCATGGAGGGGAATCACACAATTCACATATAGAAATAAACACGTTGTATGTTCCATTGGTAATAAGACTGGTGCTCTGGTAGAATATTGCTGCTTTAGAGAGATTCCTTCTAGTTTCCCAGTGAATGTGGAAGATTAAATTCAAGCACCAAGTGGTTTTTATAGTTAAGTCACAATTTATAAGTGGGCATTAATTAATGTCAGATAAAATGAGATTCCTAAAGAATTACATATTGCCTTCTCATTAGTGGCTGGTTTATAATTATAAACCTTGCTGGAATGAATAATTAAGGAATTGTAATAAATAACGACGCTCTAGAAAAGCCCTGGGATAATGAAAACAGCAGTGTTTGGCAAAAGTTTTGTAAATAACTACTCGACCTGGGCCAAATGCATTTTCATACTGTGGATTTCCCATCATGCACCTCTTAAGAGCCTCAATCTACGTTATTGTAAACTGATTGGATTATAATGATCAAATATAAATACCAAAATAATTCAGGCCCTGGATCTGGCTTTAGGCTATAATGAGAGGAACTAAAATGAAATATAAAGATCTATCAATTATCCAGATAACTTAGATCCTGTCACCTTACCCTTATAATATAGGACTAAAAAAAATAGATAACTTTTACTACTAAGATTGAACGATCAGGTTTTAAAAGGCAGAACTAACCAAATTGTGTGATGATTGAATTTATTAGATTAATTTTTATTTGTTTCACTTAATAATTATAGGCAGTATCTACATTATTGCAAAATAAAATCAAAATGAAGAATTCAGTCAAAATAGTTAATTTGGTGCCATGTCAGTGAAAGAACAGTATTTCTTTGAATTCAGCTATTTTGGGGGCTTTATTTTTAATGAAATAAAAATAAACTATTTTGTATGCAATGACATAGCCTTAAATACCTAACAAGAAACTTTCATTTCCTGCTCCCAGCTGGCCTACTGCACACATGCCAACAGTTGCCCAACAGCACAACTCGAATAGAGATGGGGTTCTTCTTCCTAGCATTAACCCCTCCCCTCCACTACACAGTTGGTAGCAGGTACTGGATACTCTCTCCTGCCTGAGTACTTATCCTCTCTCCTATCCCAGCTCTTGCCTATTATTATGCAGATCCCCACTCCATTGTGACTATTGGGGATTACTTGGTCTGGTCATTGCTCCCCAGGTCCACCAGGTCTTATCATCTGCTCTAAAATTGAACCTCTCCTCTAAACAGAATAAAAGTTGCTTTTGTGTTTTTATCTCATCCCCCACACAGTACATGACACATAGTGATGCTGGATAAATGAATTTTCTTAATTCTTTTTTTCCGCACAAAAAATAAATAAGGGAAAGAGCTTATAATTTTTCTCTATAACATTGCTTTGTTAAAAACTTATTTATTGAGTAGAAACTCTGTACTCAATTATTGCACAGTTAACCAAGTACAAAACAAGCTAAATGAGTAATAGATTATTATCACCCTGTAAGGAAGTCTCTCTTTGAATGTCCTAAAAACCTGTCCTTGATCTTGGACTGTTCAACATTTTATCAGTGACTCAGATGAAAGCCAAGATTTCATGCTTATCAAATTTGTGGATAGTTAGCATAATGTATGAAAAAGTCACAATCCAAAAAGGTTTCGACAGCCTCCAGTAATGGGCCAAGTCAAATAAAATAAACTGCAAGAGGAAAAGACATAAATACCTATAACATTATTTAAGTTTAAAACAAAAACAACAATGAAACAAAAGTGTGATGGGAAAAGAATTCAAATAAAACTGTTTTTAGGGACTCTAAGTTTATTATTAATTTATTGTGACTTGGTAGCCAAAAAAAAAATGGGAGATCTTATACTGTACAAATAGAAATATGGTATCCATACCAAGGAAAATGATACCACCCTGTACTTCTGCTCTTTTTAAAGACTGCATTTGGACTAATGTGCTCAGTTCTGGGTGCTACATTTTAGGAAGGACATTGATAGTCTAGAGCTTATCCAGTAGGGGAGAGCCAGAAAAGTCAAGGAACTGGATAATACACCACTGAGGTTCTATTGAAGGAACCAGGGATGTTTATTTTGGAGAAAGGAAAGCTTATGTGTAGGGGTATTCTGGTAAATGTACAAAAATAATGATAACAAATATATAGCACCTACTACCAGCCACTATACTGAGCATTATCCAATAGCATGTTATATTAATCCTTACAACCACCTGTGAGATGGATGCTATCCAGAGTCCCACAGTTAAGTATCCAAGGTCAAATTTGAACAGGTCTTGCTGATTCTAAGCCCAGCTCTCTACCCAATGCACCATCTACCTGCCTGTAACACCTGACATTCTGGAAAAAAAATATGCAGAACACACTTTCCAAGTTTAATGTGCATTATTAACACTTCCCCCTCACTTTCACAAATCTAGATAATCAACAAAACAAATCATTTGTGATATGTCACATTTGCTTATTCCCAAGCTATAAATGTACACGTTAAAAATTTTAGCAATTGACCCTCTTGAGCCCACTCCCACTGAATTATGTCTAAGGATTCAAAAAGCTTTCATGTGAAGAATGTCTTAGCCTTGTCCTCAGTGGACCGAACTAGAATAATGACCATGAGATGGAGAAAGGTCAGACTTTAGCTGATTATAAGGATAAACTTCTCAGTCATTTGAAATGACGTGGCACAGTGGATAGAGTCAGGAAGGCCTAATTTCAAATCTGTATGCAGAGACTAGCTGGGTGACTCTGGACAAGTTATTTAACCCCTGCTTACCTCAGTTTCCCCAAGTGCAAAGTTGGGATATTAATAATACCTACTTCACAGGATTGTCTGAGGATTGAACTAAATAATATTTCTAATGTTCCTAGCACATAATAGTCAACTTAATAAATGCTTATTTACTGACTGAGAGTGCTTAGTATGGTACCTGGCAAACAGTAGACACTTAGTAAATGCTTACTCCTTGCCCGCTTCATTGGAGCTGTTCCAAAGTGCAATGTACCACTTGGAGAGGGAGTGAGTTTTCCATTACAAGGAAGCTTCTTGGGAATTCTAAAAGGGCACCTTTTAGGGTTGCTA
Source organism: Petaurus breviceps papuanus (assembly GCF_028583685.1). Classification (NCBI taxonomy): domain Eukaryota; kingdom Metazoa; phylum Chordata; class Mammalia; order Diprotodontia; family Petauridae; genus Petaurus; species Petaurus breviceps. The sequence continues at coordinate 6,348,694 of NW_027187342.1, read as the reverse complement.
TAGGGGAGAATTGTGTTTTAATGTAGTTTGGATAAAAGGGCCTTTGAAAACCCATTCAATTCTGAGATTCTGTGATTCTCCATGCACAGAACTCTGTTTACCACTAAATTTACAGCTTCCCATGCTGACTTCACCAACGGCAACATTTCAAATGGGAAAGTTAAAGAAGTGCCAGAGAAATATAACATTCTGACATCTTGTGGCATAAATAGTATTGTATTTTTCAGGCTGATAGCTTACTGAACTTGACAGATTTCTTGGGTTTGGAATCTATAAACTACCAGTTTGAGGGTAACATATGTCCTCTTGGCCAAATGGAATATACCAACTCTACTCACATGTTAGCCACTTAGCAATTATCTCGCCCACTAGTGGTTGAAAAACCAAAGGGATCAGAAGTTCTCCCCTCTCAGCATGATTGTCAACAGCATCTGTGGTTCTTAGAGCAGATGGTCATGACCTAACTTTTATGATATATGCATATGGCTAACCATTGGCAATTCCCAATGTGATTTGGGAGATACATTGTGACTGGCACTCAGGGTCTTTGGGGGATCTGGGCCCTCTTGCCTTCGTCTGTCTCACAATTCTGTCCTCTATAGCTTTCTTTTAAAATTAGGTTACTGCATGGCTTGGTTTAGCTACAAAAAATATAAATTGTTTGAGGTTTAAGATCTTGTATGTGTTGTTGTTATTTGGTCATTTTTAGTTGTGCTGCACTCTTCTGGACCCCTTCTGGGTTTTTCTTGGCAAAGGTGTTAAAGTGATTTACTATTTCCTTCTCCAGCTCATTTTACAGATGTGGAAACTGAGGCAAACAGGGTTAAGTGCAAGTGACTTACCCAGAATAACATAGCTAGTAAAGGACTGAGACTGGATTTGAGTTCAGGTCTTCCTAACTACGGGCCTGGGCTCTATGCACTGTGCCACCTAGCTGCAATTGAAGGAAATGTCTTTAATAGGCTTTGAATTGGAGGCCAAAGCTACAGTTATGATTAAACCACAAACCATATGACCTTGGGCAAGTATTCCTTTCTGGGTCTCAGCTTGTTCATTTGTAAAATGAGAGAGCTGGAATAGATGATCTCTGAGAAAGACCTGAGTTCAAGTCTGCCCTCAGAAACTTGCTAGCTGTGTGACCTTGGGCAAGTCACTTAACCTTCTGTTTGCTTTAATCTACAGGAGAAGGAAATGACAAACCCCTCCAGTATTTTTGCCAAAATAAAACCCTATAGACAGTATTGGTGTGCTATGGTCCTTGGGGTCATGAAGAATTGGGCACAACTGAATGACTGAACAGTAACAATGAGTTTCTTCCAGCTCTACAGTCCCATAGAATACATTCATCTTTTGCTGTGAATCCTTGTTTTTTTGTTGCTGTTTTCAGATAGAATGTCTTTGTAATTCTCTCTTTAGGACTGTGTATTTTATGTATTGTTCTACAAGGTTGTGTCCTTGTCTACTCAACACCTAGCTGAGTGTTGCTTAATTCTATTTTTTCCCTGATTCTGTGACTCATATGATAGGATCTCAGCATTCGGGTTTTTTCCTCTTGATGGAACCTCCAAGTTGTCCAGGTTCTTCCTCTTCAGTCTGTGAAATGGAGAATCAGCACCAGTCAGAAAGTCAGTGTCTGTGCAGGTTAAATGAAAAGATTTCAGGATAACTCCTGTGAATAGCTTTATCATTTAGAAAAGGAAATGTGTATGAGAATTCCTATGGAATATGAGTCTGTACTGATCACATACATTAACTTAGATAACTGCTCAACTTTGGCCAATACAGAGATTTTGAAGTCTGAACCTGAAATGAAAAGCAACCATATGGTTTTAGATCAATGGCATCAAACTCAAACAGAAATGAGTCCCCTAAATTAAATCATACATAAGGATCGCTGTGAATTAGAAAACCATATATTAACATTATCTATGTTTTGTTATATTTTATTTATTTTGTTTAATATTTTCCAATCACATTTTAATCTGGTTCAGGCCTCAGTCTGTGGTGTTATGGATTGCATGCACGTGGTTAGATTTTGGGACTGAGAATTTGGAAATTGAAATTGAAATCTTTCCTCATATACTTATTAGATACATGCTCCTGGGCAAATCACTTACCTTTATATTCCTCCTTTATAAAACAGGGATGATAATATCACCTACCTTATAGAGTTTCATGAGAATTGTATGTATTTATTGTACATATTTACATATGTAAAGTGCTTTGCAAATCTTTAAGTGCTGTTTATAAAAAACTGTTATTTTTATTTTTGTAGAATTTGGGTTGAACTTGTCAACCAGACTGATTGTGTCTCCACAATTCACTTCCACTCTAATTATAGTGTTAGAGTTGAGATGGACTTTACCCAGTGGTGTGCTAACAAGTATTTAACAACCAGCCCTCGGGGTGGGGTTAGAGGTGGGTTATGTATGACATACTTTTAAGTTTAATCTGATTTATTAACATTTTCTTCACCAGATTCTTAAGGCTAGACAATCAACAAAGCAATAAGGCAAGTCCTTATTTGTAGCACTTGTTAATTTCTAAGGTACAAATGCTTGTATTGAAAAGGCGACAATCATCTAAACTGAGGAGATTCCAACTGGTTTCAACACAGCCCTGACTTTTGCCATTCATCTTTCTAATCCCTTATTTCTAACAGACTAAAAAGGTGAGAATTTAAGTTCCAAAAGCACTTGTCCAAGGTCACATAGGTAGGGGGAAACCCAGAGTCAGAATCCAATTTTCCTAACTCAGTTCAGTAACTTCCTCAAAGAAGATATACATGCCCGTGATGCTTTGTTGTTTGCATACACAAATATGAAAAGTATTATCAACAATTTCCCAAGCACTTTTTATTTTGGGGGTGTGTGCAGATTTAGTAACATCTAAATAGGTAATTGCAAAGTTCATGTGGTAGACTTATGGGAATGAATCATAGAAAACAAAATTTATTCTAATATGAAGAGAAAATCTTCATGACCTCTTATAAAAAGGAGGCAAGGATAGAGTTTACTTTGTTGATGTCTGGGTAGACTGGCTTGTCTGTGTAGGTTGTCTCCAAAGAGAGAAACTATCTAATAATTAAACATCTCTGAGGTAAAGAAATAATTAGCCGATTAAATTTGTAATATGATCCAGGAGCCGTGACAACAAATCACTTAATTTAATGCTCTTGAGATGTTTTCTTTGGGGAGAAAGTTGTGTAAGAAATAAAATATAATAGCCTTGAGATAGAAAATCTTATGACAAGAAGCCCATGGTGCCCTAGGGAAAGGTAAGGTAGCACAACCTGAATACTTCATGGTAGGGAGAAATCCCTCTTTTACAAAAATCAATTATGTAACCTAATTCAGTAAAACAATACAGTTAAATAACCTGATGGACAGATGCACAGTCACTGCATATGCATCCTTAAAATGGGGAGAATATGGGGCGAACATGGGGCGGCCAGGTAGCACAGCAAGTAAGAGCACCGGCTCCAGTGTTGAGAAGACCTGGAGATTGAATCCCGGGCTCAGACACTTAGCACCCACCCAGAAACACCTGGCCGTGTAACCTTGAGCAAGTTACTTAACCCCAATTGCTTAGGGGTGGTCAGGTGGCTCAGCGAGTAAGTGCACCGGTTCCAGTGTTGGGATGACCTGGAGATCGAATCCCGGGCTCAGATACTCAGCACCACACCCAGAAATAACTGGCCATGTAACCTTGAGCAAGTTACTTAACCCCAATTGCTTAAAAAAAAGTGGGGAGAATACAATTTTTGAAAATAATTTTTATCAATATTAATTATTAAAACAAAAGTGGAACTTTTATCTCATCTCATTTTCTTCTCTTCAATGAAGTTGTATCTTCTTTCAGTTCTTCCTTTTCTTTCTTCCTTCTTTCTTTTCTTCCCTTCCTCCATTCCTCTCTCTCTTCCTTCCTTTCCTCTGCTCTCTCCCTCCTTTCCTTCCTTTGTTCCTTCCTTTTCTTCCTTCCTTTCTTCCATTTCTTTCCCCCTTCCTTCATTCCTTCCACTCCCTCCCTCCATTTCTTCCTTTCTTTCTGTCTTCCTTCCCTCCCTATTTCTTTCCTTCTCTCCCCTTATACTTTCCTTCCTTTCACCCCCTCTTTCCCTTTCTATTCTTTCCTTCCTTCCTTCCTTTCCCAAATCATAATTATACAACCCTTTAAGGTTTCCTCTGACACATATTAGCTGTGTGACACTGGACAAGTTATTTAACCTCTCAGTGCCCTAGACAACTCTCAAGATAAAAAGCTACAAAAAAAAAAAATGCCAATATGCATTGGTAGAAAGCGTTGTTTCATATCTGAGAGTTTTCTATCATTATCTATATCTTGGAAGTCACAGCTCCTGAACTTTAAAGTGGCAAAGACTTCTTACCCATTATCTCATATGACCCCAACAACAACCCAAAGGAATAATACCTATATGATAGAAGAGAAAATGGGCTTAGAGCAGTTAGGTGATTTATCCATTATTATATATTATATATACATCAAGTAACAGTTAGAGACAGACTAGAAACCCAGGTTTCTCCCAACTCTAGTTTTAGCATCCATTCTTCTGAATAGCCCTCTGATTGTATTGGTATTCCCAGATAAATAAAGTCCCTCTACTAATACAGGTCAGAACCTTCTCTGTAGATCATACTATAAGAGAATTGCCAAGAGCATTGAGAAATTAAGTGACTTGTCCAGGGTTACATAGCCAGTTTTTGTATTTGAATTCATATCATCTAAATTTGGAGAACAGATCTGTCCATATTTATGCTATATCAGACTGACTCAACTCTCAATAGTACTAATAGATCCCAAGTAACCTATACGTTTCTTTGCAAAGGTTTTTCAATTTATTTATTATTTGATTGATTTATTCTCTAAGTAAATTTTTACCTTTGTTATATATATATATATATATATATATGTATATGTATATGTCAAGTCATTCAACAAACATTTACTAAGTAAGCCCATACTATGTCAGATTGATTATTTAATTGATTTATTCTCTAAGTTAATTTTTACCTTTGTAAAATGTATGTATAGTAAGTCATTCAACAAACATTTACTAAGTAATCCTGTATCATATGTCAAATTCTATGCTAGGCATGGTGGTACAGAGGAAAAAAAACCCTTGGCTTTTCCTTGAGGAGCTTCTATTCTAATGTGAGAGATGATGTGAAAAAGAAAAGAAAAACAAAAATGAGATACATACAAGATGAATACAGGATAAAAGGAAAGTGACCTTAGAAGGGATAGCACTAACCTAACTGCAGGAGGTGAGATTTGAGGTGAGCTTCAACCTAAGAGGTGGGAAGTAGTCACGAAGAGGCAGAGCATTCTGAAAATGGGGTCTTAGCTAACAAGATGGAAAATGGAGTGTTCTGCTTTAGAAACAACAAGTATGCCAGTGTGTCTTGATTGTAGAGTGCACAGAGGGAAATCAAGTGTGAGAAGGCTGGGAAAAACAGAAGAGGTAGGTTAGGAAGAGCTTCAGGTCCCAAAACAAAGAGCTTTATGTTTGATCCTGGAGGTAATAGGGAGCCCCTGCAATTCATAGAGTGTGAAGGTATAGTCTGTATTTTTTCTTAATTCTCAATCCTATTTTCCATCATTTTTTTCTAGCTGTTCTTTCCATGTCTACCTTTCCACTGACATAACCAATTATTAAATTTATATTGATCTAAGTTGGAGTTCTTCACAGAATTTCTCTACTTCCACATGTTTTGTCACAGACACTGGTAGCTAAACTGCAAATATCTTCATGTTTTGTTTTTGTTTTTGCAAATGTCTGTTATGACCTAAGTGACCCAGTGGATAGAGCATCAGGCCTGCAGTCAGGAAGACCTGAATTCAAATCCAGCTTCAGACACTCACTTGCTGTGTGACCCTGGGCAAGTCACTTAACCCTGTTTGCTTCAGTTTTCTCATCAGTAAAATGAGCTGTAAAAGCAAATGGCAAAGCATTCTACTATCTTTGCCAAGAAAACCCCAACTGGGGTCACAAAGAATCAGAAATGGCAACAACATTATGAGCAATGTAATACAAGATAACCAAATATCCCATGAAACATTACTTCTTGTCCTTTAAAACATCATCAAACCAATTCTACTAGCTCTTATACTTGCCCCTCCAATGAAAATTTGTGCACTCTCATTCTATTTATTGGCAATGTCCATTTGTCTTTCGATGGCATTTATAGAGAGAACACCAAGATTAATATGATTCAGGTCTGATGGTCATGCTTTGATAATTGGAAAATTATTTCTTTTACATGATCAACAGTTAAATCAATTCTTATAGACAGGCTTCCATCACTGCAAGAGAAGTGGGAAAAGACAATGCAGGGCTAAGCACTATTTTGTATTTGTCTTTGTTTTGTGGGTTGCTACAACCAAAGAATTCATTACTCAATATCTAACCTTTTGGTGACTTCTTGTCTTTGAGTGAGTCCAGTCCTTAGAAAGTAGACACAATCTGTTCTCAGTACTATCTGTAGAATTTTTCCAAAAAGGGAGAGATTGCTAGAGTTTGTATTCCTCTGTTATAACATAAGAGAAGCCAAGTTCACCTCCATATAATGATGAGGCATCAGTTGTACTTTGGTGGATGCACATTTTCATGAAATATAGTTTCATAATAAAAGGTAGAACACACTAAGTACATAAAAATTAAACAAATTGTTATGAAAATTCAGAGATGTGAGAAACAGTAACAATGATACCAAAAATACTTATAAAATATTATTAAGAACTTTAGATAAGCTATCTTATTTGATTCTCAAAACTCAGTGGGCTAAGTGCTATTATTACCCCTGTTTTAAAGATGAGGAAACAGAGGCTGAGAGAGTTTAAGTGACTTGGCCACGGTCACACGGTTGAAACCTGAGGCAAGAGTTCAACTTGGTTCTTCCCATCTCCATGTCCAGTGCTCTTCTGGCTAGTGAGGATTATGGAAGACTTTATTAAGGATGCTGCATTTAATCTGGCCCTCATAACATTCCTCTAGGGAAAGAATGTTGTATCAGATATGAACAAAGGCACATATGTGGAAAGCACCAGGGATAGGACTGCAGTACATTAAAAAGGGCAAATAAATAGTGAGAGAAAAATCAGGTTGTACTGAGCCTTGAATGGTCAGTGAAAGCAATAGGAAACCATTTAAAGTACAATGACATCTAGCTTGGTTGAGACATCTGTAATTATATGTAATTTGGTGCATGCCTAGATCTCCTAAGATGGTATGTCCCAACTATGGCAACTAGGCAGAGCAGGTAACAGAGTGCCAGATCTGAAGCCAGGAATACTCAAACACTAGCCATGTGACCCTGGAGAAGTCCCTTGACCTCTACCTATCTCAATTTCCTCAAATGTGAAATGGGAATAATAATAGTACTTACCTCCAGGGATTATTGTGAGGATCAAATGAGCTATGATTTCTAAAGTACTTAGCACATTGGTTGACACATACTAGACCCTTAATAATACATATTTCCTTATTCAATCCTAGGGGACTGCTTTTGAGATACTCAAGGAATGGAACATGAGTGGACATTCTCTATTGGCCTGCTACATGGTTGAGAGCAGTCTTTTTTCCCCACTGGCTATATAGGTGGAATTGTCCATGTCTTTAAAATTTCCTTACTCAACAATGCAATGATTCTACATTTTAGTTTGGGGGTGAAAGGTTCCTTTATCAATTCTTTCCACTAAGGGGTTGAGAAAGATGAGGACAGATTCTTTTTCCTTTTCCTCCCACATAGGTTATATGGTCCCAAGAAATGGACTTGGGTCCTAGGCTATTTCATTCATTCTTTTCCTCTGTACAATTAGAGGCCCCAGTCTGCCTGGGAATACCAGTCATGGGGAGCCAAGAGTCTTAGAATCCAAGCCAGTTGTTGGCACCCACCAGCAGTGAAATTCTGAGGGGATTGCCAGGCCATCAGAAGGAAGTACTCCCTGTTTTGGACTTGAAGTTGTTGGGACAAATGCTATGTAGGAACTTAACTAACCTTTGAGTCTAGTCCTCCTTCACCCCAGACTAAGATTGTTTTGGGTGGGGGAATTATGTCCCAAAGATAGTGAAGGAAATGTTTATATCTTTGTTTTTGCTATATCTTTGAAGTAAATATACCTTTGTAAAAGTTAATCCAGTGTTAGGTGTTTAAATGGAACTGGGGTGCTAGTCATTGGGCCCCTAAAATTAAGTTAAATACAGCTGCTGGGACAATGGAAGAGAAAAGAGACTTCCCAACCTCTTCAGAGAACTTTAATATATCAGAGTTCCAACATAGAAAAAGGTAACAGACTTGGTTTCAGGAAAGTGAGACCAGAGTCAACTGTGTTATGAAAGAACTATGTAGGGCAACTAAGTAATGAGAGGAAATCAGGTTGTACAGAGCCTTGAATGATCAGTGAAAGCAACAGGAAACCATTCAAAGTATGATGACACACTTACAAGTATGCTTTAGCAAGATTAATCTCCAGGTAGTGTATAGGATAGATTGGTGGCAGGGGAGACTGGAGGAAGGGAGATATTTTAGAAAGCTATTGCAATAGGAGAAATAGGTAATTCAAGAGAGAGTAAATAAATACTTGACCTGACATAATACCAATGGGAAGGAAAAAGAAAGGACAGATGTGAGACCTATGGTGTCAATGTAATATAGTAGGAAAAAATAGGAACAAACCACCACCACTACCACAAAAAGCTTAGATGAGGACTTAGGTTATAATTCTATCACTAATTAAGGGACCCTGATAGCTCTCTCAGACTCAATTCCTCATCTGTAAAATAAAAAGACAGAATTAAATGACTTCCAAAGTTCTTACAAATTGAATAGTCTAAAATTATATGAATATGATGGCAGTAGAATCAACAAGATTGAAAACAGATTAAATATGTAACTGAGGAGAAAAACATAGATAAAAATGTTTGAGATCTCAAGCCTGTGTGGTTGGTAGTACCCTCACCAGAAATACAGAAACAAAAAGGAACATCAAGATTTTTACGTTTAGGCCAGGCCTTTTTCCTTTTTTTCTGGAGTTTGAGATCTAGAGCAAAAAGTAAGTTAACTGTCATATTTTTCAGCTCTCTCATTGGACAGATGAGGAAATAAAACAAATCAATTAAAGCATTTTAAAGCACCTATATTACATGCCTTGCACTTTTCTAAGTGTTGAGGGTGCTATAAAGACAAAAGTGAAACAGTTCCTACCCTCAGAAATCTGCATTCTAATGAGAAATACACCTACATGTAGACATCAGGTATAGAAGAGACATAGATAAATACATTACAAGATGAACTTAAAAGGGAAGGCATTAATATTCAGGATGTCCCAGGGAAGGTATCTCATTGGAGAGTGCCATTGGTGTCACTTGGACTGGGTTTTGAAGAAAATGAAGAATTTCATAAGAATGTGTAGGGGCACAAGCATTACAGAGAAAGTCAGAGAGGTTGTGCCCAAAGTCACACACATAGCAGAGTCAGAATTTGAGCCCTGGTTCTCGGACTTTATATCTAGTACATTAGCTCTCATATTAAAGTATTTCTTTTTAGAACTACCATAAAGAAATAATAGAAAGGTGGTTAATCTTGGTCCTGTTCTTCCATTTTCTTTCCTTGGAAGACCTGGGACATGGAATAATTTAGGACATTTAATAATTATGTGGATCACCATGAAGTCATTGTACCTAGGAAATATTTTTTCTGGAAGGAAATAAGGTGGTCATTTAAATGGAGGAAAGATTGGAAGTCACAATTTTATTATCCTATAGAACAAACGCAGTTTCACTTTTTCTGTTTTATGTATACTGAAATGTATTAGAAAGCCTGTTGCTTGAAATGAAGTTGAGGACTTTTCTCTCTATTTTTTTTCCTCTGAAACTTGGGTTCGTGACAGCTTTTTGTTGGGCAGGACATTAGCCTTTTGTAATTTATTGCTTTTAGATTAAATCTGGGGAAACTCAATATTGCAGTTGAATGATTAGAGCAATACCCCTCGGAGTAATAAATTCTCTTTGGTGCTGTGCATCTCCCGATCATGTTTCCCTTCTAATTACATTTACATAAATGATATTCTGTAAAATTAAATTAACATTCAAACGGTTACACTGGCAGGGAGAGAGACAAAAATTAGTTACAAACTTACATCTATAAAAAATATTCTAGTCTTTTCATAATCTGAATCACGGTTCTCTCCCAAGTGTCAGCTATCAACAAAACCTCAGCTCCAGACTTGCTTGGGGAAGCTTTTCACCAGCTGATGGAGATGTTTTATTTCTTATTTGGAGGTTTCAGTGGTATGGATAATATTAGTTAGGGACAAAAGGTGATTTTCCAAGCTTGGCTACTAATGAATCACTAGTCTTCGTTGGCCTCCCTCTATTTTGTCTTCTGCAAGGACAATTGGAGGTAAAATGTTCTCCTAAATGTAGCCTCAAAATTCAGTGTCCTCCATGTAATTGACCACCAACCCACATACTCTTGTCCACTTGTTATCAATACCAGGCCAACTTAATTAGGGAGAATGGATAGAACATCTTCACCAGTTATAGCTGGAGTGCAAGAATCCATCAAAGACTCTGTTTCTCATATCCTTCTGTTTCTTAAGATTTCTGATCTTTTAGAGAGAATAAGGTTACCTTCAGCTTTTGGACCAGCATGGCCAAAATAAGTTGACGTATTCTTTTTAGACAATGCCAACAAAGACAAGTAAATTATTTATTTTACTTAATAGCAACTTACCTGGGCAATGTGTATGTATGTATGTATGTATGTATGTATGTATGTATGTATAGGCAGAGCAGTACTCTAATTACTCTTGGTATAAAGGAATGGCCCCATTATTTGCAGCCACAGGTGAGGGTTGCAGAAGAGAAAAATGAATGTGAGAAGCAAACATCTGGCAAAAAATGTGATGTCTGAGAATGGGATCTGGATTTCCAGACCATGGATCAATATATTTCTGGATCTAGCTAGGGCTGACACATTTCTGGCTATAGAGAGAGTACAATAGGTAATAATGTATTTTCCAAGTATCTTACAAATCTAACCAAAAGGTCTTTAAATTGCTCTGTACATATTCATTCATGTGTGTGTGTGTGAGTGTATAGAAATCCAGGACCAGACATAGAATATTTGGGTGAAGATCAAAGGAAGGAGAAATATTTTAATTTTGGCACTGGAGTGTACTATAGAGTAGATGTGTTAAACATGCCCCCTGTGGGCTGTATGTGGTCCACAACACTTTGGAATAGATGCAAACTAGATTAAAATGTAACTGAGAAATATTTATCTTAGTAAATACAAATGTAGTACAACATAATGTAAACATGAGGTTTTCTAAAGTCCTTAGGTACAGTCCAGTGGTACTTGTTTCTTTTTTACTTTGATACCACTGCTTTAGACCATCTAAACCAAAAGAAGGAATAAATGAAGAATTTGGAGAACAGATCTAAAATCTGGATCATAGGCATGATTGAGTAGTGATTTGCTGTTCAGTTGGTTTTTAGTCATGTCCAATTCGTGGTGATCTCATTTAAGCTTTTCTCGGTAGAGATATTGGAGTAGTTTGCCAATTGTTTTGCAGCTCATTTTACAAACGAGTAACAGAGGCAACCAGTAGTAGGCTTAAGTAACTTGCCCAGGGTCACACAGCCCAGGGTCACAGTGTCTGATGTTGTATTTGAACTCATAAAAATGAATCTTCCTGCTTCCCAAACTAGTGCTTTATTCACTGCACCAACTAGCAGTGATGGAGGTCTTCAATTATCCAGGCTTGCCAGATCTCTCTCATTCTGACAAAAGCAGAGCAATTAAAATTTTTTTTTATTTGTAAGTATTATTATTTATTGTAATAGTTATAATTATTTTTGTAATTTATTTTTGTAAATAATTATTATTGTAAGTACTAATAATTTCATCCTTCAAAAAGTGTAGGAATTTATGAGATTTTAGTGGTCTACAAATTGAACGTGTGTGAGCAGTGTCATGTGATAATCTGAATAGCTGCCAATCATAGCTAAACTCCTTGAGAATAGCATGTATAGTTCATGCCTCCACTTTCTTTCCTCTCTTAATCTCTTATTTCTCTGCAGTCTGGCTTCCAACTTTTCCATTAAACTGAAACATCTTTCTCTAAAGTTACCAACAACTTCATAATTGCCAAATCTATGAGCTTTTCTCATTATTCTTGACCTCACGACAGCATTTAACACCATGTCCCCTAATAGCTCTCTTCTCTCTCAGTTTCTGTGACATTACTGTATCTTGGTTTTCCTCCTACCTGTCTAAATGCTTCTTGTAAATCTTCTTTGCTATATCTTCATCCAGGTTGCACCTCCTAACTGTGAGTGTATCTGAAGGCTCTGTCCTTGGATGCTCTTCAATTCTCCCTCTGTATCATTTCACTTGGTTATCTTATCAACTTCTATAAATTCAGTTAATGACTCTGTGCAGGTGTAATGTTAATGGGAGTTGAAGATCTTCCCCACCCATTAATAGGCCTCACCTGGAAACCAACAAGGAAAGCTTGATTAAAGGAGGCTTATTTTTCAGGAAGACCCACACCTTTTGTCACTTTTGTAATTAGGCTGTGGGCCAAGAGGGTTGTGATGCCCTCTGACCCTGAAGAAATATGTGTGTGTTTGTGTGTGTGTGCATACACACACAGATATATAAACATATACACACATATACATATACATGCACATACATATAGACACACATATATACATACATATATATCCTCTGAAGTTAGCATTTTGCTTTGAGGCTTACTCATGGGAAGAGTATTTGAGCAATGTAGCCTGATAAAACTCTGGGTAGTTGTTAAGGAGCCCCCTGGCTTTGAAAACCCAGATGTTGGTGCTTCTTTCTCTGGTACCTATGTATGTATGTAATGGTCAGACAATTGGATCTATATGATCTATTTGGTCAGATGGTTAGAAATCCTGTCTGTTGGTCTTTATGCTATTATTTCTGCTTGTAATTTCTATTCGTATTTTCTCTGAAGTTCAGGGTGCTGACTTTTCCCCCTGAACTAAGTAAATGATACATATTTTTGATTAAACTAAGATTGTTGACCCCTTTTGAGTTGCTTTCCTTTAGAAAAACAGATCAAAGAATCTGTGCTAGCAGCCATGCTGTGTGTTGGTGTTATTGGTCTTACACCCCCCACAGCAGCTGCAAGTAGCATTGCTATTATAGCAGGTGATTCTCAGATCTATTCATCTATTCCTACCCCTTCTTCTGACCTCTAGTCTCTCATTTACAACTGTTTACTGGGCATCTAGAATTGGATATCTGTAGAAATTTTAAATTTTTAAATTTAAATTCAACATGTCCAAGACAGAATCCATTATCACCCCCCAAACCCTGCTATCTTCTTATTACTTTTGAGGGCAGCAGTTACCCAGGCTTACAAACTGTGTTATCCTCAGTTCCTCTCTCTGTCACTCCTCCTATCAAATCCATTCCAAAGTACTGTCAATTCTACCTTCACAGTCCCCTTTTTTCTCCTCTGACACTGTCACTATCCTGCTACAGACCTTCATCACCTCAAGCTTAGATTATTGCAATAGTCCATGGTTGGTTGGTCTAACTGCCTTAAAGTCTCTTCCCAGTCCAGTCTCTTTACCCTTCTGTTACCAAAGTGGTCTTTCTAAAGTTTAAGCTTTATGACATCACACCCTACCCAGTGCCTCCCTGTTACCTTGAGGATCAAATATAAAATCCTCTCTTTTAAAGCCCTTTCTACATTTCTAATATTTTTTTAGTTTTTTTTTGTGATAAAGTAATATTGCTTTGTGGAAGACACTGTGGAAATTAAACCTGGTGTGGAAACTCAGTCCTAGCAGGGACCCTCAGAAGAGAGAAAGAATGAAGGAAACCTTACAATTCTGGAGCTCTGAGTTATCTTGGCCATGTGTGGACACTGCATGCCTCATCACCCTTATACTTCGACTTCCTTCTCAGTCTTTGCCCCTCCTGTACTCTAGGTTTATTTGTGAAAAAGTATGTTTTTGATGTTGGGGAAAGTTATTTGTATTTACTGTTTTTACTGTGCCACTTGAGTAAATATCTAATTGGTTGATTGTTAAGGAGAAGCAGACCATTGGGGTTTCCTGAGCAAGTACTTGGGAAGATTGAATGTCACAGGATTATCCCTAGACCCTTAGGAGTAATAACAGCTTCTCCCATGGGGATTCATCTGACTAGTGGCAGTATGAATTGGGCAAGTGAACCTTGAGGATGTGCTAATGGAACTATCCTTAAGAACCGACCCTTCTGTCCCCATAGGTGTGGTTATTTTCTTTCTTCAAGATTACTGTTACAGAAAAGAGTGTCGCTGAAGATGAAAACAACAGTAATAGACATTTTATAGTACTTAAATGTTTGTAAAATATAGATAGATGGATACATATGTAACATGATCCTCCCAGGAAATCAATGAGATAAGGCAATATCATTATCATATTTATTTTTCAGGTCAACTGAGCTCAGAATTTCACAGTTATTGAATGTCTGAGATGAGGTTCAAAAACCTTGACTGACTTGGACACAATGGTCTAGATTAAGAAATAGATGGGATCTCAAGGGCTGTCTAATCCCATTCCCTCATTTATAAAATGAGGAGACTGATGTCAATACTTTCAAAATTTATGACAATACATCTTATTGTTTCATGGATTTGGATAAAATAGTTCAAAGCTTGTCCTTAAAAGCATTATTATATAGATGGAGAATATTTGATATATAACATGACTTACATGAAATATGACTGTTAGTCCTTTCCTCTCTCAACATAAGTTAAAAAAAGAAAGTATTTCTTGAATTTTACTTAATAGGACAGCTACTTTAATGTATTATTTTGTCTTTCATTTATCATGTCATTACAAATTTTTAATATTGAAATTTTCCTTTTATTTCACTTATGAGACTATAGCCCTCTTGAGGACAGGGACTGCAGACTTGTCTATATTTTGTCTTTTTCTAGCACCTAGCACATGCTTGGAGCAGGGTAGATACTTAAAAATTGTATATTTATTGTATTATATACAAGTGATCAAGCAGCCCCACCAGCTTAGCCCTGATAATTTAATTAACAACAAAATTTGATTGAATTAATCTATCAATCAAATGTATGAAGTATGTATGAACTGAGGGTTCCCAGAACTTTGCTTCTTTGGATCATTCAATTCTACACACTTGTTACTTCCACCCCAGCACCAAGTTCTTCCCCATTGCTGAGAATGAGAATCTGATCCAAAATTTTTTCCTTGTTAATTACTCCTCCTTTTGCAGCATGAAATTATTATTATTTTCAAGAAATTGCAAGATATTTTGCTTTTGTACAGAGTTTCAACAGATATCTGTTTAAGTGAAGTCATCCATCATGCTTCTGTGCCAGGCTCATTCTGTTTCCTAAATTCTTCATGCACTTTTTTTCTTTCCATATCCATGTTTCCTACTACATTCCCATCATTTCCATGCCCTCCCCCTTTTCACCTGAAGGTTCTTTGCCATGTTTCTTTTCTCTTTGTTCCTAGATTTCCTCGTGAGGATATATCTTTTCAATTATAGAATTCTACTAAATTCTAAAACAGTTTTTCATATTATTTTTTTTTTCTTTTGACAAAGGTAAGTGCTTTTGGAATCATATTTCATTCCTGGAATTAAGCCCCCCAAGATTCAATGACATCTTGTAAGATCTCTTTTCTTCTTTCTCATTGTATATGGAAAGTTAGTTCATCTGGCTTATTACTGTTTTTATCCTGTTATCCATACGGTTTATTGCTGGATCCATTTTGGGATATCAGGTGAATTTCTGGGTGTCTCCACTGCCATTCCTTCACCCCTCCCCCCATATTGTACTTGTCCTCTAGTATATCTAGCTTGGTATGTGTACATTGGATGTGCCCCCAACCTCTTCTTTTTGTTTTAAATCACTTTTAATTAGATTTGCAGGACTCTAAGCAAATATGTTAATAGCCCATATAAGTCTTAGATGAGGAATTCTGTGATGAAATCAGGGACTTTGAATTCAATCC
Source organism: Petaurus breviceps papuanus (assembly GCF_028583685.1). Lineage (NCBI taxonomy): Eukaryota > Metazoa > Chordata > Mammalia > Diprotodontia > Petauridae > Petaurus > Petaurus breviceps. The sequence goes on along the minus strand of NW_027187342.1, from coordinate 6,332,634 downwards.
TGGAGACAACCATACCCAGAATGCCATTGAGGTAGAAATGAAGAAAGTAAGAATACCTGTTATTGTCATTAGTAGGTCTTCTGTGAGTTGATTAGCTTTGATAATGGACTTCATTATCAAATGAAGTGGTCATGCTCTTAGCCTCATAATCAGCAGATACTTATTGAGTGCCTTTTCCATATCCAACACCATAATAAGTACTATAGAGGCACAACAGAAATGGAAGACAGAACACTTGCCCTCTTCATTCCAATTCAGTTTGCTAAGTAATACTTAAAACTTGAGAAATTTAAGCCAAGAGCCAAAACAAAACCAATATAAGAAAACATTTAACCAAGGACTAAATTGTATGGAACCAGACACAAATGGCATAGGAATCCCAGCAATGAAGAGATCAAATGGGCAAATAAATATTCCATTTCTAAGACAGACACATATTCTTCCTTACTTTCTTCCTTAAAAAAGACTAAAACAACCCTTCTGTAGGCATGCTAAAGTGCTCCCACTGTTAAGTAATAGACAGTCCTTCTATGATTTCATTTCTCACTTGCTTGATTCTGACAACTCCAATTTGTGCAGCTGAGATCTCTGGCTCAGCTCTTGAAATTGCTACCCTCATATTTATAAACAGTTATGATATGTCCGTAAGCACATACAAAAGTGAATTTGACAGGCAGGACACCAGATACAGTGTTTAAAGCTTGTTCACCATGCCAATGTCTCACTGATATTGCTCGGACATGCTGGTAGTGAATAGATGGCCAACCACATGAGCTTACCCACCCTAAATGAGCAAATATGGCCAATGCTTCAGTGGTTTTCAGGAAGAGTTATGCAGACTGGCCACTGGAACCTATCATTGCCTGTCACTTATACACCAGGGAAGGTTTAGAGAAATTTATGAGTGGGTACCATATGCCATCCAAACATCTGCTTCATTGTAAGGGGCACAAATGTAGGACAGTACTAAGTGCATTAAACATGAGCTTTGAGCAGGAACTATAATTTAACTGTTTAGGGGAATGAAAACACTAATAATCTATATTGTCAGGATCATTCAACCTCTGACATAGGTGTACCCAAGAGAATAGAAAAACAATTTTAAAAGTTTTTTTCAAGGATATAGCTGTTATTGACTCTGAAAGAGAACTGTTGTTGTCCAAACTTTTTGGTATCATCTATGCCCAAATCTTAGACGTACTGATGTAAAGAACAGTGCATAGGACTTTCCAAGAGGAATAAAGACTACATGGGAACAAACACGCTCATGAGAAAGGTCTCATAGCAACACCATATGTGCAGTCACAAAATGCTCTACCATGAAGACACTTCACCTGATTCTCTTGCTCTCCCCCATTCCAATACCTACAGGTGTAATAGGCCAGTTTAAATATCTGTCTAGATGCCCAGACTCCCTACAATTTTATGTGCTGTCTAGAGATACAATCAGAGTAGGAGAGAAACTGGTGCTTTGACTAGAGCTATGAGGAAACAGCTGCTATTTTCTTGCCCCACAGATCAGCTATCCTGTCTCCCAGATTGTTGTGACCAATATTAATGAGGGGAGAGAATCTGTTGTTTTGTGGTTTGTTGTTTTGCCTCATAAAAAGTTCTACTATATTTCTATGTCAGAGTAATGTGGGAGCTCAGTGTTCATTGAAGTTACCAAAAATGGGCCATTTCTGTGGATTTTAAGTGCTGTAATTAAGTGGATAGAGTGATGAACTTGAACTTAAAAAGCTGTAGGTTCACATCTTAACCCTGACCTTTATTAGTCGTATGGCCATAGGAAAACCACTTACCCTTTTTGAGGTTCATTTGGAAAATGGGACTACCAATATTTGTAGTATTCAACTCGGGATTGCTGTAAGAATTTAGTGAACAAATGCATTAAAAACATATTAGAAACTTATTATTTGCCAATAGTGCTGAGAGTCTGAAATCCATATGTGAAGGTGAGACAGTCTTTGCTCTCAAGGAGCTTACATTCTGCTAAGAGATAACAGTGCTAAAACCTTGCTAAAAACAACAGTTCCCACCTTCAAGGGGGTTTACATTCTAATAGGAAAAGACAATATATATTAGGTGTGTGTGTGTGTATATATACACACAGTGGCTATTCTGCATAACTCCTTCTGAAGGCACTGAAGCTGGGGCCTGGATCAGTTGGAAAAAAGATTAATATACCCTTTCCAGAAGCTGCAAAAGTATTTCTTTGATTATAATTCTCCTGGGGAAGAAGGCAAGGCATAGGGAAGGTATCAGTGAGGAAAATATCCAAGGTTCAGAAGCATGAACCCCAGACAGGAAATGGAGCTGAGTGAGATAATGCACATAAAATTTTATGAGAATTTCAAATTTTCACGTAAATAGCAGGTATCATTATTTGTTCTGAATTTTTGAAGAGGACGAATTACATCACAGGGTGATGTCTTGACTCAGGCATGAATTGGATTTAAGTGAAGCAGAATTGCACAAAATCATCCGCTTTATTTTATCTTCCAGAATCCTCTAAGTCCAGTGGCTAGACAAAAGTCAGGACAACTGGCCACAGTCTGGGATGTGGTGTATGGCCTTGGCATCTTTAATGTCTAACCAAGTTCTAAGAGCCACAGGGCCTGCTTCAGCTGCCTTCAAAGCCATTGGAACAAATTATTGTCATCTAACCATTCAGCCAGGGAAAGTCTTCACATCCTTGCTGCAGACACTCCCCAGTTACTCTCAGTCTGGTTTAGCCTATCTGTCAAGGCAGTTTACAGTATTAGGCTGGTCACTGGGTATACTATGGCTTCTTGGAACCACAGGTGAGTGTTGAGTGAAGGTGGACACCAAAGGTTGGATGAGCGGCCCTGAAAAGGTCCTGGTTAGCCCTCACACCAGAGGTACTAGTTCTCTTTCAACACCCCATCAAGGGGTATTCTTAGTATCAGATACTCTCACTATTGTCATCATTATTATAATAAAAGTAAACTGCACAATGAAATGGAATTAAAAGATAAAATGCTTTTTGTGGTTTATTTACATCACAAGTCCAGTGTAGGTATCTCAATGTTGTTCAGATTCTTCTTATAATTACTAGGCAGCAAAATTCATGGTTACTGTGTTGGGTTGAAACCTAGAGTGTCCTAGGCTCACTATTGATAGGCTATGTAGCTTAAAAACCAAAGGAATCTTAGATCTTGGTGGCAAAGGAAAATAATCCAAGTTGCCACTGTCAGTTTGCATTCCAGTGGGTCAGAACATGGAAATGATGGGCATTGTATATTGGAGTAGTAAGCATCGAGTACTCAGAAAAATCTATGTGAATAGTAGGTCTCAGAAATTCCTCTGGGCACTGCTTGAAAACTTCTGCCATCCCTGCCTGCAAAGAGAAAGCAAGAAGCCAACATCACTCTGTTTGCCCAGGAAGGAGGAGAGTTATCCTTGAAGAATCCGTTGATGGATTACTCTTCACGGTATTTATCTTCACTTGGCATAGGACTCTGGATTGTGTCCTGGAGGATACTGAAAACTATCAAGGTGCTGTTTATTGCACCATGCACAAACAGCTATTTAATAAATCTTTCACAGATGAGGGGATTAAGGAGTTTGCATTTCAATTGAACTCTAAAGTTAATAAAGCACTCTTCTCACAGCAATTTTGCAAAACAGCAGGCCAGTGTAAGCATTGTAGACACTTTATGTGCACTGCATTGTTTGGCTAAAGTCATAGGCAGTAGGTGGTTGTCTCCATATTACAGATGAGAAACAGAGGTTGGGTTAGACAAAATGACTTACTTCTAAGGTCAAACAACTACTAAAAATCAAAGGGAGAATTTGAATCTAGCTCTCTGAACTTGACAAATGTGTTGGTTGTTTTGTCTGACTGTACTTACATGTGACAAGGGAAGGTTCTGTTGGGAGGGTCTAACTATTAGGAAGTGGGGAGAAAGGAGAGTGAGAGAGAGAGAAAGAGAGAGAGAGAGAGAGAGAGAGAGAGAGAGAGAGAGAGAGAGAGAGAGAGAGAGAGAGAGAGAGAGAGAGAGAGAGAGAGAGAGAGAGAGAGAGAGAGAGAGAGAGAGAGAGAGAGAGAGAGAGAGAGAGAGAGAGGGAGAGAGAGAGAGAGAGAGAGAGAGAGAGAGAGAGAGAGAGAGAGAGAGAGAGACAGAGAGAGACAGAGAGACAGAGAGAGAGACAGAGAGAGAGAGAGAGAGAGAGAGAGA